>NC_045770.1:96534665-97146256 GCF_008692025.1 Phocoena sinus | reverse complement strand
TTGAATAATAGTGGTGAGAGTGGACACCCTTGTCTTGTTCCTGATATTAGAGGAAATGCTTTCAGTTTTTCAACATTGAGAATGATGTTTGCTGTGGGTTTGTTGTATATGGCCTTTATTATGTTGAGGTAGGTTCCCTCTATGCCCACTTTCTGGAGAGTTTTTTTTTCTTTTCTTGTGGTACACAGGTCTCTCACTGTTGTGGCCTCTCCCATTGTGGAGCACAGGCTCCGGATGCGCAGGCTCAGCGGCCACGGCTCACGGGCCTAGCCACTCTGCGGCATGTGGGATCTTCCTGGACTGGGGCACAAACCCGTGTCCCCTGCATCAGCAGGCAGACTCTCAACCACTGCGCCACCAGGGAAGCCCAACTGGAGAGGTTTTCTTTTAATCATAAATGGGTGTTGAATTTTGTCAAAAGCTTTTACTGCATCTATTGAGATGATCATATGGTTTTTATTCTTCAATTTGTTAATATGGTGTATCACATTGATTGATCTGTGTATATTGAAGAAACCTTGCATCCCTGGGATAAATCTCACTTGATCATGGTGTATGATCCTTTTAATGTGTTGTTGGATTCTCTTTGCTAGTATTTTGTTGAGGATTTTTGCATCTATATTCATCAGTGTTATTGGTCTGTAATTTTCTTTTTTTGTGGTGTCTTTGCCTGGTTTTGGTATCAGGGTGATGGTGGAGTTTGAGAGTGCTTCTTCCTCCACAACTTTTTGGAAGAGTTTGAGAAGGATGGGTGTTAGGTCTTCTCTAAATATTTGATAGAACTCACCTGTAAAGCCATCTGGTCCTGGACTTTTGTTTTTTGGAAGATTTTTAATCACAGTTTCAATTTCATTACTTCTGATTGGTCTGTTCATATTTTCTATTTCTTCCTGGTTCAGTCTTGGAAGGTTATACCTTTCTAAGAATTTGTCTGTTTCTTCCAGGTTGTCCATTTTATTGTCGTAGAGTTCCTTGTAGTAGTCTCTTCGGATGCTTTGTATTTCTGTGGTGTGTGTTGTAACTTCTCCTTTTTCGTTTCTAATTTTATTGATTTGAGTCCTCTCTCTCTTTTTCTTGATGAGTCTGGCTAATGGTTTATTAATCTGGTTTATCTTCTCAAAGAACCAGCTCTTAGTTTTATTGATCTTTGTTACTGTTTTCTTTGTTTCTATTTCATTTATTTCTGCTCTGATCTTTATGATTTCTATCCTTCTGCTAACTTTGGGTTTTGTTTGTTCTTCTTTCTCTAGTTCCTTTAGGTGTAAGGTTAGATTGAGATTTTTCTTGTTTCTTGAGGTAGGCTTGTATAGCTATAAACTTCCTTCTTAGAACTGCTTTTGCTGCATTCCATAGGTTTTGGATCATCGTGTTTTCATTGCCATTTGTCTCTAGGCATTTTTTGACTTCCTCTTTGATTTCTTCAGTGATCTCTTGGTTATTTAGTAACGTATTGTTTAGTCTGCATGTGTTTGTGTTTTTTCCCCTGTAATTCATTTCTAATTTCATAGCATTGTGGTCAGAAAAGATGCTTGATATTATTTCATTTTCTTAAATTTGCTGAGGCTTGATTTGTGACCCAAGATGTGATCTATCCTGGAGAATGTTCCGTGCGCACTTGAGAAGAAAGTGTAATCTGTTTTGGGTTGGAATGTCCTATAAATATCAATTAAATCTATCTGGTCTATTGTGTCATTTAAAGCTTCTGTTTCCTTATTTATTTTCATTTTGGATGATCTGTCCATTGGTGTAAGTGAGGTGTTAATGTCTCCCACTATTATTGTGTTACTGTCGATTTCCTCTTTTACAGCTGCTAGCAGTTGCCTTATGTATTGAGGTGCTCCTATGTTGGGTGCGTGCATATTTATAATTGTTATATCTTCTTCTTGGATTGATCCCTTGATCATTATGTAGTGTCCTTCCTTGTCTTTTGTAACATTCGTTATTTTAAAGTCTATTTTGTTTGATATGAGAATTGCTGCTCTAGCTTTCTTTTGATTTCCTTTTGCATGGAATATCTTTTTCCATCCCCTCACTTTCAGTCTGTATGTGTCCCTAGGTCTGAAGTGGGTCTCTTGTAGACAGCATATATATGGGTCTTGTTTTTGTATCCATTCAGCAAGCCTGTGTCTTTTGGTTGGAGCATTTAATCCATTCACGTTTAAGGTAATTATCGATATGTATGTTCCTATGACCATTTTCTTAATTGTTTTGGGTTTCTTTTTGTAGGTCCTTTTCTTCTCTTGTGTTTCCTGCCTAGAGAAGTTCCTTTATCATTTGTTGTAGAGCTGGTTTGGTGGTGCTGAATTCTCTTAGCTTTTGCTTGTCTGTAAAGCTTCTGATTTCTCCATCGAATCTGAATGAGATCCTTGCTGGGTAGAGTAATCTTGGTTATAGGTTCTTCCCTTTTAGTACTTTAAGTATATTATGCCACTCCCTTCTGGCTTGTAGAGTTTCTGCTGAGCAATCAGCTGTTAACCTTATTGGCGTTCCCTTGTATGTTATTTGTTGTTTTTCCCTTGCTGCTTTCAATAATTTTTCTTTGTCTTTAGTTTTTGCCAATTTAATTACTATGTGTCTTGGTGTGTTTCTCCTTGGGTTTATCCTGTATGGGACTCTTTGTGCTTCCTGGACTTGGGTGGCTATTTCCTTTCCCATGTTAGGGAAGTTTTTGACTATAATGTCTTCAAATATTTTCTTGGGTCCTTTCTCTCTCTCTTCTCCTTCTGGGACGCCTATAATGCAAATGTTATTGCGTTTAGTGTTGTCCCAGAGGTCTCTGAGACTGTCCTCAGTTCTTTTCATTCTTTTTTCTTTATTCTGTTCCACAGCAGTGAATTCCACCATTCTGTCTTCCAGGTCACTTATCCGTTCTTCTGCCTCAGTTATTCTGCTATTGATTCCTTCTAATGTAGTTTTCATTTCAGTTATTGTAGTGTTCATGTCTGTTTGTTCTTTAATTCTTCTAGGGCTTTGTTAAACATTTCTTGCATCTTCTTGATCTTTGCCTCCATTCTTTTTCTGAAGTCCTGGACCATCTTCACTATCATTATTCTGAATTATTTTTCTGGAAGGTTGCCTATATCCACTTCATTTAGTTGTTTTTCTGGGGTTTTATCTTGTTCCTTCATCTGGTACATAGCCCTCTGCCTTTTCATCTTGTCTATCTTTCTGTGAATGTGGTTTTTGTTCCACAGGCTGCAGGATTGTCTTTCTTCTCTCTTCTGCTGTCTGCCCTCAGGTGGATGAGGCTATCTAAGAGGCTTGTGCAAGTTTCCTGAGGCGAGGGACTGGTGGTAGGTAGAGCTGGCTGTTGTTCTGGTGGGCAGAGCTCAGTAAAACTTTAATCCGCTTGTCTGCTGATAGGTGGGGCTGGGCTCCCTCCCTGTTGGTTGTTTGGCCTGAGGCAACCCAGCATTGGAGCCTACCTGGGCTCTTTGGTGCGGCTAATGGCAGACTCTGGGAGGGCTCACGCCAAGGAGTACTTCCCAGAACTTCTGCTCTCAGTGTCCTTGTCCCCATGGTGAGCCACAGCCACCGCCTGCCTCTGCAGGAGACCCTCCAACACTAGTAGGTGGGTCTGGTTCAGTCTCCTATGGGGTCACTGCTCCTTCCCCTGGGTCCCGATGCACACACTACTTTGTGTGTGCCCTCCAAGAGTGGAGTCTCTGTTTATCCCAGTCCTGTCAGAGTCCTGTAATCAAATCCCGCTATGCTTCAAAGTCTGATTCTCTAGGAATTCCTCCTTCCATTGCCGATCCCCCAGGTTTGGAAGTTTGACATGGGGCTCAGAACCTTCACTCCAGTGGGTGGACTTTTGTGGTATAAGTGTTCTCCAGCTTGTGAGTCACCCACGCAGCAGTTATGGGATTTGATTTTATTGTGATTGTGCCCCTCCTACTGTCTCATTGTGGCTTCGCCTTTGTCTTTGGATGTGGGGTATCTTTTTTTTTTTTAGCAGTACGCGGGCCTCTCACTGTTGTGGCCTCTCCCGTTGCGGAGCACAGGCTCTGGACGCGCAGGCTCAGCGGCCGTGGCTCATGGGCCAAGCCGCTCCGCAGCATGTGGGATCTTTCCAGACCGGCGCACGAACCCGCATCCCCTGCATCGACAGGTTGACTCTCAACCACTGCGCCACCAGGGAAGCCCTGGGGTATCTTTTTTGGTGAGTTCTAGTGTCTTCCTGTCGATGACTGTTCAGCAGTTAGTTGTGATTCTGGTGTTCTCGCAACAGGGAGTGAGAGCACGTCCTTCTACTCCACTATCTTGGTTCAGGGCCTCCCTCTTATTTCTTTTCTTTCTCAGAATATTCCTGGTTATTCTAGTATATTTAGTTTTTCTGTATAAGCTTTAGAATCAGCATGTCTCACAAAACATAAACAAACAAAATTAAATCCTTTTGGTATTTTTTCTGAGATCGTGGTAATTATAAATTAAATTAGGGAGTACTGACAGCTTTATGATTTTTAAGTCTTCCTTTCTAAGAACAGACTATGCTTTTCCATATGTCCAAGCCTTCTTTTGAGTTCTTCAGTAGTGTTTTAAGGCTTTCTTCATACAGCTCTTAAATATTCTTATTAGTTTTATTCCTAGGTATTTTATCTTCTTTCGCTATAAAAAGGGACTTTTGTTTTTGTTTGAATAAATAAAGGCTATTATTTTTAAGTTTTTGTGTTTTTTTTTTTATGTGGACCATTTAAAAAATTATTTATTTATTTATTTTTTGGCTGTGTTGGGTCTTTGTTGTGGCATGCGGGATCTTTAGTTGCAGCTTAGCTGCTGGCTTGTGGGACCTAGTTCCCTGACCAGGGATCGAACCCGGGTCTCCTGCATTGGGGGCATGGAGTCTTAGCCACTGGACCACGAGAGAAGTTCCAGCAAGTGTTTCTTTAAGGATTAGAAAATCATAAGCAGGAAAAAAAGAAGGAATTAATCAAGTATACTGCTTTTTGGCTGAATGTGACTTGGAACTTATGTCCTGACGTTTGAAATCCCTGTTGCCATGCTGTCATGACTCAGGCCAGTTTTATGATCTATATCAAGAATGCTTTATCTATTTCTTCCATCTGGCTAGGTAGCCTACAGTGTAATCCCACAATGATGTCACTTCTCTTCTGCTCTTCTTTTATCTGAATCCAGATGTTCTCGAACATGCTCCCACCCTCAGATTTGTGTCTAGATATCCATGCAGCCATAGATCTTCTTGATACCAAACTGCTTTGCTTCTCTTAAGTCTCTGAAGTATATTTCTTTTTTTTTGCCCATGATTCTCCTCACAAGACTTCTGAATGACCCACAGAAGGAAGTATCCCACAAGCAAACCTGCTCTTTGGTATTCCTAAGCATTAACTCTCCTTGAGCAAGCATTTTTCTAAAGTTTTTGAACCCTGGGATGTCTCCTAAGACACTCCAAGAAAACCCTTCTCTAGCCAAGATGATGACTTACACAACTTTTGGAGTCATAGCGCTCTTGGAGGAAGTCCAGAAACCATACTGATTGGCTTTATTACAAATTCATACATTCTAACCTCAACTGGATGCTCTTGGCTACCGGGTAATCCTTTCAGTCATCTCCTTTTAACTTTGTATTGCATTCCTTCCAGCAGCTGCCCCAGACATTTTCTATTCTCAAATTTCCAAACTAACCCTTTTCCCCAACCCCCAACTCTAAGCAGATAACTTATTTTATTAAGAAGATCGAAGCCATCTGATTTTTTAATCCTTCAATTTCCTTCCTCTACACCTTAATATTTCTCAGTGTCTTCACTTATCCTCACCTCTTCCATCCCTCTCTTAAAGAAAGAAATCTTTCCCTTCTCTTACTAAGATTAATCTCTCCATCTGTGCTCTTGAGTCCATGTTCTCTCTGTTTCTCTGGGATCTTGCTCTGTCAATTATCCCCCTTACACTTGCATCTTTCATCTTACCTTCTCCATTAACTTCTTGCTCTCTACCCACATACGTTTAAGTGGTCCCTTAACCTAAAAACACTTTCATAGTCTACTTACCAAAGCCAAATTTCTCAGAAGAGTGTGCTATATTCACTATCTCCTGTTTCTTACCACTCATTCATTCACTCAGTAGCCCCTTCAGTGTTGCTTCCATCACATCAAAACTGTTCTCTTGAAAGTTACAATCTCCAATCACCATAGATTCAAAGGACATTTTTTTAGTTCTCCATCAGTGACAACTGATACTGTTGCCCATCCTATCCTTGAAACTCTCCTCCTTTGGTTTATGTAATGGCATATTATTCTATTTCTCTTCCTGTATTCTGTTTCTTCCCTGACTCTTTTTCCTTCTCTCACCCTTTAAATATAAGCATTCCCCAAAGTTCTGCCTTTATCTCTCTCTCTCACTACACTTTCATCCCTCGGTGATCTCATCCATTCGCATGATTTAAATTCTGACTATATCTCCACTTCCAATCTCTTTATCAGACTTGAATCCCTGCTGGACAAGTCCATTTGAAAGGTTCACTGGTTTTTCAAACTCAGTTGGTTCCAAACCAAACTACGGTAGCAACTCTTTTAACCAACTCCACTTGTCTTCTGTTTTTCATTTTTTAATAATATGCTTATGCTGCTATTTCTTGATTTTAAAATTTTACATTATCTTTGGACTCAGTTGAAAATGACAGATTATCTTTTTCACCACCTACACACATTTCCCATCCCTCCATCTTTCTAATATAGATACAGTAACAATTTTAGCTTAAAATATTCAGTATTTATATTTTTATACCACATAAACATTATTCACAGCCAAGCCACAAGGTATATTATTATTACATTTTCTTCCTCATACAACATTTTGTTTCTCTTGGAATTACCTCTTTCTTGGTTTGCTTGGAGTTTCTAAGTATTAATCACTATTTCTTCAACTGAAGTATTAATCTCTAATTCTCCAACTGAATGTAATCTAACACAACACTTTTATCAGTTCTATTTTAAAAATTTTCTTGCAGACATTCCTCCTGGATGTTTCTGCTGCTGCAATCTGAACTGCTTGCTATCTAACTCTCCTGCATAAATGACTGTCCTGGGACTATCCTTCATTATCATCCTAAGAATTCCTTTTACTTCTCTGTGTTGGATCCCTTTTTCTAGATCCCATAATTTCATCTTTTTAGATTTATTCCCATTTTTGGGTGAAACACATCCTCCAGTAGTTTCATGAGAAAAGCTGTATGGGAGTTAAAATTTATAAGCTCTCGCCTATCTAAAAATCTATATTCTAATCTCATTGTTGATTATTAATTTGGCTTGGTACGGAATTCTAGGTTGGAAATAAATTTACTTTTGTATTCTGAAAGCATTGCTCTATTGCTCTACTGATATTTAGCTTCCAGCATTGCTGTTGAGAATCCCAGTGGCATTCTAATTCTTTTATCTCTTTCTGGAAGTCCAATTTTTCAGATGTTATACTTCTGGACTAGGCCTCTAATTTTTTTGTATTTTTCTCTTATTTTCTATTTCTTTGCCTCTTCTGGGCAATTTCCTCAACTTTACCTTTAGCCCTTCTATTGAATTTTTAATTTATGCTATTATATTTTGAATTCCAAGAACTCCTTCTTGTTCTTTAAAAAAATACACACACACACACACACACACACGGCTATATATGGCAGGCTAGTCTTTTTTTTTCTTTTTAATTTTTGGCTGCATTGGGTCTTCATTGCTGCGTACGGGCTTTCTCTAGTTGTGGCGAGCGGGGGCTACTCTTCGTTGCAGTGTGCGGGCTTCTAATTGGGGTGGCTTGTCTTGTTGCAGAGCACAGGCTCTAGGCGTGTGGGCTTCAGTAGTTGTGGCACGTGGGCTCAGTAATTGTGGCTCGCAGGCTTTAGAGGGCAGGCTCAGTAGTTGTGGCATACGGGCTTAGTTGCTCCGCGGCATGTAGGATCTTCCCAGACCAGGGCTCGAACCCGTGTCCCCTGCATTGGCAGGTGGATTCTTAACCACTGTGCCACCAGGGAAGCCTGGCAGGCTAGTCTTATTTAATGGATCCAATACCTTCTCTGTTTTCCCTGAGGCTATTAATGACAGCTTTCTTAAAGTTTTCTTCTGCTCCTTGTATTGTTACTGCTTCTTCTGGGTTCCCCCCTCCTCTACCTTGTTTGTTTGGTCTTCGTTTCTGGCTATCATGTTAGAGACTTCTCCAAATGCCTGGTGATCCTTGAATATGTCCATTCATATTTAGAGTGAGATGTAAAAAAGCTGGTTTTCTAAATGGATGGAGCTTGCTGACAATGAGCTCCATTGCAGAATGGAGACCTGGTCATTTTACAGTGGAACTCCTAAATGTCAGATCTGTAGGGACTTTTCCTGGGGCTATTCAAGTTTCTCCAGGAAATTTTCTAGACTTGTGCTTGGGGAGTATCCATTTGGCAGCCAGCATTGTGAGAGTTAAGCAAGGGAAGGGGGGAATGAGGTATCAACATACAGCATGTAGACGTTGGCTTATTTCCTTGTTTTCATGAGGCCATCTCACCTCTGCTCTGAACCTGGTATTCTTGAGTTGAGACTTCCTTCAGTTTAGTTGCTCCAACCTTCTACTGGACGGAGAAGGGAGTGACCTTGATGCTTAATGTGGGGAAGAGGATCTGGGGATCTAACCATTCCTTACAAGGACTTGCAGCAAATCCTGTTTTCAGCTTTCCTCACACTCCCAATTTCAGAGTACCTGACACTTCCAGTTCTTGAACCCTTCTAGACCTCTGTGGCATAAAGAGATACCTTTCTCTTTTGTAAATTAGTCATCAGCTTTCTTTGCTAAATCACTCCATCTGTAGCCCACCCTGTAAAATTTAGTTGACACCTACTACTTACTGTCATCTCTTGTTCTCTTTTGGCTTTATATCTTTTTTCCCCCTTTATTATAAATTTAGTGTGTTTTATAGAGAGAGTGCAAATAAATATGTGTGTTTGACCTGACACTGTCTACCAGTGGTCTATAACTGTTTATTTACATGTCAATTTTCTCTCCAACTAGACTATGAGTTCATTAAGAATAGAACTATTTCCTCCTTATCCTTTTAGTTCCAGCACCTAGAATAATACCTGGCACAGAGGACACACTCAACAAATACTGTTGAATGAATGAATAGATGAATGAATGAGTTCTCTGCTTACTTTTCATCACCTAGCAGCACAGTGCTTTGAACACTGAAAGTACTTAAAAATACATGAATTCAAAAAGGAAAGCTTTATAGTTGACATTTTGTATTTAAAATTTCAAACATATGGTTCTCTGAAAGACTTGTTTGCATGGTAAGTATAGTTTACATGGCCACAGTATTTAGAGTATATAGCACACATTTCATGTAGTCATGTTAACCAAGTAACTAGTAAAAGCAAATCCTGACTCCATTGTTTGAAAAGCCTCAATCTTAATGTCTTTTTTAAAAATAAACTTTCATTTATTTTTAAATAAACTTTTGGCCTCCATCCTTCATACCCTACTTTTTGACTTTTAATACAAGAAAGTGTAGGAATATATTAATCACAAATTAAAAGCCTATAGAAAAAGCCACTGACTGAATTGAGACATGGATAGAAATGACAGGATTATAGAGCACATGGACTGAAGTCTTCCATTCTCAATACACTAAAATAATGAAATGTTCATGGCAGTCATAGTTTTTATGTCACTTTAGAGTCAGTATTCAGAATAATTATATTTATTTTCCTAAGATCTGATTTTTAAAATGCTCAAGTATACCAAAATACAATTTGCAATGTATCAAAATAAAGATATGGAATAAACTTGGCAATAAAGCAAATTTCTCTATGACAAATCATATTTGCTTATTACTCTATATAAGCTGGTTTCCTCAGTCTTTTCAAATACCATTATTATTGCTTCAGTGCTCAAGCTGCCTAAAATGTCCTCCTTCCCTCCTCCTAGTCAAATTCTGTCCATCTTTCAAGGTCCAACTCGAGCTTCCTCTTTCCAATGAAAACTTCCACATGACCTCTCCTCTTCCTGGTAGCCTCCAGCACTTCTTTGAACCACATATCCTGACACCTGATTACACTACCACTCTTTAGGTACCTTCCCAACTAGAATGTAAACATACTGGTGGCCAGGTTGCAGCCTTCTTTTCTAATTCTTGTAACTCTTAGTACCATTTTGGGCCCATAGCAGATGGTCAAACAAAATTTTCTTTTTTTCAAAATAAAAATAGTTTTTATTGTGATTATAAAAATGTTACACAGTCATTATAAAAAACTCAAACCATATAAAAAAGTGCGAAAAAAAAGTAAAATCCTAGCACTGAAAGAAAACCACTTATAACATTTTGGTAAACCTCTTTCCAAACATTTTTGTATGCACATAAATACATACAGACATAAAAATATGTAATTTTACATAAATGGTATTATACCATCCTGTTGTTCTGCCACTTGAGACAATAAATGCAGATTTTCAGTGTCTTCCTAAAATTATATTACTTCCTTGCTCATCATTGCTTCCTGAAGTTAACTTTATTTTAAAAGTAGAAATGCGGGACTTCCCTGGTGGTCCAAAGGCTAAGACTCCGCACTCCCAATGCAGGGGCCCAGGTTCAATCCCTGGTCAGGGAACTAGATCCCACATGCTGCAACTAAAGATCCCACATGCCGCAACTAAGACCAGGTGCAGCCAAATAAATAAATAAATAAATTTAAAAATAATAAATAAAAGTAGAATTGTGCTTCCAAGGAATTATTGGCCAATTTGCATGACAAATAAGGTTTCGAACACTGGATTATATATTTTTCAGACTACTAATTCTTTTGTCATCAGACCCATTTTGATTATAACATGGTTAAATTCATTTATTTGCTCATGTTTTAAAAGATATTAGTTACCTGGTAAACATTTTCGTGGACTACCCATTAATCTTCATATATTTTGTTACACACCTTTAATAAGGTTTCAATTAGCTAAATATATTCTTATATTCCTCCTGCAAGTGACATAGGTGGTGATAAATACTCTCAGGTATCAGTTTTATCTCACTTGTACAGCCTCTTAGCACTAAAATACCTTTAAATTACAGTGGTGATGGCAGAGCCTACTTTGTATAATTTGTTCATCTATCAATACTGGGTTTTTGAGAAATGATAATCTAAAGCTCTAAAGGTCCTTCTTGGTCCTATGTATCTAGAAAAACAGCATCTCCATGCCAGATGAGAACTTCTTGAACTGTTTTTATTTTTATTATTTTTTTAAATTTATTTATTTTTGGCTGCATTGGGCCTTCGCTGCCGTGCGCGGGCTTTCTCTAGTTGCGACGAGCAGGGGCCACTCGTCGTTAAGGTGCGCGGGCTTCCCACTGCGGTGACCTCTCCCGTTGAGGAGCAGAGGCTCCAGGCACGTGGGCTTCAGCAGCCGTGGCTCGTGGGCTTTAGAGCTCAGGCTCAGTAGTTGTGGCACACGGGCTCAGCCGCTCCACGGCATGCGGGCTCTTCCCAGACCAGGGCTCGAACCCATGTCCCCTGCATCGGCAGACGGATTCCCAACCACTGCGCCACCAGGGAAGCCCTCGAACTGTTTTTAAAATCAGGGCAAGGGGAAAAGAACAGGGCAGGGAATCCTTGGCAGCAACAGCCGGATTCAAAGAATTCAGTGTGCTGGGAACAACAGTCAACTGGGTGCGACTGCCTGCACCCTTGCACCAAAGCCAGAGAACAAAGATGAAGGGTGAGGAAATTAAGGAGACTCTTAAAGTGACTTCCCAGGAGGAATCTCAGACCAGCCACACCCAGTCCCTTCATCTTAGTAAATAATTCAGCAAAGCTGCAAATGGGTTTAGCTGAGTCCCTGCAGGAACCTCTCCCAGAGTGGGGGATTTCTTCTTCATTGCTCCTACTTGCAACTTCCCAGACCCAAGCTTGCCTGCGGGGGACGTGTGTGCTCTCCCCAAGTCATGGCATGTTTACCTGAAGATGAACAAACAAACAGCAAATAGCTCTTGGAGCGTTTTCCCCACTTCCTGGCAGCAGAAGGAGAGCAGCTGTTGTATGGTTAAACTGGGGATTTAAGCTTTTTAATAAAGTTTTTAGTAGAAACCCTACTTTCTGTCTATCTCTGATGGTTAAACTGAAATTTGACTGCTTCTTCCAAGACAGGCCAAACTTACTGGAAATGGAATATGAATAAGCCTGGCTCATCCAATCATCCAGCAGACATTCATTAATTTATTCTTCCAGCATTTACTGAGCACCCACAACAAGCAAAGGTACTGAATGGGGCTTCAGAGATAAACTATGCTGTCTCCCCCCTCAAGGGAACTAACAATGATACCTATCACATGACACAAACAACTGGCATTGATGAAGCAGTTATTATGTGCCAAGATTAATAGGTGTTTTAGTCCGTTATCTCATTTAGTTTTCACAATGTTGTAGTATACTCTCCATTTTACAGATGAGAAAACTAAGGCCTGGAAAAAGTAACTTAACCATGGTTACACAGCTGTACCCAATGTAAAGTCTTCTCTTTAGTGCTTCAATGGAGCTTGATATTACACATTTACAAGCTGAATGGAGAGGCAGGAGAGACAAAATCGATTTATTCTTGACCCCGTGCGATATCTTAGGAAAGAGATTATATGTTTGCCAATAACTAATACAAATATGATAGAATAAGTGCCATAAGACAGATCACTTATGGAGGCAAGGGAGGGCAAGGAGGGGAGGAAGTGGGAATTACGAGGACTTCTAGAACTGGGTTTACTTGAAGATGGGCAGGAATGTGACAGACATGCAAAAAAGTGCTACACAAATAAAAAAGCAAAAACAAAGGTGTGCTAGGGGAAAAGTAGAAGGAGTGTTTGGGGCAAAGTGAATGTCTGTGTGTGGTGAGAGTGTAGGCTCTGAGTAGGAAAGTAGTGGTTGGAACGGCTGAGGTTAGATCATGAGTGGCCTAAATGTAAGGTAATGGAACTCATATTTCATAAGCAGGCAATACCAATAGAACCTTTGATGTTCTAAGCAGGGGCAACAAGCCCAGGGCTATGCTTTAGAGAATTATATTTATAAAAGGTCTTGCGGTAGTTCTCAAGCTTCAGTGTGCATCGCAGGGCTGCAGAGCTTTTAAAATGCATGGGCCCCAGAAAAAGTTCTAGAGCCACAGGAACTCTCATAAACTGCAGTTAAATATGGAAAACGGTACAATCATTTTGGGAACATATGCCAAAGCTGAATGTATGCATTCCCAACAATTCCACTCCTAAGTACATACTTAACAGAAATCTATACACCAAGAGACATACAAAAGTATGTTTATAGTAACATTGTTTGTACTAGCTTAAAACTGAAAACAACCCAAACACCACCTACTGTAGGATGGATAAACTGTGGTTTCTACATAAAATGGAATTCTGTACAACAATAAAAAAGAACTGTAGCTAAACCCAACAACAAATCAGAAATATAAATGTTAAGCAAAAGAAGCCAGCCCCTGAGGAGTGCATGCTCTATGATTCTAGCTACATAAAGTTCAAGATCAGGCACATCTAGTTTATGGTGATAAAAGTTAGACTAGTGGTGACCCTAGAGGGGATTCATGACTGGAAGGGGACCTGGGAGAGGCATCTGGGGCGCTGGTAATATTCTCTATCTGGATGGACATTACATGAGTATGTTTATTTTGTAGAAATCCATTAAGCTGTACATTTATTATTTTGCACTTTTCTCTAAATGTTGTACTGCAATAAAACCTTTTTACTTAAAACATTAAAAAAAAAAAAAAAGCATAGGTCCCAACCCATAAGATTCTGATTAAATCGATCTGTGATGGGGCATGGGCATGGGTAGTTTTTAAAAGCTCCCTGAATGAACCTGACGTGCAACCAGGGTTGAAAACTGCTGATGTAGAGTAAGGCCTGGAGCAAAAGAAAAAAGTTAAGAAGTTATTCAATACTTCCCACACGTGTGATTTTAAGTGTCACCTGAAATGCTTGTTAAAAAATAAATTCCCGGGGGTGGGGGCGGGGAGTCAAGATGGCGTACTAGGAGGACGCAGAATCCGTGGCTTCTCACAACTAGGGCACCTACCAGGCACCGGTGGGGGACCACGAAAACCTAAGGGGACGGAAGGAACCCCCAGCAACCAGGGACATGGGCAGTGGGGGGAGTGAGGGGGGAGGAGGAGTGGAGGCAGGACAGGACTGGCGCCCCTGAGGGGTGGCTGGGGGAGGGGAAGGGATCCCATGCCCGAAGGGGAAAATTGGGGGACCACTGGGAGGGCAGAGGATCAGAAGGGAGTGTGGCCAGGTTTCCCTGCCCACTTGGGCCCCCAGGAACCTGTTGAGATCCGGGCCTGATCCTCTGCCACCGAGGCCCTCTCCAGCTGCGCGGGTCCTGAGGGAGTGGGAGGGAGTGAAGGGGGAGCAAAAGTAAAGGCCGGACTTACGGGACCGGCCTCCCTGAGGGGCGGCTGGGGTAGGGGAGGAGTTCTACACCCAGCAGAACCCACCCACGGTTAGGGGTCTGGCAGCGACACGGGAGACCCCGGGGGGAGATGGTGGGGGAGGGGCACGAAGGAACACAAGGGAACAGGACCGGGGCTTTCCCTGTCCACTTGGGCACTGAGAAGCCTGTTGGGCTCCCTGGCCTAATCCTCTGCCCTCCCACCTGCCATGCAGAGCCCAAGCCCCACCTCACACCCTCACTCAGGACCCTACCTCCAGACTCCGCAACCCCACACTCCAGAGGCCCTCCTTTCCACACGCTGCCGCTCCCCTTCTGCGCAGGTCCCAAGCAGAGGCTCTGCCCACACTTGAACGTCGCCCCGCCGAGGCCCCACCTCACGCCAAACGTCACCTCCCCACCAGCCTAGGTCCGGCCCCACTGTAAACACCCCGCCCCTGCCTAAGTTCCAATCCGCCCCCATAGCCAGACATTTTTTTTCGTTTTTTCTCTTTTAGATTGGGGTTCTGTTTTACCTTGTTGATTCATTGTTGTTGATTCTTTTATATTTTTTTTTCTCCTAATAAATCTTCTATTTTTCTAATTTTATTTTATTCTTTATACTTTGTTAGTGATCTCTCCTTTTGGCTTGTCCCCCCCCCCCCCCGGCCTTTTTTCTTCTTTTTTTCTGTTGTTGTTTTACTGTACCTTGTAGCAGTTATTTCAATTATACTTTTAGTTTTCCTAACATTTTTTATCTTTCTAATTTTATTTTGTTTTTTATTATTTGATATTGTACTGCTCCTTTTTTTCTTTCTTCCTTTTTTTTTTTTTTTTTCCGTACGCGGGCCTCTCACTGCCGTGACCTCTCCCATTGCAGAGCACAGGCTCTGGAGGCGCAGGCTCAGCGGACATGTCTCACGGGCCCAGCCACTCCGTGGCACGTGGGATCCTCCCGGACCGGGGCACGAACCCGTGTCCCCTGCATCGGCAGGCGGACTCTCAACCACTGCGCCACCAGGGAAGCCCCCCCCCTTTTTTTTTTAACCGCACCACAAAGCTTGCAGGATCTTGCTTCCCAGGCCAGAGGTTGGGCCTGAGCTCCTGTGGTGGGAGCTCCAAGTCCAAACTGATGGACTAACAGAGAACCTCAGACCCCAGGGAATAGCAACTGGAGTGAGGCCTCCTGGAGGTGCTCATCTCAGCACCAAGACCCAGCTCTATCCAACTGCCTGTAAACTCCAGTGCTGGACGTCTCAAGCCAAACAACCAGTAAGACAGGAATACAGCACCACCCACCAAAAAAAAAAAAGAAATGACAAAAAAATTTGTTACAGACGAAGGAGCAAGGTAAAAACGTACAAGACCATATAAATGAAGACGAAATAGGCAAACTACCTGAAAAAGAATTCAAAGTAATGATAGTAAAGATGATCCAAAATCTCAGAAACAAAATGGAGAAAATAAAAGAAACATTTAAAAAGGATCTAGAAGAACTAAAGAGCAAACAAACAGTGATGAACAACACAATTACTGAAATTAAAAATACTCTAGAAGGAATCAACAGCAGAATAACTGAGGTAGAAGAACGGATAAGTGAGCTGGAAGATAAAATTATGGAATTAACTGCAAGGGAGTAGAACAAAGAAAAAAGAATGAAAAGAATTGAGGACAGTCTCGGAGACCTCTGGGACAACATTAAATGCACCAACATTCAAATTATAGGGATCCCAGAAGAAAAAGAGAAAAACAAAGGGGGCCTGAGAAAATATTTGAAGAGATTATAGTCGAAAACTTTCCTAACATGGGAAAGGAAATAGTCAATCAAGTCCAGGAAGCACAAAGAGTACCATACAGGATAAACCCAAAGAGAAACACACCGAGACACATATTAATCAAACTATCAAAAATTAAATAAAAAGAAAAAATATTGAAAGCAGCAAGGGAAAAGCAACAAATAACATACAAGGGAATCCACATAAGGTTAACAGCTGATCTCTCAGTAGAAACTCTGCAAGCCAGAAGGGAGTGGCAGGACATATTTAAAGTGATGAAAGAGAAAAACCTACAACCAAGTTTACTCTACCGAGCAAGGATCTCGAGCAAGGATCTCATTCAGATTCGATGGAGAAATTAAAACCTTTACAGACAAGCAGAAGTTAAGAGAATTCAGCACCAGCAAACCAGCTTTACAACAAATGCTAAAGGAACTTCTCTAGGCAGGAAACACAAGAAAATGAAAAGACCTACAATAACAAACCCAAAACAATTAGGAAAACAGTAATAGGAACATACATATTGATTATAATCTTGAGTGTAAATGGACTAAATGCTTCAAGCAAAAGACACAGACTGGGTAACTGGATAAAAAAACAAGACCCATACATATGCCGTCTACAAGAGACCCACTTCAGACCTAGGGACACATACAGACTGAAAGTGAGGGGATGGAAAAAGATATTCCATGCAAACGGAAATCAAAAGAAAGCTGGAGTAGCAATTCTCATATCAGACAAAGCAGACTTTAAAATAAAGACTATTACAAGAGACAAGGAAGGACACTACATAATGATCAAGGGATCGATCCAAGAAGAAGATATAACAATTGTAAATATTTATGCACCCAACATAGGAGCACCTCAATACATAAGGCAAATGCTAACAGCCATAAAAGGGGAAATCGACAGTAACACATTCATAGTAGGGGACTTTAACACCCCACTTTCACCAATGGACAGATCATCCAAACTGAAAATAAATAAAGAAACACAAACTTTAAATGACACATTAAACAAGATGGACTTAATTGATATATATATGAGATTCATCCCAAAACAACAGAATACACTTTCTTCTCAAGTGATCATGGAACATTCTTCAGGATAGACCATATCTATCCATTTGGGTCACAAATCAAGCTTGGTAAGTTTAAGAAAATTGAAATTGTAACAAGTATCTTTTCTGACCACAACACTATGAGACTAGATATCAATTACAGAAAAAAAAACTGTAAAAAAACACAAACGCAGGAGGCTAAACAATATGCTACTAAATAACCAAGAGATCACTGCAGAAATCAAAGAGGAAATAAAAAAATACCTAGAAATAAGTGAAATGAAAACATGATGACCCCAAACCTATGGGATGCAGCAAAAGCAGTTCTAAGAGGGAAGCTTATAGCAATACAATCCTACCTCAAGAAACAAGAAAATCTCAAATAAACAACCTTACCTTACACCTAAAGCAATTAGAAAAGAAGAACAAAAGAACCCCGAGGTTAGCAGAAGGAAAGAAACCATAAAGATCAGATCAGAAATAAATGAAATAGAAATGAAAGAAACAATAGCAAAGATCAATAAAACTAAAAGCTGGTTCTTTGAGAAGATAAACAAAATTGATAAACCCTTAGCCAGACTCATCAAGAAAAAAAGGGAGAAGACTCAAATCAACAGAATTAGAAATGAAAAAGGAGAAGGAACAACTGATACTGCAGAAATACAAAGGATCATGAGAGATTACTACAAGCAACTATATGCCAATAAAATGGACAACCTGGAAGAAATGGGCAAATTCTTAGAAAAGCACAGCCTTCCGAGACTGAACCAGGAAGATAGAATATATCAACAGACCAATCACAAGCACTGAAACTGAAACTGTGATTAAAAATCGTCCAACAAACAAAGCCCAGGACCAGATGGCTTCACAGGCGAATTCTATCAAACATTTAGAGAATAACTATCACCTATCCTTCTCAAACTCTTCCAAAATATAGCAGAGGGAGGAACACTCCCAAACTCATTTTATGAGTAGACCTTTCAGAGTCATTTGCAGACGTATCAGTAGTGATGCCAGAATTTATTCTTTTACACTAAAGTTTTCTGACTGATATAAGGCAGTTGTCAAAACAGTAGTCAAGTAAAATAAGAAATTACTATTATTTCTACCTTAAGTACATTCATTAAATGTAAGTTTATCAACTTGGAAATCTTACTGATATTTAAATAAACTGAATAGTTCAATTTAGGCTTATAACACTGCCATACTTACCACCTCAGATAAAATATTAGTGATGAATCAAAACAGGATTTGGATTCAAAATGCAAAATAAAATTAATTTTTCTGCGCGAAAATTATGAGCAAAAATCTGGCCTCTGTATTAGACTGCTCAGGCTGCCATAACAAAATACCATAGACTGGGTGGCTTAAACAACAGAAATTATTTTTCTCAGTTTGGGAGACTAGAAGTCCAAGATGGAAAAGCCAGCAGGCTCAGTGTCTGGTGAGGAGTCTTTCCTTTGTTGTAAAAGGCTGCCTTCTCACTGTGTCCTTACATGGCGAACAGAGGGGGAAGGCTCTCTGATGTCTCTTCTTTTTTTTTTAAATTAATTAATTTATTTTTGGCTGCGCTGTGTCTTTGTTGCTGTGCGTGGGCTTTCTCTAGTTGCAGCGAGCGGGGGCTACTCTTCGTTGCAGTGCACGGGCTTCTCATTGCGGTGGCTTCTCTTGTTGCAGAGCACAGGCTCTAGGTATGCGGGCTTCAGTAGTTGTGGCATGTGGGCTTCAGTAGTTATGGTATGTGAGCTCAGTAGTTGTGGCGCACGGGCTTACCTGCTCCGTGGCATGTGGGATCTTCCTGGACCAGGGTTCAAACCCATGTCCCCTGCGTTGGCAGGAGGATTGTTAACCACCAGGGAAGTCCCTGGTATCTCTTCTTATAAGCACACTAATCCTACTGGAGAAGAGCCCTACCCTAATGACCTCATTGAATCTTAATTACATCCTAATAGGCCCTACCTCCAAACGCAGTCATGTTGGGGGTTAGGGCTTCAATATATGAATGTGGGGGGGACACAAGTCAATCCATAGCAGCCCCTGAGGTACCTGATCTTTAAAGAAATAACACTATTGAACAACTCATATGAGATATTATAAGATACATTTATTTTTCTCCAAACAATGCAGTTTTTAAACTAGCTGAGAAAACTGTTCATTGATTTCTCCAAAGTGATCACACATCAATTAGGAAAGTAACTCAGCTTTGGCACAAAAATTTACTATCACTACTTTTTTTTTTTTTTGGCCTCACTCTGTGGCTTGTAGGATCTTAGTTCCCAGACCAGGGATCAAACCCGGGGCCCTGGCAGTGAGATCACCAAGTTCTAACCACTGGACTGCCAGGGAATTCCCTATCACTACTTTTTTGAATATGTGGATCAGTATAACTAAAAACCTTTTTTTGACCAGATGTCAAGATGTTAAAAATAAATCTATTAGTATTTGCAGCTACTTGTCCATGTGAATCACAATTTTCCTGACATACTTTTATCTTAAAACCAAATACTAGAAAACTTTCCCCTCAAATCAGGAACAAGACAAGGATACCTGCTTTTGCTACTTCTCAACATAGCACAGGAAGTTCTAACCATAACAATTAGGCAAGAAAAAGATATAAAAGGTATCCAAATTGTAAAGGAAAAGATAAAATTATCTCTATTTAAAGATGACATGATCTTCTATGCAGAAAACCATAAAGATTATACACATACACAAATACACAAACTATTACAGCTAATACATGAATTTTGCAAAGATGCAGGATACAAAACCAACATACAAAAACCAATTATATTTCTGTAAACTAGCAATGAAAAATGTAAAAAGGAAACTAAGAAAAACAATTCCATTTACAATAGCATGAAAAGAATAAAATACTTAGGGATAAATCTAACCAAGGAGATGAAAGGCTTGCACACTGAAAACTATAAAACACTGCTGAATGAAATTAAAGAAGACCTAAATAAATGGAAAGCCTTCCCATGTTCATGGACAGGAAGACTTATCATTGTTAAGATGTCAATACTACCCAAAGCAATCTACAGATACAACACAATTCCTACCAGAATTCCAACAGGTTTTTTGCCACAGAAATAGAGAGCTGATCCTCAAATTCATATGGAATTGCAAGGGGGCCCAAATGGCCAGGACAATCTTGGAAAAGAATAAAGTTGGAGGGTTCAAACTTCCCAACTTTGAAACTCAATACAAAGCCACAGTAATTAGAACAGTATGGAACTGGCATAAGGACAGGCATATAGACCACTTGAACAGAAGAGAGGGCCCAGAAGTAAACCCTCACAGTAAGATCAATTGATTTCCAAGAAGAGGCCAAGGGTACCATTCATTGGGGAAAGGACTGCTCAGAAAGCCTTTCAGTAGTGGTGCTGCGAAAACTAGATATCCTTCTGCAAACGGAAGAAGTTGGGGGACTTCCCTGGTGGTCCAGTGGCTAGGACTCCATGCTTCCACTGCACGTGCCATGCAGTGGGAAAAAAAAGAAAAGAAAAGAAAGAAGTTGGATCCTTACCTCACACCTTATCTAAAAATTAACTCGAAATGGATCAAAGACCTAAACTTAGGAGCTAAAACTATAAAACTCTTAGAAGAAAACAATCCAACGGCTTCTTGACATTGGATTTGGCAATGATTTCATGGATATGACACCAAAAGCACAGGGAACAAAAGAAAAAATAGATAAATTGGACTTCATCAAAACTAAGAACTTTGGTGTATCAAAGGATACTATCAAGAAAGTGAGTAGACAACCTACAGAATAAGAGAACATATTTGCAAATCACATGTCTAATAAGGGATTCATATGCAGATTATGTAAAGATCTCCTACAACTCAACAACAACAACAAACAACACAATTCAAAAAAGTGCAAAGGGCTTAAATAGACATTTCTCCAAAGAAGATATACAAATGGCCAATAAGCACATGAAAAGATATTCAACATCATGAGTCATTAGGGAGATGCAAATCAAAACCACAATGAGATTCCACGTCACACCAATTTGAATGCCTATTATCAAAACAACAAGAAATATCACATGTCGGTGAGGATTGCGAGAAATTGTGCATTGCTGGTGAGAATGTAAAATGGTGTAGCCACTGTGGAAAACAGTATGGCAATTCCTTAAAAAGTTATACATAGAATGATCATATGATCCAGCAATTTCACTCCTAAGTACATATCCAAGAATCAAAGACAGGGACTCAAACAGATAGTTGTACACCCACGCTTACAGCTGAATTACACACAACAGCCAAAAGGTGGAAACAACCCACGTGTACGTTGACAGGTGAATGGATAAACTAAATACGATATACACACAGTGGCATATTATTCAACTATAGAAAGGAATGAAATTCTGATACACACTACAACATGGATGAACTATGAAAACATCATGCTTAGTGGAATAAGTCAGACACAAAAAGACAAATATTGTATGATTCCACTTATATGTGGTACCTAAAAGAGTCAAACGCATAGAGACAGAAAGTAAAACAGTGGTTATCAGTGGCTGGAAGAGGGGGGAATGGGGAGTTATTATTTTTTTCATTTTAACATCTTTATTGGAGTATAATTGCTTTACAATGGTATGTTAGTTTCAGCTTCACAACAAAATGAATCAGTTATATATATACATATGTTCCCATATCTCTTCCCGCTTGCGCCTCCCCCCCCCCACCCTCCCTATCCCACTCCTCCAGGCGGTCACAAAGCACTGAGCTGATCTCCCTGTGCTATGCGGCTGCTTCCCACTAGCTATCTACCTTACGTTTGGTAGTGTATATATGTCCATGCCTCTCTCTCACTTTGTCACAGTTTACCCTTTCCCTTCCCCATAGCCTCAAGTCCATTCTCTAGTAAGTCTGTGTCTTTATTCCTGTTTCACCCCTAGGTTTTTCATGACATTTTTTTTCCCTTAAATTCCATATGTGTTAGCATACGGTATTCGTCTCTCTCTTTCTGACTTACTTCACTCTGTATGACAGACTCTAGGTCTATCCACCTCATTACAAATAGCTCAATTTCGTTTCTTTTTATGGCTGAGTAATATTCCATTGTATATATGTGCCACATCTTCTTTATCCATTCATCCGATGATGGACACTTAGGTTGTTTCCATCTCTGGGCTACTGTAAATAGAGCTGCAATGAACATTTTCGTACATGATTCTTTTTGAATTATGGATTTCTCAGGGTATATGCCCAATAGTGGGATTGCTGGGTCATATGGTAGTTCTATTTGTAGTTTTTTAAGGAACCTCCATACTGTTCTCCACAGTGGCTGTATCAATTTACATTCCCACCAACAGTGTAAGAGGGTTCCCTTTTCTCCACACCCTCTCCAGCATTTATTGTTTCTAGATTTTTTGATGATGGCCATTCTGACTGGTGTGAGATGATATCTCATTGTAGTTTTGATTTGCATTTCTCTAATGATTAGTGATGTTGAGCATTCTTTCATGTGTTTGTTGGCAGTCTGTATATCTTCTTTGGAGAAATGTCTATTTAGGTCTTCTGCCCATTTTTGGATTGGGTTGTTTGTTTTTTTGTTATTAAGCTGCATATAAATTTTGGAGATTCATCCTTTGTCAGTTGCTTCATCTGCAAATATTTTCTCCCATTCTGAGGGTTGTCTTTTGGTCTTCTTTATGGTTTCCTTTGCTGTGCAAAAGCTTTGATGTTTCATTAGGTCCCATTTGTTTACTTTTGTTTTTATTTCCATTTCTCTAGGAGGTGGGTCAAAAAGGACCTTGCTGTGATTTATGTCATAGAGTGTCCTGCCTATGTTTTCCTCTAAGAGTTTGATAGTTTCTGGCCTTACATTTAGGTCTTTAATCCATTTTGAGTTTATTTTTGTGTATGGTGTTAGGGAGTGATCTAATCTCATACTTTTACATGTACCTGTCCAGTTTTCCCAGCACCACTTATTGAAGAGGCTGTCCTTTCTCCTCTGTACATTCCTGCCTCCTTTATCAAAGATAAGGTGACCATAGGTGCGTGGGTTTATCTCTGGGCTTTCTATCCTGTTCCATTGATCTATATTTCTGTTTTTGTGCCAGTACCATACTGTCTTGATTACTGTAGCTTTGCAGTATAGTCTGAAGTCAGGAAGCCTGATTCCTCCAGCTCCATTTTTCATTCTCAAGATTGCTTTGGCTATTCGGGGTCTTTTGTGTTTCCATACCAATTGTGAAATTTTTTGTTCTAGTTCTGTGAAAAATGCCAGTGGTAGTTTGATAGGGATTGCATTGAATCTGTAGATTGATTTGGGTAGTAGAGTCATTTTCACAATGTTGATTTTTCCAATCCAAGAACATGGTATATCTCTCCATCTATTTGTATCATCTTTAATTTCTTTCATCAGTGTGTTATAATTTTCTGTATACAGGTCTTTTGTCTCCTTAGGTAGGTTTATTCCTAGATATTTTATTCTTTTTGTTGCCATGGTAAATGGAAGTGTTATCTTGATTTCCCTTTCAGATTTTTCATCCTTAGTATATAGGAATGCCAGAGATTTCTGTGCATTAATTTTGTATCCTGCTACTTTACCAAATTCATTGATTAGCTCTAGTAGTTTTCTGGTAGCATCTTTAGGATTCTCTATGTATAGTATCATGTCATATGCAAAGAGTGACAGCTTTACTTCTTCTTTTCCGATTTGGATTCCTGTTATTTCCTTTTCTTCTCAGATTGCTGTGGCTAAAACTTCCAAAACTATGTTGAATGAGTGGTGAGAGTGGGCAACCTTGTCTTGTTCCTGATCTTACTGGAAATGCTTTCAGTTTTCCACCATTGAGGACGATGTTGGCTGTGGGTTTGTCATATATGGCCTTTATTATGTTGAGGAAAGTTCCCTCTATGCCTACTTTCTGCAGGGTTTTTATCATAAATGGGTGTTGAATTTTGTCAAAAGCTTTTTCTGCATCTATTGAGATGATCATATGGTTTTTCTCCTTCAATTTGTTAATATGGTGTATCACGTTGATTGATTTGCATATATTGAAGAATCCTTGCATTCCTGGAATAAACCCCACTTGATCATGGTGTATGATCCGTTTAATGTGCTGTTGGATTCTGTTTGCTAGTATTTTGTTGAGGATTTTTGCATCTATTGTTCATCAGTGATATTGGCCTGTAGTTTTCTTTCTTTGTGACATCCTTGTCTGGTTTTGGTGTCAGGGTGATGGTGGCCTCGTAGAATGAGTTGGGGAGTGTTCCTCCCTCTGCTATATTTTGGAAGAGTTTGAGAAGTATAGGTGATAGCTCTTCTCTAAATGTTTCATAGAATTCGCCTGTGAAGCCATCTGGTCCTGGGCTATTGTTTGTTGGAAGATTTTTAATCACAGTTTCAATTTCAGTGCTTGTGATTGGTCTGTTCATATTTTCTATTTCTTCCTGATTCAGTCTTGGCAGCTTGTGCCTTTCTAAGAATTTGTCCATTTCTTCCAGGTTGTCCATTCTATTGGCATAGAGTTGCTTGTAGTAATCTCTCATGATCTTTTTTATTTCTGCAGTGTCAGTTGTTACTTCTCCTTTTTCATTTCTAATTCTATTGATTTGAGTCTTCTCCCTTTTTTTCTTGATGAGTCTGGCTAATGGTTTATCAATTTTGTTTATCCTTTCAAAGAACCAGCTTTTAGTTTTATTGATCTTTGCTATCGTTTCCTTCATTTCTTTTTCATTTATTTCTGATCTGATTTTTATGATTTCTTTCCTTCTGCTAACTTTGGGGTTTCTTTGTTCTTCTCTCTCTAATTGCTTTAGGTGCAAGGTTAGGTTGTTTATTCGAGATGTTTCCTGTTTCTTAAGGTAGGATTGTATTGCTATAAACTTCCCTCTTAGAACTGCTTTTGCTGCATCCCATAGATTTTGAGTCGTTGTGTCTCCATTGTCATTTGTTTCTAGGTATTTTTTGATTTCCTCTTTGATTTCTGCAGTGATCACTTCGTTATTAAGTAGTGTATTGTTTAGCCTCCATGTGTTTGTGTTTTTTTACAGATCTTTTCCTGTAATTGATATCTAGTCTCATAGCGTTGTGGTCGGAAAAGATACTTGATACAATTTCAATTTTCTTAAATTTACCAAGGCTTGATTTGTGACCCAAGATATGATCTATCCTGGAGAATGTTCCATGAGCACTTGAGAAAAATGTGTATTCTGTTGTTTTTGGATGGATTGTCCTATAAATATCAATTAAGTCCATCTTGTTTAATGTATCATTTAAAGCTTGTGTTTCCTTATTTATTTTCAGTTTGGATGATCTGTCCATTGGTGAAAGTGGGGTGTTAAAGTCCCCTACTATGAATGTGTTACTGTCAATTTCCCCTTTTATGGCTGTCAGTATTTGCCTTATGTATTGAGGTGCTCCTATGTTGGGTGCATAAATATTTACAATTGTTATATCTTCTTCTTGGATCAATCCCTTGATCATTGTGTAGTGTCCTTCTTTGTCTCTTCTAATAGTCTTTATTTTAAAGTCTATTTTGTCTGATATGAGAATTGCTACTACAGCTTTCTTTTGGTTTCTATTTGCATGAAATACCTTTTTCCATCCCCTTACTTTCAGTCTGTATGTGTCTCTAGGTCTGAAGTGGGTCTCTTGTAGACAGCAAATATATGCGTCTTGTTTTTGTATCCATTCAGCCAATCTGTGTCTTTTGGTGGGAGCATTTAATCCATTTACATTTAAGGTAATTATCGATATGTGTGTTCCCATTCCCATTTTCTTAATTGTTTTGGGTTCGTTATTGTAGGTCTTTTCCTTCTTTTGTGTTTCTTGCCTAGAGAAGTTCCTTTAGCAGTTGTAGAGCTGGTTTGGTGGTGCTGAACTCTCTCAGCTTTTGCTTGTCTGTAAAGGTTTTAATTTCTCCATCAAATCTGAATGAGATCCTTGCTGGGTAGAGTAATCTTGGTTGCAGGTTTTTCTCCTTCAACACTTTCAATATGTCCTGCCACTCCCTTCTGGCTTGCAGAGTTTCTGCTGAAAGATCAGCTGTTAACCTTATGGGGATTCCCTTGTGTGTTATTTGTTGTTTTTTCCCTTGCTGCTTTTAATATGTTTTCTTTGTATTTAATTTTTGACAGTTTGATTAATATGTGTCTTGGCATATTTCTCCTTGGATTTATCCTGTATGGGACTCTCTGTGCTTCCTGGACTTGATTAACTATTTCCTTTCCCATATTAGGGAAGTTTTCACTATAATCTCTTCAAATATTTTCTCAGTCCGTTTCTTTTCTCTTCTTCTTCTGGAACCCCTATAATTCGAATGTTGGTGCGTTAATGTTGTCCCAGAGGTCTCTGAGACTGTCCTCAGTTCTTTTCATTCTTTTTTCTTTATTCTGCTCTGCATTAGTTATTTCCACTATGTTATCTTCCAGGTCACTTATCTGTTCTTCTGCCTCAGTTATTCTGCTATTGATCCCATCTAGAGTATTTTTCATTTCATTTATTGTGTTGTTCATCATTGTTTGTTTCATCTTTAGTTCTTCTAGGTCCTTGTTAACTGTTTCTTGCATTTTGTCTATTCTATTTCCAAGATTTTGGATCATCTTTACTATCATTATTCTGAATTCTTTTTCAGGTAGACTGCCTATTTCCTATTCATTTGTTAGGTCTGGTGGGTTTTTATCTTGCTCCTTCATCTGCTGTGTGTTTTTCTGTCTTTTCATTTTGCTTATCTTACTGTGTTTGGGGTCTCCTTTTTGCAGGCTGCAGGTTCGTAGTTCCTGTTGTTTTTTGTGTCTGTCCCCAGTGGCTAAGGTTGGTTCAGTGAGTTGTGTAGGCTTCCTGGTGGAGGGGACTAGTGCCTGTGTTCTGGTGGATGAGGCTGGATCTTGTCTTTCTGGTGGGCAGGTCCACGTCTGGTGGTGTGTTTTGGGGTATCTGTAGACTTATTATGATTTTGGGCAGCCTCTCTGTTAATGGGTGGGGTTGTGTTCCTGTCTTGCTAGTTGTTTGGCATAGGATGTCCAGCACTGTAGCTTGCTGGTCGTTGAGTGAAGCTGGGTGCTGGCGTTGAGATGGAGATCTCTGGGAGATTTTTGCCGTTTGATATTATGTGCAGCTGGGAGGCCTCTTGTGGACCAGTGTCCTGAAGTTCGCTCTCCCACCTCAGAGGCACAGCACTAACTCCTGGCTGCAGCACCAAGAGCCTTTCATCCACACCGCTCCTTAATTTGGGATGATTCGTTGTCTATTCATGTATTCCACAGATGCAGGGTACATCAAGTTGATTGTGGAGCTTTAATCCGCTGCTTCTGAGGCTGCTGGGAGAGATTTCCCTTTCTCTTCTTTGTTCTCACAGCTCCCAGGGGCTCAGCTTTGGATTTGGCCCCGCCTGTGCGTGTAGGTCGCTCAGACAGGACGGGGTTAAAGGAGCCGCTGATTCGGAGGCTCTGGCTCACTCAGGCCGGGGGGTAGGGAGGATCACGGAGTGTGGGGGGGCAGGCCTGCAGCGGCAGAGGCTGGCGTGACGTTGCTAGCCTGAGGCGCACCGTGCGTTCTCCCGGGGGAGTTGTCCCTGGATCCCGGAACCCTGGCAGTGGTGGGCTGCACAGGCTCCCCGGAAGGGGGTGTGGATAGTGACCTGTGTTCGCACACACGCTTCTTGGTGGCGGCAGCACCGACCTTAGCGTCTCATGTCTGTCTCTGGGGTCCGCACTTTTAGCCGCGGCTCCCGCCCGTCTCTGGAGCTCCCTTAAGCAGCGTTCTTAATCCCCTCTCCTCGTGCACCAGGAAACAAAGGGGGAAGAAAAAGTCTCTTGCCTTTTCGGCAGGTGCAGACTTTTCCCCGGACTCCCTCCCGGCTAGCCGCGGTCCACTAACGCCCTGCAGGCTGTGTTCACGCGGCCAACCTCAGTCCTCTCCCGGTGTTCCGACCGAAGCCCGAGCCTCAGCTCCCAGCCCCGCCCGCCCCGGCGGGTGAGCAGACAAGCCTCTCGGCTGGTGAGTGCCGGTCGGTCCTGATCCTCTGTGCGGGAATCTCTCCGCTTTGCCCTCCGCACCCCTGTTGCTGTGCTCTCCTCCGCGGCTCCGAAGCTCCCCCACTCCGCCACCTGCAGTCTCCGCCCGTGAAGGGGCTTCCTAGTGTGTGGCCACTTTTCCTCCTTCACAGCTCCTTCCCGCTGGTGCAGGACCCGTCCCTACCCTTTTGTCTCTGTTTATTTTTTTCTTTCGCCCTAACCAGGTACGTGGGAGGTTCCTTGCCTTTTGGGAGGTCTGAGGTCTTCTGCCAGCGTTCAGTAGGTGCTCCGTAGGAGTTGTTCCACGCGTAGATGTATTTCTGGTGTATCTGTGGGGAGGAAGGTGACCTCCGCGTCTTACTCTTCCGCCATCTTCCCGGAAGTCTCGGGAGTTATTTTTTTAACGGGTAAAATGCTTCAATGTGGGAAGGTGAAAAAAGGGAGATAGATACTGGTGACGGTTTTAAAACAATGTGCATATAGTTAATACCACTGAACTGTATGTACACTTAAAATGGTAAATTTTATGTTATTTATATTTTACCACCAAAAAAAGATTTCTCAATTTAAAAAGTGGTTAGAATACCAAATTTTATGTAATGTATATTTTACTGTAAAAAAGGGAATATTAAAAAAAAACCTAGATTTAGTTTCAAGATGAGAGGACTTTAAGGTCACTTCTAATTATAAAAAATTTTTGAGACATCATGATAACAAGAAGAGAGAAAGAGCATCTAGTTGAGGAATAAGAACCTGACTCCTTGTTCTGAATTATGAGTGTAACCTTACCTTTCAAGTGGTTATAAATGGACCCAGAAGTTCTAGCAATGATAGCAAACTCAAATGCCTATAGAGGCCAAGCAGGAAACGTAAGCAGGTGAAGCAAGGCAGCTGGGGATGGTGGTAAATCTGAGTCTACGTGCCCTGTCTAAAGAGAGCAGCTGTACCTCCGTCCTGGCGGTAAATCTGAGTCTACATACCCTGTCTAAAGAGAGCAGCTGCACCTCCGCCCTGGCAAACTGTCTTCTTGTTAGAATGTCGTCATGGTATTGGGAGGACTTTCCATTTTTAAGTGAAATTGAATTGAGATTTTTATGTTAAATGTTGGCATCAAATTAAAAATAGGTATTTCTAACACCGCAAACCAAGAAAACATATCTGCAGGCCAAGGCACGTGCAGTCAGCTGACCACTAGTTTGTGATCTCTTTCATAGCATAAAGGCTGGACTGGAATACAAAAGAAGGAAAGGAAGTACTACTAATCAGATCCTCACCAATGTTTAAAGTTTGCGGGACTTCCCTGGTGGTCCAGTGGTTAAGAGTCCGCCTTCCAACACAGGGGACGTGGGTTTGATCCCTGGTCGGGGAACTAAGATCTCACATGCCATGGGGCAACTAAGCCTGCATGCCACAACTACTGAGCCCGCACCTCAACAAAGGACCCGCATGCCGCAACGAAGATCCCACATGCTGCAACTAAGACCCAACGAAGCCAAATAAATAAATAAATAAAATAAATATTAAAAAAAATTAAGTTTGCATAAAGATCATGATCTAATCTTTCTAATCCTTGTTTAGAATCACCAGTGTGTATTGAATATTGTTTTAATTAGGTGTCATTTAAAATAGTACAGCTTTGAATGGGTCAGTTTTTAGTGGGGCACTTAGAACATGAAGTTTAGTGCCTTGCATATACTAGGTGGTCAATAAGTGGTAGCTACTATTATTTTAAAACAAGGCTCCTACACAATATTGAAAAGTTAGTGTAAAACAGATTTTCAAAACCAACCCTACACCCAATAGAAGAAACGATAATATAACCCATTCAAAACTCTATCCTCTTGGGTTTCCCTGGTGGCGCAGTGGTTGAGAGTCCGCCTGCCGATGCAGGGGACACGGGTTCGTGCCCCGGTCTGGGAAGATCCCACATGCCGCGGAGCGGCTGGGCCCGTGAGCCATGGCCGCTGAGCCTGCGCGTCCGGAGCCTGTGCTCCGCAACGGGAGAGGCCACAGCAGTGAGAGGCCCGCGTACCGCAAAAAAAAAAAAAAGAATCTATCCTCTTGTAGTGATTGGGAAATGGTGAGCCTTCATATTAAATAACAAATCATTTACAGATGTTGGGTGCTAGGAATAGTTATTGGCAAAACAAGGTTCTTGCCCTCATAAAGGTTACAATTTAATAAGGGAGATGGACATTAAGTAAAGAGCCATTCCAAAAATATTTAGTCAGAAACTGTAATAAATGATGACTGAAAATTACAGGATGCTTTGAAAAGAGTAATGAAAGGATTTAATTCAGATGAGGAAGGGTCATAGGGAAGACCCCTTTAAGGAGCTGACCTTTAAACTAAGACCTAAAAGGGTAAAGAGAGGTCAGCAGCCTAAGGGTATTATGTATGGAGGGTGAGGAGGGTTGGGTGGGAGAGGAGGTTGTGACGAAAGCATTCCAGGAATGCTTGTGTGACATGTGTGACACCTCCAAATAACCAAAATAGAAAAAAGGAAAAATTAAATAGAGGGGGGACTTCCCTCGTGGCACAGTGGTTAAGAATCCACCTGCCAATGAAGGGGACATTGGTTTGAGCCCTGGTCCGGGAAGATCCCACATGCCACGGAGCAACTAAGCCCATGAGCCACAACTACTGAGCCTGCGCTCTAGAGCCCGCAAGACACAACTACTGAGGCTGAGAGCCACAACTACTGAAGTCCACGTGCCTAGAGCCCGTGCTTCACAACAAGAGAAGCCACCACAATGAGAAGCCCGTGCACCACAACAAAAGAGTAGCCCCCGCTCACGGCAACTAGAGAAAGCCCGCGTGCAGCAACGAAGATGCAACACAGCCAAAAAAAAAAAAAAAAATTAGAGGGAAAGATTAAAGTTATTGCAGGTAGAGAGGGGACAGATTTGAGGGGACATCAATTGTCAATGTTCTCCCTGGAGAAAAGATTCTGAAGAAAGAAGTAAAAATGAAAAAATAAGAGAAAATTAGGAATAGAGAAGAAATAAGTAAAATGGGAGCTAGGAAACAGGAACTTGAGGTTGAAGAAATTATTTGTTTATTTATTTAACCTGGCCACATCAGGTTTCCGGGGAAAGTGATGAGAGGTGAAGCACTGGTGGGAACAAGTGGAGAGAACCAGCTGCTAGAGGAGACCTCAGGAGTGAAGAGATCACACTGAAGGATTTTTGTTTGTTTGTTTAAAAAATTACAAAGGAGGGCTTCCTTGGTGGCGCACTGGTTGAGAGTCCACCTGCTGATGCAGGGGACACGGGTTCATGCCCCGGTCCAGGAAGATCCCACATGCTGTGGAGCGGCTGGGCCCGTGAGCCGTGGCCGCTGAGCCTGCACGTCCGGAGCCTGTTGCTCCGCAACGGGAGAGGCCACAACAGTGAGAGGCCTGCGTACATAAAAAAAAAAAAAAAAAAAAGTGGCCTTTGTGAAGACAAGTTTGAATATGAGCTGTGCTACTTATAAACTATATAGCCTGTGCAAGTCACTTAACTTCTCTCTCAGTTTCTTTATGTATAAAACAGGATAATAATCACACCAACTCATGTTTGTTGTGTGAATGAAATGAATGATGTATAGCATTTTGCTCAGTGGCTGGCACAATAAGCATTCAGCATCATTTTCTGTTGCCACATTGTTCTTCTTACCATTTTCCAAAGGAACCATGATGTTTCATGTCATCATACTTTCAAAAATCTTGTTTTTTCTTTTCAGAATGTACTCCTTCTTTGCTTAACAGCTTTCTACTACTCCAAGATCCATCCTAATTGTCTTTACTTCTTTAGAGCCTTCCCCAACTTCTGCAGGAAGAACTATTTCTTTCCTTGTGCTATTACTGACTCATACAGGCTTTACTAATCACTTATACTCTAAGGAAACTACTTCTAGGCTACTCTGTTTCTTCTCCCAGAATGTGAGCTCTTTGAGGGCAAGCATTGTCATTTACTTATCTGTATTTCCAGCATTTCATACACTCTGATGGAGAACACATTACACACTAAAAACATAATACTGTCTCAAGTCAGCTCTCTGGCTTCTTTGTCATTCATTGGTCACACACTTACAGGTGTGTGACCTAGACCAGTTATTTAACTTTCAAAATCTCAGTTTTATTTTCTGTGCAAAGGAGATAATAAAAGTATCTACCTGATACACAGGATTAGAAAAATGAGATAATCTACACAGGAAGCACTTAATAAATATTAACTGCTATTATTATCATTATTTTCATTTCTGATGCTGTATTTTATGTCTAGAAATTCCATTTAGATCTTTCTAATATCTTCCACTTATCTCCTAATCATATTCATATTTTCCTTTACATACTTGAGCATATCTATATGACTTAAAATAACTGTCTAAAGGTCCTTGCTAGCTAATTCCCCCATCTCTGTCTTTTCTGAGTCTGTGTTTCTATTGACTTATTTTTCTCCTGGTTATGGGTCATATCTTCCTGCTTCCTGTAATTTTTAGTTGGATGCCAGACTTTGTGAATTTTATGTTGTTGAGTGCTGGATTTTGTTGAATTCCTTTAAGGAGTATTGAATTTTGTTCTGGTATATGCAGTTACTTGCAGATCAGTTTAATGCTTAAGCTACTGAGGACTCTATCCAATGCCCAGTGTATTTTGAGGTTTCTCTCAAAATAGAAGAAACTAGCCTTGTGAGTACTCCAGGAATTGTCTGGCCTACTGTTTTCTAGTGGTTCTTTTTCCAACCCACACACGTGCAGAGTTTGTAGTCAAAGACTCAAATACCTCCTTGCAGCTCTCTGGAGCTAAGTGAGCAATGCCCTTCTCTCTGGTACTTGGCCTTGCAAATACTGGCCACCTTGGCCTCCCTAAACCCCAGCCTCTGCCTCTTCAACTCAGTAAGACCACCAAGCTCTTTGATGATCTCCCTGTACTGTCACTTGGTAACTGCCTCTCAGGGACCATAGTTCCACACTGACTGTTGGTCCAATGTCTGAAACAGTTGTTTCAGATACTTTGTCTGATTTTCTAGTTGTTTATAGCAGGAGGACAATTCCCTTAGTATCATTATTTTATTAAATGAAATATATATATTCACTGGTAAAAGCACAAAGCTCAAAACTAAATTCTCATAAACTGAAAATAAACTGTGGACAAAAGCTCTTTTGAGCCAATATCCCTAAATAGAAGTAGAGATTTACTTCAAGGGAATTTCAATCTTTGCCAACTTGGAAAATTTAGATTAATATTTCTGTATTGAAAAAAATACCAAAGTGAGAAGTTGAATTTTAAAGGCTTATTACATTTGAGTAGATCCTTTTGCTTCCAAGAGTCTAAAGTTGTCTAGATAGCAAGAGACTCACGACAGTTTTCATGAGGTTATTTGAAATTCAGACACAGGGAAATTAGCATCATTCAATACTCAGTCATGCAGGAATGACATCGTATCTCTGTACTTGCTAAAAACTGGGATAAAAGATTTCATGCCAGAAGGGATCAAGGTCCTTAGTTTTCTACAGGTGGCTTCACTTTTAGATATGTTACGCTGGAACCCAGCTCATCTTTTGCCTCCTCCCAGAAGAGATAGTTTCCTCTTGATAATGCTACAATATGTACATGATGTTCTAAGGAAGTTATCTGCAGGAGAACAATATAATAGCAGCTCCATTGAGTAGGTGTCTGGTACTTGGCATTCTAATTGAAAAAATGGGACTTAATAAATACTTTCCTTTGGAATCTTGCCTCTGAGTGTTTTTGCTCATTCTGGATTAAAACTGGAGACTGACACATTCTGGGACTGAAAGATGTTCTGAAGTTTCCTGGAGGAAACTGAGAATATATTAAAACTATTTAACCAAAGATCTTAGGATCACCTAGACGCAAATGTTGCATTTGGTATTTAAGAAATCAGAGACTGTCTGATTAAGAAGCATGACAATAAATATCCAGCATAAAATCTAGGTCCTACTGGTGGCACAGGAGAAATAGGGAGAGCTTGGAGCTGCTTCCTCTCAGCAGCTGGATGAATCATTGGCAGCTGCTATAAGAAAGATAAAGAAAACCACATCTGCTTAGAGTCCACCACTATATGGATCCCTTGTGATAATAAATATATTACTGAAGAGGCCCCACTTGTAAGTCATGAAAAGAATTAAGGATATCTGAAGATTATTTTCCATAGTTATCTCCATGTGCTATTTCACAGAAACCAGCTCTAGCTATATGCACCATTCTTTGATAGAATGAGTATTTAATATATATTTGCTGACTGGTTAAGGGACAGAGAAAGGATTAGGAAAGACAGGTTCTGATGAAATAGTACAAAATTCATCTATACACTCACAGCTCCCAGTTTTGTTTATGTGGAGACCAACAAGATAGTTTTTCTGAGCTAGTTCACTTAAAATTGAGTTCACACTGATTTTCGACTACTAGTCATATATTTTGTAAAGAAGATGATGCTATTCTCAATACACTTGCACAATAGTGTAATTGAGATGGATGATCTCTAGAGTTACATGTCAATAGTAGAAAGAGCATATTAGTAAATCTGGGTTCTATTTCCAAATTTGCTACGGTGCAATCCTTCTGCAAGTTACACAATTTTGTTATTTATAAAATGGGCACGGGGCTTCCCTGGTGGCGCAGTGGTTGAGAATCTGCCTGCTAATGCAGGGGACACGGGTTCGAGCCCTGGTCTGGGAGGATCCCACATGCCGTGGAGCAACTAGGCCCGTGAGCCACAACTACTGAGCCTGCGCATCTGGAGCCTGTGCTCCACAACAAGAGAGGCTGCGACAGTGATAGGCCTGCGCACCGCGATGAAGAGTGGCCCCCGCTTGCCACAACTAGAGAAAGCCCTCGCACAGAAACGAAGACCCAGCACAGCAAAAATAAATTAATTAATTAATAAACTCCTACCCCCGACATCTTCTTAAAATAAATAAATAAATAAATAAAATTAAATAAAATGGGCACAATAATATCTACCATACCTATTTCTTAGGATAGTAAAATGATCTAATCAGAAACTAGGTAGAAGGAGTTTTAGCAAAAAAGTTTCAGTAGCTATATATAAAGTAGCAGTAGCATCAGTTAGAGCAGGGTAGGGGATCCTGCAAATTCAATGAAAGCAGGGAGCATACCTATTTTCTTACTATAACCCCAGCACCAGGTACATGGTAAGTCTACCAGATATATTTGTTGAATGAATGAGGAAATAGTTTAGGCCTTCCTCTACTTTAAGTTAGGTTTACTATAGAAACTGTCAAAGATAGTCAATACTTATTTGGAAAAACATAATATGAAGATGGGAATAAGAACAGGCCTTTGAAAACAGACGTGAACAAAGGTTTTGATGTAGAGACTCTATATCTGAACATTTTGGAGCAATTTAATCTATTTTAATATTCTGAATGTAAGAATTGAGTGCCATTTTTTTAAAAGAAGCTCTCAGTAAGGGTCTTTCACCCTTCATATCACCAAAATAAAGTCTCAGTAAACACATTTTTGATCAGTGTATTTTTTAATATTTTCCTTGGGTTATAATCATAAGATGCTGAACCAACAATATGCAAATTGATCCTAAGTTTCATTTGTTATAAAATGGGAATTATATTATCTACCACAGAGAGACGTTGGGAAGATTAAATGAATTACTGCACATAGATCTCAGAGTTACACTTGGATCTTAATAAGTGCTTCAGTGACAGTGATGGTGATGGTGATAATAATATTGATGGCAGTATCTCTGACACAAGACAGATAGCTCCTTAAAAGGTGTTCCTAGAGCCTTGAAGAGTATGCACTAAAACAGTATTTATACTGAGCAAAAGAAAGAAGTTTGGAGGGAATAAAGAAGGCAAGAAAAGAATTTGGGAAGACTTACCGCCATTTTTGCCTACAGTTCGGAAGCATCTCCAGAAGGCCCGTAAGAATGATGCCCTATTGTGAGGGGTGGCTTGGATGAAGCTGAATTCCCGAAAAAGAATGTGAGTTCCCTGACATACACTGTTAAAACTGCAAAGAGAAAAATCAAGGAATTATCATTAGATGGAGAGTTACAGAAGGCTGGAATTAGAATGAAAAGTCAAGAATATATAGAACTGCCCAAAAGGAGAAAAATCTTTTTTTCTCCAAAATAACTCTGAACTATAGACTAGACCAAGTCCTTCTATGAGGAATTCTCTTCACATAACTATATCTCTTTGAAAGCTCTTGGAGTCCAATTCCTCTGAGTGCTTCCCACCTCCTACACACACACACAAACACACACACATGCTGAGGAAGTTTTTTTTTTTTTTGCGGTACGCGGGCCTCTCACTGTTGTGGCCTCTCCCGTTGCGGAGCAACAGGCTCCGGACGCGCAGGCTCAGTGGCCATGGCTCACGGACCCAGCCGCTCCGCGGCATGTGGGATCCTCCCACACCGGGGCACGAACCCGTGTCCCCTGCATCGGCAGGCGGACTCTCAACCACTGCGCCACCAGGGAAGCCCCTGAGGAAGTTTTAATCAGTCATTAGAGCATCTCATATAGTGGGAAATCTTTGTCTTTAGCTGGATGACACTGGCACTCATATCTTTTTGGAGAATACTTCTCCCTCTACCCCACTTGAAATTTATGTTTCCTTAAAGATATTCTTTTTGTATTCTCTCTGACCTATATCAGCTGTCTTAAGAACAACATGGCTTATGGGAACATAACTGGATTGTCTGTTCCAGTTTGGGGGTGGTGGTGTACACCTCTCTGACAATAAGGTTAGAGGAAAATCCATGTGCCAAAGGATATAAAAGGTTCCAGACAGACACTAAAGGCAAATAAGAAAAACAAGGGTAGAATGCGGCCCCTGAATGAGAGTATGAAGTAAAGCCCTAGGGCCCAAGTGAGTCATTGTTTAAGCTGGGCTGGGGAAGGGGAAAAAATATACTCCATTGCCTTTGGGTTCTTCTGCCAAAGAAATAAAGTCTGTAGAGCCTGATGTAATCTAAAAATGGAAAATCCACCAAAGCATAGGCAATTATCCAGTAATCATCACTACCAAAGGCAGACTTCTGGTTCCAGAAAACTCCTAAAGTCCCTGACAAGTAAATCATGAGTGGAAAATATGTTAATCTTTGTAGAGAAGCAGACATTAAACTGAAGATGGCAAGCAACAGAGGGATAGTGGTAATCCCAAATGTCACTTTTCATTTGTTTAGCATTTAAAGGGGGAAAAAATTCTGAATCTCTGAATTGAAAAGGAAAAAATTTCAGGAGCCATCTAATCCATTTTCCTTTTCCCTGACCAAGTTCAGAGGGAAGTGTTTAACCTGTCTTCAACATAGAGTATATTATCACTTAGGATAAAATTAGCCTCCTTCTGTCAATATTAACAACACTGTATGAAAAAGTGAATTACATACCCTTCTTCCCCCATGGAAAACTAGCATACAAATCTAAGATACTATGAGAAAGTATGAGGCAAAGAATTAGAAGAAAGATTTTAAAAAAGCAACGAAAGTGTTAACCTAATTACGCAGTTTGCAGTGCTGTTGTGTTGAGTAAAGGAAAATGAAAAATAAAGCAAATGAGCTGTTACAGGTAAATGGAGCAGGCCACATTTCTAGCAAATGAAGTCTAGCAAATGATAACATTCTAGCCTAAATTTATGAAGCTACCCAGTAAAAAATTAGTCCCAAAGTGTGCTACACAACCCCCAGGGGAAAAATGCTGGTGTCTAGGTCATGGTCTAGGCTGTAAAGGAACTAATACTAGTGAAATTATATCCTTAGTGTAGCTTTTAAAAAATATCTTCTTTTAAGCTAGGGAGTAATTTATTCATTGAAGAATCTAGCTGAGCCTCATTGTATAGATGAATAGAATATACATAAGAATTTATAAAATAGGAATTTTATACAACAAACTGATAGGGCAAAGTCTTACAATACTGAATATAAAAAGACATAATTGTATTTACACTACTGCCTTTAGATAATTCATACCAATAAAATTCATATTTAATTAAAAATAAAAATAATTAGAGATGTTTGATTAGTATGGAGATAATCAGATGATCAGTCGATCATGTAGCTGATCAGTATGGAGATCAGAATCACTATCTAAAGAGTTAACAGACAATCTTAGTATAACCAGGGAAATCCTTTTAGATAAGATGGCTGTAAAGAAAAAGCAGAAAATGCGCTTGCTCAAAGCTTTACTGTTTCTCTTCAACCTGAAATCTCTTTTTCCTACCTCCATCTCTTAAAATTCTATCCATGTCAAATACCATGTTTTGCATGAAATCTTTTCCTGATTCCTCCCACCACAGCCCATTCCCATCATATCTCACTTATAACTCTCTAATGGTACTCACAATTTTGCTGCCTTGTTTTAAAGTTACTGGATATATTTCCTCTATTAGATTCTATACAGTAATCAATTAGGCTGTACTCATCTTTGTCTCCATTGCATTACCTAACACATAGTAGATACTGCTCCATAAATGTCTGTGGTAGTTGATTTAGAAAGAAAAGAAAAAAACAGATGAATAACACCAGGCAGAAAGTATCAGGATTTATGTTTGTAACTAGCCATACTAGTGATACTGAAAGTCAAATTTCTACCATCTTTTTAAAAGTCCAGGACTTTGGTCTGATATTAGTATTGTAATACTGCAATACCAGCTTTTTTTTTTTATTATTAGTATTTGCCTGGCATATCTTTTTCTATGCTTTTAATTTCAATCTTTTTGGGTAATTTTTAAAAGATACTTCTTGGGCTTCCCTGGTGGCGCAGTGGTTAAGAATCCGCCTGTCAATGCAGGGGACACAGGTTTGAGCCCCGGTCTGGGAAGATCCCACATGCCGCAGAGCAGCTAAGCCCGTGTGCCACAACTACTGACCCTGCGCTCTAGAGCCCATGAACCACTACTGAACCCGCATGCCACAACTACTGAAGCCTGTGTGCCTAGAGCCCATGCTCCACAAGAGAAGCCACTGAAATGAGAAGCCCGCACACCGCAACGAAGAGTGGCCCCCTCTCGCCGCAACTAGAGGAGGCCCATGTGCAGCAACGAAGACCCAACGCAGCCAAAAATAAATAAATAAATAAATTTAAAAAAAAAAAAAGATACTTCTCTTGTGAGTGCTGCACAGCTGGATTTGGTTTTTTACCCAATCTTACATTCTCTGTATTTTAGTAAGCTTTTTATATATTTGATTAATTTCTGCCATCTTATTTTGTCTTTTTATTTTTTAATTAATTAATTTATTTATTTTTGGCTGCATTGGGTCTTTGTTGCTGCACGCGGACTTTCTCTAGTTGCGGTGAGCAGGGGCTACTCTTTGTTGTGGATGCTTCTCATCGCAGTGGCTTTTCTTGTTGCGGAATACAGGCTCTAGGTGCGCAGGCTTCAGTAGTTGTGGTTCGCAGGCTCAGTAGTTGTGGCTCGGGGGCTCTAGAGTGCACGCTTAGTAGCTGTGGCGCATGGGCTTAGTTGCTCCACGGCATGTGGGATCTTTCCAGACCGGGGCTCGAACCCGTGTCCCCTGCTTTGGCAGGTGGATTCTTAACTACTGTGCCACCAGGGAAGCCCTTATTCTGTCTTTTTTAAAAATATATTTATTTATTTGGCTGTTCTGGGTCTTAGCTGCAGCACATGGGATCTTCGTTGCCACATGTGGGATCTTTGCTGCAGCATGCAGGATCTTTAGTTGTGGCATGCAGGATCTAGTTCCCTGGGATTGCACCGGACCACTAGGGAAGTCCCTTATTTTGTCTTTTCTGTGAACTGTTATTCTTTGACTTTTTTTCTCTTTTCCTACTTTTAAGTGTGTTAGTAAAGTTTTTTAAAAATATCACCCCCCAATTAGTTTGGAAGCTATGACAGAATATTTAACCTTTTAGTATTTCTCTTAAATTTAACATACATATTTAGCTATACATTTTATTTATTTATTTGCGGTACGCGGGCCTCTCACTGTTGTGGCCTCTCTTGTTGCGGAGCACAGGCTCTGGACACGCAGGCTCAGTGGCCACGGCTCACGGGCCTAGCCGCTCCGCGACATGTGGGATCTTCCCGGACCGGGGCACGAACCCACGTCTCCTGCATCGGCAGGCGGACTCTCAACCACTGCGCCACCAGGGAAGGCCTAGCTATACATTTTTAAAATGTCAAATTAATCATCTTTATCACTCTCCAAAACAAGGAACAAAGTACACTTAAATAACTTATTAGCGCTCTTCTCAACTTCTGATACTATTTTCTAGAATTTGAATTCTACCTTTTTTTTAATTGAAAAACTTTTTTTTTTTTTTTTTGCGGTACTTGGGCCTCTCACTGTTGCGGCCTATCTCGTTGCGGAGCAGAGGCTCCGGACGCGCAGGCTCAGCGGCCATGGCTCACGGGCCCAGCCGCTCTGCGGCATGTGGGATCCTCCCAGACCGGGGCACGAACCCGTGTCCCCTGCAACGGCAGGCGGACTCCCAACCACTGCGCCACCAGGGAAGCCCTGAAAAACCTTTTTTATTGTGGTAAGATATATATAATATTTATCATTTTAACCATTCATAATATTTATCATTTTAACCACTGTAAATGTCCAATTCAGTGGCATTAAACATATTCACAATCCTATATAACCATCATCACTATCTATACCCAAAACTTTTTCATCATCCCCAACAAAAACTCTGTATCCATTTAAAACATGGCTCCCCCTTCTAGCCTCCTCCCAGACTCTGGTAACCTCTATTCTACTTTCTGTCTCAATGAATTTGCCTATTCTAGGTACCTCATTTAAATGGAATCATACAATGTTTGTCCTTCTAATTCTGGATAATTCACTAAGCATAATGTCTTCAAGGTCCATCCATGTTGTGGAATACTCCAAATTTCATTCCATTTTAAGACTGAATAGCATTCCATTGCATGTATATACCACATTTTGTTTATCCATTCATTTGTCAATGGACACTTGGGTTGTTTCTACCTTTTGACTGCTGTGAAAAATGCTATGAACTTGGGTGTACAAATATCTGTTCATGTTCCTCCTTTCAATTCCTTTTTGATACATGCCAAGGAGTAGAACTGCTGCATCAAAGAGTAGTTCTAAGTTTAATGTTTTGAGAAACCACCAAACTGTTTTCCACAGTGTCTGTACCATTTTATATCCTCACCAGCAATGCAGAATGGTTCTAATTTCTTCATGTTCTTGTCAACGTCTGTGCTTCCACCACCTCTTTTTTATTTTTGGCTGTGCTGTGCAGCATGCGGGATCTTAGTTCCCTGACCAGGGATTCAACCCACGTCCCCTATGGAAGCAGGGAGTCTTTTTTTTTTTAAATAAATAACTGTATTTATTTTTGCCTGCGTTGGGTCTTCATTGCTGCGTGTGGGCTTTCTCTAGTTGTGGTGAGCGGGGGCTACTCTTTGTTGTGGTGCATGGGCTTCTCATTGCAGTGGCTTCTCTTGTTGAGGTGCATGGGCTCTAGGTGTGCGGGCTTCAGTAGCTGTGGCTCACGGGCACTAGAGCACAGGCTCAGTAGTTGTGGCACATTGGCTTAGTCGCTCCACAGCATGTGGGATCTTCCTGGACCAGGGCTCAAACCCATGTCCCCTGCATTAGCAGGCAGATTCTTAACCACTGTGCCACCAGGGAAGCCCTGGAAGCATGGAGTCTTAACCACTGGACCGCCAAGGAAGTCCCAACCACCATGTGCTTTTTTAATAGCTCTCTTAGCAGGTGTGAAGTGGTATCTCATTGTGGTATTGATTTGCATTTCCCTAATCACTAATGACGTTGAATATCTTTTCATGGGCTCATTAGCTATTTGTATATCTTCTTTGGAAAAATGCCCATTTAAGCCCTTTGTCCTTTTATGAATTGTGTTGTTCATTTTTTGTTGTTGCTGAGTTGTAAGAGATCTTTACATAATCTGGATATGAATCCCTTATTAGATACGTGATTTGCAAATATGTACTCTCATTCTATAGGTTGTCTTCTCACTTTCTTGATAGTATCCTTTGATGTACAAAAGGTCTTAATTTTGATGAATTCCAATTTATCTATTTTTTCTTTTGTTCCCTGTGCTTTTGGTGTCATATCCACGAAATCATTGCCAAATCCAATGTCAAGAAGACATTGGATTGTTTTCTTCTAAGAGTTTTATAGTTTTAGCTCTAAGTTTAGGTCCTTGATGCATTTTGAGTTAATTTTTATATAAGGTGTGAGGTAAGTGTTCTTTCCTTTGCAGATAGGTATCCAGTTTTCCCAGCACCACCTGTTGAAAGACTTTTTGAGCAGTCCTTTCCCCAGTGAATGGTACCCTTGGCCCCCTTCTTAAAATCAACTGATCTTACATATGAGGGTTTACTTCTGGGTTCTCTCTTCTATTTCAGTGGTCTATATGTCTGTCCTTAAGCCAGTTCCACACTGTTCCAATTACTGTGGCTTTGTATTGAGTTTCAGAGTTGGGAAGTTTGAGCCTTCCAACTTTATTCTTCTTTTTCAGGATTGTTCTGGCTGTTTGAGGCCCTTGCAATTCCACATGAATTTGAGGATTGGTTGTTCTATTTCTGTGAAAAAAAAAGCTGTTGTAATTCTGGTAGGGATTGTGTTGTATCTGTAGACTGCTTTGGGTAGTACTGACATCTTAACAATGTTAAGTCCTCCTTTCCAAGAGCATGGGATGTCTTTCCATTTATTTAGGTCTTCTTTAATTTCATTCAGCAGTGTTTTACAGTTTTCACTGTGCAAGTCTTTCATCTCTTTGGTTCGATTTATTTCTAAGTACTTAATTCTTTTAGATGCTGTTGTGAGTAGAATTACTTTCTTAATGTCCTTTTTGGACTGTTGATTGCTGGAATAAAAACACAACTGATCCTGCCTCTGCGTATCCTGCATCTTAACTGAATTCATTTATTAGCTCTAGTAGCTTTTTGTGTGTGTGTGGTTTGCGGGCCTCTCACTGTTGTGGCCTCTACCATTGCGGAGCACAGGCTCCAGCCGTGCAGGCTCAGCAGCCATGGCTCACGGGCCCAGCTGCTCCGCGGCATGTGGGATCTTCCCGGACTGGGGCACGAACCTGTGTCCCCTGCATCGGCAGGCATACTCTCAACCACTGCGCCACCAGGGAAGCCCACTAGTAGCTTTTTTTGTGGATTCTTTGGGATTTTCTGTACATAGGATCATGTCATCTGCAAACAGATAATTTTACCTCTTCCCTTCCAATTTGGATGTCTTTTATTTCTTTTGACTCTACTTTTTTTTTTAATGTAAAAAAGTTATTAATTCTTAGTTAATAGCTAATTAAGTTTACCAACATTTCATACCAATTTTCATCCTCATTATTATTTTTTGCTCCTTCTCTCTTGGTTCAATTATTTTCTTGCTAAAGTTCATCCTCTAAGAAATGTCCATTTCAATTTTTTGGATTTGACACCAAAAGCAAAGGCAACAAAAGAAAAAATAAACAAGTGGGACTACATCAAATTAAAGAACTTCTGCACAGTAAAGGAAACCAGCAATAAAATGAAAAGGCAACCTACTGAATGGGAGAAAATATTTCAAATCATATTCTGATAAGGGGTTAATATCAAACTATATGAAAAACTCATACAACTCAATAGCAAACAAAAACAAAACAAAAAAACAATCTGATTGAAAAATAGGCAGAAGATCGGAATAGACATTTTCCCAAAGAAGTCATACAGATGGCCAACAGGTACATGAAAAGGTGCTCAATAGCACTAATCATTAGGAAAATGCAAATCAAAACCACAATGAGAGGGGCTTCCCTGGTGGCGCAGTGGTTGAGAGTCCGCTTGCCAATGCAGGGGACACGGGTTCGTGCCCCGGTCCGGGAAGATCCCACATGCCGCGGAGCGGCTAGGTCCGTGAGCCATGGCCACTGAGCCTGTGCGTCCGGAGCCTGTGCTCCGCAACGGGAGAGGCCACAACAGTGAGAGGCCTGCGTACCGCAAACAAACAAACAAACAAAAACAACAAAAAAAAACCCACAATGAGACATCACCTCACGCCTGTTAGAATGGATATTTTTAAAAAGGCAAGAAATCACGAGTGTTGGCGAGGATGTGGAGAAAAGAAAACACTTGTGCACTGTTGATGGAAATGTAAATTGGTGCAGCCACTATGGAAAGCAGTATGGAGCTTCCTCAAAAATTAAAAATAGGGCTTCCCTGGTGGCGCAGTGGTTGAGAGTCCACCTGCCGATGCAGGGGACACAGGTTCGTGCCCTGGTCTGGGAAGATCCCACATGCTGCGGAGCGGCTGGGCCCATGAGCCGTGGCCGCTGAGCCTGCGCGTCCGGAGCCTGTGCTCCACAATGGGAGAGGCCACAACAGTGAAAGGCCCGCGTACCACAAAAAATAAATAAATAAATAAAAATAGAACTACCATATGATTCAGCAATTCCACTTCTGAGTATTTATCTAAAGAACAGCTCAAAAAGATATCTGCACCCCCATGTTCATTGCAGCATTATTTATAGAAACCAAGATATAGATGCAAGATAAGTGTTCACTGATGGATGAAGTGATGATAGAGAAAATGTGATATATATACACAATGGAATATTATTTGGCCATAAAAAAGAAGGAAAGTTTGCCATTTGTGACAACAAGAATGGACCATGGGGGCATTCTGCTAAGTGAAATAAGACAGAGAAAGACAAATACAAATACTTCATATAAGTATGATCTCACTTATATGAAGAATCTGAAAAACAAAACAAAACAACAAAAAAAACAAGCTCATAGATACAGAGAACAGACTGATGGTTGCCAGAGGCAACCATTTTTGGGGGATGGGCAAAATGGGTGAGGGGGTCAAAAGGTACAAACTTCCAGTTATAAATAAGTCATGGGGATGTAATGTAGGCCATGTGGCTATAGTTAATAATACTGGCTCATTTAAAAGCTGCTAAGACAGTAAATCTAAAAAATTCTCATCACAAGAAAAAAATTCTGTAACTATGTGTGGTGATGAATAATAACTAGGCTTACTGTGGTGATCATTTCATAATATATACAAATACCAAATCATTATGTTGTACACCTGAAACTAATATAACGTTGTATGTCAATTATACCTCAAGGTAAAAAAAAAAAAACTTAAAGAAAAGAAAGAAAGGTCCATTTCACAACATATATGTATGTCAAGTCATTATGCTGTACACCTTAAATTTATATAGTGTTGTATGTCAATTATATCTCAGTAAAACTGGGGGAAAAGGTTGGAAATTATTCAAGAAAAAAAGTAAAGAGGGCTTCCCTGGTGGCGCAGTGGTTGAGAGTCTGCCTGCCGATGCAGGGGACACGGGTTCGTGCCCCGGTCTGGGAAGATCCCACATGCCGCGGAGCGGCTGGGCCTGTGAGCCATGGCCACTGAGCCTGCGCATCCAGAGCCTGTGCTCCGCCATGGGAAAGGCCACAACAGTGAGAGGCCCACGTACCACAAAAAAAAAAAAAAAAAAAAAGTAAAGAAAGAATGGTCCACAATCACTTATCTTAAATCCTTGGGACCTCTCTGTTTTGGAACTGACAAATTTTTGGATTTTTATAAAGGCAACATGTTGGACAAACTAGCTGTGATATAACACATCCACTGGGGCCAGGGAAGCAGCCCACAGTCAAGCATAGTAAAATTTCCACAGTGAAACATATAGTCACACTAGGTAGGATAAATAAAGACCAAAGACAGCCTCATAAACTAGTTCAGGTCAAGTGTGCCCACAAATGAGTTTGCTGAAAACTTACCAAAAAAACCTTGTTTTTTAAGCTTTTTTGATTTCTGAATTGTGAATTTCTGAATACTCATAGACCTGTCATTTACACAAAAGTCTGTGGGTGGTAAATACTCTTGCTTTCCATCTTCCTGAAAATATCTTTATTTTACCCTCTGGAGTTATGATTTAACCAGGTGGAGAATTCTGGATTGCCATTTATCTTCCCGCAGCATTTTAAAGATACTACTCCATTGTCATCTGGCACCTATCATTGTTGTCAAGATGCCAGCAGTCAAACTCCTGACATTCTTGATGGAGTTAATCATTCTTATCATCCATATAAGCTATTTTTTTTACTGTTAATGTTCTGCAGATTCTACAATGTGTCTACCATGTAGGTTTATTTTTGTTTATCTTGCTCAGGACTTTCACCTGACTTATGTATTTTGTCAAATCTGTAAAGTTCTCAGCCAGTATCTTTTAAAATATTTCTCCTTTGCCATTTTCTCTATCCTTTTCTACTAAATCTCCTATTAGATATACATTGTTGCCTCTCAGTGTCTCTCACCTGTCCTTTTATAGATTTTATCTCTTGATCTTTGTGTTACACTTAGTATTATCTTCTAAATTATGAATTCTCTATTCTATCATGTCTGGTCTAGAGTTCATTCTCTCTCCGTTTTTAAAAAATTCAATTAACTTTTTTATTTCTAGAACTTTCAATTCATCTTTTAAGGCTTATACATGGCTTTGTTTCATTTTGCCTGTTCTTGTTTCCCAATTTTTGTTCTCTCTTTATTTATTTATTTTTTTATTGAAGTATAATTGATTTACAATGTTGTGTTAGTTTCTCATATACAGCAAAGTGATTCAGATATATATATATATGTATATATTCTTTTCTATTATAGGTTATTACAAGATATTGAATACAGTTCACTGAGCTATACAGTACAACCCTTGTTGTTTATCCATATTTTGTTCTCTTTTTATATTACTACTATTCTTTCTTTTTTCTCCCTGAGGATCCTAAACTTCATTTCAAAATCAATTTTAAAAAATTAACTTTATTTTCTCTGGAGTAAATTTATGTTTCAATTGCTGGGTTTATTGGCTCTTTTTCTTAGCATCAGTTTTCCTTATATGTTTTGGAATTGCAGTGTGCAAACTCATCTTAAGTGGCAGGCTTTATTCTCTCTACTTGTTTATTCTCTCACTGTCTCCTGGAGACAGATCCTAGTTCAGAACTAGGTCTTACAGTGGATGACTTAAGACTTCATTCCTGATGATACTGGGGATATCACAGAGACCACAGAGACTATCACTGAATCCCTGAGTAGCTTAGATCTGAGTAGCAAGACTAAGTCCTGACTACAACGGTGTCTGCTTCCTCTTGTACTCCCAGGTTTTATATAAGCCATTTCCCAGATAGCAATAATAAGTATTTTTTTGAATCCCCTTTAAAGAGGTAGAGGAAGAAAAGTCTGGCTTTAGTCTCTTGCCCTGTGTGTGACACTTTTAGTCTTTACTATTCCATAAGAAATGAGCACTTAGTTACCTATGCTTGCTTCTGAACCCAGAGCACAGGAGGCCTAAGGTTTTAGTCCCATTAACGTTGTGGTTTTGTTTAGTTCCTGGTCTATAGGTGAATTTATATTGATTTTACACATGGCTATATCCTTTAAATTTTCTCTCAGAAAATTTTATCATTACCGTGTGTTTGGAATGGATAGGAGGACCAAATCACCAACGCTGCAAGCCATTATGACCAGAAATCCAAAACAAACTTTCTACCTGCATAAAAATGTACCTTCTTGGGGCTTCCCTGGTGGCACAGTGGTTGAGAGTCCGCCTGATGATGCAGGGGACATGGGTTTGTGCCCCAGTCTGGGAAGATCCCACATGCAGCAGAGCAGCTAGGCCTGTGAGCCATGGCCGCTGAGCCTGCGTGTCCGGAGCCTGTGCTCCGCAACGGGAGAGGCCACAACAGTGAGAGGCCCGCGTACCGCAAAAAAAAAAAAAAAAAAAAAAAGTACCTTCTTATTAATTTTTCATTGTATTTAACTAAACTGAAATGTTCTTTAATAGTCATGAATCTTGAGAACAAATTAGTGGTTACCACAGGGGAGAGGGGTAGATGGAGGGGCAAAATAAGTGGAGGGGATTCAGAGGTACAAACTACTAGGTATAAGATAAATAAGTTACAAGGATGTAACGTACAACACAGGGAATATAGTCAATATTTTATAATAACTTTGTATGAAGTATAATCTATATCGAATTACTGTGCTGTACATCTGAAACTAATATAACATTTTAAGTCAACTACACTTCAATAAATAAATAAAATTGGATCACAAATTTTGAAAAAAGAAGTTATCAATCTTACTTGTAAAATCAAACAAAAAAGTTCCTAAAAGTATCTTAAAGGCCATACAAAAATATATCAGATGCCTGCCTCAAACAGAGTTCTCCAAAAACCAGTATTTAAACTTCATTGAGCAAATTCTTTCATTTTCCTTAAGTTGTTGGTTTTATTCCCTTGAGATGTCAATTTTTTTTTTAAGTTTGAAATAATTTCAAATTTACAGAAAAGTTACAAGAATAGCACAAAGGATTCTTGCACATCCCTTACCTAGATTACCTGAATGTGAATATTTTACTACATTTGCTCTCAGTACAACGTTCTTTCTCTCTCATTCTCTCTCTACTCTCTGTCACACCCTTACATATATGTATAAATATAGGTATTTATATATATTATATTTCAGAACTGTTTAAGAGTAAGTTGTAGACATGATGCTCCTTCACCCCTAAACACAGTATGTATTTCCTAAAAAATAAGTAATTCTCTTATGTAACAATAGTACAATGAACAATATCAGAAATTAAAATCAATATAATACTTTTATCTAATCTACAGACCTTATTAAGATTTCACCAATTGTTCCAGTAATGTCTCCTTTATAGGAAAAGAAAATTCAAGATGATACATTGCATTCAGTTGTCATGACTTTTTAGTCTCCTTTAATCTGAAACAGTTCCTGGGTCTTTCTTTGTATTTCATGACATTGACATTTTTCAAGAGTACAGATTATACTCAATTTGGGTTTGTCTGATGTTTCCTCATGATTAGATTCAGGTTATACTCTTTTGGCAGGATTATCACAGAAGTGATGCTTAGTTTTCCCAGTGCATCATATCAAGAGGCACTTGCTGTGGATTAGTCTAACTACTGGTGATATCAACTTTGGTCATTTAGGTAAAGCAGTGTCTGCTAGGTTCACCCACTGTAGAGCCATCCTTTGTAATTAGTAAGTATCTTGTGGGGAGATACTTTGAGGCTGTGGAAATATACTGTTACTCTTCAAACTTTCATTTGCTACTTTCAGCACCTACTGATAATTCTTGCCAGAAACAATAAAAATTATGATGGCTTTGCCAAATGGCTATTTTTCCCCTAATTACATCATTTCATCTACCTTTATAAGTTGACTTTCTACAATAAAGAGAAGATACATGTAAATATTTTTATTTCTTGTTCTTTCTTATACTATAGGTAGCATAATACAGATATTCTTTTGTCCAATTCATAGGGGTCTGATGATCTCTTTTTAAGCTGTCATGAATAAAAAGTTCAAGAACTCTCTGTTTGGATCCTCTGGCCACAAGAGAACCAGAGATATCAAAATTAAAATGTCTCTGTGAATTATATCATTTTTATCTTAAAAGGTATAAATAAATTTATTAAAATGAAATTGAGAACAAATGTCTCAAATTGATTTTAACAAGAAAATAAATTATTTAAATTTCATAGTTTTCACATTTTATTTGCTTAATAGTTGATTAACCCTAGAGTAACAGATCAAGAAAATACAGCAGAATCTGTGCTTAAAATTAATGACTTTATAACCAGACATTTGTAAACATGTTAAGTAGTGTGAGTTCTTGATAAAATTTCATTTTCTCATTTAATAACAAAGGCTGTTTATACAGAAAAAAGTCAACAGACTTCTATTAAGTGGTATCTGTTTTCTCCTGAAAAACTAAAGAAGTTCTAAGAATTCGTTTATGGTATCAATTCCACATAAACACCTTAATGTTGGATATTGAAAAGCAAAAAGTCAGAATTGATTTAAATTACTTTGGTGACGTGGCCAGTAACTCAAGAACTACCAAGGAAAAAATTAAATATAAATGTCATCGTAGTAGATTTACATACCTAGCCATTCGCATTCTAGATAAAGAAATAACAAAGAGCAAAAGGACCAGATTAAAATATTCCAGTTCATTTTCAATGTGCCAAGAGGCAAAAGTTCAAAGTTCCTATAATACCTCAAATCTTCCAGGTACTCCTTGCTCTTACTCAAGATGAAAACAGCCAATGAGTACTGACCTACACAGTTAAATTGGATTGCAGCAGTTTGGTCTTCTTAGGCCAGTCTCTTGTCTCCTTTTTTCTTTCTAAAATCAGGCAAGCTCATTAGAATATACTATCTTCTGTTAGAATTGGGACTGTTTTTTGCTGTTTTGAGATGAGCTTTATTTGCAAGAAATCCTAAACGGATCTACTAAGAAAGTAAAATATGAGAACAGATCACACCCGATTATGCAGCACAAACTGGCCACACAAGGTGATAAATACACAGGGTAGAGATCAACCTCTGAAAAATAAATAAGATCAAAGATCCAAAACATTTTGGAAAAAATCATGATCTAAAGTAACCTTTTATTGCTTCTGGAAGCAGAAGGAAAAAAGATATTCCATAGACAGGGAATAGAAAAGAAAGCTTTTAGGGCATATTTCCCATTAATGGATTGGAAAAATTAGCAGACTGGCGTTTTGTGCTGCAAAAAGTCACCAAACCCTAAAGATGTATTCCTGGGGCGTGAATTTGGTCCCCAGAACTAACTAAGCCTGGGTTTGTTCTTTCCTTCCTTGTGAAGTTCAGACGAAGCCTAAGCCCTTATGTGTCTTCTTTCCATTGCCTACCTGCTGTAGAATTTTGCAATGCTAACTTGATGAGAGAAATCAGTGAAGCATGTCAGCTTGGTCTATGTCGCAGAACCCCAAAGTATTATAGTTTCGGCAACACACTTGAATGGAAGTTACCTCACACCAATTTCTTTATTATAGTGCTACAAAGAAATTTCTGCAGAAAAGTTTAATGCAGAATTTCTAAAACCATCTAACTCTCTACTGGGCTGTTATAATCTATTGTTCAAACATACAATACACCCATAACACGAAAAAAATAAATGAACATCATGACCCTGTATCCAAGGAGAAATTTGACCAAGTGTGTGTGTGTGTGTTTTAATTACCTGATTGATTGATTGATTGATTTTTGGCTGCTTTTGGTTCTTCGTTGCTGTGCGTGGCTTTCTCTAGTTGCGGCGAGCAGGGGCTACTCTTCGTTGCGATGTGCAGACTTCTCATTGCGGTGGCTTCTCTTGTTGTGGAGCACGGGTTCCAGGTGCGCGGGCTCAGTAGTTGTGGCTTGCGGGCTCTACAGCGCAGGCGCAGTAGTTGTGGTGCACAGGCTTAGTTGCTCCGCAGCATGTGGGATCTTCCCAGACCGGGGCTCGAACCCGTGTCCCCTGCATTGGCAGGCGGATTCTTAACCACTGTGCCACCAGGGAAGCCCACCAAGTGTGGTTTTAACATATGGTACATTTGGAATATGGTTCTGCTCATAGATATGCATCAGGTGAATCGACTGCAGGTCATCTTCTCTGTTGGCCAGGAAGATATACGTGTAAGCAGTATAGAAAATAGAAAGCTGCCATGCTGCAGGTGGATGCTCACAGTCCCCTTCATCTTCTCATTCTCAGCACTGGCTAAATCAGAACTAGAATATCTGAGATCATTGGCTTCTAAAAAAAAAATCTCCAATTTAGGAAGAAATCCAACAGGGACTAATCAATCTTCAGTCACTGTCTAGGGATAGGTGAACCAATTTGTGAGAACTGAGCTGCCCTTGTGGTGGATGAGATTGGTAATTTCTGCAACAGTAAAACAACTAAATCAGAAGCTTATCGGTTCACTCTAATGCCTTAGCATTGGCATTTCATACCAAGGTTTTTTTCGGCCTGACTGAGTAATCCTCAGTAGCATAGCTAGTTTTCAGACCATGACATCAGTGAGTTCATATTCTACTGCATTATGAAGTGAAAAACTCATGAGACAGCCTCAGGCCCTGAGAGCTACGAAAAGCTTCTGCAATGGAAAGCATAAGCAGCGCCAAGCTTTCTTTCCTTGGTTACTTCACCAAGTACTCTTCTGTCACCAAACCCCAGAAAGAATCTTCTTAAAGCAGCGGAAGAGAGCACTTGTCCCATCCTGGGCTGATGCCAAGGGGAAAGGAGAGTGTTTCCAGATAGGGTGATCACCAAGCAAATTCTCCCCAGAAGACTAAGCAAAGGACTTCGTTCTCATATGCTGCTTCTCTGAAAGTAAACTGCTCTCCTCTGGATCTTTACTCATAATTCAGTTAGGCCCCCTGCCAGAGTTAAAAAATGTTTCAAATTCCCTTTTCAAGCCTTCCAACTTCAAAACTGATTGCCGAACGCCTGGCATGCTATGGTAAACTCTCAACTGCATATCAATTCCTTACCCACTTGTATCAGTAGAAAAGCAAGATGATTCATTAACATCTGTTTATCCCTTGCAGTTTTAAGTGTTAAGGAATGTCTCTTTTATATTGCTCTTTACTCCATGCCAATAGAAACAGGCAAATACATGTACCTCAGGATGAAAAATCAATGCACAGAGAGAGCACTGGGAGAAAATTACTGCATACATACTCTTTACGGCATGTTAGAAATTTAAATTACAAAAAGACAATGTAGCAATTTAGAAAATGCTTTTCATATACTATAAAAAAAAACAGGAAATAAAATTGTGTGTACATTATAATTTTAACTACAATAAAGTAGGTCTACAATAAGGAAAATGATTTTAGAAATTTAAAAGAATTGTATTTACTCATTGAATTAGACTGTTAGCTTCTAATTGATTTCTTTGTCTTCCATATATTCTACAATATTATTATATGCTACATTTTTGTAAGAAAAATATTTTTTAACAACAGTTACCATAAATCTCTAGTTTTTCTCATTCCTACAAGGCCTTTAAACACAGGTCTTGATAACAGAACTTCCAGGAGCTTGCCGAATTTCACTTGAAATCAAGAGTAATCGTGTTTCCATGATTTCTCTGGGGAAACATCTCCTAGCCTTACAGGAAAAATTTCTGGACAAAGAATGTTCCTCCTTAGAATGCTGCAGTATTTCTGTTATGTCTCACCTCCTGCTACATGTTACATCTCACATATTTTCTTATGTGGTCTCTAAACCTGTTATCTGTTATTTCTTTCTCTTCGGCTCTACCTTTCAACCTCTGTATCTCTTTTGTCAACAGGCTCATCCCACCGGTACTATTTTTTTCTGCTACTGAAGTTAAATTTAGTGCTGCAGGTAAGGCTCTCCTTGGTCATCCTCAGATACATCCTGCCGTTCCTTCCCTACAGTGTGATTACTCTCTACCTCCAGACCTCAAAACAGCTTTTCTCTGTTTTACTGCCAGATCACATATCATATTCTTATCTAATTTCTTGTCAGTTTTCTTCTTTAGCTTTTTCAGCTCAATACTAGTTTCCTTCCAGGTTTTTCCAACCCATTGCATATCTGAGCTTTGTACAACAGTAGATGACATTTTAAGGAACATTCTATTTTCTGCCTACAGCTATAGCTTCTAGGATTTTTTGTATCATCCTTTTGTTCTCACTAGGATCCCCAATATGGTCCCATTAGCATCACCTGCAGATCTCATTGAAGACCCAACCCTATTTTTAGGGTCCCTTAAATGTTAAAAACACTTTCCCTGCTACCCCCCCATTCAGGAGCTGGGGGCGTTACATTTATCAGCTCTCTCGGTTCAAAGCCAGCAAGTAATTCTCAAACCACCATCCTTTGTTCTCGTTAAAGATGATATGAATTAGGCTGAGGAAAAAAATGCTTCATACAAACGCTTTAGTCATAGGCCAAAGTCTTGGATCTGATTATAATTCAAAATGATAATAAAATTGAAGGGGTGTTGGGAACACACCAAACAGGGTTTGCTCTGTTAGAGCCACACACATCAGTCTTGCGGCTGCTGATTCCACTCTCTTCTAGGTTATTATTTCATCTTATCATGTCTTGTGTTACACTATTACCATTATCTCCAGAGTTACCTTCTTTGTGCTGTTTTTTGTTTTATCTCCAAAGTTGGTCTCACTTTTTAGAAAATAAATGCAGTTTCTTTTGGTAGCCATGTATAGTTATTTATTTAAAGCTACTGGTAAATCCATTTATATTTTAAAAATACTCATTTTCCTGACTTTAGGTGAAAGCTATTTTGTTTTCTCTTACCTTTCCAAGTTCAAGTCCATTCTTTTCAATCTTTTGCATTAGTTAGGAACTCCTAAAATGAGAGAGCTCCAGGCATACATGATTAAAGTAGCCTTAATGATTCAGTAGTCTATGATGGAAAGAAGTCAGTTTCTTCCTGATACCTTTATAAAAATCTCTTCAAACTTTCTTATTAACTCATCAGATTTCAATGTCACTTTGATTTGTTTTCTTATTTCCAGCAGAGAATTTTATTTCTAAAGATATGTGAGGGAAGCACATGCTGTGGAGCAACTAAGCCCGTGCGCCACAACTACTGAGCCTGTGCTCTAGAGCCCCCGAGCCACAACTACTGAAGCCCATGCGCCTAAAGCCCATGCTCTGCAACAAGAGAAGCCACTACAATGAGAAGCCCACACACCACAACAAAGAGTAGCCCCGGCTCACTGCAACTAGAGAAAAGCCCGCATGCAGCAACAAAGACCCAATCTAGCCAAAAATAAATAAATAAATTTATTATTTTTAAAAAAAAAAAGATATATGGGGGAAGAACTCTAGATAGTAGGCAGGTTCTTATACAAAACTTTTGTAAACACTGAGACTAATGTGTTATTTGTTTAAAGACCTCAGAGAAAGAGGTGCCACAAAGTTTCTGAAGATCCTAGGATAGTTACTCCAGGAAATCTTAAAGAAAGAACATAAAAATTTAACAAGGGCCTCCCCGTTCCCCAAACACCTGTTTGTCAGGTGAAGTCTTGAATTCATTCACATAAAACTTTCTCTGTGACATAAAACTTCTTAATATTGATTTATTTTAGAACATTACCACTCTCTAATTCTTTACTTGGTGCCATTTAACTAACTACCAGACTTCTAAAAAACAAAGGACATTTTTCAATATTCTTTTGTGATTGACTGAAAATCACAAAGCAGCTATAGATGACAGAACCTAATGAAAATCTATACTGAAAACTCACTCTTCCTGCCAAACCTTTAAAGATTCACTTTAAGTAAGAAATCCTTTTTCTTTTTTCTTTTTTTTTTATAAAAGAGGGACACAAACAATAACTTGGACATAAACTTGTACCTTAGAAAGTAAGATATTGGTAGAATTACCATATAATCCAGCAATTTCACTTCCAGGTTTATTGTCAAAAGAAATGAAAGTAGGGACTCAGATATCTGTACACCCATGTTCATGGTACTATTATTCATGATAGCCAAAAAGTGGAAGCAACCTAAGTGTCCATCGACAGATGAATGAATAAACAAAATGTGATACATGCATACAATGAAATATTATTTAGCCTCAAAAAAGGAAGGAGATTCTGATACATGCTACAACGTGGATGAACCTGGAGGACATTAAACTAAATGAAATAAGCCAGTCACAAAAAGACAACTATTATATGATTCCACCTATATGTGGTATCCAGAGTAGTCAACTCATTGAGATAGAAAGTAGAATGGTGGTTATCAGGGCATAGGGGGAGGAGGAAATGGGGACTTAGTGCTTAATGGGTACAGAGTCCCGGTTTGGGAAGATGAAAAAAGTACTTAATGGGTACAGAGTCCTGGTTTGGGAAGATGAAAAAATTCTGAAGATGGATGGTGGTGACTGCTGCAAAACAATGTGAATGTACTTAATGTCACAGAAATGTAGACTTAAAAATGGTTAAAATGGCAAATTGTATGTCATGTATATTCTACCACAATAAAAATAAAGAAATGAAGATACTGGTTAAGATAACAGTAGTAATGTAACACAAAAACCCAGTATGTATATTTATAGAATTGCCTAATGGAATGAGAAATTGGAAGTTATAACCAAAATATTTTTTAGAGTTGGTCCGAAGTAAGAATGTCTACAGCTTTGTTACTGAAAGTGTGGACCAATGACGGCAGCATCGGTGTCCCTTAGAAGCCTCTTAGAGATCGAATCTATGTCCCATCCCAGACCTAATAAACCCCATTCTGCATTTTAACAAGATCTCCAGGTGATTCGTACACACATTAAAGTTTGAGAAGCGCTAGTCTGGGGCAAATCTTACCACTTTTTAGCTGTGTGACTTTGGGCCAGGTACTTAACGACTTTGTGCCTCAATTATGTTTTATCTGTAAAATGGTGATAATAGGAATGCTAACTATATAAGGTTGCCAAAGATTAAATGTGATAATAATGCCTGTGGTATAATTCTTGGCACATTCAGGGACTATTAGCTATTATTATTACTTTGCTGTACAGAAAATCTGTGAAAGTTGATTTCAGGGACTTCTCTAAAAATAGTAAATTTAGGAAGTCAATATTTTCCAGAGGATATGAATGGTGCCTGGCTTTTAAGAGATAATTGTGAAAAAGGATATATGGGAGGTAATAGTTTTGACAAAGTATGAAGGGGTGGAAATGACTTTCTTCAGAAGACCCAATATAGTAGAGAAAAGGTGTCAAATTCATTCACAGTGGGGGAATTTTTTTCTTGTTAAAGTATGCGAGGACCAGACAAACATTATTTACAAAATATAAATGGAACAGAAGTAGCTTTTGATGACAATGTCATATTTGAAAAATATTTTAGGAGCTAAATGGTATGTTTTTCACATGTCTGAAATCCCCGTGTGGGAGATAATCTTTCAGCTGAAATATCACAAATATATTTAACTTATGTGATAAAGGACCAATATTTGGCCAAGGAGCAAGCTGGAAGAGAGTGAAATAGTAACAAGGTGGGGAGACAAAAAGGACAGCTACATAGGCGTCCATGAACTTCTAGCACCAGGGCCACAATTCTCAGAAGATGTCATTGAGTTCCTAACCTAATTTCTCTAACTGGGGATCTTTCCTTGTCCCAGAAAAGACTTTTGAAGACAGAGAGGATTAAAAAAATAATATTGTTAAGAAGCGAGGTTGCTGGGCTTGCACTTTACTAGCCGGAATCTCTTTATCTTTCCTGAGAGCCCCCCAGATCTCTTTTATTCTAGGTCAGTAATTTAACACTCTCAGCTCTCAATTCAAAGCCAGTAATGACCTTGCTGTGCTGAATTATTAGCTTAGGATATAGAAAGAGAGAGAGAGGGAAGGGGAAAAAAAAAAAAAAAACCCTAAAAACAACAGAGGCCTTTTGATCAGAGCACCAAACTGCAGTTCGCTGTAACTCAAGCTGCCCATTCTTATATGGCAGGTATTAAGGACTCCCCCTGCCAGGCAGGACCCTATTAAAAGACAATAGCTGTTTGAAAAGGGTAAGCAAGTTGATATGGATATAATAGGCCACATATGGGGGCCCTTTTCTACTCTGAAATAAAGCTCCTTCTTAAGAGTTGTGAGCTGGGAAATCCAGTATTCAGTAAGGCAGGAGGAGGAGATATAATAGAAGAGAGCGGGTAGCCATGCAGAAATGCTTGAAGGTGCTTCAGGAAAAAGGGACGAGGGCTTTGGGGAGCCTGCAGAGATGAGCATCAATCACTGAGCATTGAGGCTTTCAGAATGGCCAGGTGCTCTTAGGTCCCCAAGAGGTTTTTAGGACCAGTGATGACAAAGATTTGGCTGGAACTAATATAGTGGTTAGTTTCTCTAATGGGTTAACAACAACAACAAAAAACCAAGCAGCAAACTAGTAAGCTCTTGCCAGGAATGATGCAGCTGGCAATAAGTAATCCTTTCTGCCTTGTTTTAAACAACCTAACATGCAAACATCCTAAACTCCTGTTGAGTACCATCTAGTGCCACTAAATGTTCTTGTTATCTCTAGGATGATATTTTTAAAAAAAAAGAAAGAAAGAAAAATGCCCTGAAGAACAGAGACAGTGAACTCCAAAGAAATTGCCTCTTGCCTACAAACTACACACCTCCTCTGATGCAGAGAGGTAACCACAGGACCTGGGACTTCTCACTTTATTAGCTAACCGATACTTGCTTATCTATCACCAAAACACTATGCCCATTAAAGGATGATGCTTTTCGAGGATCTTAAATCCACAACAGAATTTCCCAACCACTGTTTTAGCTATCTCTTAAGTTCTTGTATGTTACAAAACAAGGAAGGATTTAAGAGTGATTCAAGTGAAGGATTTAAGTGAATTAACAATTCAAAACAATTCAATTGTTTGAATTCAAACAATTCAAGTCGTTTATGACTAAATTCTGAATCCCTAAATTCCTAAGCAAAAATATCAGAAAGGTATTTTTCTTTCATCCACCACCCTTTGCTAATTGCCAAATGAACAGCTCTCCAGTTCCCAACCCACTGTAATTAATGGGCTAGCTTGATGGAATTTACAACCAAAGAAAAAACACAAGGGATCGCTTAACACTTGCTTGTTCCACTGAGCGGTCAACAGGGCACAAAACTGATCTTTAGCAAATTAAAGGGTTTTGCTGATTAAAGAGAAAATCTGGATTCCTAAGAAAAAAATTCTGTCTTACCACTAGGCTTAAAACTCCAAAATAAACATACGATTTTTACAAAAAGTTATTACAGATAATTGTTTCCATAAAATATCACAATTCTAAACTACTCTCCATTATGTAGACCCATCTCAGATAGGGTCATCATGTAAGAAAGGAGGGACAAGCAATGGAGAGCAATGAAAAGAGTAATGGGGAACATCAAACACCACGCTCATTCCCTAATTCATGCCTTAGCATATGGTGACCGACCGTATTTTCAGAAGTTCAAATGGGGACCTAGTCTAAAAAAGTTTTTATTTGGTGTGTGGGCCACTTCCAGGTGTGAGAAACAGCCTATAGATTTTTTATATATAAATATAGGTATAATGATTATGTTTAAATGCCATGCTAATTGATAACTATTAAATGTCATATCATTTGATAAATCTTAAAAGATATACAGCCTATATAATCTGAAAAATAATATTCATTATACAGAACAGCATGAATAGTATGATACCATTGATATAAAACTACATGGGTGCATATGCAAGTAGACAAGATGTTTGAAAGAACAGAGAAAACGAAGGCAAGAAAAAAAAATTGAAGAAAATGTCTCAGAACCGAAAGACATGAGTTCCCAGACCAAAAGGATCCTTAAAAGCCCAGCACAATGAATGAATATAGATGCGCACCAAGGCACATCATTGTAAAAAATTAGACTCCACCATTTTTTTCTTTGAATGAACAAGCCAGCTTCTTTTTGTTTGTTTTTCTGTTTTTTTTACTTATTTTTTGCCCGTGTTGGGTTTTCGTTGCTGCTCGCAGGCCTTCTCCAGTTGTGGCTAGTGGGGACTACTCTTCATTGCAGGGCATGGGCTTCTCACTGCAGTGGCTTCTCTTGTTGAGGAGCACAGGCTCTAGGTGTGTGGGCTTCAGTAGTTGCAGCATGCAGGCTCAGTAGTTGTGGCATGCAGGCCCTAGAGCACGCAGGCTTCAGTAGTTGTGGCATATGGGCTCTAGGGCACACGGGCTTCAGTAGTTGTGGCACGTGGGCTCAGTAGTTGTGGCTTGTGGGCTCTAGAGCGCAGGCTCAGTAGTTGTGGTGCATGGGCTTAGTTGCTCCGTGGCATGTGGGATCTTCCCGGACCAGGGATCGAACCCTTGTTCCCCTACATTGGCAGGCAGATTCTTAACAACTGCACCACCAGGGAAGTCCTAGACTCCACCTTTTATTGGGGGTGTAGCAAGATCACTTTGTAGAAGAACATGTAGGATAGGAGACATTGGTGCAGCTATCTTTGGAAAATATAATCTGCCACAGTTTCCCTCCCAAATTTACATTCCTCCCAAATGCAAAATACACCCTGCTCTCCTAAACCCCTAAAGTCTAACTCCATTTCAGCATCAACCCAAACTCCAGGATCTTGTCATATAAATCAAAACCAGGTGCAGATGAAGTTCCTCAAGTACAACTTTTGGGGTACAGCTCCACAGTCTGATTACTCATCTAAACACCTGTAAACTGAGGAGATAAGTTATACGCTCCCATATGTACAATGATGATACAGGCATAGGATAACCACAATAGACTTCCATTCAAAAAGAGGGAGAATAGGAGGCAATATGTAACCACTGGTCCATTGCAATTCTGAAATCCACACAGGTACATGTCTTATTTCCTTGATTTGGGCCCAATACCTCCTCCTGGTAATGATTTTCCATGACCTTTGACTCTATACTCTGAGCTTTTGGTTCCATCTTCTGAATCATACTTTCATTTCCATGAAACATTGCTTCAGTTTGTAGTGGAGGGGCTTTCTTGGCTTGCTTCCTGCCCATAGAAGTCTAGGGGTCCTAAGGTAACTTTCTGTTTTGTATTTATCTCTATCCTCTTTAGTCCAAACTGGTGGTACTTCCCCCAATACAATTCTCTTAAAAACATGGGTTTTTCTTCATCAGACAAAAGCTGTACACCCAAATCTCCCTGAGACAGGCCCTATTTGGGTTTTCTTAGGCTGCAATGAGACAACACCCTTAAGATCTTTAGGTCTTTTGTCTATCTGAAAGAGTCTGAGAGGCTCCACCTTGAAATCTTTCTGAGGTTTTAACAAACATACATCCTTACTCTAAGACCACATTTTTCTGACAGCACTCTGTATTTGATCTTTGCCTTGAGGCACTTTCTTACTTTGAGTATTTTTTGCTGGTTAGAAAGACTGTCCCGGGCTTCCCTGGTGGCGCAGTGGCAGAGAGCCCGCCTGCCGATGCAGGGGACGCGGGTTCGTGCCCCGGTCCGGGAAGATCCCACGTGCCGCGGAGCGGCTGGGCCCGTGAGCCATGGCCGCTGAGCCTGTGCGTCTGGAGCCTGTGCTCTGCAACGGGAGAGGCCACAACAGTGAGAGGCCTACGTACCGCAAAAAAGAAAGACTGTCCCAAGCTCTCTCTATTTCCTCTAAATCCTACCTGAAAACCAAATAGTTCATTTACATTTCCTATTTTTTCACATTACCAAAGGTAACAAACAGTATTGACAAACCTCCTGTCACCATATAACACGGGTCCTCTTACCTCCAGCTCCCAATAACATTTTCCTCACTCTTTATTAAGGCTTCATTGATAGCCTCCTTGAGGCCCATCAGACTTCCACTAAGTCTCCTCAAGGTCTTTCTGATTTCTGCCTGCTGCCTGGTCTCAAAGCCAATGATGCATGTTTTAGGTTTCTGTTACTGCAGCAACTCACTCCCAGGAACAAATTTTGTTCAGACCTCTACTGCTGCAAAACAAACCACTCCAAACTTGCTGGCATAAAAAATAAAAATTTTACTGTGCTTGTGCATTCAGTAGGCTCAGGAATTATACAGAGTGCAGCAGAGATGCCCTGTCTTTAGTCCATGATGTCTGGGACCTAAATTGGAAAGGCTTGAATGGCTGGGGTCGATGCAAAGGGTTGGGGATAGAATCATCTGGAGGCTTCTTCACTCACATGTTGGGTGCCTAGACTGGGATGACTTGAAGACCAGGCTTGTGGCTGGGCTTCTTACACATGGCAGCTGGTTAGTAAGAGGGGTCCTGAGAGGGAATTTCTGAAAACCGAGGTCCCAGAAACAGAATCCACATGGCCTTTTGTGACCTAGCCTTGGGAAGTCACAAAGTGTTACTTTATTATATTCATATTCAAGGGGAGGGCACATAGACCCCACTTCTCCACGGCAGGAATATCAAAGAATGTGGGGTCCTTTTTTAAAACTACTACACCAAAAACAAGGAAGAAGGAAGACAGGGAATCTGAAGGGTAATGGTAAAAGTCCAGAGATCCCTGATAACTGCTGTATAGCATACAGAGAGATAAATTAATAAAGATAAAGCAGACCAGAAGATTCTGGAGGAGACTTCTTTAAGGAGATAAAACAGAGAGAATAAATACATACAAATATTAATGTACTTGCTTCTGTCAGAGTCCTGGCAGTTAACAGATAATGCATTTAAAAAGAATAGCTGAGGAAAGTTTTTTAGAAAGAATATTTACAAAGGTGTGGACAGGGCTAAGGGAAAGTGGATTACCTAAGGGCCAGCAACAGTTAGGATCTGTTTTTACCCCTAGGCCTGATGAGACAAGCAGAGGGAATGCTTCCTTGAACCCAGAAAGAGTAGGGACCATTCAACTTGAGCTGTGACCTTCAGTAGAGGAACAGAGCCAATGCAGCCCACAGCAAACTGGTAGAAAGAGAAACAAGTGAATAGATATCCCAATCTCACTCTCTCTCCTCCTGCCCTTCAATCTCCTGCCGGTACCTCCCACTGGCTTTAGCCCAAATGGAAGCCACAGGGCAAGGGAGCCTATGGATTAAAATCCATACAGATCAGCCCTCCAGAGCAGAGAAATGTAGAGAGTGGATCTGGAGGGGCAAGTGGAAAATAAATAGCACAGTACTAAAGGGAAATTTACTCAAGTGGGTAGAATTTGGTTCAGTTGGTGATAAGTCTACAGGAAATTAACCAAACAAGAAAAAAGAGGGAGGGGGGTAATCATAGGCGCGAGAAGATTGCACAACATAGTTCAGGGGTTGACACCGTTTGTATAGTTATAAAATATAAACACTGAATAATGATACAACAAAAACCTTGATATGAGTATACTGGGAGTTGTGGCGGGTGAGCAAAGGCACACATGTGCAGTAAAGGGTGTTAAAGGGCATTAGGGTTATATCTTACACAGCGGGAAGTCAATAGATAGCACCTGGATTTGAAAAAATCAAGAAGTAGCAACATAAGCTAGTCATTTAGAGGTCTAGAAATAAATGCCAAATAAATCACTCTGAGTTGAAAGTGATTATCTCTGAGGAAAGGGAAACTAAATTGAGAGTTGGAGGACTGCTTTTTTTTTTTTTTTACAATTCTTATAGAACTATTTCACTCTTTAAACTGTATGCATGTATAACTCTGATTTTAAAAAATAAATAAATTAGGAAAAGAATACTCAGCTTAGAAGGCTACCTGTTCTGTGACACCTTCCCTGACTCTTCAAGCTTAATTAAGATATTTGTCCTCTGGACAGTCTTATTCTTAGCACCTTAAACCTCTAGTTAGCTCAAATCACAAGTAATTTAATCACTGGCTTATTTGACCGTGAGTACCCTCAAGGTAGGGATCATGCCTTATTAGTCATTGTTTCTCCAGCACCTGTCATAAACCAAGGCATAACAGGTATGTAAGAAATAATTCCTGAATTGAATGATCTCAGTCAATGGCACCAACACCCTACCAGTCACATAGGATAGAAAACTATCTTTCTAACCCCTCACTGAAATATCTTCCTGAGCTCTATTACCTCACTGCAATAGGCTGAATATTTGTGTCCCATTCAAAATTCATATGTTGAAACCTAATCCCCAATGTGATTGTATTTGGAGATGGGGCCTTTGGGAGGTAGGTCATGAGGGTGGAGCTCTCAGGAATGGGATTTGTGCCCTTTTTATAAGAGGCTCAGGGGAGCTTCCTCGCTGCTTCCACCATGGGAGTACACAGCAAACAGATGGTCATCTATGAACCAGGATGCAGGGCTCAGCAGACATGGAATCTGTCAGCCTTGACCTTGCACTTCAAGCCTCCAGAACCGCAAGGAATAAATTTCTGTTGTTTATAAGCCACCTAGTCTATGACAGTTTGTTATAGCAGCTCGAACAGACTAACCCACTGACCACAGACCTTCTGTCACTCTCTAAATACACCAAACCTCTGTGCCCTTGCTCATGCTGTTGCCTTGGCTAGAGATGCACTCCTTGCTCAGCTCCCATTCTCCATTATTCATCTTCTAAGGACCATCTGAAGCTCAAAATTCATAGTCAGAATGAATCTCTTCTTCCACTTATCCCAAAACACGAAATTCTACTTGGTACTTATTTAATAGCATCTTAATAATTATGCTTACTTCTGAATTTTCTCCTTGAGTTCATAAGCTCCTCGAGTTCAACTGGCTTATTCATCTTATATCCTTCAATAGCATGGTGCCTAGCATATAGTGGGTCCACAAACATTGTAGAATAATAGCGTTTTGCTGGTATGTAAACTGCCATTATTTCTGCTTCGCGTAAGAATGACAGTGAACTCCTTGAGGACCATGTCTGACACAGTGACTGGCATTTAGTAGGGCTTAATAAATAGTTACTGAATTTTAAAAATTAAAAGAAGACCAAAGGCTTCCCTGGTGGCACAGTGGTTAAGAATCCGCCTGCCAATGCAGGGGACATGGGTTCAAGCCCTGGTCCGGGAAGATCCCACATGCCGCAGAGCAACTAAGCTCTTGTGCCACAACTACTGAGCCTGCACTCTAGAGCCCACGAGCCACAACTACTGAGCCCACGTCCCACAACTACTGAAGCCCATGTGCCTACAGCCCGTGTTCCGCAGCAAGAGAAGCCACTGCAATGAGAAGCCCTCACACCACAACGAAAAGTAGCCCCCGATCGCCACAATTAGAGAAAGCCCATGCCCAGCAACGAAGACCCAACACAGCCAAAAATAAATTAAAAAAAAAAAAGACCAAGCAGTGAGTTTACTTCTCAGCCTTTTATAAGGTATTTTTACTTTGCCTTTCTTCTTATCTCAATATAATTGAGGCTTCCACAGACTGACCCTATCCTAATTATATATTTCCTGTTTGTTGCTTTTCAACGTGTACTGGTCCTCCACAAGTCAAGTTAGACTCCTTTATGACCCCTCGCAGTGTATGATATTTTCTACTTCTGCTAATATAATTATATTCCACTAGAATGAAAGTTCCAAATACTTCCTCTTACAATAAAGGTAGACTAAGTAATTTAGACCAATCCTCCTGGCTGAGATAAACTGGATGAACTATTAAAAGCATCTATCTGAAGTCATCAGAGAGCCACCAAGTCAAATGAAGAACAACAAGGCCAGGTATAAGAGGAGAATAAAATCCAAAGAGGTGAGCCCTGTGTTTACTGCCACTCTTCCCAGTGGGCAGGAATTCTAAACAGAAGGGTCCATGGATTGAATTCAAGGAATCTACAAACTTGGATAGGAAAAAAATTACATCTTTATTTTTACTAACCTTTAACTGGAATTTAGTATTTCCTTCAACTATGAATGTAAACATAGTAGAATTTGCAGTTCCTGTGATTTTTTCAATAGAAATCTCAGATATTTTCATATCATATTAAAGTTGTTCCAGATATCTCACAATATCATTTATAGTCATCACCACTTCAAAAATAAGGTAATATCATACCCACTAGTAGTTCCAAGGGCCTCTGCTAGTCATGAAAGAGGCAGCTGATAGACTGAGCAGGTAATAGGTTTGAACTAATGTTAAGTTCTTGAGTTTTCAAATGATTTTTAAGACTTGGCAGCCAAAAAACTGGAGTTCAGGACCCACCAAGGCTGGGGAGAGGGACTCTGGTAAATCCTTCAGGCTCTGGTTGGCACCATGAAAAGCTATACCTGGAAATATTGATAGATCAGCCCTCCCTGATACTTAAGCCCAGCTTCAAATGATTTCAACCCCTGATTGAACTGAGGTAATCCAGGATTGTGAGTGCTCAATCCATCTGCCAAAAGCAAATGTAAATCCTCTCTGAAGAAAGATAACATCATTCTAGGCCTCATATTATCTCTATAGTTTTTCATATATTGATACAATATACAACACTCAACTAAAGGGGGGAAAAGTATACTACAAGATAAGACAATGGAGTAAAAAACCAAGAGACAGAGTAGACAATAGACAAAGACCCACAGAGAATCCAAATAATGAATGAAGGACTGTTTATAACCATGCTTTACTATGGTCAAGCAAATGAAAGATAAGATCTAATAAAGAAACCATTAAAAAAGAAATGAATGGCAATTCTTTTTAAAAAACTTTATTGAAGTATAGTTGATTTACAATGTTGTGTTAATTTCTGCTATACAGCAAAGTGATTCAGTTATATATATATATTCTTTTACATATTCTTTTCTGTTATGGTATCCTGTTAGCACAGGATATTGAATATAGTCCCCTGTGCTATATTGTTATTCCTTGTTTATCCATCCTTTATATAATAGTTTGCATCTGTTAACCCCAAACTCCCAATCCTTCCCTCCAACTCCCCTCCCCCTTGGCAACCACAAATCTGTTCTCTATATCTGTGAGTCTGTTTCTGTTTCATAGATATGTTCATTTGTGTCATATTTTAGATTCCACATATAAGTGATATCATATGGTATTTGTCTTTCTCTGACTTACTTCACTTAGTATGATAATCTCTAGGTCCATCCATGTTGCTGCAAATGGCATTATTTCATTCTTTTTGATGGCTGACTATATTCCATTGTATATATGTACCACATCTTCCTTTTATCCATTCATCTGTTGACGGACATTTAGGTTGTTTCCATGTCTTGGCGATTGTAAATAGTGTTGCTATGAACATAGGGGTGCATATACCTTTTCGAATTACAGTTTTGTCTGGATATATGCCCAGGAGAGGGACTGCTGAATCATATGGCAACTCTATTTTTAGTTTTTTGAGGAACCTCCATACTGTTTTTCATAGTGGCTACACAAATTTACATTCCCACCAACAGTGTAGGAGGGTTCCCTTTTCTCCACACACCCTCCAGCATTTGTTATTTGTAGACTTTTTAATGATGGCTGAATGGCAATTCTAGAATTAAAAAAATATAATGATCATAAAAGGCTACATATTGTATGATTCCAACTATATATGACATTCTGGAAAAGGAAAAACTGTGAAGACAGTAAAAATATCAGAAGTTGGAATGGAAAAAAGGGATAAACAGGCAGAGAATTTTTAGAGCAATAAAAATATTCTGTATGATACTATAATGATGGATATATCATTACACATCTGTCCAAACCCAGAGAATGTACAATACCAAGAGTGAACCCTAAGGTAGACTATGGACTTTGGGGGATAATGATGTGTCAGTGTAAGTTCATCAATTGTAACAAGTGTACCACTCTGGTGGGATGTTGGTATGAGAGAAGCATGAATCTTTAGGGGGCAGAGGGTATATAAAAAATCTCTACCTTCCTCTGAAATTTGCTGTGAACCTAATACTGCTCTAAAAATAAGTCTGTAAAAAACAAACAAGAAAAGCATATTTGAACTACTATTTTAAAATGAAGGTTTTCAGAATAAACTAGAGGAATAAACTATAGCAAGTAAGCTAATTAAAATCCTCTTTGCTGCTGGAAATAAAAATAAGAAAGAATGAAGAAAGAATGAAGGGGAGGCAAGACTAAGAAAAGTATGAGAAATACTAGTAAACAAATCCTAAGGTTTCTTCAAACTAACTTTCAATCATTTACAGTTTCCCCAACTTGCAATTTCTTTTTTTTTTTTTAAGCATCTTCATTGGAGTATAATTGCTTTAAAATGGTGTATTAGTTTCTGCTTTATCACAAAGTGAATCAGCTATACGTATACATATATTCCCATATCCCCTCCCTCTTGCATCTCCCTCCCACGCTCCCTATCCCACCACTTTAGGCGGTCACAAAGCACTGAGCTGATCTCCCTGTGCTATGCAGCTGCTTCCTACTAGCTATCTATTTTACATTTGGTAGTATACATAAATCCATGCCGCTCTCTCACTTCGTCCCAGCTTACCCTTCCCCCTCCCCATGTCCTCAAGTTCATTCTCTATGTCTGCGTCTCTATTCCCGTCCTGCCCCTAGGTTCTTCACCATTTTTTTTTTTTTTTTTAGATTCCATATATATGTGTTAGCATACGGTATCTGTTTTTCTGTTTCTGACTTACTCCACTCTGTATGACAGACTCTAGGTCCATCCACCTCACTACAAATAACTCAATTTCGTTTCTTTTTATGGCTGAGTAATATTCCATTGTATATATGTGCCACATCTTTTATCCATTCATCTGTCGATGGACACTTAGGTTGCTTCCATGTCCTGGCTATTGTAAACAGAGCTGCAATGAACATTGTGGTACATGACTCTTTTTGAATTATGGTTTTCTCAGGGTATATGCCCAGTAGTGGGATTGCTGGGTCGTCCAACTTGCAATTTCTTTCTTCTTTCCTTTGCATTTAAAAGACTGATTAAAAGTGCCACAGTAAGACACACACACACACACACACACACACACACACAAAAACAAAATAATAATTGGAGTTAAGAACTCAGTAGATGGGTTTAACAGCAAATTAGACATAAATGAAAGGAGAATTAATGAACTGTAAAATAGTCAGAAAAAAATATTCACAATGAAGCATGAAAGACAAAATGATGAAAAAATGCAGAAAAGTGCATGAGAGTGGATACCACGAAAAAGTCTAATGTCTGTGTAATTAGAATCCCAGAAGGAGTGAAGATAGTGGAACAGAAGTAATTTGAAAAGCTAAAAATTGAGAACTTTCCAAAATTGATAAAAGATGTAAGTTACATGTTCAAGAAACACTGAGAACCCCAAATAGTTGACAAATATAAAGAAAAGCAAACCTAGGCACATCACAGAAAAACTACCAAAAACCAAAGACCAAATATCCAAAAGTAGCTAGAGATTATTGTAAAAGGAAAGATTATTTTCAAAGGTGTAAGAATAAGACTGATAGCTGACTTCTCAACAGAAACAGTGTAAACAAGAAGATAAAGGAATGGTATATGCAAAGTGCTAAAGGAAAATAATTGCCAACCTAGAATTTATATAAGAGAAAACAGGCCTTCAAAAATGAAGGTGAAAATTCAAATGAGGTCTATAGACAGTTAATAGTTTTCAAGTAATAAGTCTCCGACTTTTGTAATTATACTATGGTTATAGAAGACGTTAACATTGATGGAAGCTGGGTGAAAGGGTTATAGGAACTCAATAATATTTTTGCAACTTTTTTGTAAGTCTAAAATAATTAAAAGAGAAAAAATGTAAAATAAAGATAGTTTGAATGATAGCTAACTTCAGAATGGAAGCTCCATGAAGATTGAGATTTCTTGTCTGTTTTGTTCACTTCTATCCCCTAGTGTCTAGAAAACTAGCAAAATGCACTCAGTAAGTATTTCTGAATGAATGAACAGTAGCAGTAGCTATCATTTATTCAACACCTAGTATATCTGAGGTAGAATGCCAAGCACTTTACATTCATTATCTCATTTAAACCTTCTATCAGTCATGTAACATGGAATTTTATTTTATTATATGAGTCTCCCTATTTTATAGGTGAAGCTAAGCAACCTGCCCAAGGTCACATACTATTAAGTTAGATGGCAGGCTCTCAAACATAGATCTGATTCCAAAGTCTGTGTTATTAACCACTACGCTACAGTGCTTTCATGTCACATAAAAATACTTCTTTCTTTTTCATTTATCCCTATTCTACTCACCTTTCCAGGTTATATTAGTCAGTGTTATTCAGAGAAACAGAACCAAGAGTATATATATAAATATATATAAGAGGAGATATAGCTTATCTAATTATGGAATTGACTCATGTGATTATAGAGGCCAAGAAGTCCCATGATCTGCCACTTGCAATCTTGAGAACAAAGAAAGTTGGTTAATTCAACCAAATCTGAAGGTCTAAGAGCCAGGGAAGCCAATAGTATAAGTCTCAGTCTGAGTCCAAAGACCCAAGAATCAGGGGCCAATGGTGTTAAGTTCTAGTTCAGGTTTGGAGACTTGAGAACCAGGAGTGCTGATGTGCAAGGGCAGAAGAAAATGGAAATCCCAGCTCAAGCAAAGAGAGCAAATTTACCCTTCTTTACCTTTTTGTTCTAATCAGACCCTCAGTGGATTAGATGATGGCCATATGCATTGGTGAGGACAATCTTCTTTATTCAGTTTACTGATTCAAATGCTAATCTTTTCTGAAAACACCTTCATAGACACATCCAGAAATAATGTTTTACCAGCTACTGGGGCACCCCTTAGCTTGGTCAGGTTGACACATAAAATTAACCATCACAGAGGTCAAAACAAACTCCTCTGTGGTATAACTACTGTAGTACCCATTATTTCACCTTACTCTCAGATCTCAGAGCACAATTTAATGCCATTATATAAGGTCTTGAATTGTTCTCTAGCTGTTAATCAATAAGCATTATCTCCTCAACCAGATTACACTCCCTTAGGCATGTGACCATATCTTATATTCCTATTGATATAGGCCACATTTGAAGCTCTATAACAGTATGCTATTTCGGTAAAGGCATGAAGAAAAATATTTAGTTGGAAAAACCATGCAAGGAACAGTGTTTTGGGATGCTTTAGAGATAGGGCCTGTATGGTTTAAGATTCTGAACAACAAATTTGACTCAGAAAAACAATACCTTAAAAAGGTGGTTTGGGTGGGCTTCCCTGGTGGCGCAGTGGTTGAGAGTCCGCCTGCCAATGCAGGGGATACAGGTTCGTGCCCCGGTCCGGGAAGATCCCACATGCCGTGAAGTGGCTGGACCCGTGAGCCATGGCCGCTGAGCCTGCGCGTCCGGAGCCTGTGCTCCTCAACGGGAGAGGCCACGACAGTGAGAGGCCCGCGTATCACACACACACAAAAAAGGGTGGTTTGGGGACTTCCCTGGCGGTTCAGTGGTTAAGACTTCGCCTTCCAATGCAGGGGTTGTGGGTTCAATCCCTGGTCAGGGAGCTAAGATCCCACGTGCCTCAAGGCCAAAAAAGCAAAACATAAAACAGAAGCAATATTGTAACAAATTCAATAAAGACTTTTAAAATGGTCTATGTAGGGCTTCCCTGGTGGCGCAGTGGTTGAGAGTCTTCCTGCCGATGCAGGGGACACGGGTTCGTGCCCCGGTTTGGGAAGATCCCACATGCCGCGGAGCAGCTGGGCCCGTGACCCATGGCCGCTGAGCCTGTGCGTCCGGAGCCTGTGCTCCGCAACGGGAGAGGCCACAACAGTGAGAGGCCCGAGTACCGCAAAAGAAAAAAAAAATTTTAAATGGTCTATGTAAAAAAAAAAAAAAAAAAAAGGTGGTTTTTACATCAAGTTTTCTATAATACCTTTTTTTCCTTATGGCAAGTTAGCGGATGTTCAGGGCAATTTGGACAGAGCTGCATAGTTCTCTACGTTAAACCCCCTTGAGAGGGCACATATATTACACAGAAGGTGAAGTCTGAGAGGGGGCAGATGAGCAATTACCCCCACACATGTAAATTGCAGCTTGTGTGGTGTAAATATACTGTCTCTGCCTGGACCTGCCCGTGTAACATTCTCTCTTTGGGCTCTGTGGTTTCTCAGTACATCCAACTGTTTGGAGGCTGGAGCTTGGCTCAGCAAGCACAGATAAACAGCTTCCTGGAGCAAGCTGCCAGTGTGACGAGCAATGACCTCAGCAGAGAATGTCTGCTTTTCATTACCCTGAGCACATCACTGTACTGCTAGAGCTAAGAGCGGGAACAATACAAGCTGCATAGCCCTGACTAGCTCAGGTCTCCCATTACACCTTGAATTTTTAAAATCTTGGCAGCCAGAGGAAAGAGGGTATAGACAGGAAGTGAGGAAATGGCTTTTTTGTGAAAAAAAAAAAAAGAAAAGAAAAGCTTTCTTAGGCTATTCTCTGAATAAACTAAATAATGAGTGAAGTGGCTAACACTAAATGGCTAATAGTCGTGCAGAAAATCATCAAACGTCTTTAATCTCCAAACAGTGCAGGGTAAGCAAAAAGTGTTACAGAAAACAAGACAGACTAAAAGTCCGCAAGATTTTCAACTTTGATACCATTTAAAGAGAAAGAAGAAGAAGACTATCATTTTCCAAAAAAGCCATGAAGTAGGAGGGAAGCAAAAATCCCAGAAAACTGGAGCTAAAGGGGAATGAGACTTGATGAAAATGAATTACATATAGTCAGATATTTTATACCTGTCATTTCACTAGATTTGCATAACAACCCTATGAGACAGGTATTTTCATCCCTAGCAATTGTTTTGACTGGGAAAATATAACACAAGGACCTTAACAAAGGCATTTGTTATTAATGCTATTTAATGACAAAGGGATAAATTCAAGGCTGCTTCTATGGCCACACCAGAAATGGCATTACCTACTGTGGCAGCCCCAGAACTCAGTAATCCTGGAATCATGAGTCTTCAAATAAATTTACATGCTCATAACGTTTTCTGATAAGGTAGTTTCTACCGTGCTGCTCAGAGCTGCATTTGTTAGTTGAAGAAAGAAATCACAGTTGTAGCCTCAGACAAGAACCTGGTTGGATATGACCCCTCTTGAAGGACCCTGAGAATTTGTTTTGTGGGGAAGTCAGAATGCAAAGATGCACCTGCCATGGGGCCAGAGGCTATGGACAGACAAACATCTTAGTAAATCATAATAACAGAGAGAAGCTTCATTTGACTTTCATTTCACTTTTCTCAGGGAAGAAGGACCTTTGTGTGGCTGCCAAAAATCTAACTGTCCATCCTCCTTCCCCTTTCTCCCCTCTGGCCCCATCCCAGTTCATTAACAACCCTCTGGTTAAAGGTGCCAGATTGTGTCATTCTTTCCTGCTCTCATGCCAGGCCTCTGCTGCCAGCACCACAGATCTTCGAGAGCTCTGAGCAAATTATGGAAGAAGTTAAAAGCACTGATGAATTTAAATTGCTCTATTGTTGATGAAGTAAAGTTTCTTAACTTCTGATTAGCTATTTTACATTGCTAATAGCACTACTGACATGTTACTTCAGATTTGTGTGTGTCTACCTGATTGCCAGAGGAGTGCTCAGGGAATTATCAGATTGACAAGGAATACCAGGGCTTGGATTGGACCAAGTAAAGGTTCTTTATATTATTTATAGATTAAAATAAATCAAGTAATTTCTCTAAGGGGAAATATTTTAGTGTGGAGAATCATACCTAAAATTTATACTAGCTAGCTGTAAAAGCAGCTCCCATGAAAACAGAAATAATATCGCTGGGTCTTGAGAATACTTCAGCCAAGGATGGAGTTCCTTCATTTCCTCTTATTGCACAGTTTCGCAACAGCTAAATTTCTCTTAAATTGTAGCAGGGAGCGGGTGGGGAAGTAAGGTCTTTCCTGACAGGAAGAATCTGGGCCCAATTATTACTTCCATAACCTTTGACTGCAACTTCTAAATGAGTCAGGGGACCAGTGGGCTGTGAAATGGCTTCCTCAGTCACCAGGTCAAGTGCTGCTGGATGGTTTCCTATAATCAAAACATGAAGGGACTGAAGAAGAGAGATGGATTCTAAGCAAATAAGCAGCTTCTTATGTCCTCAATGAACCTGGATTTTTAAGTTTCAAAATAGATTTTGGTGACTCTCAATTCACCACTATGTTTCCCTGGTGTCCTTTTGCTATAAGATACCTCTGATAATATGGAAAAGAACCAGAATCCTCTATAGATTTCACAAATGATGGCTTAACAGAAATGCCTGGGCCAATAACAGTGAGGATAGGATTGCTTCAGCTATGGCAAAATCTATTCGTGGCAATTATCTGAGTCTGAGAATCCAGATGTTGACAATGAAAAATGGATTATTTTCTGTTACAATGTGTCAACTCCAGCTAAGAACTGAACTATGGAAAAAAGATGGGGGTGAGGGGTAGGCTGGGAGAAGTATTACACCTTTTGAAGAAGCCAATGATAGGATTAGTCACCATTCCTTCACTATACCACATTTTGACTCAATTTAATAACAATAAATTGGGAAAACATGGAGCAGAAATGGCCCAGAGAAGTCTTCAGTCCACCCCTCATTCAAAGCTATGAGCCTGGAAATCAGTGAGTTCCTAGTTTGTTCTGATGTGTTTCTTGTTGCTCCAAATCCACTCCTCTGTTACCATGGGCACAAGAAGAACCCAAAACATTACTTAAATGCTGGGTGGTGGATAATCCTAAAAAATTTGCCAATTTTAGAACTGAAAGTTTATACCCTGACTGTTCTGGATTACTGAGGAGAGAAGTGGGTCATCTTTCATAGGGCTTAGAGCACCTGTTTTAAAAAAGAAGAAATAATACATATTTTATAATCATGCATTGTTTTCATTAAGTTATATTTTAAGTGATTTAAGAATATGCACTATTGGAATCTCCTTTTTTTCTCCAAGAGTGAATTAATGAAGTTCACATTTCATGGACTTATTCTAATTAAAACAATAAAAAAAGGAATTTGAGACTGGTACCTTTTACTACAAGAGTATATAAAAAAGCATGCACGTTCCCAACTGAATTCTGATAATATGTTTCACAATGGAATTATTAATGTTCTTTTTCCAAAGATTGATAAATACTTCCATCTCCATATTTATACTATATATTAGATAACACAAATAATTTTATGACTAATTATTTTATTATTTTTACTTATTATATATGAGCAGTGCATGAGAGAGGCCAATTACTTGTAAGATAGCTTTCTATGACTACTGCCTGTTAAGGGTATTCCACTCTGAGAAGCAGCACATAAAATCAATCAAATTATTTTTTTTGGACACAGAAAGCCTAGGTAATAAAGGTGGACAAAAAGAAGGTAGGTCACCTGAGCTGAGATAACTTATCAGCTCTCAAATGGGATGAGCCAGTCATTCCATGGGATAAGACCTCAAATGCCATCTCCTCCAAGGGGCCTTCCTGGCCATCCTATATATCACATTATCCTAGTTACTTCCTTGTTGTTTATCTCGTTACACTTATCAGCTGTGTAACCTAGGGAATGTTACTTTTGTGTGCCTGAATTTCCTAATGTATAAAATGAAGATAATACTAATATTCCACCTCATAGTATTTTGAGAATTAAATGAGATAATACATGTTATATGCTTAGAACCATGCCAAGTATTTATTAACTATTAGCTATTGTCGTCATTGTCAGCTTACTTGTTTATTGACTATCTCCCTCACTAAACAGCTAGGTTCATGAGGGTAATTACCTTATTTGTCTTGTTCACCACTATATCTTCTTCATTGCCAAATACACAGAGGCACACAGTAGGTGCTCAAAAATAATTACTGAATGAATGCTGTCTTATATTCTCACATATCCTTAAAAAAAAACTTCCATCAATGAAGGATATCTGTATATGTACTTGTAACCAAAACTTGAAAACTTCCCTAGGAAGGTAAAATCATCACTTAAAAAAAAAACAAAAACAAGACACTTGATTATAAAAAAAGAGTCCTCCTGGGCCCACCAACCAAGACCACAGAGTATCATTCTTTTCTATATTAGTATGTGGAGGTCAAGCTCTCTGATGCCACAGTGTTGTAACTATCAATTTAGCCTGTGAAGAAGGGTTCCCAATTGTGATAGGAATTCTCAGATTTCAGCCTGTTTTTCTCTCATCATTATTTTCCAACGTCCTAAAAAAACACATTTCTCATTTTATCTTTCCCACAAGAACCTGGTCACACTCTGCTGTGGTTTCTAAGTTACAGCTACTCTAGCCTCATTTTCTTGTCTGTACTTCTTCAGAGGTCCTGACCCCGTGCCGACACTTGGTCTATCCTTCGAGCGGCACCTCTAAATATTAATTCCTTTTACCTTTCATTGGTTGAAAGATGGCATTCAGAGGTAGAGGTTGCATACAACATGAAAGAAAATCCTGTGGGATTTCGTATCCCTCTTTCAAGAGTGTCCAGAAGAATATGATCTGACGAGCTCACAGTCTTGCAGACACATACACGCACACACACGCACACACACACACAGTACAGCTTAGCTACTCATGCTTTACAGCTTATCCAGATTTGCTGGAACAATCATGGATTTGTTGGAAAACACCAAGCACCAAGGAGTGACAGCACAGGTGAGAGGGCAAGCTGATCCATAGAAGAAAATCAGCAGAAAAACCTTCCAAAAACAATTTTGAAGAGTATTTTTATCATTGCTCAAAGGTAAATTATCCACCATTAATCGTATGAAAATCTCAGTGTCTGAACTTGAAACTGAGAGATGGAAGTGCACACTTAACACATTTTAAAAAAAATTATGTTTCCTATTGTTTAGAGACAGCTCCAATTGTATCCCCTCCCAAAGGACAACATAAAACATTTAAATGGCAATGAATGGAGGTCACCAGACAAAGCTATGTGATAAACTGTGTGAAGTACAGCTCATAAGGGAAATTTCAAAGAATCCAGAAACCATAGCTAGAAGAGACCTCATATTATTATCTTCTTAGGCCTCCAGCAACATTAGGCATTACAGCGACTTGCAGACAGTACAGAATAGTGGCCTTTGTAATACTGCAGATGAGGCTTGGCTCCTAATTCTGTCATTTATTAGCTTGTGAACTTAAAGAAGCTATTTTAACTTTTCTGAGCCTCAGTTTCCTCATTTATAAAATAGAGATAATAATATTACCTACTTCAAAGAATTATAGTTGCTGAAACATAGTATGAGTTTAATAAAACATTTTTTATTATATAATTATTACATTATTTTTATTTATTAGCACATTAGACTTTATTATACCCATTTCACAGTTGAGGCAACTGAAGCCCAGAAAATTTCAGAGGGACTTCTCTGGTGGCACAGTGGTTAAGAATCCACCTGCCAATGCAGGGGACATGGGTTCGATCCCTGGTCCGAGAAGATCCCACATGCCACTGAGCAGCTAAGCCAGTGTGCCACAACCACCGAGCCGGCGCTCTAGAGCCCGCAAGCCACAACTACTGAAGCCTGCGTACTCTAGGGCCCACGTTCCACAACTACTGAGCCTGCGTGCTGCAACTACTGAAGCCTGTGAGCCTAGAGCCCAAGCTCCTCAACAAGAGAAGCCACCGCAATGAGAAGCCCGCGCACCTCAACGAAAAGTAGCCCCCGCTTACTGCAAGTAGAGAAAGTCCATGCGCAACAACGAAGACCCAACACAGCCCAAAAAAAAAAAAAAAAATTTCAGAAATTTTCCCAAGATTATGGAGTGAGGACTTATAAGGATTGGGGCTCTTTTTCTTCCCAGGGCAGAGCTCTTTTCACTTCATTATGCTTCTATAAATCAATACAAAATTCAGGTCTGCGAAAGAAGGATTTTCAGTAGATAAATTCACAATCAAAGGAAAATCAGGAACTTCTACCATTCAGGTCTCCTTGTCTACCAAATACTACTTCCTATTCAATCATATATGCACACCTTCACACCTTTCAAGTTGAGTTTTGTGTTTTTTTGCTTTTTTTTTTTTAAGGATTTTGGAGCTTTGATGCTGGCTCACCTCTTAAAATAACTTGCCTCAGGCCAATATGGTGTTTTAGAGTTATAGAAATGTCAGGTAGAATGGCGATTACCAAAAAAATCTAGAAACAGTAAATGCTGCAAAGGGTGTGGTGAAAAGGGAACCCTCCTGCACTGTTGGTGGGAATGTAAATTGATACAACCACTACAGAGAACAGCATGGAGGTTCCTTAAAAAACTAGAAATAGAACTACCATATGACATAGCAATCCCACTTCTGGGCATATACCCTGAGAAAACCATAATTGAAAAAGAGACATGTACCACAATGTTCACTGCAGCAGTATTTATAATAGCCAGGACATGGAAGCAACCTAAGTGTCCATCAACAGATGAATGGATAAAGAAGATGAGGCACATATATACAATGGAATATTAGCCATAAAAAGAAACGAAACTGAATTATTTGTGGTGATGTGGATGGACCTAGAGTCTGTCATACAGAGTGAAGTAAGTCAGAAAGAGAAAAACAAATACTGTATGCTAATGCATATATATGGAATCTAAAAAAAAAAAGAAATGGTACTGATGCGGCAGGGCAGGAATAAAGACATAGACATAGGGAATGGACTTGAGGACACAGTTGGGGGGTGCTTGAGAGGGGGAAGCTGAGGTGAAGTGAGAGTAACATCGACATATATACACTACCAAATGTTCCATAGCTAGTGGGAAGCAGCAGCATAGCACACGGAGATCAGCCCGGTGCTTTGCGATGACCTAGAGGGGTAGGATAGGGAGGGTGGGAGGGAGGCTCAAGAGGGAGGGGATATGGGGACATATGTATGCATATGGATGATTCACTTTGTTGTACAACAGAAACTAACACAGTATTGTGAAGCAGTTATACTCCAATAAAGATCTATTTTTAAAAACTGTCAGGTATGTGCCATTCACATAGATTATGTAATTTTTAGTTTTCTAAGGACAAGAAACTGCTCACTTGGCAACTAGATTTCTATCAGCACTGTGGAAAAAAGTCTTAAGTTTTTTTTTTCCAACAGTGTACTGCTAGATAAAAGCTAGAGTCAATAGCATTTGGAAACAGTTATAAGCCTTACTAGAGTTCGGTATTAGTTACATACACCAGTGGGTTCACTTTTGGAGTGCTACATACATGGTATACAGCTTCTTTTTTTGGCCGTGCCGCGCGTCATATGGGATCTTAGTTCCTGATCAGGGACCTAACCCGCGCCCCCTATAGAGTAAGTGTGGAGTCCTAACCACTGGACCGCCAGAGAATTCCAGTATACAGCTTCTTAGATGGCAGGATATAGAACTTTATCAAAAAGAATCAAGAAAAAAGAGAGAAAGAACAAGAGACGGTCCTTATTCATAATAAGACCAAGAATAAGAGTGGATAGTATGCAATAACCTAAAATACAGATACAGCTGTAGATTCAACATTTACCTAACACCTATCATATAATAAGCATCATGCCAGGTATTGGGAATACAGGGATGAAGAAGAAATGATGCCTACCCTCAAGGAACCAGCACAGTAGGGAAAAGACTTATAAAGGAGATGGGGGAGGGGGAATAGAGTAAAATGAAAAAAGCCAGGAAGAAGCATTGTCCCCAGAAGAATCATATTTCATTTGGCAAGGAGCCTCAAGGGTGCTCGTACAGATTAAATAGCCTAGAAACTTGACCCCTAGGCTTGTCAGTTCTGTAAAAGCAAGCAAGGCTATTCAATCTCAGTCTTTATTCCCAGTCCACCTCATTTGCGTCAGCCCCATACCTCGAGAACAAGTGACATTCCTTGTTCTACTTCACCCTCCTTTAGAAGACTGGGAGAAGAGAAAGGACCAGCTCTGATCCTGGAAAGCCTGTTTTTCCCAGGAACTTGAAATTCCAATCCATAAGAAATCTAGATTTTGTTTGCAAGACTTATAGCTCAGCAAAAGAGCTAGGGGGAGTCAAGAATTCCCCTAACAGCAACCCAAGTTAAGGCCATTAGAAGAGATGTCTGGGGGCTTCCCTGGTGGCGCAGTGGTTGAGAGTCCGCCTGCCGGTGCAGGGAACGCGGGTTCGTGCCCCGGTCCGGGAGGATCCCGCGTGCTGCGTAGCGGCTGGGCCCGTGAGCCATGGCCGCTGGGCCTGCGCGTCCGGAGCCTGTGCTCCGCAACGGAACAGGCCGCAGCCGTGAGAGGCCCGTGTACCGCAAAAAAAAAAAAAAAAAAAAGAAGAGATGTCTGATCTTCAAGGAACCTCTGGAGAACAGAAAGGAAAATAAAATTGTTTTCAAGGAGGATGGACTTGAGCTCATGATGCACCATAAGCAGAAGCCTATAAGAGGCTATTCTTCCTTTTTTATTTATTTATTTTTTTGCGGTATTTTATTTTTTGGGGGCCTCTCACTGTTGTGGCCTCTCCTGTTGCAGAGCACAGGCTCCGGACGCGCAGGCTCAGCGGCCATGGCTCGCGGGCCCAGCCGCCCCGCGGCACGCGGGATCCTCCTGGACCGGGGCACAGAACCCGCGCCCCCCGCATCGGCAGGCGGACTCTCAACCACTGCGCCACCAGGGAAGCCGTATTCTTCCTTTTTTAGAATGCTTACAATAACCAGAAAAAAAGGAAAAAGAAAACAAATGATTATATAAATATGTTGGCATTTTGGTAATAAAAATAATTTTTTGTATTTCTTTAGCATATCCTTTCATGAAGACCAAGGTATTTTAAACTGATTATTTCATTCAGCCTAAAAACAGTTCTGTGATACCAAGAAGAAAGAAATAGGTAAGAGAGATTAAGAGGTATAAACTTTCAGTTGCAAAATAAATGACTTATGGGTATGAAATGTACAGTGTGGGGAATATGGTCAATAACTATGTAATACCTAAAAAAGAAACAAAAACAAAAAGCTATGTAATATCTTTGTATGGTGAACTATCACAACCAGACTTATTGCAGTGATCAGTTTCAAATGCATAGAAGTATCAAATCACTATGGTGTGTAACAGGAGCTAACAGTGTTATAGGTCAATAATTCAAAAACAAACAAACTCATAGAAAAAGAGATCAGATTTCGGGTCATCAGAGGTGGGTGGGGGATAGGAGGAATTGCATAAAGGCAGGCAAAACTTCCAGTTATAAGATAAACCAGTACTAGAGATGTAATAATGTACAAGATGATAAATATAATTAACACTGCTGCATGTTACAAATGAAAATTGTTAAGAGAGTAAATCCTAAGAGCTCTCATCAAAAGAAAAACGTTTTTTTCTATTTCTTTAATTATCTATCTATATAAGATGATGGATGTTCACTAAACTTATTATGATAATCACTTCATGATGTATGTAAATCAAATCATTATGCCATGCACCTTAAACTTAGTACTGTACGTCAATTATATCTTGAAGAAATTATAACTTGAAGAAAACAATTTTTTAATAAATTAAAAAATAATCATTTTGACTTTTACACACTCCAAGCATACTTTATAAAGAAACACTACTCCTCAAAGATATAATCTGGGAAAGATGTCCTACCTCTAGAAATAATCTTAAATCATTAAGTGATTGACACAGCCTCCTATAGAAAGAAAACTGCACAAGAATATCACCCTAAGCATTTCCATGAAAAAAGCCAGCCAAGAAAATCACGGCCTAAAGGAACACTGACTAAAGGATATCAGAGTGAATATTCTGAATAACAGGGAAAGTTAAAAATTATAAGAGGAACCTAAAAAAACAGATCTAATAGATCAAACAAGCAGCAGTTAAACTTTTATAGTTATCACCACTCATGAGACTTATCATTGGACAAAACTAGCTGCACCAAAGGCATGTTCCAAAACCTGTTTGGGCAGCCCTCAATCAGTCTAGGCAGTCACTGCCACTACATAATCAGCATTGCCCTGCTCTACTTTTCATGTATCTTGCCTGCTTCCAAAAGCCTCCTCTGGGCCCACGCTATAGGCAAAGCACTCATGTACTTACTATTCAGTGAAGAACCTGGCAATGCCATATTGGCTAATATCTTCCTTGTTCTCTAGCAGCTGGCATACTGCATCCTCCATGTATGTGAGGACATGGCGCTGGGCTACAAAAAACAAACGAACAAAGACAGAAAGAGAAAGTGAGAGGGATACAAAAAAAAAAGTCCTTCCAATCCCAGTAGGCCATGGAAGTCAATCAAGGTGTTTGTTCTGTTCTAGGAAGTGGACTGGAATAGGCAAACCAAACTTGCTGGCCCTAACTGAGCTAGTCTCAATGGGCAGAATGGGAGACGCTGTAGAACATAACCTATTGCCATGTGATTGGCTGTTAGTATCAACCCTTCACTCTTCATTTCAGTGATTAGGGTGAGGAGCTTTAGCACCATTTAGCAGGTACACCTGGGAATTCTTTCTTCCTACCTCCTTCCACCTTCTTCCACTTCTGCATGTCCCAGAAATTTATCCCAGGGAGTAATGATTCTATGCCTGAAACATGGATGATCTGACTGCAAGGAAAACTCAATTCTTTAATTAAAAAAAAGTCACTGAAAAAGTTTAAGGACCATGAAGATTTCAGTAAAGTTGTCATAAGTTATTAACCTTGGTAAATAATAAGACCATGAAATCTGTGTGGCCCAATTTATCAGAAATCATGTTTTCTACATTTGTTGTGACGGATAAATGTGTGACTTAATCATGGGCTTGTAATACAGGGTGTGATGAGTATTAGAATTAGACAGACCTGGGTTAGAATCATGGCTCTGTCTGAGAGCTTAATCTTGGACAGTTATTTAATCTGCACCTGTTTTCTTTTTTATCAAGTGTGGAAAGAAACATTATTTAATTAAATTAATTAATTTATTTATAAATTGAAGTATAGTTGATTTACAATGTTGTGTTAGATTCTGGTGTACAACAGAGTGACTCAGTTATATATATATGTTCTTTTTCATATTCTTTTCCATTATAAGTTATTACAAGAGATCGAATATAGTTTTCTGTGCTATACAGTAGAACCTTGTTGTTTATCTATTTTATATATAGTAGTCTCTATTTGCTAATTCCAAACTCCTAGTTTATCCCTTCCCCCTTCCCCTTTGGTAACTGTAAGTTTGTCATCTATGTCTGTGGCTCTGTTTCTGTTTTGTAAATAAGTTCATTTGTATCATAATTTATTTTACTTATTTTTATTTTTTTATACATTTATTTATTGATTTTTGGCTGCATTGGGTCTTCGCTGCTGCATGCGGGCTTTCTCTAGTTGTCGCGAGCGGGGGCTACTCTTCGTTGCAGTGTGCGGGCTTCTCATTGCAGTGGCTTGTCTTGTTGTGGAGCACGGGTTCTAGGCGTGCGGGCTTCAGTAGTTGTGGCACGTGGGCTCAATAGTTGTGGCTTGTGAGCTGTAGAGCGCAGGCTCAGTAGTTGTGGCGCATGGGCTTAGCTGCTCTGTGGCATGTGGGATCTTCCCGGACCAGGGCTCGAACCCATGTCCCCAGCATTGGCAGGCGATTCTTAACCACTGCACCACCAGGGAAGTCCCTGTATCATATTTTAGATTCCACATATAAGTAATGAAAGAAACATAATTTAATTCTTTCTCAAAACATGGTCAATCAACTTCTTGATCTGAATCACTTGAGACACCCTGTTAAAATACAGATTGATCATCTGACAATATCTCAGACTGGTGACCTTAAAATTCTAACTGGAGCCCAGTAATTTTTAACAGGTACCCTTGATGTTTCTGATGTAGTTTAAGAATCACTGGTTAAGAATTTGGGCTTTGGAGTTCCAAGACACTTGAGTTCCATTCTCAGCCCCACCAAATGCTAGCTGTGTGACCTTGAGCAAATTATTCTGCAAGCCTATTTCCTGTGGATAATAATACCGTTACTATTCATAAACCACAATACCTGGTTTTCTTGATAATATGTTTTATTAAAAGCTATGTCAAAGGGCTATTGGAGGTTTACTTCAGTAATACAGCAGAGCTTCTAATATAGCAGGCGCTCACCAAATGCTGGTTCCCCTTCCCTGAGTTTTGTCTTTAGGTATAACAGTAGTAGCCTGGCACACTTCATATAGAAACTTCCAATTCAGTACTTCCATTTACCATCCTATTTTTTACAAAAAAGCAAAACAAAACAACTTTCGTCTGGAACAGTAAGAACAAAAAAACCCAAAAGTAATAAATACCCTGCCAAAAAGCAGTTCCACAAAGTTGCTACTGAGATGGGCATTTGCCTCTTTCACATTTTCATCCTTCAGGAAAATATGAAAGAATTACCTAAAATTTGTAAAATGGGTACTTCAAAAAAACATTCCTGAAGTCCTGGTAGTTTAGTGAGATTATAAAGCAAATAAGTTTATCTACCCAAGCTCTACTCAAGTGAGTCTTTGACAGTGGTTACCTAAAGTTTCACCATGTTTACACCAGCCTAAAGTCCAGATGAATGACATGTTTACATTCCATGACTTATTCTATCAATATGAGTGCTTCCCAAAGCTAACAACTATCAGCTACCACAAACATTCTCTAACCCTGACCTCAGAAAAAGATGTGAAAACAAAACCAGTGCTTCAGCAACAGTTCATCCAACTGGAAAACTATTTCGCCAAGAAATGGCCAAAACTGACAGTGAAGTCGTGAGATAATACATGACTATCTCTTGGGACTTCCCTGGCCATCCAGTGGTTAGGACTCAGTGCTTCCACTGCTGTTGGCCCTGGGTTCAATCCCTGGTCAGGGAACTAAGATCCTGCAAGCCACGTGGCATGGCCAAAAAAAAAAAAGATGATTTCTGGCATTAATTGTTTTATAATTAAGCATGTATGAAATTGGGAAGAAAAAATGGCTAAACCAACATTAAAATCAGGTATGCTTTCACCTCTGAGTTTCCTTCCCTTATTCCACTCACTTATCCTGGTCTTACAAAAAGATTTCTTCCTCGGGCTATATAGGCTTTTATGACTTAGATCTACCTAAGGCTACTACAAGACTAGGGGTTTTTTTTTTGTTTGTTTTTTTGTTTTGTTTTTTGTTTTGGTTGTTTGTTTTGTTTTTTGATGGTAGAAATGAAAGAGCTCTACTTAGAAGCAAATCCTGCTGCTTCTCCTCCCTAGCTCCAGGGACTAAAAGTCAGTGTGAAAGCTCTTTAAGGGAGAAATGTTTTCAGAGCAGTTAAAATCAAAGTACTTTCGTCCTCCTCAAAAAAAGGAGGACTTTTCTGGAAAACAGACTTTGCATGAGAAAAAAAAAAAAAAAAGCAGGGGGGGAGAGGGGAAGGAAAAAAGAAAACAAATATAAATAAAGGACTATACTTACTTAACATTCAGCTACCAATCAGACATTTAGAGTTTAATATTACACATAATAATGATAATAACAGCTCTACCAATGTTGAGGACCTGTGCAACTTACTGAACAGTGGGCCAGAGACTGTGCTAACTGTTTTACACGCATGATTTTATTTAGTCCTCACAACAACCCTATGATAGAAATTTTGATCATGTTTCTGTTTTACAAACGGGAGAACTGAGATTTATGGAATTAAAGTAACTTGCTCAAGATCACACAGCTAGTGAGAAGAGAAGCCAAGATTCAAACCAAGGTGTGTCCTACCAAGAACCCATGCTTTTAACACTATATACCACACCGCCTCATCACTGACACTTTCTAGTCAGTTTTAGAAATAAATATGATCTTCATTTTACACAGAGCACAAAAGCAGGGGTGTATGTTGATAGTAAAATCATCTGAGAGATGTGGTCTACTTGTGTCCATGTGAATTCATATGTGTGTATGTGAGTGTGTCTATATCCTGTCCCCACCTGCATAGGTATGCATGCTAATCAGCATTTGTGTGAAGTTAAAACTTGTCCCCAAATTTCAAAGTTTCTTACGAAGAACCACCCCACCACAAAGTATTCACTCCACCCATTCCTAGTTTGGAAAGTAGAAACAGAAAGCCCTAGTGCTCTTTTTTCTTTTTTTTTTTTTCTTTTTTTTACATCTTTATTGATAATTGGTTTACAATGGTGTGTTAGTTTCTGCTTTATAACAAAGTGAATCAGTTATACATATACATATGTTCCCACATCTCTTCCCTCTTGCGTCTCCCTCCCTCCCACCCTCCCTATCCCACCCCTCCAGGCGGTCACAAAGCACAGAGCTGGTCTCCCTGTGCTATGCGGCTGCTTCCCACTAGCTATCTATTTTACGTTTGGTAGTGTATATATGTCCTAGTGCTCTTTTCATCTGTGAGTGAAGCGAAGGAGCTAAGAAGAGCCAGCAGAGGTAGGAAGAAGTTCCTCCCCAAGAATTTCACACAAGCCAAGTGCAAAGAGCTCTCTCTAAATTGCTGCTCCCTAGTGGTTTCCTTCATGTGCAGCTCTTATCATTCCAATGTTCCTTCTGTGGTTAAGGGTACCACCCAGCCATGGAAAATCCTTGTACTTTACCAAACTTCAGCAAGACAGAAGTTCAAAGCTCTTGTCTGGCAATAAAACATGGAGGGTGTCATTTCCTGTTATTTTTTAAATGCAAAAGAATAAGCTTTAATTTATGTGAATGATTAAAGAATAAAAACTGCACACCTGCACCCCTGGAGGGCAAAGATATCTGGGCACCTTAGCTGCCCTCTTGGAAAAGGAAAAGCATTTCAGATTGGCTTTTCTTCTTCTGCTTTGCTGTGATTTCCACAAGACCAGGATTAAGTTTTCTGACATGAACCAATATGCTCTATTGTTCTGAAATCCACACTAAGGCCCAAAAGTCCATGTCTTGCTCAGATAGCATCACTCACAAGGTTCATATAAAGATCATACAGTGTTTACTTATCTTTTACTTAGATATTTCAATGCAGTGTACTGAAGCTATAAGTGCTTATCTCAGACTGCACTGCACTGAAATATCTAAGTAAAAGATAAGTAAATAGGGCTTCCCTGGTGGCGCAGTGGTTGAGAGTCCACCTGCCGATGCAGGGGACACGGGTTTGTGCCCCGGTCTGGGAAGATCCCACATGCCGTGGAGCGGCTAGGCCCGTGAGCCATGATCGCTGGGCCTGCGCGTCCGGAGCCTGTGCTCCGCAACGGGAGAGGCCACAACAGTGAGAGGCCCGCGTACCGCAAAAAAAAAAAAAGAATATGTCTAATAATAAACTGCTTCTTTAGAATACATTTGATATACACAGAAGGTAACATATTGATGATTATGTTATTATTGCTACATACTAATTTTACAGATTAAAACAACATAGCAATTTATTGCAATGGTTAAGAACATGGCTCTGGAGTCAGGCTGACCTGGATTTGATTTCTAGCTCTGGTACTTATTAGCTGTGTGACTTGAAGCAAATTACCTAATCTCTCTGCCCTTTTCTGTAAAATTGGGAAATAATACCTACCACCTAAGGTTGTAGTGAGGAGTAAATAAAATAACTTATGTAATAACCTTAGCATAGTGCTTGGCACATAGTAAATATGCAATAAACATTAGCTATTATGTTTATTATTGTTGTTTTATTACAGTTGTTACTACATATCCCTCCCAGACATCACAACTCACAAGACATTGGGTTTCAACATTAATGAACACCCAGAGGCCAACCTACTATAGCCCCCTACTCACTTATTTAAACTTCTGCTCATCTAACCAAGGATGTTTACAGATTTTCTTCAAGGATTCCTGGGCTATATAAAACCCTACACATATGATAATACACATAATCTATACCCATTTCAGCTATAGCCTTTAAACTTGTGGGAAGCGTTCACTTATTAACCATTAATTACTCAGGAGGCTCTAATTCATACGGGTAAAGTCCAAAACGATTTCTTTTTACTCTCTTCCCAAGCATAAATACCATCAAAGTATTAGCTATTTATTTTGCAATTAAATGATAAGGGGTCCCATTTGAAAATTTTTGCTTGACAGGCTACCTACATCATTGAGACCACTCATTTTATTATATTAGTATTTTATACAGAGTCCCTGTATTAGAATAAACAAGTTTCCCCTGAAAATATTCACATGAATTACAATATGTGATATTAATAGATACAAGAGCAAGAGCAGTGTAAGTGAAAAGCAGAGTACATACATATATTCAACTTTAAATCTGACTTTCTTCTCCCTTACCAGAGTCCTTTTGAGACACATTTTTGTCTTTGAAGCCTCTTGAGATTTAGATGCTGGCTGGCACAAATAAGTGCTGAATTAAATTAAGACTGTTCTCTGAGATTAGAAAAGTAACCCTGTTAACCAACGACCTGTCATGTAAACTGTTTAGAAGCTTCAAGTTTAATATCATATATAAATCACTAACATGATGTAGTATTTGATCTTAAGTACATATAGATAGCTTAATGGTTTAAAAAGTTAATAAACCTCTAAAACTAATTATTTACATCCTCCATCTTTACTGGTATGTCCTGATCCAGGGACACAGTATGTTCTGGTAAAATATTTTATCACCCATACAAGACCATCTTTGATCTCAGACCACACTAGACTAATTTCCTTTGACCAAAAGAGATGGGGAAATGAGGAAAACCAGCACATGCAATACTTATACAACCCAATGAGGTAGGAAATAGACTTTTTTGAAGCTCAGAGAGGTTAAGGAACCTGCTCAGTCTTAAAAAATGGCTGGGATAGAATTCAAACTTAAGATTTAACACCAAAGCCCATGCCCTTCCACTTCAACCCTAGCTCTCAAAAACAAAAACAAAACAAAATAAGAAAAAGCTAAGAACCTACAATGTGTCCCATTTTACACTGTATTATCTAGAAAACACTGGCTCTCCATTGTTAATACTAGAAAAGAAACTTCAGTTGGTAAATAGGATAAAGTATTGGCATGATCTTTAAACTTAAAAAATGTTTATTTATAATTACATATTTAATTATTTTTAAAGATTCAAACAATATAGAAAAAGTTAAAAACCAATCCCAGTTCCCAATCAGTTTGGTACTCGTACTTAAAAAAATATATAAACACACAGTTTGTGAGCCTGGTTTTGTTTTTAAGTAAATGACATATACTTTTCTGTACCTTACTATTTTCACTCAACCATGTTTGGAAATCTTTTATGAAACAATATGGAACCAACTTATTTGCCAATGGTAAATACTCCTCTATCAATAAATACTCAGGTTGTTCCCACATTTTCACTATAGCAAACTGTGCTGGGTTGAACATTCTTGTACTTGTTTTCCTGTGCATACGTGCAAGAGTTTTTCTAAGGCAGATATCTCAAAATTGAATGGACATGTCACAGGATGCACATATCCTCATGGTTGTTTTTTTTTTTTTAGTTTTATTGAGAAACAATTGACATACATTACTGTGTAAGTTTAAAAATACAGCATAATGGCTTGATTTACATATACTATGAAATGATTATTGCAATAGGTTAAGCTAACATCCATCTTCAAATATAGATACAATAAAAAGAAAAGAAAGAAGAAAAGAAAAAAAGAAAAATTTCTCCTTGGATAAGAGCTCTTGGGATCTACTCTCTTAACAACTTTCCCATACATCATACAGCAGCGTTAACAACAGTCATCATGCTGTACTTAACATCCCCAGGACTCATTTACCTTATTCCTGGAAATCTGCACCCTGTCCTACCATCACCCCCACCATCCTCCTATTCTCCCTCCCCCAACCCTCTGCCTCTGGCAACCACATCTCTGATCTCTTTTTTCAGAGTTTGGTGGGTTTTTTTAGATTCCACATATAAGTGAGATCATAGAGTATCTGTCTATCTCTTTCTGACTTATTTAATTCAGCATAATACCTTCAAGGGCCATCCATGTTGTTGCAAATGGTAGGATTTCCTCTTTTTTTTTTTTCGGTACGTGGGCCTCTCACTGTTGTGGCCTCTGACGTTGCGGAGCACAGGCTCCGGACACGCAGGCTCAGCGGCCATGGGTCACGGGCCCAGCCGCTCCGAGGCATGTGGGATCTTCCCGGACCAGGGCACGAACCCATGTCCTCTGCATCGGCAGGCGGACTCTCAACCACTGCACCACCAGGGAAGCCCAATTTCCTCATTTTTTTGGCTGAATAATATTCCAGTGTGTGTGTGTGTATTTTTTCCACGACTTCTTTATCCATTCATCCATCAATGGACACTTAGGTTGTTTCCCTATCTTGGCTATTGTTAAGTATGTTGCTATGAACATGGGGATGTAGGTACCTTTTCCATTTTGTGCTTTTATTTCCTTTGGATATATTCCCAGAAGTGGAATTGCTGCATCACATGGTAGTAGTTCTATTTTTAATTTTTTGAGGATTCTCTGTACTGTTTTCCATAGTTGCTATACCAACTTACAATCATAACAACAGTACACAAGAATCCCCTTTTTCCACATCTTCATGTTTACTAGATATACACAGTTGCTTTACAAAGGGTTATTCCAATTTATACTCCTCCCCACCATGAGAAAATCTGTTTTCACTAAAGCTTTGTGATTTTTGCCAATTTAACAGTTATAAAATAGTTTCTCACTGTTGTTTTAATAGTTTAGTCTTCTTAATTACTTAATTAAATAAAGTTAAGTATATTTTCATGGTTACTTGTATTTCTCTTCTGTGAATAATCTGCTAATATCCTTTGCCCATTTTCCTCTCTGGCTGTCTTTTTTCTTTCTTGATTTGGAGGTTTTTCTAATTCTGTATATGTGCAAATATGGGTTTTCTACCTTATGGGTTTTCTTTTCATTTGTTTATGGTACCCTTCATTGCACAGTTTAAAATGTTGATGTAATCAAAAGTATTTATCTGTGCCCTTTGTGCTTTGCGTCTTGTTCAAACAGGCCTTCTGTACTCCAAGTGTATAAACCTATTACCCTATATTTTGTTCTGGTATGATATTTAATTTAAGCTAATTATGTCCCTTACCAAAGTTGTGAGTTCACAATTAACATAGTATAATACAAAAAGAAATTTAAAACTTGCGGTGGAGAAAAATAAAGTAAAAGTGTTAACCCAAAATCAAGCTTCTCTAAACACTAACTAGCTCTGAATCTAAAACAGCTGCATGTCAAGTTTAACTTTGGGCCCCCAGAAAAAAACTGTAAATGAATCACAACTTGCAGATCAATATCTTGAGAAATATCCTTTATATAAATGCAGGAGGCCTCCCTCTTTTAATAGCTCTTGATCATTATGGAGTTTGCTTAATGGTAGCTAAACCTATAAATATAATAAAATGACAGCCAACATTTATTAAGCTCTATGAAAGACCGCATTCTAAGCATTTTATAGGTAATTCATTTACTGCTCACAACAATCCTATGAGATGGGTACTTTTATTATATTTTCATTTTACAGGTGAAAAAAGGAAGACTCAGACATGTAATTTACCTAAAGGTTAAAGGGCTGGTAAGCAGCAGAGACAGGATTTGAATCCAGGCCTTTGGTCTGCACTACGCTATATTGCAGCCCTTAAAGAGTTACGGAGCATATGTATCAAATGGAATTTTCTAAGAACAAATGTACAAATTAAGGAAAGATCTTTTACATTAACAGTTATAAAACAGACAAAACTAATACATTGCATTTGGACACCCAAACCACCACACTGCTGCTATACAGCTAGTCAAACTCAAATACTAAAAGATAAGCCAGGAGCAAAGAAAGCATTACACATATGTTAACATCACCTGTGGCAACCAGAAAACAAGAGGTGACTGAAGGTCTTTATGTAAAGTAGAAGACAAAAAACTAAAGTCTACTTCCTTCAACCAACGGTGGTATTGTACAAGTTAACAGCTGAGTCCCTTGACATTCAAACAGTTTCTAGTCAACCATTAATCCTCTCCTCTCCCTTCTCCTTCCTAAAACTGGTGGGGGGGAAAAGAGGCAGATGTCAATTAAGGCTAAGTACTTAAATCTTATTGCTTCAGTATTTCCAGCCTAAATCTCATAATACAGAATTAGTACGTTTGAGTCTTGCAAATTAAAGTGCCAGAAACTACAGAATTTTTTTTTTTAAGGAAGCTATTACAGAGATCCAAACTTAAAGCACTCAGAGAGCTGACCATAACAAAATGCACTGCCTAAATGCAGAGAAATCTAAAGTAGCACTTAAGTTTCCCACAGTTATCCCATAGTTATGATCTATGGGATACATGAAGAATCCAAGCACTGTCATGACAAAAGCTTTGCAAAAATAGTTCCTCATAGAGCAGTATAGTTATCAAATCAACTCATAAAAATTCACAATGCCAGGGGCTTCCCTGGTGGCGCAGATGGTTGAGAGTCCGCCTGCCGATGCAGGGGACACGGGTTCGTGCCCCGGTCCGGGAAGATCCCACGTGCCGCAGAGTGGCTGGGCCCACTGAGCCTGAGCGTCCGGAGCCTGTGCTCCGCAGCAGGAGAGGCCACAACGGTGAGAAGCCTGCATACAGCAAAATTTAAAAAAAAATTATAAAAAAAAAAAAAAAAAAAAAAAAATTAACAATGCCATTTTCCAGAAAGCACCATGAATTAAAAAAAAAAACCTATAAACTGACAAACATGGAGAAATCATATTGTCATAATGTGCTACTCATAATGTCATGTCAGGCAGGGAAGTATTAATGTTATAGGGTGAAAATTAATTGTGCTACATAGTCATTAAAGGTTGTAGCCTTTGTGGCAAACCATGCATTTACAGATTATCAGCAATTATGTTTGGTAATATGCAATTTAACTATGAATATACAGATTAGTGATATTAATGCAGCAAGGTACAAATGCAACAACTTATCAATTACTTGACATTTTACATTCAAACTATTTCATAAAAATTAGTTGGCACTCACAATAAAACAGCAACAGGGTCTCATTTAATCTAGTGGCAGAAAGATACAGAAGAGTTCTAATTAAAGGCAGCTGAAAACTCATGGGCTTAGAATTCCCAATCTTCTCTCTTCTGAATGATACTGCTTCTGTATGAAGGTGGAGATTCTTTTTCAAATGAGAGTCTCACATGTCAAATCCCCACTCAGAACTATGTCTACACCCTGCTTATGGGATATGGCTACAATAATGCTTAATAATCCCTTTGAGTTTCTATTTTTGTTATGAAAGTAAAGGATGCTAACATAGATATTTATAGATGCCTAGGCCAAAGTGCACAAAAGTTATATGCAGTGAAAGACTGGAACAGCATAGGCTAGACAGAGGCCCTAGTTTAGTTTACACAGGAAATTCATGCCATCATTTAACGTATCATCTAAATTAATGGTGTGGGGACTTCCCTGGTGGTCCAGTGGTTAAGGGCCCACGCTTCCACTGCAGGGGTGGCGGGTTCGATCCCTAGTCAGGGAACTAAGATCCCACATGCCACATGGCACGGCCAAAACTAAATTAATTAATTAATTAAACTTTTTTTTAAATGAAAAAGAATAAATGGTGTAAAACACCAAAGTACCCTATAAAAATATGCTTTGGATCTATTTTACCAGAGCCACATAATTTTTGACTTATTACTCAAATGATTAATGGAATGTTGGAATGTTGCAATGTCCAAGCCTACCTCTCCTGCCAGGCTCAACTCAAATGCCACCTGGTCAGGAAGCTTTCCCTGATTATCTCCCAGCCAGAAACAACCTTCCTTTTCCTGAACTTCCTAAATACCTATTCTAAATATTTCCAATGGCACTTTCTACTTTGATATAGAGTTATTTCTGTTACACGTGTTACCCCCTTTGTTAGACTTCCTGCTCCTTAAAGACAGATAGGTACCATAACTCATTTGTCTTTTATCCCCTATAACACTCAAGAATCATTCAGTGTCTTCCACATACCAGTCATTCAAATATTTACTGAATGAGTACATAAAATGTATCACTATTTATAAACTGTGGTGCTATTCTTTATTCAACTCAACCATTTCAGGACTGTGCCTTCCAGGTGGGAAACACTAAGTGCCAAAACACATTCTGTTACAATATTAGGGTTCTTACAGGAAGCCATTTTTGTCCTGTTCTCAACCCTTCTTTCTGTTGCCTTTTTACTGTTCTGTCTCTCTATTCCAGTGAGAAAGTACTTGTCTCTTCTATTGTTACCAAGAGCCTCATTATGTTCAAGGTAAAGTTAAAAAATGCATTCGATGCAATTACCAGTTCCTCACAAATTTGGGGGCTACTTGTCATTTCAACATTCAACATGTGAATAAAAGAATGTCCAAATTCTTTTCACTCCTAAGAACTATTTTCTTTTTTTCTTTTAGACAAAATGGAAGCACACAGCACAGGAAGCAGTTCTCAGTAAGCCACCGTTCATAAACAGCTTTGCTCAAAGCGTAACAAAGGTTCTGTTGTGCTCTTGCATGGCAGGGCCAGTAAGCAGCAGGAGCAGATGAACTCTTTAAGAAACAAAGGTTCTGTCTTCATGCAAATGTTTGCATTAATAAAAAATGAAGGAAAAGATATAGAAAATGCAGGCTAGCTGGACATAATGGGTCTCTAAACGGGAGGTTTTTCACATTTTTCAGGCGGAGTCAGCAGGTCTTTTAAAAACTTTGTCATTCTGAACATTTCACAGACATCACAAGAAAGACATGCAAATAACAGAAGCAAATCAAAGGACATCCCGCTGCTCTACTGGCGCCTCCCTCATCCATGCCTGGTTTGTCATTTTCTGTTAACCCTAGTGCCGGCTGCTGTTTCGTTGAGGAATGGAGTCCCTAGACTATGTGGCAGTACATGTCCAGCCAGCTGGCCCCTGCACTGATGACATTACAATGCAAGCCATGTACTACCACTCAGGGACACGTGCTGCCAGGCAACAAGTCTAGTGTCTGACTTTTATACACCCAGCTTGCAAATCTACATTGGAAAGAGCCTCTAGACTAACCACTTAATATAATCTTGAGTGTAAGCATCACTGAGTAGTTCTCTGAAGATGGACTTACTAAGGACCAGCCCTCCCCAGTGAAACCTACAATAAGGACCTTAAAATAAATATAGAAAATTTAAAACCTTGTGAGGGGAAAGGTTTACCAAATACTTACTATGTGCCAAGCACTATACTATGTGCTTACCATGTGTTATCTCATATCCACCATTTAAGGTAGATACTTATTATCCCCATTTTACAACTGAGGAAATTGAGGTTTTTGAAGGTTATTCACTTGCCCAAGGTCACACAGCTTATAATGGCAAGCCAAGACTCAAAGCTGTCTAATGACAAATTTCTCTCTGTTCTTTGTATTTTTCTCACCCCTTACTTGTGTCTTTTGTGATTGAAATCCAGCTTACTCTGAAAATATCACAATGACTATATTCATCCACTGCATGACCACTGAAGTGTATTATTACTCTTTCTCCATTTTAATCACTTGGAGTCTTTATCATTCATATTTTAAGAGTGAGTGGCTTTTTGTTAGGTCATGATAAGAATCTAATTAAAGCTGCAAATGCTTCCTCAAAGAAAAATGGATATAATTTAATATGTTGTGTATAATTTTAGAACATTCAAGAACCTCCTAAGGCTCATCTATAGCTCCCCTGAGGGTTCATGGCCTACACGTTAAAAAAAAAATCCAGCACCCAAATCTCTCTTCCTAGACACACATGGTCAGTTTTCTTTCACAATGATGATCTATCAAATTCCAACCCGAAAATTCCTTGTCTTCCTCAACTTCTACTGAACACAATATTCCGCTTCACCAGGACATGAAATCACTTATGTCCTTCCACAGATTGTTCCATTGGCCTCTCTTTTTGTACCTAACTTGGAATCAGTAGCCAGTCACTTTGTCACTATTCTCACCACTGCTCCTGAATTATAAAAGTTTAAGGAGTAGAAAGACTTTAAGATCGTATCATTCAACCCCAGTCATTTTAGAGATACAGAAATTGAAGTCATTCTTCATTCTTTTTACCCTTGATTCAGTAATAGAAAGTCTTTGGGCTTGCTCAAATGCATCCCTTAAGTTCTCCATATTTCCATCTATAACCACATTGCCAAAGTTTTTCTTTGTACAAACAAACAAAAGGAGGGGCTTCCCTGGTGACGCAGTGGTTAAGAATCCACCTGCCAATGCAGGGGACACGGGTTCGAACCATGGTCCAGGAAGATCCAACATGCCGCAGAGCAACTAAGCCCGTGTGCCACAACTACTAAGCCTGCGCTCTAGAGCCCGTGAGCCACAACTACTGAGCCCTCACACCACAACTACTGAAGCCCACGTGCCTAGAGCCCACACTCAACGAGAGGCCACCGCAATGAGAAGCCCGTGCACCGCAACGAAGAGTAGCCTCCGCTCGCCGCAACAAGAGAAAGACCGCGTACAGCAACGATGACCCAATGTAGCCAAAAGTGAATAAATAAATTAAAAAACAAACAAACAAAATGAATCATGGTAGCAACTGAATTATTTTCAAATATTTTTTTCATACTCCCTGAATGGACCTAACTTTTTTAAAGTAATAGTCAAATGATATTATCCAGCCTTCTATCCTACTGATAGTCCATTCAGGCCTCTGGTACCAATCATAATTCAGAAACAATTATAAAACAACTGTTTTTGTCCTATAACGCTGGGCTGAAAGATAATCTAAGTACCGATAATCAGATTACTGAATTATACTGAACTCTTAACTGGAAGACAATCAGATGAGGCAAATTATTACATGCCTGTATGATAAAAGGCAGAAAAAGAGGGTATTCTAAAAAAGTAAAGAAGGAGGCTATTTCAGGGGGAAAAAATGGCAAACCTCAACAGTACTGGAAACTTGGAGAACCAAAATATAATCATATCAAATGGATTTAAAAGAGCTGGTTGAATAAAATAAAAGCAGTTGTCTACAGAACATATGAGAGGAGGAAAATGGTAAAATGTGACAGGGTGAGAACAATTCCTCTCAATGTATGCCTTATTATATGTTTTGAACTATTACCTAGTCTATACATATATATATATATAATAAACACGTATTAATACTGTGTATGTATACACACATTCTAAAAAGATTGCAGGTTGAGACAATGTTGACTCTTATAACTGATATAGTATTATTAATAAAGCATTTATACAATAGGACTTTGATTTCTTCAGAGATGAGAAAAGGCTAAAGTAAAAGGAACTAAAGACATTTATAGATAAGAGGGTTCAAAATTAAACCAATATACCCCTTGTATTTCCTAGGGTTTTTCCTTTCTCATTTTTCTTTCTTTTTATTTACTTATTATATTTTTCAAAATTTAATGTTTTGACATTAGAAATATTGCTTTATACAAACATTGCCAAGTATAAAAATATATCCCTAGAATTTTCAGTTTTCCCTGCCCAAAGAACTTTGCTATCTCCCTAAGGAGATACACTCATTTTGATTCCTTGACTAATTCCTCCAATCCCCAGTGATCTCCTTTTCCTCCTGAACTCCTATTACTTCTTACATAGCACTTGATTTCATGCTGACTTAATAGTGTTCCACTTATTTCATCTGTGAGTATCCCCAACTCACTTACAATACAATTGAAGACATCCTTTTGTTTAATAATTGTTTAATACCTAAGCATGGTCCTTGTCCTTGAGGAGTTTATTTACCATCTACTGGAGAAGCAGACACACAAATTAACAATGACAATATAGTATGATAACTGTTATAAAGGAGATATGTAAAAAATGTAAAGAGAAAGAGTGCCTGTATCTGTCTGGGAGAAAGAGTGTTTCAAAGGATCTGAAAAAATTTTCCAGGTGAATAAGTGGAGGGAGGAGGGACTTCCCTGGTGGTCCAGTGGTTAAGAATCTGCCTTCCAATGCAGGGGACCCGGGTTCAATTCCTGGTCGGGAAACTAAGATCCCACATGCCATGGGGCAACTAAGCCTATGCACTGCAACTACTGAGCCCCGCGTGCCACAACCAGAGAGAAGCCTGCACGCCACAACTAAAGAAGCCCCCACGCTGCAATGAAAGATCCTGTGTGCCGCAATGAAGATCCCGAGTGAAGCAACTAAGACCTGATACAGCCAAATAAATTAATTAATAAAAAAAAAGTGGAGGAGAGATATGTAACACAGACATATCAGCACATGCAGAAGCATCAAGATGTGTAAAGCATGGTAGATCTGGAAAGCTAAGAATAGTTGAGTATTGCTAAGAGATAAGGCCAGACAGCATCATCACCATAAAGGGTCTGATAAAAGAGCACAGATTTCAGGAAACCGCTGAAGGATTTTGAGCAAGAGAGTGACAATCAGATTACTATTTCTGAAAGATCACTCTGGAAGCAGTGTGGAAGAACTGAAGGGAGAAACATTAGAGGTACAGATAAGAAGTAGGGCAGTTGTTGAAATAGTCCAGGTCAGAGAGAGTTAAGGCCTGAATTAGGGAAGTAGCAATGGGAATGACAGATAAAAGCAAAAGAGGAAAAATCAATGGAAGTTGGTAATTGGTTGGATGAGAGGTAAAGGATGGGAGAGAATTTAGGATTATTTCTGGGTTCCTTTCTTGGGCATTTGGGAATATGATGGTTCCATTCACTAAGACCAAACTACAGGAAGAAAAGTCTGTATTATACCCCCTATGCGTATTTTGCAGCATCAAGCATAGTACTGAGCATACACATAATCAATTCATTCCACTGGTCAACTGGCTGCCTTGAAAAAAGGCCACAGAACCTTTTGCTTAATGACCTCAACTAGTTACTCTTCAAAAGCTGGCATCAATCACCATGCATTGACATGATTCCTGGGTACAGGATAACTGAAATGGACTAATTTACCCAGGAAACAAGCAAAATGAAATAGGCAGCACTTACGTGAATGTGAGGTACATGCGAGTGTGTGTGTACGTCTGTGTGTTGGGGACGGGGTGGGGGGGGGCAGTTCATAACAGAAAACATCCATATATTTATATAATGCTGTGACAGAGACTGCTAGCTGCTGACTCTAGTAACCTTTTTCTCTAGAAACGTATTCCAATTTTTACCTGGGTACATGGCCACTGGCATAAAGATCACATTTCTCAGCTCCTCTTGCGGCTAGGCTTTAGTCATGTGATTAAGTCATAAAATATAGGCACAATATGGTGCGGGTCTTCTAGAAAGTCCCTAAATGGAACTAATTCAGCTGAAAGATGTCCCTTATTTACCTCAGAAGATAACAGAGAGCTACTTCAGTCCTCATGGATCATGAGGCAAAAGATGGAATCTATGGGTAGGATGTTGGAGTAAAAAGACCGAAACCTGAGTTCCTGATTACACCTTGGAGCATATCACATCAGCCATGGACTGCCCATCTTCAGAATTCTTTTCCACAAAAGAGAAATAATCATCTAACTCGATCAAACCACGTTATTTTAGGTTTTTCTATTGTATTCAGACAAACCTAATATAAACATAAAACATCCATGTATTTGCCCAAAAGTATAAATGAAGGGATCAAACTAACATACCAATCAGGAGGCTCACTGGCCTATCCATTGATTTAGGTTAGTGCATGCTAGGCTAGCATAAAGTGTTTCCACACATTATCCTAGCATCTGAAGAGATGTACTGTTCTCTTCAATGCTGGACCATTGTTGTAAACACGGTAAGGTCTTACTGACTTTTGTGACTTGAACAGTAACATCTGTAATGCCCCTGAAAGTTTACTAAATACTTTCACATACATTATCTCATTGAACCTTGCAACCAACCTAGGAGTCAGATAAGGCTGGGATTATTCTCTCCATTTTACAAATGATGAAATTGCCCAAGGTCATTCAGTTTATAAATGATAGAGCAGAAACTTGAACTTTAATCTCGTTAAGTGTAAACATAACCCACTGAATCACAGTGGATAATTCTTAGAGAAATTCTTAGAGATAGTCACAAATTTTAAAATGACCATGATTAATAATAATTAATATGAACATAAATACCTTGATTGAAAAATAGATCACAAGTCAGTATCTTAGTATTTCACAGAACTTACATAAAGACATTTTAAAATTAATTTTTCCATTTACTAACCGAGGAAGCATTCTGTTCAATTTTAGAACTGATGACAGCACCATTTCCTTTGATCCTGCATTTTGCACTAGAGAGGAAAATGAACAAACGAGGGGCGGCACTTTTGGACAGCCTAGGTCAGATTCCATCTAGTTCCACCTGTTGGTGGTATAAGCCACTTTTACAATTGCTTCCAGAAATCTCTTATCAGGAAGTTTATACTGCTCAAATAATTCAACCCTTCAAGGAAAGGTGAACTGACCTTTAGTCCAGCTCTTAAACAGTGAATTGATCCCAGCCCTGCACTGCCATCCCACAGAGAGGCCCCCAGGCTAACAGCCTGAGCAAGAGGGTCTTGTTACATGAGCCCCGGTTTCTAATCCTTGTCTTATAGATGGCTCCATGGGGCATTATGCAAGGTATTTCACCCCCCTCCAAACTGAATTTTCCTCATTAGATTATGGGGGAGAAGGATACTCTCTAGAACTATTTGGAAGCCTGATTAAGCATTAGTAAACATTTTGCTTTTGTAACAGTTAATACAAATAGATATGGAGAATGAAATTACTGCATTCTCTTCTACTTCTCTGAATTTATACTTTGTCTTCTCAAAACAAAATGACTCAGTGCAGAGACTCATTAATGGACCTAGTTTAAGGAAAGTATTAAACTAAGGAGAAAGATATGAATGGTGCTAGAGAGAGAAGGAAAAGATCAAAGAAACATGACTTTCAATGTCACTTTCTTAAGATTATAAAAGCATAGAGCTGACAGTAACCTTAATAGGCCATCTAGTTTAATACATTTTTAAAATTAGAAATCAATATTGTTATTGCATTTTAAAACATTATTTAAAAAAAAATTAAAAAAAAAAACATTATTTAAACACAGAATTCCTTTATCTTAAAATAGCAAGAATTTACATATCTCTATGGTCCCTTCTCATTTTCACCAAAATCCATAGGTTTATATTTGAGTTCTACTTTTTAAAAAAAATTTGTACGTGCTTTTTCACACACACACATACACACACGCACACGCACACACACACACACATATAGTTTTCTTAGGAATTATTTAATGATATAATAATATAATATTCTACTGTATTAATCTACCTCAATTTGCTTCTGGATTATTTCCAGTTTTTTATTAAAAATAATGTAGCTATAAACATTTTTATACAATTTATTTTCTCTTTTGAATTACTTCCTTAAGGTATCTCCCAGAAGTAGGGCTTTAGGATCAAAAGATATACTGATTTTTATGGCTCTTGTATGCGTTGCCAAACTGCTCTCCAGAGACTATGCCACCTTCAAAAAAAGACCAATTTCCTAGCAGACATCCCAGTATAAAGCTTTCTGTTTTAACTAATTCAAAAATATCTTAATTTGCAAAGCTTAAATTATTGTTAATCTGAATATTTAGTTAGGTTATCTTTCCTCTTATATGGACTTTAAAATTTAATTGTAAAGCAACACATGAATGTAACAGACCAATACAGAAGGGTATAAAGTAAAAAGTGAGGCTTCCTCATTTGTAAGCACTTCCCTAATTCAATTTCTCAGAGTATTCACTGTCAACAGATTGTTCTACATCCTTCCAGAACTTTTTCTATGTGTGATCATACATATATGTACAAACGTTAACTTGTTTTTTTACAAAATGTAACCACTTTGTACACATTCTGTAACTTATTTTGTCATTTAATACTTAACGTACATCTTTCCATATTAGTCTAACGCATCCTTTTCAACGGCTGCATGGTAATACCTATTATAAAAATATCATAATTTATTAACCATTCTCTTACTGATGGGCATGCAGATTGACTGTAATTTTTCACTTTAAATTTTTTTTAAGTATTTTAACACTTTAATTCAACTAGAATTCATTGAAGCACATGGTATGAAGTGTGAATCTGAATTTATTTCTTCCATATTCCTTCCAATTATCTCAACTAATGAATTTTTCACATTATTTTGTTACACTCAGTTTGTCACAAATTAAATGGATATGTACTTTGGCATCTATTTCTGGGACCTCAGTTCTATTTTACTTGCATATCTTTAGGTTAAAAACTAAGTAACATAATTTTTTAAAACTTTCTATGAAAGTATCGTAGTATACAGAAAAATATGAATTTGCACTTATAATCAGCACCCTAGAAAACCTCCTGGAGTCTCCTTCCAGCTGTAAGACCCCCAAGGGTAAATACATAGACTAATTTTTCCTGTTTTGGAAATATGAAATCATGCAGTATGCAGTCTTTTGTGTCTGGCTTTTTTCATTCAATATCATATTTGTGAGGTTTGTCCATACAGCTGTGAGTTCATTAATTCTCATTGCAGCATAATATTCCATTATTGAATATACCACAATTTATTTATCAATTCCCTGTTGACAGCATGTTTTCAGTTTCTAGTTTGGGCCTATTATGAATGGTGTGACTATGAGCACTCTAGCATAAGTCTTTTAGTAAACTTATGTCTGCATTTCAGTTGGTTCTGTGCCTTGAAGTAAATGACTGGGCCATAGGGTATGAGTATGTCCAACTTTAGTAATATACTACCAAAGAGCTTTCCTGGTTTGCAGATGACCACCTTGTTCCTCAGGGTGAAAAGAGCGATTATCTCTCTTGTGTCTCTTCATATAATCCCATGATGAAGCCTCCACCCTCATGACCTAATTACCTCCCAAAGGCCTCACCTCCAAATACCATCACATTGGGGATTAGGGCTTCAACATAGGAGCAGGGCATAAGGACATTTTCAGGTGATGAAAATGTTATATATTGTAACTGAGGTGATAATTACATGGCTATATACATATATCGAAGCTTATTAAATCTTACCCTTATAATTGGTGATTTATGGATGATACATTACACATCCATAAAACTGACAGAAAAAAGAAAGATGACAGTTTTTTCTGAGTTAATGACAAACTTTGTAATTTATGAACTATTTGTTTCTGAAAGCTCAAAAAAAATCACCAACTTGTTCGTGTACTTTTAGTTTTATTATTTAATTCTATTTTATAATTTCTTTGGTTTGCTACTTTGCTCCTTTTCTAAATTCTTTAAGCTTAATTACCTTTTTATTTCTTATTAATTTATAACAATAATTTTTCCTCAAAGTATTGCTTTTTGCCCATAGATTTTAATTGTGCTGGGATCAAAAAATAGTTTATTGTTATTTCTCAAATTTATTATCTAACATAGTTGTAAAGGAAAGTAATTTTTAAACTGTCCTTGTGGTTAGGTAACTTTTAAATTATACTTTTATTATCTCTAATTTTATTTTATTATAGCTTGAGGATGTAATATATATAATTTCTACTTTTTATTAACCAAAAACTTCTTTGTATATGATAAATGTTTGTAAAAGATCCATATATTTTTTATTTCCAAATTTTCCCCTTTAGTCTTTTCCTAAATGTTCTAATTTTACCTTATTGTTTGTACATGTTGTTTGTACATACCACATGACTAATGTATACATACCATTTCCTTAGTGATGATAAACACTGAATATTAACTTAAGCAAAAATCATAGTTTTATTGGAAGGCTAGGAGGAAGGAAATTTAGAGGATATAAAAGCACTAAATCCATCATAAGAAGTCATTAGATAACATCTATAACTGAAAAATCAAGGAGAGTAGTTTAAGCATGTTACTTTAAAATATGTAGAAAAATATCAAAAGACATTGGTGAAAAAATCTGTAAGTAGTCTTCTCTGAGGAGTGGGATTTAGAGGTGAGAAGTTTGGGTGGTATGGTACTATTGTGTTTTGTTAAAACTTTCATAAATCCATTTGACTGATAAAATTCTGTAGCTAATAAAAATATACATTAAACAATTTTTGTTCTATTTGGATTTTCCCTCTTTATCCATTATTTGTAACATGTTTTCCTAAAAGTTTTTCAATCATTTCATCTAATTATTACTTTGCAATATTTTTGTATTTTTTTCTTTTAGAATTTACATAGTCGACTTTGTTCCTATTTACGTTCTTTGTTGCTTCTTTTTTCAAAGGATTTATTTATACATCCTTACTTCAAATGTCTTAATGCTGCTCAGAATTCTTATACTTGTCCCTAGTCAAGCTATCTTTCTTCCTTCCTACAGCAACGTGTTTCTTCCTTTCCTCAGCAATACAAATTTTCTTTGCTCTCTTTTATGCCTTTTACTTTTGTTTCCCTAACTCTAAGGAGATAACCTTGAATCTTACTTCAAAGACAAACACAAGGTTAAGTGGTCAGGTAAAGAACATCAACTTTCAGCTCCATTTCTAAGCTTAACTCTGTCCTTCACCATTTTTATAAAATTAATTTATTTATTTATTGTTGGCTGCGTTGGGTCTTCGTTGCTGCGTGCGGGCTTTCTCTAGCTGCGGCAAGCGGGGGCTACTCCTCGTTGTGGTGCGCAGGCTTCCTTCCCCCATTGCGGAGCACGGGCTCTAGGCGCGCGGGCTTCAGCAGTTGTGGCACGTGGGCTCGGTAGTTGCGGCACATGGGCTCTAGAGCGCAGGCTCGGTACTTGTGTCGCACGGGCTTAGTTGCTCTGCGGCATGTGGGATCCTCCCGGACCAGGGCTCGAAACCACGTCCCCTGCATTGGCAGGCGGATTCTTAACCACTGCGCCACCAGGGAAGCCCTCCTTCACCATTTTTACTTTCTGTCTGTTGTTCAAATACAATTATTCTTTGTAGAGTCAGGGTTTCTTTCTTTTTCTTTTTTATTGATATATAATTGACATATATTAATTTCAGGTGTACAATATGACGATTCAATATTTGTATATATTGTGAAATGATCACCACAGTAAGTCTAATTAACATCCATCATCATGCACAGTTACAATCTTTTTTCTTGTGATGAGAACCTGTAAGATCTACTCTCTTAGCGACTTTCAAATATACAATACAGGATTATTAACTACAGTCACCATGTTGTACATTACATCCCCAGGATTTATTTACTGTATGACTGGAAGTTTGTACCTTTTCCCCATCTTCACCCATTTCACCCACCCTTCACCCTCCACCTCTCTGGCAATCACCAATCTTTTCTCTGTATCTATGAGTCCAGGTTTTTTAAAGATATTAAATGTTACATACATATTAGTAAGATCATATGGTATTTGTCTTTCTCTAACTTATTTCACTTAAAATAATGCCCTCAAGGTCCATCCATGTTGTTGTAAGTGGCAGGACTTCCTTCTTCTTTATTGCTGAATAATATCCTTGTAGAGTTTTTTTAAAGCCATCTTAGGACCTGATTTCTCACTTGGGAATTCCTGCTAACTGCGAAAAATCTTACCTATAAGCTGCTTTCAAATGTAATAAAATGTTTGTCCACACTAAACATAACAATAAAAGTGACATTATACTATGTTTTATAAATGTATAATTAAACATTTACCTATAGTTTAGGGTCAAAAAATATTTTATAGGTAGCAAATATTTTCAAAGATCTCAAAACAGTTTATAGATTGGGCACAATGCCTATAGTGCCCAATGGATAAACATAGCCCTGATTCCCACCTCCAAAAACAAGTTTGCTCCTCTGCCCTTGATCCTGGAATTCCCTCCCACCTCTTCTGAAAAAGCATTCCATCATTTAATCATCTTGCTCTTCTCTTGGATCCTCTCTCTCTCCTCGGCTATGGCTCCCTTTCCTTCAGCCTGTAAACATACTCAAGTCTCTCTGCCATCTAAAATTTTAAAAACAACAATAAACTCTCCCTACTCTTGCTATCACCCCCCCTCCTCCTTCCCCAATCCACCGAACTTCTGGAAACAAATCCAGCCTACCTATTGTCTCTAATCCCTCACCCTTCCCATTTACTCTTCAATCCAGGAAAATGTGGCATCCTCCCACACTACTCCACTGAAACTTCGCACCTAATGCCACTAAAAATCTCTTCTGCAGCTCTTACCTTATCTGACCTCTGCGACAAGTGATATTACTGAACACTCCCTCCATCTTGAAACTCACTCCTCCCCCAGTTTCCGTGGCACCACATTTTCCTTGTTCTTCTAAAACTCTCACTCTCAGTATAGGAAGATAAATATCTTTATTTATTGTAAAACTAGCTCTCTGGAAACAAGATTTAAGTTCCTACAATGGGTCCAACTCCCACTCAGAGAAGTTTTATTTGGCAGCAAAGTAAGCCCCAACACCCAGCAGCCAACACAACAGTAGAGAACTAAAACGCTAACATTCCATGTGCTCACTAAAGTGTAGAAAGGGACTATTCTGATCAGTTGGAAATGTTTACAAAGGACAGAGAAGTGTTCCAAGAGAAATGACAGGAGACATAGAGTTAAGAAAGAAAAAAATAATAAAAAGGGAGCAACCATGGGCTTCCCTGGTGGCGCAGTGGTTGGGAATCCGCCTGCCAATGCAGGGGACACTGGTTCGAGCCCTGGTCCGGGAAGATCCCACGTGCCGCGGAGCAACTAGGCCCATGCGCCACAACTACCGAGCCTGTGCCCTACAGCTGGAGTGCCACACTACTGAAGCCTGCGCACCTAGACCCTGTGCCCCGCAACAAGAGAAGCCACCGCAATGAGATGCCCATGCACCGCAACGAAGAGTAGCCCCTGGAGAAAGCCTGCACAGAGCAATGAAGACCCAATGCAGCCAAAAATAAATAAAATATATAAATTTAATTTTTAAAAAAAGGGAGCAACCAAGCTCAGTAGTAGCATAAGGCAGAAGAATGGAGAACACGGACAAGGGATAAAATACTCTGTACTTAACAGAGGTACAGGTAGGGGAGGAAAAGTCAAACACCTACTGATACATCTGTGCTTCGCTTCTGAATAAGGGCAAGCACCTACTAACAATACACATACCAGGTATGGCAGGTTATTGTTTGCACACCCCAAAATACGTGCTCCTATTCTTCTTACACACAATTGTCTGGTTGGACTTCAATTCCCAAGCTCCTCTGCAGCTGGCAGGGGCCTTATATTAAGTCCTCACCTATGAAATGTGAGCACAAGTGATGTTTGCAACTTCTGCCTTACTTGCTTTTAGGGGTTTGCCCTGGACTTGTTCCTTCCCCTTTTCCTTTCTATAACTGGAAATGGCTACAATGGAGGCATCCTCAGAAACCATGGGTTTCAAATGGCTTGGCTGCCCTGCTAACCTGAAATCCCACGATGGCTTCCTAGAGCAGATCCTGCCATCCGCATCCTGGACTCAGGTTAAGTTAGAAAGAAATAAAGTTCTCTCTTGTATGAGCCATTGCACTGGAGGGGGCAGTTGTGGTGGTGGATCTTTTTATAACAGCTGCTCAACCATCACCCTGAGATCCGTGGCACGAAAGCACCTAGAGTACAAAACCTCAGTATACCTCAACATCTTACTGACCAAGTAGGAAACATTAGTCTGGAAAGAGGGGAGTTTTAAGCATAGGGGGAAGTTCTTATCATTAATTAATAACTATAAAGTCAGATTTAACTAACATTGATTGAATGGCACCCAAAGCACTAAATTTGGAACCAGAAGTACTAGTCAAATCTTAGCTCCACCTACTGCTATCTATTATATATAAACGTTGGAAATTTTACTTAAGTTCTCTGAGTCCCCGTTTCCTAGCATCCACCCTCATGAGTAAATGTCATAACACATCTACAGTACAATATAATAAATAATGTCTCAAATAATGACACCACAACATAAAGAAATGTTCAATTATGTTCTATTATACCAGAGAATCTGGGGAATATATCATATATTCTGTAGACATTTCTGTTAAAATATTAAGTTCTAATCCTTCAATCCTTGTGAACTGAATAGGAAAGAGGGCCTTGAGAAATCAGACCTAAAAGCAAAGCAGCTAACAACACAGGCTCTAGGGTCAGATAAACTTCATTCAAGCTTCACCTCCACATTTACTAGCTTGGTGACCTTGGGCAAGTTACATAACCTAAATTTCAGTTTCCTCATGGAAAAGTGAGGATCAGGCTGGTACCTGCCTCACAAATATCTTGTAAGGACTAAATGAGATTGCTGTCCATCTCCAGTCCTCCTGTATATGAGAATGACTCCAGCTGCCATACCAAGAGCATCTATTTGAATATATTTCCCTCTTAAGACAGTATTTGGGGGGGCTGGACTTACTTAGAAGTTGGAATATTACCTCTGTATTTAAAAAAATGTAAGAGAAATAATCTCTGCTAAGGAGTTAGAATTTAAATGAAATAGTGTTTCCCATTTAGTGTCATCTAATAGAAAATTAAATCTGGGAAGTGAGGTTACCCAAGTGTTACTATACTTGGAAACAACAGATGAAACTTTAAACTTGAAAATTACACGAGGGGGTCTTCTCAGGTTTTGTTGCCTAAAACCTTATGAAAATACCAACAAAAATGGAAGCAGAGATATTAGCGATAATTTTGTCAATTAAAAAATATAATTTCTCTTCTGATGTCCCTTCTCCTCTAAAGATAATAACCAAAGCTGGTTTTATTACTTGGCTGAGTTTAAGAACTTTCCAGTTAGGGAACTCGATGTCAGGTCCTTCAACAATAATTATTTTCTCTTAACTACTAAGAAATATGATAAGAAAAGTTCACAATGTGAGACAAAACAATCACTTCTTTTCCTTATGAGTTTGTTTCTTTAGAAACATGAGACCAAAACCAAATATTTACTGGAAGAACAAAGGTCAAAACAGTCTCTACCTATGTCCAGACATGGCAACAAAAATTAGCAAGACTCAGACTTCCCTGGTGGCGTAGTGGTTAAGAATCTGCCTGCCAATGCAGGGAACAAGGGTTCGAGCCCTGGTCCGGGAAGATCCCACATGCCACGGAGCAACTGAGCCTGCACTCTAGAGCCCACGAGCCACAATTACTGAGCCCTCGTGCCACAGCTACTGAAGCCCACGTGCCTAGAGCCCATGCTTCTCAACGAGAAGCCACCTCAATGAAAAGCCCACGCCCCACAATGAAGAGGAGCCCCCGATCACCGCAACTAGAGAAAGCTTCCACGTGCAGCAACGAAGACCCAATGCAGCCAAAATTAAATTAATTAATTAAAAAAAAATTAGCAAGACTCCAAAGACTATTCATAGGCATAATCTGGAAAAGAAAAAAGGCAGGGCCATTCTTCCTGAAGACCTAACCTATTTTCTTCTACCGGTATATTCACTATCCTCTACCATGCCAATCCTTGAAGACAAGGCAAAAGATTGATGGCACATATAAGACTTTATAAGTTAATCATGTGTTTAAATATCAGGTTTGGTGGTCTAGAGACTATCAAGAAAGACTATCAATTTTAGGTCTCATTAAATAGTTTACTTTAAGATACTTGACACATATTAATTCATCCTCTCAACCCCCTATGAGGTAACTTTTATCAACTCCATGTGTTGGGGAAATTTGATGAAGGACAATAATAATGCTATTTTCTATTTACAAAATACCTTTCTTACAAAATACCACATGTTTTATCTTCTCAGTCTGCTAACATTCCTGTGAAGTAGGTGGTAATATTACGTTTTCCTTTCTTATAGGTAAAATGCTAGGACTCAAGGGGCTTAATGACTTACTCACATGGTAGCTTGTATTTTATCCACTAACTAGAACATACTGCTTGGGATTAACACTAGACCATGGACTCAAGTCTGAACTGCACATAATTCAAAAGTGTCAAGCTTCGAGTTTTCTCTACAGCCATCTTTCAACACATCACATTCCAAAAAAGAGTGGGGTCATGCTTGCTGTTTAAGCTCATGTGCTCACTGTTTATAAAGCTTATTATCATTTCTCTAAATTGCACTATTTAAGTTTTGTCTAAATGCCTGAAAGCTAAATTATTTTTTGTTTACTCTCTGTGCACTAGTATTATAAATGATGTCATCAGGAATATACAAAACTGTTAGACAAAGCTGCAGGGCCAATAAAAGCAACTCACTTGGGCAAGAGTGTGCTTCTTCTTCTCCCCCCGCCCCCCGCCCTCCTCCTTTTTTGAAGTAGGCATCACACAAAAAGATGACTCATTAAGCCCAAAAGAGTTGACTATGCCATGTAAGGGCTTCTTATGCAGCCCTCCACAAAGAGACCTGAGTGGCAGCATAAGGCCTCCTCTTCTGTGCATTTTCCTCCAGGCAGAATGTGCATTTGTGTGGCTACATACACAATTATAATCTCCCCTGAAAAGCAATTCCTTCCATATGACAGGCTGAACAGTGGCCTGAGTGCTAGCCTCATGTTGCCTGTGCAGTTAACATGCTGAAATAGCAGACACATTTAATCTCTCCTTTCTGAAAAACTAAGATAGGACAGAAGAAGCGAAGCTGGAAAGAAATCTACACAGAGAGAAAGGAAGGCAGCCCAAGCGCCCAAACTCACTTTCTCATGGGCTGAGCTTCTTTGTGTGTTGCCTACTTACGTGTCAATTTGCAGGACTTTAGGGCATGAGAACCATGGAGCCGAGTGGTTCTGGCAGCCTCTCCATTTGACAAGCAAAGCCAGAGACATGCGGCCTTTTGGTACATTTCACATTCAAAAGTGTTATTGTTTCAAGCATGCTTATTTTAAAATATATAATTTTCCCATTTCGTGCACATGTTGTATGTAAGTTGGCCACAGGAGGGGCTCTGCCACATGATCTTTAAAAAGAAAAAATAAAATGGCAATGGCTCTAATGTAGCCCCATCCCTGCCAGATACCTCTGTTTACCGTTGGGGGCAGTGGGCTATCCCGAGTGAGAGAAGTCTGAATTTAACAAACACCTGATATGAAGGCCAGGGCACAAACAGATTTCTGTCTTAGATTACAGAAACTGAAGCTTGTGTTTTACCACAATTACCTGTAATCTCAGGGCCAGATAATAGTATTAACAAGACCTTGAGCTACACAATAGGACAGCTGGAAAAAGGCTCTTTCTCTCTCCAAAGAACAGTGCTTTTAAAAAGCTAATTCAGGGCTTCCCTGGTGGCACAGTGGTTGGGAGTCCGCCTGCCGATGAAGGGGACGTGGGTTCGTGCCCCGGTCCGGGAGGATCCCACGTGCCGCGGAGCGGCTGGGCCCGTGAGCCATGGCCGCTGAGCCTGCGCGTCCGGAGCCTGTGCTCCGCAACGGGAGAGGCCGCAACAGTGAGAGGCCCGTGTAACACAAAAAAAAAAAAAAAAAAAAAAGCTAATTCAATGAAGAAAAAGAAAGGGCTCTGAAAGTGCCTTCTCAAACAATATTTACTTTTACTGCGTTCCTGCTAATCAAACAAAACTTAGTCACAAGCTTTTATGAAAAATACATTGGATGATTTCAGCAGTAATTACTTTGTTTAAAGAAAGGTGCTTAAGAGAAAACATAGCTAATGGGATCGGTAATTTGGTAAGTTCAGATGTGTTTGGGAAAATCCCTCCTCTCTTTGATAAATCATTAAAATTCTGCTCAGATAAACGTGTTTTGACTTGAAATTCCAATCATAGAATGAGCAATTTCCTAAGGCCCGTAGGGGAGTAGCGCAAGGGCATCCCAACACAGTGGACCCAGGGATTAGTTGACAAGGGTAATTCCAGTCTTAAAGCATATTACTCCACCCAACTGAAGATGGAATCTCAAGGAGATGCCCCCAAATTGTATAAAATTTCCTTCCTTCATAAAATATCATTTTAAAAAATGAATTAAAACTTACTGTTGTGTAACCGAAACAAAGAAAATGTGTCAACCATGAAATTAAAGTTACTCATTTAGCAAACATGGTATTTATGCAAATAATAGTGATCCCCAACTTTGGGACAGCATTCAGATGAAAGATTTTAATCAGTCATCCTTTTTTTTGTCAATGGAAGGAGAAAAAAGCTTAGTGTCTCTCACACAGTAGGAATTCAATAACTATTTGTTGAACTGGAGTCCCTTCTCTCATTTGAAAAAAAAAATTATTTTGCTACTTAAAGCAGACTATTCATCTAACAACTGAGCACTTAACTTGGGCCAAGCACTGTGCTAGATTTTGGAGATACTGAGAGAATAAGCCTGCCCTTATGGCTTACATTCTAGTAAGAAACAGTAACAAAATATACAAATAGATAAATAAGATAATTGTGATAAGTGCTAAGAAGGCTATAAACAGGATAATGAACTAGAGATAAGCTAATGGCTCATTTTGTCTCTTCTCATCTACTATTATTAGTTTTTAAAACTTTAATTACCTACTCAGCTTCCTAAATTTACTCATTTAGCAAATGTGGTATTTATAACAAATAAAAGAGATTCCCAACTTTTGGACAGCATTTGGAGGAAAGATTTTAAGATTATTTGAATATATAAATGATAAGCAAAGTAAACAATTTACAGAACCTTAGAATTTAAACCCTAGAATAACACTGACATCACCTGCAATCAGTTACCTTGGAGAAATGGGGATGGGTAAGGGTCAACAAACAACGTGCCTTAGAACCCACTTGCTCTTTTTTCTCCCCAGCAAAAACATAATTAGGGCTTCCCTGGTGGCACCATGGTTAAGAATCTGCCTGCCAGTGCAGGGGACACGGGTTCGAGCCCTGGTCCGGGAGGATCCCACATGCCGTAGAGAAACTAAGCCCGTGCGCTACAACTACAGAGATGGGAAATAAGTGTCATTATAGCGCGAGTGAACTATATGTATGCAGGTGTTTCCTAGCATAGGGTTGGGTTTGGAAGATTCACTCATTATATTCAAACAAAAATAAGTTTGCTTATCAGGATTCATCCAAAAGCAAAAAAAGAAATTGTGCCTGGCAGTAAGACAAGTAAATATCATGTGCTATGATATCAGCAAATGCAAAAAAGTACGATTAGTAACACTTAATAATCTTCAACACAGAAAGAATCATATGTCAGAACCTTTGTCAAGGCTTGAAAAAACTGTATCAACCTCATGACTGGAAGGGACTATATCAGTTACTGTTGGATGTTGTCTTAGTCCAGGTACTCTGAGAAGCAGACAACAAGACAGGATCAGACATGCAAGAGATATACTGAAAAGCCCATGAGGGAAAATGGGGAGGGAGCTAGAAGAAGCTGGGAGAGCTGACAGACCACAATGCAGGGTTGACCCTTGTAAAGAAGAGCGAGGGAGTGAGAGTATTAGACTGCAGTGCAGTGGGAGTCCTCAAGCCAAAGTCACCATCAGAGGAGTCACACTTCTCATAAAAGTGGGTCTTCCCCACCCAGTCATCCGCTGGGAGCAGCCTGCAGGAAGTGTGACCTCAATGTGAACAAGGTGTTGGATTGAGAGCTGGGGTTCAGAGTTAATTACCCTCCCCTCCGCATAATAGGGGATCTGAGAGGCACGATTTCATGGCTGTCACAGATGTATTACATTTTTGTTAAAATGTAGGAGTAATAATAGCAGCTAATATTTATTGAGCACCTACCCAGGTGCTCTAGAAGGAAAGGTATCTTACTCATCTTTGTGTATCCTCTTTTTACAATGAAGATACAATGTAGCAGCCAGGCATTGCTCTAAAAGCTTACATGTATGAGGTAAGTACATTTTGCATATCAGGAAACTAAGGCACAGAGAGGTTAAGTAACTTCTTCAAGGTCACACAGCTACACAAAGTACATAGATTATTGTCATTAAAACTCTCCTAAATGGTTTATTTTTAGAAGTTATCTTACTTATTGCCTGCATTTGAGAGATGAGTCCAGTGGCAAGAAGGAACTGGAATTTTACTATTCCCTGATCCATCCTGGTTCCTAGTATGCCCCCTCCTGGCAGAAATGTTAAATTAAGCCCTTGGAGTCACCTGAACTTACTCCAGAATCCATGCAACCATTATGAGCAGGTCTATGCAATAGCTGGAGCCTCATTGTTGGAGTTGCTCAAGGTATTCATTGCATGGAGTTTAACAATGTGGACTCTGGAGTCAGACTGCTAGATTAGAATTCTGCCTCTAGGACTCACTAACTAGTTATTTAATACCTTTGTGCTGTAGTTTCCTCATATGTGAAATGGAGATAAAAATTGAACCTATCTTCATGTGCATTAATGTTTATAAAGCACATAAAATGTTCCCTGGTACATAGTAAGTACTTAATAAGTCTTAGTTATTGCTGTTAGCTGCTCACATTTGGGGGGCCCTAAGGTCAGATTATTCATATTCAATTTAACACACATGTATGTATAAAGTGTCTAGATTGTGAAAGGTAGGTATACAATGATGAGAAAGATACAATTCCTGTGTTCAGGAAACTGATTTGCAACTAATGAACTGTTTAAGAACTCCATTCTTAAAAGGGAAGCAAGGATCACTACGCTTTACAGGCAACAGATATTTTGGTTTGTTTATTTTTATCTTCTTGGTAGAGAGGAAAAAACAGGCATGGAATCTGATAAACCTGGATTTGAATCCCTGCTTTTATGTATCATCACCTATGTGACTTTGTACAAATCAATTAGCCTTTCTAAGCCTCAGTTTCCTTATTTGTAAAATGAGGAGACGATATTAATAACTACTAAATAGGACTAATAATAATACCTAACTGTATGGTGGTTGTGAAGATTAAATGAGTTAAGGCACAGTGCTAAGCATAAATGAAGTGCTCCAAAACTATAGCTTAAAAATAACTATCCAGTTTATTGTGATTCCTCTAAAACTATAGCCCTCAAAGGAGAAAGACCATCTCGGATTTCCTGGAGTTATCTATTATGCCAATCCACTACCAGTCTTAGTGAGAATAAGCAGTATCCATAGAAACAGAAGAGGCAAATTGAAGCATGAGTGAAAGCAAGCACCTCACCAATTTAGGTGGGGTAAAATAATAAACCTCAAACCCTCATGCTTACACTCAGGTCAGCACGTAGGTAGTGTGTTTTGCAAACCTGGGACCAGAACAGGCTGCCCTTCAGCTCTAGAGAACTCTCCACACCCAACCAGATACACAGACACACCTCAGCCTCTGGCAGAAGCTTCCAATAAGTAGCTTTCATAAAGTGGAAACCTTTCAAGGGCTCTATATTTATTTCATCTCCTTACCAGACTCTCCTCTCTCTCTATTCACGCCTGGGCATTAACATAGTTCCTATCACTCCATTCTGATGACTGCAGGCATGAACATCATGGAGTCAGTTCTGTAATGATGATCTTAAGATCCTAAGCCATTCCAGGCCATGATTACAGGTTCCTAATCCACAAAGTCAGCAGGGAATGGATCAGTTTATCCAACAGGATGAAAGACTGTTTTCTTCACTAGTAGTCAAAAAGGCAAATATAAGCCCTGGCTAGCAGGCAGAAGGGAAAATCTATGGATATTCACTGAATAGGTATCCCTGTCGTCTATACCATAATACTAAAAAGAGGTCTCCAGACACACCTACCAAGGGATATTGAGCTTTCACTTTTCTGATGCACTGAAAACATAGAGCTTTCCTATCTATGCAATTTTCTTTTTTGTATGTGTATTTTCTTCTCTAGGCCTACACATGTGACTTTATAACTTATTTTTTAAAAAAAAGAAGAAGAAGGAGAAGGAGGAGGAGAAGGAGAGGAGGAAGAAGAAAAGCCAAGCCAAAAATAATCCCTGGGGCTTCCCTGGTGGCGCAGTGGTTAAGAGTCCGCCTGCCAATGCAAGGGACACGTGTTCGTGCCCCGGTCCGGGAAGATCCCACATGCCGCGGAGCGGCCGGGCCCGTGAGCCACGGCCGCTGAGACTGCGCGTCCGGAGCCTGTGCTCCGCAACGGGAGAGGCCGCAACAGTGAGAGGCCCGCGTACCGCAAAAAATAAATAAATAAATAATTAAAAAGTTAAAAAAAAAAAAAAAAACCCTCTGTAGGTATTTAAATTTTCAAATCAGAAAATATTTTATTAAATTAATCTATAAGGGGTGATTTTCAGTGGTCATTATATTGAGGGTGAATGCTTCAAAATAGCAACAGCATGCCTCTAAAAGGGACCAAACTGTAATGGGCAGGGTTGTTCTCAACTAAAGACAAATGCATTTCAGCAGAGTTGTATGGTCTGAGGAACCATGAGGAAGCCAATGAGTAGGATGACCCTGCTTAGGGCAGTATGAACGTCCAGATGGTGAATGGCACAGGGAGGTAAGGCACTTAAATATGCAACAGAACCTGAAGGAGGTTCAATAATCCAGGGTTCAATAATTAGATAAGTGGTTAGACATTGAAGCTTTTACAACCAACCTGAAATCTTGATTCTGTTTATAGATTTATTATCAACATTGCCACTGAATTAGTGGCTGATAAAAGCCACTTTTGGAGGGACCACCAACTTCTACTCACCAAAGCACCGGTATATTAAATATGTCAAGCCTTTGAGGCATATAATTTAAATATGTTAAGACTTTGACGCAAACATCCAAGGAAGTGAACAATAGACTAGGCTTTTCAAATATTTCATAGATTCGTTAGTACTGAGTAAATAAGATAAAATACATAAAATCCTTAGCAAAAGTCTAGGCATTGTTAGACATTGATATTCTTATTCATTGGATGCAAAATTATCTGTGATATAACAATGCTCTTTATATATATATATATATATATATATATATATATATATATATACACCTTTCAAAAACCACACAGCCCTTAAACCTGGTGAAAAGATGCTCAACTTCAGAAAAGAAATGCACATTAAATCTACCCTGGGACTATTTGTCACTTAACAGGTTGAAAAAATCTGATGGTTTGAGTTTGATATACTTTGTTGGAAAGACTATGGGGAAACAGGCATACTCTTACATTGCTAGTGCAGTGTAAAATGGTACAACCCCTGTGAAAGACGATTTGGCAATATCTATCAATATTTAAAATGCATATGTCCCTGACGCACCAATTTCACTTTGTGGAATTTATCCTTGCAGATATACTAGCAATGGCACAAAATTACAGGTTATTCAGTGGGGTATTTTCAGTAATAGCAAAAGGCTAAAAACAACATGTGTACCAACAGGGAATTGGTCAAATAAATTATTTAAAATACTATGTAGCTAAACATTTTTTTTTTTTTTTTTTCGCGGTACGCGGGCCTCTCACTGTTGCGGAGCACAGGCTCCGGACGCGCAGGCTCAGCCGCTCCGCGGTATGTGGGATCTTCCCAGACCGGGGCACGAACCCGTGTCCCCAGCATCGGCAGGCAGACTCTCAACCACTGTGCCACCAGGGAAGCCCTAAACATTTTTTTAAAAGAATGAGAAAGCTCTCACTGACACAGAAATCACTCCAAGATATATTGAATGAAAAAAGTGTATTCTCCCTTATATACCTAATAAACTAAACTCTGGAAGGATACACAGGAAACCAGTAATAGTGGTTACTAGTGGGGGGCTGAGGATGGATGGAAACTGGCAGATGGGGGAAAAAGGGTTGGAAGAGACTTTTCATTATAAACTTCTTTATGTTTTTTAATCTAGTTTCCATATTACTAATTCAAAAATTTAAACTAGAATTGTTTTTCATTAAAAAATGTGTATAGGGCTTCCCTGGTGGCACAGTGGTTGAGAGTCCACCTGCCAATGCAGGGGACAAGGGTTCGTGCCCCGGTCCGGGAAGATCCCACATGCCGCGGAGCGGCTGGGCCCGTGAGCCATGGCCGCTGAGCCTGTGCATCCGTAACCTGTGCTCTGCAACGGGAAAGGCCACCAGAGTGAGAGGTCCGCGTACCGCAAAAAAAAAAAAAAAAAAAAATGTGTATAGTACATCCATACAATTGAATATTATTCAGTGATAAAAAGAAATGAACTATCAAGCCAGGAAAAGACATGGAGGGACCTTAAACGCATATTGCTCAGTGAAAAAAGCCAGTCTGAAAAGGTTATGTACTCTATGACTCCAACTATATGACATTCTGGAAATGTAAAACTTTAGAGACAGTAAAAAGATGAATGGTTGTCAGTGGTTGGGGGACAGAGGGAAGGATGAATAGACAGAGCACAGAGGATTTTCAGGGCAGTGACACTATTCTGCATAATACTATAATGGTTGATACATGACATCATGCATTTGTCAAAACCCATAAAACTGTACAACACAAAGAGTGAACCCTAATGTAAACTGTGGATTTTGGTTAATAATAATTTATCAATATTGGTTCATCAATTGTAATGAATGTACTATATTAATGTCACATGTTAATAATGGGAAGCTCTGAGTGAGAGAGAGAGGGAGTATATGGGAACACTCTATAATATCTGCTCAATTTTCTGTAAACTTAAAATTGCTCTAAAAAATAAAGTCTATCAATTTTTTAAAACGTGTGCATACATGTATGTATATACATACATACACACAACATACATATATCCTTTTTTCATCCAGTAAATGCCTTACACACTGAAGGTGTTACAGTGTGTGTAAAGTATTACAGCCACAGCCTTAATGGTCAAGAGCTCAAGCTCAGGAGTGGGCAAATTAGGTTCTGATCCTAGCCCTACCATTTTGTAGCTGTGTGGCCTTATTTGTGCAAGTCACCTCTTCAGCCTCAGTTTCGCTGTCTGCAAAATGGAAGAAAAACACAGTCTCCTCCTGGGGCTGTTATGAAGATTCAATAAAGAATGCACGTAAAATGCTTAGCATAGTGCCTAATGTAAAAGAAATGCTCAAAAATGTTAGTTGCCGCTATAACGGTTAAATGATTGTTCACAGAATGACTAATTTGGCACTTCAAGGTTCCAAGGTTACTCCACTGGCAGCATATCAGTAATACCCCCAAAGGCCCCTCAATTCTCAACTCCAACCTAGCCCACTTAGGGTACAATCCACACTGTCTGAGCTCCAGCGGGTACACTTGAGCATTCTCTACTCCCAGATGGTGTTTTCCTCCTCGCTGGGCCTTACAAGTTCAGGCCCTGGACCGCCCCCACCCCGCCCCTCCCTAGCCCACCCTACCCGTTCCTACTCAGACCTCGCCCCGGCCTCCTCACCAAACCCTGGCCTAATTCGTCTGCACTTCTTTCCTTCCCCGAAACTGAAGGAAGCGCCTACCCAGATATTCGTAGTCCGGTAGGGCTAGGCGTTCCGGACTCAGCATCCTCTGACCAGGGTAGCTTCCGAGCTCCAGCTCTCCCGCTTCCGGAAGCCAGGTCGAGGGCTCTCTCTGTTGCCATGGCACCCACGCGGCGGGAGGAGAGGCTAGAGGCGGAGAGGGTGTCACGCAAACAGTCTCCGTATCGCAACGCCAAGCCGGCCACACTAGTTCCGGGAGCTGTCTCTTCGCGGCGGTCACAGTTTCTTTGGCCTCCCTTTCTTGAGGCGTTGGTGTTAGAAGAATTTGAGGTGGAGAGTTCCTTTGAAACCATCATATTTCCCGGTGTCGAAAAATTATTGCCAGCCCTCCATATACCCGCAATTTCTGAATTTCATAACTACTCCTGCTTTATACAACTGTTATCCTAAGTCACAATAATAGCTCCCACCCCTAAATTCCCATAAACATTTACTATCCCATTACCTATTTTTATCTCCTTATTATTTATCATCTTAAATTACTACAAAGTGCTTTCACGTGCGTATATCTTGGCTGCTTCTTGAGGTCAGGGATGTGTCTTCTGCCTGTGACAAGTCTGGGCATCCAGAAAGTGCTCATTAAATTCTCTATGACTTCATTGACATTTCCTTTCAAATTCCTCTTTATCTTTATAGCCCCTCCTTCTACTTCTATCCCTTACTATTTGGTACCCTTCCCAAGTGTCTTTTCTTTTCTTTTTTTCTTTTTCTTACAAAGACACTTCACTTCTTGGGGGGATGGGATGCACAAACAAGGACACCTATTGGATTTTTTCCCTTATATCCCTAATTGCTCACTTTTCCTTTAAGAGGGGAGAGTGTTCATTGGTTTTCAAGTTCCCAGATATCTGGATATTTCTCTTTTTGCACCTCTCCACGCCCAACAACGGGTTAGTGGTGTGTACCACTCGTCACAGTTCAAGCATAGTAGAAAAGGTCACTCTGTCCTCACTTTTTTAGTTAGCTCTCCCCCCACATGAGGTGAGGTTTTGTGGAAAGAAAAAAAACAAAAATCATTCTATCAAAGGAATGATTGGGAAACCAGTGGACCACCTACACTGGGAGAAAAAGGAAAGAGGAGGTTCTTCTCTTTGTGTTCTGAGTGGTCTATTCTTAGCCTTCTACAGTAGAAGCTTCAAACCTCCTAATTCTCCATTTCCCTTAAAATTGTATATGTGTCTCATTTCTAGGCTCCGGTGAGTCACTCTGAGTTTGGATGTGGTAAGGATAAAGGGACAGAGCCGAACTCAGAGCAGCATTTATTATCTTGAGGTAATAAGTTAACTAATTTGGTATTTGATGTGAAGTCCTGCATATCATAAAAAAATATTTGCCTTCTACCTCCACCCTTGCCTCCCACCCCCTCCCCTACCCCATGCACCTTGAGAATTATGGGAGTTTCATAACTTTCACACCTGTGGCTTTTTACTATATTATTAATAAAGTAATAGGATGGTAATTATTAAGGATTACAATTTCTTTTTATTTCCAAGCAACCTGAAGCTATTCTCAGATCATTTCATTTGTCCTCATAAAACTTTCTAATGCACTTCTCCCTTTTCTAAGTAGGGAAATGGAGGAACATGTCAGGAAAATGACTTGTCTAGCATCATCCAGCCAGTCAGTGGGAGAGCTGGAACTGGATCTCAGCGATCTCAACCTCCAGGCTAGTGGTCTGACCGCTAAACCACACAGCCTCTTTTTTTAGGGTTTGTTGGCTTGGGTTTTATTTATTTATTTTTCTTTTTGCTCTGCCCTGCCAGCAACTGGAAGCTCCCAGACAAAAGAAGAGAATTTTGAGTCCAGGCTGAACATTTGACATCCCCTTATTTGTGGGGCATTATCCTGGGACTCGGAGGGTGCTGCTGTTGGGGTCTGTGTGGTGGAGCTGGGAACCAGCCCCAAGAATATAGCTTTGTTTGGGGATTAACCCATTTGTGGTTATAATAATGACAAGTTTCAGCACCAGTGGCGCCCGACTGTTAATGACTCAAAGAAAGCTAAATAAGAACAAGATGTCATCTCTGGAGCAATTTGTAGGTTTTTCCTACAGCTCCATCCCTTCCATAAAAATCCTAAGGGCCCTTATATTTAAGGTCAGTCTTCCACTCAATGTCCTAAATAGTCTATTGAGGAGGAAGACTTAGAAAAGGGCAGGTGGTCGCTAAGCTAAGGCTTCAAGAAAATTTGGGGTTGCACAGAAATAGCAGGTAGCCTTTTTAATGGTGGTGGAATTACTGCTTACATTTTTCTTCTTTATACTTTTCCATATTGTTAAATTTTTTCTATAATAGGCATGCATTATAACCTGAAGACACACAAACAATAAATGAGTGGCTTAAAAATCTTAAAAAATTTTTTTAGCAGAAGTGATGACATTCCATATAGTGTTTGTTTTTCCCAAGAAGGAGCCATTACTTCTAGATTTCTCTTCTGCCGTACATTACACAAATAAGTTTTGGCAACGGGTCAGTAGTGAAGGAAGTTTTTCAGTGAAACATACACAACATCAGGTCTTAAGAAAAGAGGAAGTACACAAGAATTGTTAAAGTCAAGTGTATTTCTGTGACCCTGTTGAATGCAAGAAAAGGAAAACATGTCAGCCTTCAATTTAGATGTGCTTTTCAGGTTCTTAAATTATCATTACATACGTCTGAAATTTTTGCCTAAACAAATAATCATCCAGATAGACCAGTAAATCAGAAATCAACTCCACAATCCTGAAAATAAGCAAGTATTATGAAATTGGTCAAAACATAGAGAGTGCTTGAGAGGCGACAGTACTACTGCATAAGGAATGGAAACATCAAACTCAAAACAATAGGAAAAATACCCACAAAAGAGGATATGCTGAGACACCAATTTATCAGATTATAATTTCTAATTATAAAGAGAAAATTAATAGACATCTCTGGCTCTGCTGAGGACCTATGAAAAGATTGATAGGGAAGAAAATCCTCCCTGTTATTGAAAACCACAGAAGAGCAAATATAAATGTACCAAATAGTTTTAAACATCAAGGAAACAATAGAAAGAAAAAATGCAGTCTGACTTATTCTTACAAAGCAGGTTCAAGAAACTAGGACAAGCTTTTATCAACTCATCAAGCAGAAAGATGCTAAAGGCGAAGTAGCTACTAAGAAATGCAGGTCATGAAATTCATGCTGAGCTACTAGGCTCTTCTTCAAAGACTTATCTTCCATAAAAGCAAAGCAGAAACTATGTGTGATGCCACTGTATGAGATTTACATGTTTAGTTTAAAATGCTATTTACAGACCAATCATTTTGGACTGCCACAGGTCAACAGACCAGAGCTTCGGGAGAATTTGCAAGGAAAAATAAATGTTCCCATTTCTTGGGCAGTTAAAGAAAACGAATGCATTTCGAGAAAGTGGTTAAGAGGACATGGCTTAAATTGAACTGGAGCTCAAAGACAATTACAGACTTGTACCTTCTTGTTATTTTATATTTTCAGTGCTGCAAAAAGAGTTGGGAATTACACTTTCATGTAGTGTAAAACAGAGGAGGATTTTCTGATCCTTCTTGGTAGCCCACAAAAATTAGCTGTGCCTTCCTCTGTCCTGGAGCATGCACAGCGATAACTATTTGTGTCATTTTCACTAAGGGAATAGCAGGACAACACTACTCATTTAACATATTAGGTAAAATGGAAAAACTCCTTGAAACCCAGACTAACAAGTTTCACTCAAGAATAAACAGATGGGGGGCTTCCCTGGTGGCGCAGTGGTCAAGAATCTGGCTGCCAATGCAGGGGACACGGGTTCAAGCCCTGGCCTGGGAAGATCCCACATGCCACGGAGCAACTAAGTCCGTGCGCCACAACTACTGAGCCTGTGCTTTAGAGCTCCGCAACAAGAGAAGCCACCGCAATGAGAAGCCCATGCACCGCAACAAAGAGTAGCCCCTGCTCGCCACAACTAGAGAAAGCCTGCACTTAGCAACAAAGATCGACCTGAAAAGCTGTATATTTATAAAGAAATGGAATTTTTAGTTAAAAATCTTCCCACAAAAAGAACTCCAATCTTCAAAAATGTGATTTTGTACTTTTATAAACATTTAAATTTATAAACTAAAATAGAAAACATTATCTAATTTTCCTTTGGAATTCTTCATTGACCCATGGGTTATATAGAAGTGTATTATTCAAAATTTCCATATATTGGGGGATTTTCCAAAGGTGTTTCTGGTTTTTTGTTTGTTTGTTTTTGTGCAGCTTGTGGGATCTTAGTTCCCTGACCAGGGATTGAACCAGGGTCCTTGGCAGTGAAAATGTGGAGTCATAACCACTGGACCACCAGGGAAGTCCCTGATTTCTAGTTTAATTCCACTGTGGTCAGATATACCTGGAGAAACCTTATATGACTTGAATCTTTTTTGCCTTTATTGAGAATTGTTTTATGATCTGGAATATGGACTACCTTAGTAAATATGCCTTAGTAAATGTTCTGGGTGCTCTTTGAAAAGAATGTATACCCTATTGTTGGGTGAAGTGTTCTATAAATGCTAATGTACACAGGTTATGCATGTGGATAAGGACTGGAAATGAAATTGAACCAATATTTTTAAAAGTAGACTTAAAAAATATTTATGTCATTAAAAAAAAACAACCAATTTGAATTATCCTACTAGATTCTGAGTTCCTGGAGGTCGGAGACAGTCTTCATTCATCTTTAAGTTTCTAGAATCATACACAGTGCCTGACAGAATAAATGCCTGTTAAATAGACGTTTTTTCCCACTTTAGATTAAAAGTCTAGAAAATGTAAGAAGTACAGCTATTATTCTAAGTGCAGTAGGAATCCATTGGAAGGTTTTAAGCCTGGTAATAACATGACCTGATTTGTTTTTTAGGAAGTCACTGTGGCTGCTGTGTAGAAAATGAATTATAAAGGGGCATGTGTGAAACAGACCATTTACATAGATGCTTGAGTCATGTTTGTTACTAAATGAGTATTTATTCATTGATCCATTTGTTTATCCACCATTCTAAATTCATCTTTGCTACTGAAATAAGCAAGACATACTGAGATGTTTGCTGCAAAAGCTCTACTTACACGTGCCAGGTGTGTGACTATCAAGCTTCCAGGAGATTAAAAAAATATATCTAGGAAGTCCCACTTTTCAGGGTGTGCCCCAAGTTATGCCAGGGAACTGAATCAGCCATGGTACCCAGATCCTGGCTCAAACACTACTGCTGAGCTGGAACGTGAAAAGTGTTGGTACTTGAAGTGGTGGTATGGAGGGTTTGCAATTAAAGAAGCACAAAAATGCAAATCAAACTATTCCCTTATACTTTCTTTTTTTTTTTCTTTTTTCCCGGTCTCCAGTAGTAGCCCCCTGAACCTAGATAAAAGCATACCATTGCTAAAAGTTAATTCTATTTTGCTATAAATCTTTCCTGGCTCAGGGCCTTTGTACATACTGTTCCTTCTGCCTAGAAGACCCACCCCATCCACACTTAGCCTGATGAATCTTACTCAGCATGCTAGTGTTAGTGCCTCTGACAGGCCTTCCCTGAACCCCCAAATCTAAATCAAGTCTGTCCTTTCATAGAACCCTGTACTTTTCCTTGAATGCCCCTATCATTTGTAGCTTTAAATTCATTTGTGAGATCATTCTTTTAATGCCTCTGTATACTTGTAGCCTCCCCAGCCATCAGAGTGTAAGTTCCAGGGACCCAATATATCTGTTTACTACTGCTTCTACAGTGTCTGGCACATAATATACCCACAATAAATACTTACTCCCACTAAGTGAGTTAATATTGGAAATAGGCATCCCTAGGCAGATAGGTATAGGACTCTTTTAGCTCCTTTCCTTTAGCTGTGCTTTCTCTTGTTTTCCATTCTATAGCTTTAAGAACTCCTTCCTCCATTCACACAAGAACGTGATACTAGAGATGGAGCAATTCTTTTTTTAAGACTCATGTTCTTAACTTTTTAATCAGGGTCTCTCAACCTCAGCACTATTGACATTTTGGGCTGAATAATTATTTGTTGTGGGGAGGGATGTCTTGCTTATTGTAGGATGTTTAGCAGCATTCATGGCCTCTACTCATTATTTGCCAGTAATACCTACTCCCAAAAATGTCTCTAGACATTGCCCCATGTCAGCAAAAATCACTCCTGATTAAGAACCACTGTTTTAAAGTGTGGAAATGTCAAACCTTTTACTCTTTTAGAAGAATTATGTTTAGAATTCAGGTTGTTGAATGATTCCTGGGTTGTAAGAGGATTCTACCAACCCAACTGGATCAAAATAGTGCCCATTTCTATCTTGTTTCTGTAGCACCCCCAGGGTATCCTTTGAAAAGGCCATTAGTGATGGTCTAATTCAGGGCAATATTCTGATCTTAGAAATTCAGTCCCCTGGTCTGTCCTTCAAGGATGAAGGAAAGGGGTGGTGTTTCTGAGGAAACGAATGTCTCTGAGACCCTTCTGGAATTGGCAATCCCCTACAACTTTCCTAGGGGCATGTCCCAGGGGACAATAAAAGGGAGACAAACAGCCCATTCTGGCATGCTTTTCAGGATCTCTCACTCCAAACAAGACAGTCTGAGAGGCCTCGTAAAAATAAATATGGCTTAGCACTCCTAGCACAAGAGCAGTTTCTGACAGCCAAGACTTAACTCACCCTAGGGGGTGACCCAGCCAGGGACTATGCATGAAGTTTCATTTCTCCCCATTGATATTCCCAGTGACTCACAGCAGCCAGGGATGGCTCTGTGCACCAGAACTGTGCTGAACCATGGAGGAGGAGGACTTGGGATGCACACAGAAAATTCAGTCTCTTGAGCCTGAGTCAGACAGGGACAGCCAGCTTCCTTGTTCCTCCTCAATCCCAGAAAAACAACACAAATCATGCCTTCTGGAAAGGAACCTGTCTTTTGAATACAGAGCGGAAACTGTTTATAAATTCTTAATCCCCTGACATTGAAAGTATGGTGACCGCCTGTTCTGGATTTTTTGGGGCAAATGTATTCATTATACCACATGTCCTTAGTTTTCATTGTGGGAAAAAAAATGCTCTCCAGAATCCTAAGGTCTTCCTCAACAGGTCAAGAAGCAAGTCTTCGTAAGCAACATATATCGAAACCTTGAGACCGACGAAGGCTGCATCAAAACGTTGTGGGGAGGAGGGATTGAGAATCAGCCTCTACTTTTTCACCCTTTTCTCCTTGGATTTTAGGCTAAGATGACATAGGCCTTAAAGGTTGACTTTTTCCTAGCAGTAAGATCAAGTAAGCCTGACCTGACTCGACTGCCGCCTTCAGTCGGCAAAAAGAACTACATACACAGAAAATGCCTCATGGTATTTGTTACCATGGTGACGTTAGTTCAACATTTCATCTGCATAAAAATTTTAGGCAAAACAGAATAGAGAAATACTGGCTAAGAAGCAGTTAACAACGCATTTTTTCCTTGCTATTGCAAAGTTAATGTTAGCTTTGGTCAAAGATGGTAATTTGAAGTGAAAGCCTTTGAAAAATTGCAGACGAGCGAGGATGAAATGGCAACCAATCCATTGGAGAAATCTCCAATATCCTCTTTGCACTGTAACAAATTACTCTCCCCTCAGCTAACATGGCGCATTTGGGGCTTCCTCACTCTATTTACTAGTGAGAAGAAAGTGGTTTAACAAAATTGCAGATGATCCAAAGCCAGAAACTGTTGGCATACCAGCTTGGAGGGAAAAGCGATATACAGGACTCTAAGGAAGTTGGGGACTTGGACAAAAGTAGCAGGACAAGATTCAACCTAGAAAATGGCAGGTGGTAACAAAATTAATCCATATTATTAATATGCACTGGGGAGAGGCGTAGGCCACAAAGCTAAGACAAAAGAGGAATTTATAACTTTATGTACTAACCCAAAGGTTAAATATTGCTAGAAGGCCCTAGTCACTGAAGCTGGGAGGAGGCTGAAGTCTCTGAGAGAATACAACTGCAAGCGAGGCTTACTTCCTTACCCCCCTTCCTTTCTTGCCAGGATCTTAAAGTCAAAGAAGGTGAAGAGGCTAAGTACGCCGATTTACAAAGACAGCCAGGAGGGACTACGTCTGGGCCAATTCTGGACGTCCGAGCGGGGGCGACAGGACCCAGACAACCACCTCAGGAAATGAGTAAACGAAAAGGGGAGGTCGTAGAATTATTTAGCTCTAGAACAACGCTGCCTTGGGGGGGGTGGGGGCGAGGGGTGGAGAAAATCTCAGGAAAGGAATTTTGACAGTGAGAACGCTAGTTAAGACACAGCACTCCAGGCCCCCTGATGCCCCTTGTTTGATGTCCATAAAGACCGAGAGGATTATGCATTAGCAAGCCTTGTGTATTCTGAGACATCAATAAAGTCTGGACTTGGGGCCGGTAGGGGGGCCGGGGTCACGTCCAGGCGACTTGGGTCAGCCTGGGTGCACTTCTCTAGCACAGAACTAGAGTGAGCGACATCCGAGAGTTGCTGCTAGGATAAAACCTTTTCTAAGTTAAGGACTTTAAAGCAGTAGTACTGGGGAGAGTGAAGGGGGGCTCTCTTGAGGGCTAGGAACTTGGGGACGGCTTGAAGAGGAGCTGGGCCAGCGCTGCAGGCGCCGGCGGCTGGGGTCTGGGGACCGGAGGGCGGGGGCCGAGGGCGGAAAGGGGCCGGGGCCGGCGCTGGGGGCGGGACCAGGCCTGGTGGCCGTGGCGGGGGCTGCGGCGCTGGGGGCGGGGCAGGGCGGGGCTGGGCGGCCCGGCCCGGGACACCCGCTCCGGATTCACTGGTGGGGCGGCTTCGGCTTCTGCAGCACTGGAGGCGGCAGCGGCCGGAGGGAGACTTGAGGGGCGCGCCCGCCACCGTGGACCGGGACGCTTCCCATAGGGGACCCTCCGTCGACACCCTCCGCCGCGCCGTCCCGCAGGAGCCGGCGGGACCCCCGGCCGGCAGGGAGCGCCGGCGGCGGCGGCGGCACCATGAGGCGGCCGTGGGGCGCGCTGCTGCTTGGCGCCCTGCTCTGCGCACACGGTAAGCGGCGCCGCCGCGCCTAAGCCGACCGGCCCAGCGGGAAAGTTTTTCTCTGGGTCCGGCCGCGGCAGGACTCACCTCCCGAGGGCGGGACGGCGCAGGCTGGGGCCTGGGACCCCTCGCCCTCACTCCAAGCAGCAGCCCAGAGGTTGTGTTCTGGGGAGGGGACCGGGAGCTCCCCCAACTCCTCCAGTCCGAGACGGGACAGCGGTGGAGGAGCACTCCGGACTCGGGTCTGGGCCAGGCTGGGGGGAAGGTCCGAGGCGCTCGCTCGCCTTCCCTCGCTGCTCTTTGAAGAGCTGGGGTGCTTCCCTTTTAAGGTTTAGACAGGGTCTCTGTGTCTTTGGTGCGAATGAATGTGGGCGAAGAAAGGGAGGCGGGGAGGGATGGTCGCTAAACCATAAATTGTAAATAGCCCTCTTTTCAGGGGCTGGGGGTCTCGGGCGGATTGCGGAGAGGCTCCAGAGGAATCTGAATACTTGAGCTCTGGGGATTCCTCCACTCGAGGAACAGTTCCTTGGACCCCGGACCATGCTCCCGCCGAGAGTCCTTGGGCACTGCCTGCTCGCAGCATCTTCTCTTAGTGGTGTTTTGGGTTCCCTCTCCTGGTTGTGACCAATCAGCTTCCTGCCCTGGATCCTTCCCGGAGGGGGGGAGGGGGAAACAGGGTTGGAAAAGGGGCAGAGGAGGGACACAGGGAAGAAACTGCTGGAAGACTCCCGCAGATCCGCCCTGGCCGGGATAGCTGGGCGGGTATCGCCGAACCTCAGAAGGCAGCCTCCCGGCCCGCGCGGTGGCCCTCGGGGAAGCTGGAGGGATGGCAGCAGGACTGCTGCTTCATCTGCTCCTTATTAATATCTTGTTTGGTACCGGTACGCAACTGGTGTGTGTGATTAGGGCTCCAGTGGAATCTGTTTCTCCGCAGCCGGCTAGGACCGTGGGTGCACTCCGTGATTTAGCAGCTGCCTCTAGTTTGTGCCCAAAGATCAAAGAACTTTGATCTTTGAATCCCAACCCTATTCACCCACCGCTGTTCAGCCGGGGGAGACACGAATCTTCCCATTCTCCCCGCTGCTGGGATGAGGCGGTGGGGTTCAGAATAATGGTGTCTGTAGACCACGGCCTTGAGCCAGTTCTTTAACGTAAAGGGAGCTCGTGTGGAAATAATGCAAATTTCGGAACTTGCCTGGCAGGGCGTGGAGATGCCTGAGCACTTGTTTTAAAGGTGTTTACCTCCCAAATCCAAAACAGAGTTCTCTTGTCTGGTATTTAAACTACCCGTGGGTTTTAAATGACGTTTTCCATGCCCACTCTAACCCGACCGAGCTCTTAACTCTTCCTCTCGGAGTAGTAGCCTGGGCGACCCACGTTCCTCTTCGCACCGTGCTCTCCCCCTCCCGAGCTCTCTCCTAGAAGGTTATTTGCAGCCTCTCTGGCGTGTCGGGACAGCGGCCCTACTGGGGTAGGAATGTAGCTGCTCTTCCCACCGCATGGGCCCCTTAAAGGGACAGCTATGCTTTTTGGGGGCTTTTCCCCTTCGGGCTGCAAGGGAAGAGGATGGAACTTTCCTCTCGGCCCCCTGGAGGAAGTTTTGAAAAAGATCAAGGGAAATGGCACGGCACTGAAAAAAAAAAAGGGCCAAAACGGATACCAACAAAGCCAGAGAGGAGATTGTCGCCTTCTGCCCTAGGGAAAGGGGAGCTGGAAGGTTCCGGGCTGAGACTGGCCAAGAGGATTTTATCGCTCCAGAGCTGTCAAAATTGCCTAACACTACATCTGCATTGAGAACGGGGGTAGAAAATTATGTATATTTTATGCTTCACAGAAGAAGGTTGGGAGGGTTCTGGGTAACTATTTGGGTTCTTTTTAAGGACAAAATATTTAATGGAAACTTCTAAGCATGGGAGGCTTTCTGTGCATGTGAATAAGGACACTCCATGGCACCAAGATCTAAACTTCGCCTGGCCTGGTACTGAGCCATCCTCAGAGGCTTGGAGGGAACAGATTCATGGTTCGTCAACCAGTGAGACTGAGCAGTCGCTCAACCAAAAATATCACAAGGATCCCGCACTATGTTCCAGGGGCTCAGGGAGAAGACAGTGTGTCATAGTAGATCAGTTAGGCAGATCTGACCTCCGCTAGGAATGAATTCAAGACAATAAGATATAAGGTGCTTATTTGGATGCTGCTAGTACTTGGGGCTTTTCCTAGAGCCTGTGGGATTGGCCTGAGCCTATATAATACTCCAACCTTAAAGATTTTGGAAGGGAACTTGATTGCTGGTAATAGCCCTGGGTATCTGCCTATTGAGGGTTGACGTGAGGCCTTAGACAAATCCACCACCATTTGAAGAGTGGAAACCCTGTTTGTCTTGGAGATCTCTTCCAGGTAAGCTTTGGTAGATAGAGGGTTATATCTGACGATGAGTGCAAATGAGTGGAGCTGAGACTGGTTTCTTTTCCATCTGGTGGTGTCATGGTGCTTGGTTGACCTTGTCCCTGATCTTACTGGACTTGTGAAAGATGCTTGGCTTGTCACTGACTTTGGATTTCCTCTTCTGTCCCCTGTTGCATATCAGATAACATCTTTGGGACTGGCACATGGTATTAAGAATGACAGGTGCGAGGGAACTGAGTATGACCATGTCTGATACAGAGCACGTTGGGCATGTCCATTTTCTGGGCCAGCAGAGAACACAGGAAATCACAGAGGACAGGATATTTTACACGTCTTTCTCATTCTTTCTACGGATTGACTGCTAATCTTGATCCCTAAGAAGAAGGAAAATGGGAGAGACTGGCTATGTTGCTTCTCCTTTGAAGAGAAGATTCATCCTATGGGCTTCCAAAATAGGAACAGAATTTTGGAGACTACTTTAAAAAGTAGTCTTGTCTTTTTTTGTGATTGGACACATCTCATAATTTCGAGACAGTTCCATGCCCATGGCCGACTAGGTCTGTTAGCCTGTTCCAGCCACAGTCTCTACATTCCTTGACGCAGTTTAGCCATGAGTTTTGTCACAGTTGCCTGGACATGGGGCATCTGGCCCCAGACTGTGTCTGGATTACCATCTCAGCTTCAGCATTGGAAGACCTTTTCCCCTTCTCAGCCTGGTGGGATTCAATATCCCAGGAAAGCCTTCCTGCCAACTGGTTGGCTGGCAGAGCCAGGCTTTGGCCCTATAAATAGCTCTGATGAATGCCTGTACTTGCCGCTCTCCTTCCAGCTTCGAGCTGACAGGGTCAGTTCCTTCTCCCCAGGAGCATTCCCTAAACTGGGCTCTGCACCCATTCATTTGTTCATTCATTCCCCAGACACACATTTGTCAAGTGCTAATCTAATCACTGCATACATAGCTCTGTGATCAAGAAGCAGAGGCAGGCCTGGGTTTGAATCTTGGCTTCGCCACATCTTTGTGACCCTGTACAAAACACTTTATCACCCTGAACTTCGGGGTTTATATCTGTAAGTGGGGGGAGGGGGTGGAGTAGTAATAAATTATCATGTGAGGATATTGTAAAAATTAAAGGAAATAATAGTATGTTCAAACCATTCGGCACAGAATCTAACATCTCTGTTACCACAGGTCTGGGTAAATGTTAGTTGCTTGTTAGCATGCTTGCAGAAGTGGATTAGAGACGGTTCTTGCCTTTGGACTATGGGAACCAGACAACCGTAGTTATACTACAGTGTCATGGGCTAAAATGGAGGCTCAGCCCTTCATTTCAGCTGGTTTTTTGCTTTCTTTTTTTAAAGATCTTGCCCTTTCTTTTCCCCCTTGAAAACCTAATGAAACCTAAGCATATTTCCCTCCTGTCCACACTTCAAAAAAGAGATTAAGCGATACCATGAGTCTAGGGGGCCCACTCTGCCTTAGTTCTCCTGGGAGAGGGCCTGGGATGTGGGGCTTTCCTCTGAGAGCTTCCCTGTTAAAAGCCCTGTGGTCAGGGATGCAGCCAGGCATCTCACCCTAAGGTTGCTGTGACCCGGGGTGAGAGGTGCTGGCTGAGGTCTCTTGTAGCTGGAACAGTTTAGAATTCCAAGCTCTCCCTCCCACTGGCCTGGGAAAGGAGTCAGGCCCCAGAGCTCATAAGATAGTAATTGCCCCAATTTGGGGGCCGGGCGTTGGGGAGCTGCCTTCCTTCATGACTACTGTCTTCAATCAGGAATCCTGTCAGCGTGCAAGGATAATTGATTCAGGTCTCAAGCCCACGACTCGCTCCTCCCTCCCCCTGCCCAGCCCCCAGCTCCTCCACCCCCAAGTTTGACCCCTGTTGTCTCTTTGTTTCTTCTATTTAAGTTGGTGCCAGAGATGTGATGGTTTTGGGGACTGCGGAAAGTTGACCATAACTGAGAGAAGCCGTTCAAAAGAGCTGATTCTCTAGCTTCCCTGGCTGTCGTTTGACTCCATTTTCTGTTCTGCATTTTTGATTTAGCAAGAAGCAAACATCCTTGGTGCCCTTGGGCACCTCTTACGCCCTTCTGAGCAAACTTTATTCTTTCATGGCACGTAGGCATTCTCATCCTTGCTCACAGCTGAGTGGATTGCCTGCAAGCTTCCCTAATGCTCTGCTCCCCTGCCCATTCAGGTTAGAGTGAGAAGGGGAAGGGCGCTGCCTGAGCCCCAGCTGGGAAAAACCTTGCTGGGGACTCGGGACTCGCTGCAAGCCCGGACATGGCCTACAGGAGCTCCCCCCTCACCTCTGTGCTGAGCCAGGGAGGATCGGAGTTGCGAGCAAAGCCGGAAACAAAAGACTGGGAGCAAACCTCCCATCTGGCTGAGAGGCAGCACAAAGGTGCTGCTGCATAATTTATCACCGGAGGTTTTCTGGGGCCTGGAAGCTCCTAGCTCCAGGCAGCACCTTTTTGGAGGAGAGAGTCCCTCCCCCTGTCCCATCTGGGTGTAGGGCCAGGCAGGTACAGATTAGGGTATTGGGAGAAACACCTGATTAGCACGTGAAATAAAGAAGCTTTGAGGTTGGAAGCACCTCCAGTGATCTCTCCTCGCTCTGCAGCTCCACTTCCTGCCTGGCCTGCAGGGCAGGGGTGGGGGGGAAATGCTCCAAATGTTCCCTTCGTTGGCCCCAGCCTTGGGAACCCGACTGTCACCATGGCATGGATGAGGACAAGAGATAGTTTCACTGTTAGGGACTACAGCCTTCTGGAAACCAAATACAGATGCCAGGTTCTAATATCCATAAGCCTAGTAAATAAGAAAGGGAATTCCCTCCTTTTTCCACTCCCCTGCCACACTCACTGTCAGTTTAAACGAGAAATTTCAACCACAGGTTCAGAGAAGCAGTAAAAGTGAATGACTGTAAAATATACGTCCCCCAAATGAGAATTTCTGCTCCTCTGGGAGTGATCTCTGGTGACCATTTTTGCCTAATAAGCTGGGGACATGTGGTCTAAAAATTACAAATGTATTTCTGGGGCATTTCACATTTGTGAATCTTTTGCTGTATTGCTGGCACTCAAAGTGTTAGCATGTTTTATCACATTTACTCCTCACCATATCCTTATAAGGTAGATTCTGTTAGATTCCTGTCTTACAGATGGGAAACTAAGGCTTAGGCCATTTGCTGTCACACAGCTAGTGAGTAACTGACCTAGGATTTGAACCCAGAGCCTAAGCTGTTAACTCTCTAATCCATACTACCTCTTAGAATAGAATCTTTTGTATCTAAGCTACACCAGAATGTCTTGGTCGGGACTGTCTGTATTTTATCTTAGATTGCCCTCTCCTCTGTGTTTTCAGTCTTCATCTTCTCAGGGAATCCCAATTCTCATAATTCTTTATGAGAATTACCTTTCAGGTGCTTCTTGATGGAGTGAGGCTTAAAAAAGCTCCCAGAAGGGGAGATATGGTTTGTTGCTCCCTGAAGCCACGTGTTACTCTGTGGACCTTGGGTTTTGAGATGTAAGGGGAGAGGAAAGCAGTACTTTGAGCAGCCCCTCAGAGAGCACAGCCACATTCAATCCCTGTTGGATTTGTGAAATCTGTTGACTAAGCTTCTAGGCAGGGTAAGAAGCCGGTATGGCGATGTAGCTACATTACTGGGTTGAGAGAGAGGACACAGATGAAGATGATGGGGTTAATAACAACAACAACAACAAAAATAATAGCTGCTTATGTATTATGTATAATAGCTACTTTATATGTATTATTTCATTTAAACCTCCCAGCAACCTTATGAAATAGATACTATTATTACCCCTGATTCATAAAAAAGGAAACTAATCCATTTCTAAATTGCTCTGTAATTTAGGTTCTAAATGCTCTTTTCTATATTTGCCTCCTAAGAATTGGTTGATGATAAATTAGGTAAGGATAAAGGATACCATGTACTTCAAGCTCCCCCAGAGAAGGGCAGTAAAGCAGGACTCTTGCCACAAGACTCTCTCCCACCTCTTCCTGTGGTCACTCATGCCACCAGCTTAACCCATGGGAACAGCACTGCAGCTTGGCGCACAGTTGGATTTTTCGACGTCTCAAGCCCTGAAATATTAGGGCTTAATCATGGGGTGGGTGGGTAAGACAGTCTGGATGAGTCAAATTCTATAATAGCAATAGTAGGTGCTACGATTTATCAAGAGCTTAGTATATGCCAGGCATTATGCTAAGGGCTTTTTATGAATTAAGTAATTCAATTCTCATAATATCCATGGGAGGTAGGGGCTCTTATTATCCCAGTATTCCAGATGAAAAACTAAGGTGTAAAGAGATTACACCTGGTCCGATGGCCAGGAATTAGCTTAGTTTTGTTTCCATGTTCTTAACACTATGCTCTCCTGCCTCATAACTTTGGAAGCTGACCATTAAGGACTTCTTTTCTGTGTTAAAAAAAAAGTGGCAAGAGAAGGCTGACCTTGTTGGTAATCATGTGATTTATGGTATCACTTTTGAGAGGGCCCACTAGGAGAAGACTTTATCAGATAGATTTTCAAACCAGGTAAGGCTGGCCTCTAGGGATCTAGGGACAGAAATAAGGAGAGTCACGGCATGTCAGTATGACAGCTTGATAATACAGCCAGTGAAAGGAACTCTTGTTGGAGAAAGGAGTGAACTTAAGCTGGATAGAACTAGGAAGCCACCTTAAAATGAAGATTCCTGTTTTCCTGAGTATAGGGTAGGTAGGAAACAACCACTTTTATTTCTCATATTCTGGGCTTCTCTTTTCCTATGACTCCCGACTGTCACAAGATTCTAATGGAATGTGTCATTCATTCGTTTCACAAACTTATATTGATCATCACTACATACCAATCACTGAACTGTGCACTGAATACAAATACAAAGCTCTATATCATACAATTCCAACCATCGAGAGGCTTCTGGTCTAGTAAGTGAACAATGGTCCCACAGTGAGCTAAATGCTACCGTAAGAGGAGACACCAAGGGCCTCTGGGGCACACAGCAGGGGCTTTCAATTCAGCTGGGGCTTTGTGGGTCCAGGTGGGGCAGCATCAAGAAAGGGTTCATGTTCTGGCCTCCTTCTACTGCCAGCCATTTACCTTGTTTGGTATTGGTTCCAATGTTTTCTGTGCAGGCTCTGTCCTCTCAAACAGTGGCTGTATAGCTACCCGAGTCTCTCCAGACTGCAGGTATCTCTTGGGTGAGACTAGATCCATTTCCATGTGGCTTTTGGCTGTCACCCCTTTCAGTTATGTCAGTCTTGTCTCGCTGTATGGGCTTCCCTTTCAGTGAGAGACGCTTACTGAGTAAGCTGCCCAAGGAGCTGAAATCAGTGGATTGGTCCCTTGATTGGCCTGGATGTAGTTCAAAGTCATTCCAAATAACTTATCCTCATTAAATAAGGTTTATATCTTCGCCGTTGCTGCCAGTTGTTAGGAGAAGAGAAGAGAGCTTTGGTATGTTATGAAATAAAAGATCCTTCACTTATATGAGTGATGATTCCTCCCTTTCCCATTGTAATCCCTTCCACGTTGGGGTAGCTGTCATATCCCAACACTCACAGAACACCCCTTAAGCCTTCTCATTTCTGGTTCAACTTGAAAAAGCTGCTCTGTAGCTGTGTATAGTCACTGTACACCTTGGGCCTCCAAGTGACAGGTGTGGTCCACCTTGAGCTGAGCTTTCTGTGGGGCAATCGGGAGCAGTGCCTCTCTTTTTTTTTTTTTGCCTGTGCCTCATGACTTGTGGGATTTTGGTTCCCTGACCAGGGATCGAATCTGGGCCCTCGGCAGTGAGACCACAGAGTCCTAACCATTGGACAGCCAGGGGAATTCCCAGCAGTGCCTCTGTAACTTGAGTGTGCATCAGTGGGAAGCTTTATTGGAAGTCCAGATTCTGAGATCATATTAAGAGAAGAATATTGGTCTAAGGGTCCGAATGGGGCTGCCATCCTGGCTCTCCTACTCACCCCATGACCTGGGCCAAAGTAGGTGATCTTACCAATTAAATGGGTAGTCCTGTAATGATTAAATGAGAACGCAAGTGTGTATGCAGAAGTAGCTTGCAAACTGTCAAGAAAAACTGCAAAACATAATCATTTGTTGTCTAAAGCCCTGCCCTTTTCTGGACCAACACGGTACCGAGGCACTCTTTCAAAGGGCTAGGGTTCCATACTCTCCTTGCTTCACTGCTTTACCTTAGGGCAAGGGAAATTGGTCTTTAGCCTCAGCAGTAGCCAGAAGGAGAGGTCACTGCTTGAGATCCATAAACTCACTGCACATTTGCCAATCCAGAATGCAGAAAGAAGGACCCCAAAATCCCAGTGTTGTAAATCCCCTTTTTTGATCTCAGGGTATTGGAAATTCTCATAATAGCAATACCACTTATTAGGAGGCAGTATTCATGAAGAGACTAAGAGCAGAGGATCTGGAATTGACCTGCCTGTGTGTGAATGCTGGCTCCAACCCTTAGTATCTGTGTGACCTGTCAACAGACTTCCCCTCCCTGTGTCTCAGTGTCCTCAACTGTAAGGTGGTGATAATAATAACAGTGCCACTTCCCAGGGTTGTTGCGAGCATTCAATGATGTGGCATAAGAAAAGCACTTAGAAAAGTATTTGGAGGGCACATGGTAAGTACTCAGTAAATGATGGCTGTATTTTTATGAAGCTTTTGCTGTATGCCAGCCCTGCGCTAAGCAGTCTACATGGATTATTTAATCTTTACAAAACCCTTTGTGGTAGAACTGTTGTTATTCCCATTTTATGGATGAGGAAACTGAGACTCAGAGGCATTAACTAACTTGCTCAAAGCTGTAGAGTTAGTGTAGAACCAGGACTTGAACTCCAGCCTCTCTGACTCAAGAATCTGTGTTCTCTCACGTATTACACTGTGTCTGGTAGTGTAAGCAGATGGACGTGTTTCCCTGCTTTCCTTCCGAAGAAAGCAGTGAGAAAGTGGTCAGATGGCTGAGATTTTGGTTAACCTCCCAGGAAGGCCCTATGAGCACATTACCATGTGTCCTAAAAGCTGAATAACTTGATGATCGGGGATAGTGAACACTTTGGGAGGAGGTCTTTTCCATGTTGAATTGCATTAGGTTGAAGGTTCCATGCCCTTTGAGGCCACGGTAGCTTGCAGTGTGGCTGGCAAATAGCTTTCAAGGCCAGAAGCACAGCTGAGTGTTCTAACTGAACACTTCTTAAAATGAAGACCGCGTTTTGCCACCCGCAGTCATTTGTATCCTTTCTTCACTCACCATTCTTTTAGTTGAAAAGGGTTAAAAGCTGTCCTTTAAGATCACAGCCAGGACTTGAGTGAAAAGGCAGAATTCCACCTCCCAGGATCCCAGAGGGGCAGCAGTTGTCCAGAAGAGCTGGGGTTTGGAGTATAATGTGTCTGTTTACTGTATGAACACCCAAGCCAAGAGTTTGCCTGTCGCCGGCTGCCTGACCTTCAGATGTTGCTCTGACATGCAGGAAGTCATGACTCTTCAGCAACTAACTTGATGCCCACTGGATGGAATGCTTTGTTCCTGAAGTCTGCAGGGGAAACTCAGGACTTCTGCTATCACTCAGCCAAAAGGGGGCCGGGGGGGAGGCTAAAAAAAACCCTGAAGGCTCCGCTTTTACCTTGTGGATTCCTTTTGACTTGCATGCAGCCTGAAATGCTGCTGTCCTTGATCTCCTGATCCTCGTACTGAGGTTCTTAAAATCAAGGCCTTTCAGAAAAAGCTAGCCCCCAAATCCTCATGCCTGCACACCCCCAGCATGCATTTATGGAGCATCCTTGGTGTTCCCAGGCAGGAGGTTAGCCTCTTTCACGTTTATCTTCATGTCCAACCCTTGCGGCTTTTTTTACACACAAGGAAACAGGCTAAGGGGCTACGGGATTCGTACAAGGGGGCACAGCTGGTCAGTGGGGCCCAGCTCTGTCCGCTCCAGGTCCAGTGCTTCCTCCTCCTCTCCCCCCAGTGCCCCCTCTTCCTCTCCATTCTTGTCACCCCCTTACCCTGATTTCCTCCTTGGTGTGGCCCCGCTCCCTGCTGTGCGTGGCTAGCGGCATTTCTCAACCTCCATTGACATTTCAGGCTGGATAACTTCTTTGTTGTGGGCGCCTGCCCTGTACATTGTAGGATATTTAGCAGCATCTGTGGCCTTTATCCTCTAGATGCTGCCAGTACCACCAATCACAACCAAAATGTCATCATGCATTGCCAGATGCCCCCAATCTTCAACTGAGGCCAGTCTTCAAAGAAGGAGAAAAATCATCCCTCATTGGGATGACTTTTAGCTTTATTCTTAGCCTTATTCTTCCTCTTCACCATTCTTCCCCGAGAAAGAGGTCAGCGTGTTGGTGGTGAGCCCCATGGCATGGAGTCCTCTGGAATACTTAGTCATTGCTCTTTCATCCCAGCCAGAGTTCCCTAAAGCAGTGCCTATAGACTGTGATGAGCTGGTCAAACTTACAGAAGTTCCTCAGGCTCTGGTGCCAGGGTCTGAGTGAAAAAAGCCCTCATCCCTTCTCAGTGCTCTCAGGACAGGCCCAAGAGGATGGGACTGGGTCTTCAGTGCTTCCCTGGGAAGAATCCTCTGTCCTGTACTTGCAGAGAGATCTGGAGAGACAGGAGTGCTGGGCTTGGCGTAGGGCCTTCCTATGAGGTATAGAGATGCTGCTCCTTTCAGATGGATTCCCGTGGCTTCTGCAGGAAATCCTGCATCTTTTCTAGGGCAGCTGATTCCCTTAGCATGTGGAGGGGGAGGGCAAGGCCTCAGTTGAAGATTGGGTGAAAGCTGTGGTCCTCACTCCAGAAACGTACACTTTGCCTGTAGTTTCAGGGGTTCACAGATACCAAAGGTTGGCCATCCCTCCCATCCATTTGCAGGTTAGGGCCCCTTGCTATATGCTTACACTTATCCTTGGGGTTGAAGTGGAGAGGGAGGGGTCTTTGGCTCCCCTTTTGCTTTTGGTGGGAATAACAGTCCACCCTTTCATTCTGGGCCCTCAACCCTAAGCTGGCTTGAGAAATATAATACAAGGTGAGGATGTAGTCAAGGAGATGAGCCGAGAGAGAAGCTGGGCCCTGTAAATAGGAAAGGAAGCGGGATGGCAATTCGGGAGCTGACTCCTTCCCTGTTCCAGCCCAGCCTGAGGGCAAGGCCCAGCTGAGGGGAGGAAAGGGAGGAGAAAGCAAGCGGAGGAGATGAGCAAGGGAGAGGTGACCCCCTTCTTTCCCAGCTGCAGCAGCCCAGCGGGTTAGATGAATGCTGGGAGGGGGGAGAGTGACCCTGGCAGAACCCTTTGTTCCAGCTGAGGCTGGAGCGGGGGCACCGAGCCATTCACACGCCATCCCAGGGCATCCTGCTGGGCACGCTGGGGAGGGGGCACAGCAGCCGGTCATGGGACTTGGCCAGGCAGATAGCTGGATGCTCAATAGGGAAGCCCAGCTGTGTGCTGCGGAGGCTGCGGGAGGGGCTGCTTCTGCCATCCTTTCTGCAGGCTGTGGCCAGTCCCGCAGACCGGAAGGCTCTGTCTGGTCCCAGTCGCTCTGCCCTGAGGCAGCCTGGTTTCCCGGTCCCGCTTCTCCTGGTCACCCTCCTTAAAGCGAGTTCTAACTCAGGGACTCACAGCAGCTCCTGTTGCTCCCTGCTCCCTCGTGTGATTTCTTATCCCTAAAGGGGCTCCAGCATTTTAATTCCACTCTTATTTCTTTTCTCCCTGGCCAATGTCCTGGTCCTGGATAGAGGCAAAAGCATGCATAACTCCACCTAGTTTTGGAGGGAAGGATATGGAAACCTTTCTACGTCGCCCATGCTGTCCCTGGCTCCCCTTCCTCAAGACCACCAGCCCTCTAGGTGGCATCATTTGTCCCTGGGCCTTTGGGGGTGTGTGCAAAAAAACCCTGTCATAGAAGGGATACTGGACTGTTTGTGAGCCCAAAGTCAGAGGGTATCTTCTTGACCATTTGTGCCTTGGAGGAGGGGGAAGGCACGATCATATGGTCCACACCTCCCTGCAGCATCACTGTGGCCTCCTAGGTGACGGTGCTCCTAGACTTGGCTCCTCTACCTTGCTCCCCTGGAATGGGCTTTGGTTGCATGAGAGCTGAGCCCTCACTGGTTCCTCTTCCCTCTTCCCAGGCCTAGCCAGCAGCCCCGAGTGTGCTTGTGGTCGGAGCCACTTCACGTGTGCAGTGAGTGCCCTCGGCGAGTGTACCTGCATCCCCGCCCAGTGGCAATGTGATGGAGACAACGACTGCGGGGACCACAGCGATGAGGACGGATGTAGTAAGAACCTCCCCATGGGACGCTGGGAAGTGGTAGAAGGTGTGAGGGAGCAAGGACAGGTGTGATGGCGTGTTCTGTGCATCAGCTGTGTCAGACTCAGAGTTGGACTCTCTCGAGGGTGACAGGTATTAACGATGGGTGGTTTCTTCACAATGTATATGGCTTCAGCCCTCCCATATTTCCCATATTTCCATGCATGTATGGCCAATAAAACAAACTTTGAAACAAGTACGGGAGAAAACATTTGAAATTACAGGTGGTCTCTTTAATTAAATAGATCTCTCTGTATTTATGTGAATATGTGTATCTATTGCATATTTGTGCATTTTAAAATGTGCATACTATACGTGGATGCCGAGTATTTCTGTGTTTCTTATGTTGGTATTCTGTGTAATCACACCTTTTCAAATAACATAAACTTTGTAAGAAATCACATACTCTCATTAAATCTCCCCTTTCCCCTCGTGTAGTAACATGCACAACAGGCTAGGGTATCCTGTCTTGGGTATGTAGTAATATTACTCCTGAGCCAGTTACTTGTCTGGATTCAGGGGTGCAATCTCCACCCTGCAGCACCTATATCTGAGGGAGGCTAATTAGTCTCAGAAGAGTGAAGCTACAACCTGGACCTTATTAACCCTAATCAGTTTAGCTAATTGTGATGATGGTAAACGGCTCACTTTCATGTAGCACTTTGGAGGTCTCAAAAGACCTCGCTGAGTCAATTATAATTATCCCCATTGTACAGTCAAAGAACCTGTAGCTCAGAGAGGGTAACTGGCTGGTGTGATAAGTGATGAGTTCTCGAACTTGAAATTGAGCCCAGGTGTGTCAATCATCATTTGATAAGAGGAAATGGGGAAAAATACTTTTGTTTGTCTTTTCATGTTTTCCTTAACTGCTTTCCTAGTGGTTTTGAGCTCCTTGGGCTCTTCTGCCTTCTGAATCCCTGACCACCACTCCCTGAGGAAGCTCTGGCTTCTTAACTGCTGTTTCTGCTTGGTTCTCCATCAGCTGGGGGCAGGCGTAGGAGTCCGTGAGGAAGGACTGTAATTCAGACAGGGAGTTACCAAAGGATTTCTGGCCCGGTTGAGCCTGCCTGAGTAAGTGCACCAGACTGACACTCGTTTCCCTTCTTTTGCCGGGACTCAGTGCTACCCACCTGCTCCCCTCTTGACTTCCACTGTGACAATGGCAAGTGCATCCGCCGCTCCTGGGTGTGTGACGGGGACAACGACTGTGAGGACGACTCGGACGAGCAGGACTGTCGTGAGTGCTGGCGGGGCTGGGCAGGTTCCATCAAGCTCTGCTGGGAAACAATTTTCAATCAGAGAATGATGCCGCAGGGGCTTCCCTGGCAGTCCAGAGGTAGATACTTGGCCTTCCAATGCAGGGGGTACAGGTTCAATCCATGGTCGGGGAGCTAAGATCCCACATGCCTCGCGGCCAAAAAAACCAAAACATAAAACAGAAGCAGTATTGCAACAAATTCAATAAAGACTTGAAAATGATGCCCCAGCCCGTGGTCTTTGGCTCTTGTCCTTCCACCTCTTCTCTTGGTCAGATAAGCCCCCGGAGACAGCCACCTCCTAGGCTCCCTTGGGAAGCATCAGAGCTGCTTGGCTGCTCTGCTCTGCAAGGCTTTCTGCTGGGCTCCCAGGCGCTGGCCCCACTGCCTGTAGCAGCCTGACCGCTCTGTGCCCACAGCCCCGCGGGAGTGTGAGGAAGACGAGTTCCCCTGCCAGAACGGCTACTGCATCCGGAGCTTGTGGCACTGCGATGGTGACAACGACTGTGGTGACAACAGCGATGAGCAGTGTGGTGAGCGGCGCTCCAGGGAGGCAGGCGGGGTGGCTGGTGGATGGCATGGCCATGGGGAGAAAGAGCAGCAGGGGCTCTAGCACTGCCCGAACCTTGAACTGCCCAGGTGCCTGGAGCAGCAGGAGGAGAGCAGGAGGGGCAGAGCAGCCAGACCCCCCAGGAACCACAGAATAGGAGCCTGAGGCCCAGTCTCTCCAGGGCTTCGGCTTTCCCCTTGGGAGTCTGCACCGAATCTGTGGTGTCTTGCAGGGCCTGGGTCAGACTCCCAGGGGCAGTGAGGATGGGAGTCAGGGAGGATTGCAGGAGGGTTGCCGGTGGGGCTCCTGCAGGATTGTTGTCCCATTGCGTCCCCCCAGACATGCGCAAGTGCTCCGACAAGGAATTCCGCTGCAGCGATGGAAGCTGTATCGCTGAGCACTGGTACTGCGATGGTGACACTGACTGCAAAGATGGCTCTGACGAGGAGAGCTGTCGTGAGTGGCCCCAGAACTCAGGCTCTTGGGCTGGGATGGGGCAGAGAGCTCCATCCCATGGGCTGAGGGCCAGGCTGAGGAGTGCATGAACAGTGGGCAAGGAGTGTGGGTTCTTAAGAAGCGGCTCCTCCTAGGTTGAGCCAGGGAGGGAACAGGTTCCCCAGGTGGGAAGGGAGGTCTCCCTTTGGTCCACCAGAATATAGGAGTCTATAAGGACCATCCCAAATGAAACCTGGTTTCTTTGTCTGAGCATCTTGCTCCTTTGAGGAGTCAGGGCCCCTCTCCTCTGTCCAGGACTGAGTGTATTCCCCTCCCCGCCCCTGCCCTCCTTCCAGCCTCAGCAGTGCCAGTGCCCCCCTGCAACCTGGAGGAGTTTCAGTGTGCCTACGGCCGCTGCATCCTCGATATCTACCACTGCGATGGTGATGATGACTGCGGAGACTGGTCGGACGAGTCTGACTGCTGTGAGTGCTCTGGCCAGCTGGGTGGGGGAGGGGAGGCCAGGCTGGGAGGAACTCCTGGGGTGGCAAGGCACAGGTGCCACCTGGGTCAGGAGCTCAGGGGACAAGCTTTTGGATTCCCTGGTCCCTACTGAGCAAAGATAGAAGAGCCTGGGTGCTGGGGCTGTGGCTTTCTGGTCTGCCATGGGACACTGGGTGCAGGGACTAGCTAGAGACAGAAGCCTATCGTGTTTCCGCAGCCTCCCACCAGCCCTGCCGCTCTGGGGAGTTCATGTGTGACAGTGGCCTGTGCATAAACGCGGGCTGGCGCTGTGATGGCGACGCGGACTGTGATGACCAATCTGATGAGCGCAACTGCAGTGAGTGGGGGGCGGTACCGAAGGCCTGGGCTGGAAGTAGAGAGAGGCCACCACCGGTAAAGCTTGAAGACAGTTAGGACAGGACCACCATGTACAGTCGTGTAGGTTGGGCATGGCCCAGAGGTGCTAGGTGCAAAGGATGCCAGTCCCACAGTAGACGTATCTTCCATGACTCTGTAGATTTATATAGTCATCATGGCAGTTTCCAGCAGATGGCAGTAAAGTGTCTTGAGGAAAAGGCACCTTTTTCCAATTCCCACAGAGATGCCATATAGACCAGCTGTGACACTGCTGTCAAGAAGAGTGGCGCGTGGGTGCTGGCATAAAGCGCATTTTGGGGTGTCAGGGTGGTGCTTTGGGCTGACGTGGGGCCCGGCTTTCATTAGACCTTTGCTTTGCCCAGCCACCTCGATATGTACGGCGGAACAATTCCGCTGTCGATCAGGCCGCTGCGTCCGTCTGTCCTGGCGTTGTGATGGGGAGGACGACTGTGCGGACAACAGCGATGAAGAGAACTGTGAGAACACAGGTAGAGTCTCCCAGGGGTACCCCAGGCCCGTTAACCCATAGGTGGGTTGGAGGATAGGAGTGGGAAGAGGGTGTTACTGCTGCCTTTCCATTTGGGCCAAGGTGATGCTTTAGTCAGATCTTGCCCATGACCTGGATTTTTCCTGCTCTTCTCAGTTACCAGTGTCAAATCCAGGCGCATCTGTTGACCTGCAGTCTCATGGCCTGGAACACAGTATCAGGGCTGGGAGTTTCAATGGCCTCTCACATCCTAACTCACACACGGTTGGTGCCTGGTGCTCTGGCCTCGTGAGCAAGGACTGCTCTCTGGCTGACAGCCCCCATGCCCCCTCCCCTAGCCACACTGGTGCCGGACACATGGATGTGCTCTCTCATTCTGTCCCACACCCCTCACCATCCCACTGCGGTGTCCTGGAGAGAAAACACATGCAGACATTCAGCCAGCCCTGTCTGAGCTGTTTCCTGCCTTGGACCCTGACCCTCCCACCTTGAGTCTCATCTGTCTCCAGCTCACCCTAGAAAATGACAGGCTCCCATCCTTTTGCTGACCCAAGCCCTGCCCTGATGTGACCTGGGTCTCCCCCCCTCCTTCCCCATTTTCCTCCCTCCCTCTCCAGGAAGCCCCCACTGTGCCTCGGACCAGTTCCTGTGTTGGAATGGGCGCTGTATCGGGCAGAGGAAGCTGTGCAATGGGGTCAATGACTGTGGGGACAGCAGCGACGAAAGCCCACAGCAGAGCTGCCGTGAGTGTCCCCCCGGGCGCGCCCACCTGTGGTTTGTGGCTGAGCCCCGCCCATACGCTTCAAAGAGAAGCCTCCCCAGTGACTCTTGCAGCCTCAGGAGCTGTTCTTCGTGGTCCAGGTGGAATGCCAAGTTGGCTGTCTGGGGGAGGATTCTGGGCTCAACTCCCATCTCTGGCTTGGCTGGCACAGGGCCCCGGACGGGTGAGGAGAACTGCAATGTTAACAATGGTGGCTGCACCCAGAAGTGCCAGATGGTGCGGGGGGCAGTGCAGTGTACCTGCCACACAGGCTACCGGCTCATCGAGGACGGACGCACGTGCCAGGGTGAGCTGGGGCCTGGGTGGGAGCAGGGCCAGGCAGCTGTGTTTCCGATGGGTCAGGCATTTGATGGGCGTAACCTCATATCATGATCACAATAGCCCTGGGAGGTAGGGATTGTTACCCCTCCCATTTCAAAGGTGGGGGAACGGAAGCTCAGAGAGGTGAGTTAGCAGAGTTGGGATTCCAGCCCAGCTTGGAGTGAACTCGAAGCCCTTGACCGCTTGTTATATAGTCTTCCCACTAGGCCTGGAAAGTAGATGGGTATGTGGGCAGGGAAGCAGCTCATCAGCTGGGCAGTTGGGGTGGGAGGACGGCAGAACAGAGATCTCCTGACCACGTTCCGTCCTCACAGATGTGAATGAATGTGCCGAGGAGGGGTACTGTAGCCAGGGCTGCACCAACAGCGAGGGGGCTTTCCAGTGCTGGTGCGAAGCAGGCTACGAACTCCGGCCTGACCGGCGCAGCTGCAAGGCTCTGGGTAAGGGGTGTTGGCATTTGGCTGGGTGGGCAGAGGACTGAGCCTGGCAGCCAGGTGCTCTGGTGCTTGGAGATTTGCCGAGAGTTAGCGGTTTCCATCGCAGTAAAATGGAGCTTTGAATTGCCTCCTGAGCCCCAAGCCAAACCCCGCTGGGGTGGGATGTGTACTTTGCAGGCTCCCACCCTTCTAGCACTGATGCTAACAGCTTGGGACGTGCCCTAGCGGGCTAGGGGCCCCCTGGAGCTGGGGGTGCACGCTGATGTTGCCAAGGGCAGCTCTGGAGCCTGGCGGGGGCCCCATTTCTATGCCACGTCCCAGGGCCGGAGCCTGTGCTACTGTTCGCCAACCGCATCGACATCCGGCAGGTGCTGCCGCACCGCTCTGAGTACACACTGCTGCTCAACAACTTGGAGAACGCCATCGCCCTCGACTTCCACCACCGGCGTGAGCTTGTCTTCTGGTCCGATGTCACCCTGGACCGGATCCTCCGCGCCAACCTCAATGGCAGCAATGTGGAAGAGGTTGTGTCTACAGGGCTCGAGAGCCCAGGTAGGGAACGAGGCCCCATGGGGAGGGGCAGGGCCACACCACATGCAGAGCCATCGAGGAAAGAACAGGCGAGTGGCTACAAACCTTAGGCAGCGGAACATCTTCTCGCAGTGAAATCTTGGATTCAACTCTAATATGGAAAACATTCATTAGTCTACCTTCATTTTGTAGGTTCAGGTTTATAACATCTGCTGGTTGTAAAGCAAACATGAGCTCAATCAGCAAGAGTAATGAGACTGTTTTGATGAATGTAACCACCTGAAATCAGAGATTTGTGGATGACCGTTACAGTTCTCTATCAGCCTTGCATCCAATTAGATTCTGACTTTTGTCTTGATTGCCTAGTATTAGGAATATTCTGATCAACCCAGATAAATATATCCGAATGTTTGCAGATTAGAAAAACAATAGCTCACTTTGCAATCTCAGGCCGTTCTACAAGCAGGGGAGGTGGGTTAGAATTTGGTATTGAGCACATTTGACTCAAATGCTTATGGGACTTCTGATGTTCCTCTGTGAACCCCTGAGCCACAATTTGTAAACCCCTGGGCCAGTGCAGTCGGGGACCCTGGGTGTGGGTCAGGGAGCCAGGATTCGTGAAGTGGAATGTGATTGGCTGCGAGGAGAAAATGCATGACCTTGGACAGTTACTTGACTTCTCTGTGCCTCAATATCCTCACCTTCATGGGCATTATAGTACCTAGCTCACACAGCTGTTGTGATGATTAAATGAGTTAGTGTGTGTAACATGGTTAGAAGAGTACCTGGCCCAAGAAACGGCTTTGTGTAAAGCTGCCCTTGCTTCTATGGCACAGAGGAGCCTGGGCTGAACCCCTGACATTTTTCCATGGCCTCTTTCCACTAGGGGGCCTGGCTGTGGATTGGGTCCATGACAAACTCTACTGGACCGACTCAGGGACATCAAGGATTGAGGTGGCTAACCTGGATGGGGCCCACCGGAAGGTGCTTCTATGGCAGAACCTTGAGAAGCCCAGGGCCATTGCCTTGCACCCCATGGAGGGGTGAGTGAGCTGTGGCTCAAGCTCCCAGGTTCCTCATGCAACCTCCAGGGACAGTTCCCCCTGCCACCTGGGCCAGACTTTATTGGTAGGGTGGGGGGTGGGGGGGGGCGGGCATCCTCACAGGGTGATGTTAATAGCCTTGGCTGTGCACTCAGACACACCTGGATTTACAGCTCTTCAGTAATTGGCTGTATGGCCTTGGGCTAATTAATCTCTATGCCTCCATTTTACTCATTTCTAAACTGGTGATCGAAAATATACCTACCTCACAGCTGTGTGAAGATTAAAGATTGAATGAGATGATGCATTTTAAATGGCATAACACATTATGTAAGTGGCAGATGTTTAGTATTTTTGTTATTAGTTCATAGGGTTGAGCTAATTAATAAAAATTAATAGGGGGCTTCCCTGGTGGCACAGTGGTTGAGAATCTGCCTGCCAATGCAGGGAACACAGGTTCCATCCCTGGTCAGGGAACTAGATCCCACATGCATGCCACAACTAAGAGTTTGCCTGCCACAACTAAGGAGCCCACCGGCTGCAACTAAAAAAAAAAGCGCAAGTGCTGCAACTAAAGGAGCTGGCGAGCTGCAACTAAGACCCAGCACAACCAAAAAATAAATAAATCAGAACAAAATAACTTAAAAAAAAAAACCTGGCAAAGTTGAATGGCAAGAAGCTGGCATTACTTTAAAAATAAAATAAAAATTAATAATTTTATTATTAGAAGAAAGGTCTCCTGAAATGCAAGTTCTTAGCCTCTGGTTTTTAAAACTTAAATGCAGGGACTTCCCTAGTGGTCCAGTGGTAAATAATCCGCCTTCCAATGCAGGGGACGCAGGTTCAATCCCTGATCAGGGAACTAAGATCCCACGTGCTGCGGGGCAGCCAAGCCCGTGCGCCACAGCTACTGAGCTTGCGTGCCTCAACTAGAGAGCCCACGTGCCACAAACTACAGAGCCCACGCGCTCTGGAGCCCATGTGCCCTGGAGCCTGTGCGCCACCACTAGAGAAGAGAAAACCTGCACACCACAACTAGGGAGAAGCCCGTGCGCCCGAACGAGCGCCACAACGAAGGCTCCCGTGTGCCGCAACGAAGACCCCACGCAGCCAAATGAATAAATATTAAAAAGAAAAATTTAAGTGCAGTCAATCAAGGGGGGTGTCCTCTAAGATCCTACAGTTGCAGGTCAGCTGTTTTAGAAACACAGAGTGTGTGTGTGCGCGCGCATGTGCGTCCATGTGAGACGTTACAGAAGGCGGTGGTAGACATTGTGACAAAGAAGAAAGTGCTTGTCCTAAGTCGTATCACACTAGTATATTGTCAGTTCCACAAGGTCAGGATTTTTGTCTGTTTTGTTCACTGCTGCACTCCCAATACCCAAGATAGATATGCCCTGCTCGTAGCAGGTACTCCAAAATTTTTTTTGTTAAATGAATACATGCCCTGTCTAGAGACATTTAAATTCAAATATTGAAAAAATGCTCTGCAGACCAAACGATGTGTCTCCTAACAGTTGGAGTCACCTGGTTTAAACCAATAAAAGCCCCCTGCCTGATTACTATCCTGGGTACTTACCCACCCTCTACTGCCTTCCTTGCAATGTCCTTTTTTCTATTTCCAGTACCATTTACTGGACAGACTGGGGCAACACCCCCCGCATCGAGGCCTCCAGCATGGATGGCTCTGGACGCCGCATCATCGCCGATACCCATCTCTTCTGGCCCAACGGCCTCACCATTGATTATGCCGGGCGTCGTATGTACTGGGTGGATGCTAAGCACCACGTCATCGAGAGGGCCGATCTGGACGGGAGTCACCGCAAGGCTGTCATTAGCCAGGGTGAGGCCCTCCCTTCACTCTCCTTTATCTCTCATCCTACTTCCACTGTCCCAGCCCCCAGGAGCCTTGGCAGAGGGTGAGATTTGTACAGTTGCTGGGCCTGGGCCCAGGGGCCAGGCAGGCCATGTCTAGACTGAGGTCATCCTGGGCTTTCCCTCAGGCCTCCCACATCCCTTTGCCATCACCGTGTTTGAAGATAGCCTGTACTGGACAGACTGGCACACCAAGAGCATCAATAGTGCTAACAAGTTTACTGGCAAGAACCAGGAGATCATTCGCAACAAACTGCACTTCCCCATGGACATCCACACCTTGCACCCCCAGCGCCAGCCTGCAGGTAAAAAACCGCCCACCTGGTGGGCCTCCAGTGCTTCTGAGAGCCTTCCTTTCACCTGTCATAGTTGCCATTGTTTCTCGCGGGGAAATTTGAGATTAGCGCTGATGTGGGCGAATCCCTCCCTCTGCTGGAAATTTAGGGTAGTACAACGTTGAGACTCATGAAGGACTTTCAATTTCACTGTCCCCATCTAATTCATGCAGACATTTCCCGTGTGTCAGGTATTCACTCTGCTCACAGGTGGGGCAGATATAAAAAATAATAAGGCATAGTTCCTCCCTTGAGGGAACTCATACCCTTGCTAAACCACTACTCACTAGTCTTGGGACCGCTTCTCCCAACCTTTGGTCTTACCCGACCTTCTCGCTCTGGGCTTTTTGAGCAGGGAAAAACCGCTGTGGGGACAACAACGGAGGCTGCACCCACCTGTGTCTTCCCAGTGGACAGAACTACACCTGTGCCTGCCCCACTGGCTTCCGCAAGATCAGCAGCCACGCCTGTGCCCAGAGTAAGTGGGTCTAGGGCACCTGCCTCAATGGACATGCCTTGTGAGGGTGGGTGGAAGGAACAAGGGATAGGAGTTCAGGGATTGCCAGTTGTGGGGAGGAGCCGGCCTCCTCAGGTAGCCCCTGGAGAGAAAGAATGTAAGAGGCTGAGGGCTCCCATGTCAAAGCTGAGGGCTGGGCTTCCCTGGTGGCGCGGTGGTTGAGAGTCCGCCTGCCGATGCAGGGGACACGGGTTCGTGCCCCGGTCCGGGAAGATCCCACATGCTGCGGAGTGGCTGGGCCCGTGAGCCATGGCCTCTGAGCTTGCGTGTCCGGAGCCTGTGCTCTGCAGCGGGAGAGGCCACAACAGTGAGAGGCCCGCGTACCGCAAAAAAAAAAAAACAAAAAAAAAACTGAGGGCTGAGGGCCCAGCAGTAGTCCCTGAAGGCTCAGCGACACCACCCAGTCAAGTATGAACTCCTGCAGCCAGGCTTGTGTATCATTTCACCCAGGATGCTTTGTCTGTAGGCAGCAAGAGGGTTCCAGACCCTTCTACAAAGCAGGGGAATGGCTTCCTAGCTCTTTACCTTTAGCCTCACCCTGTTGCAGACTTTCTCTCAGCCCCTAAACCATAGAGTAACATTAGGACTTCTGATGGTGCTCTGCATACATAAGCCCTGGATAAATAAGTGCCTAGTGAGTGAAAGATAATGGGATTCCCAGGGGGCTCCCTGAACTGCTACTCTGGCTTCCTTTGAGCTCCTGAAGGTGTATTGCCTTGAGAGGGTGGCCTTGTCTAGCTCAGTGGTGCAGGTGCTTTTTCCTAAGAATAGTCCAGAGAAGAGTGATCCAGATGTATAGCACAACCAGCAAGGGGCTGGGGTAATTCCTCACACATCACAGCTCTTCTCATTTACTGCTGTATGCCCACTGATCTTCTTATCGCTGGTTAAAATCAAATTTCTCTTGGGATCTAGGTCTTTTCCAGAGAGTGAAATTAGGAAAACTATTCAGAGGAACAGGGGCAGTGGTCATTCAACACTTTGATTGAGAACCTCATTTCCTTGCCTTCTTTTGTGCCCAGCTATTCCCAGACTGTCTTAATGAGATGCAAGGAACTTCCCCTTAAAGGTTTCCCAGAGCTTAAAAGAAGATAGCTGATAAAGTTAGGCAGGAAGTGCCTTTCCAAGCAGAATAGTATATGGGGAAATATTCAGACAGACCAGAATAGGGGCAGGGGATGGAAAAGAGCCAGCTGGGAAGAAGCTCTATAGAGGTGTGGCCAGAGCTCCATCTCTGGAGTCAGACCTGAGTTCAAGTCTCTGCTTCGGTGCTTTGTAGCTGTGGGATCCTGGACCAGTTACTTGGCCCCTGTTAGCCTCAGGATTGCTTATCCAGAGAATGAGAATAAAAATGGCATGAACCAAAAAAAAAAAAAAAAAAAAAAAATGGCATGAACCACAAAGGGTTGTTATGAGGGTAAAGGAGACAAGGCAAGAAAAGCACCAAGCTCGGTGCCTGGCAAGCAGTAAGTGCTCTGCAAATAGTCATTATTGGCTGAAGTCATGAAGAGCAAGAAGAAGGGATCTAGATGACGGAGTGGAGCAGAAGTCCTGAAGCGGACACGGAGGCAGAGAGGCAGGGTGGGGTTGACAATGACCTAGCCAGTACACCAGAGGAGCCGGAGCAAAGTAACAGGAGAGGCAAGCTTAGATGAAGCTGACAGACGCTTAAACAGGATGCACCTCTGGGCCCCGGTCGAGTCTACTTCCATTGGATCTTAAAGTCTGATTGTGCCAGCATGGGCTGCCCGATGCTTAAAGGGGGCCTGAGGTGTGAAGAGTAGGGGACAAAGGGCACCAGACCCCAGGAAGTATGATTGAACCAGATGTCACACAGGTGAGCGTCTGTGTCTGTCATTGTTATTGGATTTAGAGCATTAAAAGAAGACCCCTTTCGGCCTTTGATCAGGTCTTGACAAGTTCCTGCTTTTTGCCCGAAGGATGGACATCCGTCGGATCAGCTTCGACACAGAGGACCTGTCCGATGATGTCATCCCACTGGCTGACGTGCGCAGTGCTGTGGCCCTTGACTGGGACTCCCGGGATGACCACGTGTACTGGACGGATGTCAGCACTGACACCATCAGCAGGGCCAAGTGGGATGGAACAGGACAGGAGGTAGGGCCCAGCGTGGGCCCAGGCCCTTGGGGAGGGCAGAGATTGAGGGATGGAATTCACCTTCTCCTGGGTAAGGGCTTCCCCTACCTTTGCCAGCCTGTGAATTGGTGGAGTTTGGGCCCCAGAGCTGGGGTGTAAGTCCAGTTGGTGACACAGCTTTGCTTCCTGCCTAGGTGGTAGTGGATACCAGTTTGGAGAGCCCGGCAGGCCTGGCCATTGATTGGGTCACCAACAAGCTGTACTGGACAGATGCAGGTATGTAGAGGGCAACTGTGGCCTGGCTTTCTGGGATCCTCTTATTTAAACCCCTGGCCTCGGGTACAAAGGGCCCAGTGCCCCTCCTAGACCACTGCTGTCTTGACCTGAAGTCCGTGGTAGGTCAGGAGTGGTTGGGCTGCTGCAGAGCTGAAGTTAGCAGCTCACGTCTGAGGGGCATTTGCTATTCAAGTGGCGGCTACTTCTGCTGTGCGGCTGATGCTTGAGAATGCTTTGCGTCATTTCAGATAAGGAACCTACGCCCTGTGGTTTTCCTTCCATTGCTGTCTTGGTAAAAGAGGCATTTTCTATTAGGCAGTTAAATGTGGGAGGTAAGGGGAATGCCTTAAACCAGAGCTATCAAAGTGTGGTTCCCAGCAGAATCAGCATCAGCATTACCTGGGAACTTGGTAGAAATGCAGATTCTTGGGCCCCACGTCAGACCTGCTGAATTGGAATCTTCGGGGGTTAGGTTCAGGAATCTCTACTTTCACAAGCTCTTCTGGTTTTTGTGCATACTAAAGTTTGAGAAGCATTGCCTTAAATTATAGGACAGAGTGGGTTGCTTGGGTTGAGGAAGCCTTACTCTTCCACGAAATGGAACCGATCTCTTCCTTGAATTTCTTCTTGAAATTCAATTCACTAAATATCCATTGTGCATTTATCACAAAGTATTTCTTGAGCATCTACGGCATGCCGTGCTCTGTGCTGGGCATGGGAGGTAAGAGGGTGAATGACCAAGACTAGCTAATGTCTTTGCCTCTTACTTCTTGGTAGGGACAGACCGGATTGAAGTGGCCAACACGGATGGTAGCATGAGAACAGTACTCATCTGGGAAAACCTTGATCGTCCCCGAGACATCGTAGTGGAACCCATGGGCGGGTGAGCACCAGCCCCTTTGGAACAAGTTCCCCCCACCCCCAGATCTGAGTACTAGGCGGGAGTCTGGAGGTTAGAGAGAGTGGCTAGATCTCACGGGCGCACCAAGGAAGCAAGAGCAGCTGTAGAAACCACAGAGCGTCATGACAACTCTGTCTCCTTCACGGACAAGGAAACCTTTTACATTTAAAATTTTTTTTCTTTTTCTGTTTTTTTGTTTGTTTGGTTGGCTTTTTGGTCTGCTTACCAAAGTAATCCATTGTTTTTTGTTTTTTTTTTAAAAAGTTTGTAGAAAGTGAAGATTCCCTATAATCTCACTCTCCAAAAATATCTGTGGTTAACAGTTTAGGGTATTTTTTCCAGATTTTCTTCTATGTGTATGCGTACATGTAGCGGTGGAGGTGATGGTTTTGGTTTGACAACAATGGCATACTCTTCTGTAACTTGGGTTTTCACTTGGCTATATATCTTAGCTATCTTTCCATTTGATTATATAGATCTATTTTTTTCTTCTTGATGGTTATATAGAATTCTGTTAAGTTGATATACCGTAATTATTTAACCCATCCAGTCAAGGAAACACTTAAGATCCTCGGGTACTTTTTGATAGGGATGTGAGATACAAGACCAGAACCCAGAAAGGGGCTGGGAACTGAGGCAAGAGGCTGGGGTAGCTATAGCAAGCAGAAACCCTCAAACCCTAGGAACCCTGAATCCCCACTGGGTATTAACTGGAAAGCTTGTAAGACCTCCCTTGCCTGTGCCCAGGTACATGTATTGGACGGACTGGGGTGCAAGCCCCAAGATTGAACGAGCTGGCATGGATGCCTCAGGTCGTCAGGTCATCATCTCTTCTAATCTGACGTGGCCTAATGGATTAGCCATTGACTACGGGTCCCAGCGGCTATACTGGGCTGATGCCGGCATGAAGACGATTGAATTTGCCGGACTGGATGGCAGCAAAAGGAAGGTAAGGGTGGCGCTAAGGTATCCTCCCACAGCCATGACAGCCTCCAGGGTGGCGCTTCCTGGCTGGCAGCTAACAGGACCCAGGGAAGCCTAGGGGTAATCCAGCATGGTGCATTTGCTATTTCTCTGAAACTGCAGCTGTGCTCCAGAGCCTGGGGTCCCTGCTCCTTGATGAAGAAAGGAAACTAGGGATCATATGGCTTGTGGTCTGGGGGTATAAGTGCTTTCCTGATAACCATCAACACTAATGCTAATTAATCACCAGTTGCATATTGGGCCCATGACCTCTTTCTCTCTTTGTTTTTATTGTTTATTTTGATATAATTTCAAACCTACAGACAAGTTGTAAGAATAGTCAAAAGAGGGCTTCCCTGGTGGTGCAGTGGTTGAGAGTCCGCCTGCCGATGCAGGGGACACGGGTTCGTGCCCCAGTCCGGAAAGATCCCACATGCCGCGGAGCAGCTAGGCCCAAGAGCCATGGCCGCTGAGCCTGCGCGTCCGGAGCCTCTGCTCCGCAATGGGAGAGGCCATAACAGTGAGAGGCCCGCGTACCACAAAAAAAAAAAAAAAAAAAAAAAACAATAGTAAAAAGAACCAATAACTAATATTTTGCCACATTGTTTTTTTTTTGTTAGCAACTCTGAAGATAATTTTTTATTAATTTTTATTGGAGTATAGTTAGTTCAATGTTGTGTTTTTACAATGTTGTGTTACATTGTTTTGTATGTTTTTACAATGTTGTGTTAGTTTCAGCTGTACAGCAAAGTGAACCTACTGTATAGCACAGGGAACTCTACTCAGTGCTTTGCCACATTGTCATATCATTCTTATTCTCTCTCTGTCCACACACACACACCACACAATTCTCTGAACCATCTGAGATTAAATTGGAGACATCCTGCCGTTGAACCCAAAATAGTCCAGTGCATATTTCCTAAGAATAAGAACACTGTCTTGCATAATCCCAATATAATGATCAATACCAGGAAATTTATCATTGATACAATATTACTATCTAATCACAGTCTATATTCAATTTCACCACCAATTGCCCCGATAATGTCCTTATAGCTTTTTTTTTTTCATTTTTCTTTTTTAGTCCAGGATCCAATCCCAGATCACAGTTGTTTTTAGTAATCATGTCTCTTTAATCTGGAACATTTCCTCAGCCTGTCTTTGTCTTTCCTGATCTTTGTATCTTTAAAAAGTAAATGCCAGTTATTTTGTAGAATGTCCCTCAGTTTGTCTGATATTTCCTCGTGATTAAGTTCAGATTATGCATTTAGGGCAGAAATACTACAGTAAGTAAGGTTGTGTCCTGAGTTTTCAATGTGTCTTATCAGTAGCCACCGATGTCAGCTTGTCCCATCATTGTGATACCAACTTTGGTGGTACAGTTAAGGTGGTGTCCACTGTAAAGTTGCTATTTCTCCTTTTGTAATTAATAAGTAATTTGTGCAGAGACACTTTGAGATTATGTAAATAATACATGATCTTTTACAATCATCACGCAACCCTTGGAGCCAGGCACTGTCACGATCATATCACAGGTTGGGTGACCAAGGCTCAAATTTTATAACCAGCTCTAGCTCAAGGTCACACAGCAGGTGGTACTGGCAGAGCTGCATCCTGCCTCCTCACCTGAGCCCTTGACCACTGCTCTGTACTGTCAGGACTTGCCAGGGCATGACACAAGTGCTGGGTCCCTGGCAGGTACTGATTGGAAGCCAGCTGCCCCACCCATTTGGGCTGACCCTCTATGGAGAGCGCATCTATTGGACTGACTGGCAGACCAAGAGTATTCAGAGTGCCGACCGGCTGACGGGACTGGACCGGGAGACCCTGCAGGAGAACTTGGAAAACCTCATGGACATCCATGTCTTCCACCGTCGGCGACCCCCAGGTAAGCAGCCCTTGGCCCACACTTGCTTCTCCTCTGCTTCCCTCTGCAATGGTCCTTCTCATTGACCCATTCCTCTCCACCCAGTGTCCACGCCATGCGCTACGGAGAATGGCGGCTGCAGCCACCTGTGTCTTCGGTCCCCAAATCCAAGTGCCTTCAGCTGTACCTGCCCCACAGGCATCAACCTGATGCCTGATGGCAAGACCTGTTCACCAGGTAGGTCTAAGCATCACAGACCTAGATAGAGCCTCTCTGGGAGGAGCAGTGGCTCTCTTTCTTCCCTGCACTGGACTCTGGTGTGGTCTGAGAAACCTAAGCTTCTAGAGGCTTAGGGGCGAGATGAAGCTTTTAGAAAAAAGAAGAGGTCCAGAGGAGCAGGTAGACAGGATTAGAAGTAGGATCCAACTAGGTCTATGGTGTCTTCATGCATATTAGAAAAAGATGCTCCTTTCTCAGACACTTTACTTTTATCTGTTGGGAAATTGTCATAATATACTGGTTCAGTTAGAACAAGTCAGTTTTGTTCCTTCTGCCCAAAATCGGTATAGTAAATACTAGAACATATGATATCTACAATTTGATGGTACCTCCTTTGGAAATGGCACTTTTGTGAGTACACACAACCAGCACAACCTTCGTATAACCTTAATTGAAAGGTCTCAGAAGCAGGACCTGGCTGCCCAGATGTTGGATGTTGAGGTTTCTCCCTAGGGGCTGCTGCATGGTAGGCTGCATTTGAACCCTAACTTCCTGGGGAATTAGAGCAAGAAAGGAGCTCTGAATTGTGCTTCTCAGGTTGTAGGTAAAGCCCTCCTTCACCTAACATGAAGTTTCTTAAACTTCATGGTAAAAGGTCTTTCAAAGAGATTCATTTTCATGATATTAATAAAGAGTGATGACTATGTATCAGACCCAATGCTAAGGGTTTTCTGTACGTGATCTCTTTTATTCCTACAGCCACCCTGTTATTGTCCCCATTTTACAGATGATGAAAGTGAGCCTTAAACAATTTAAATAATGTGCCCAGGATCACAAAACTAGAAACTAATGGAGGCAGGGCATGAACTTCAGTTTGCCTTACTCCAAATCTTCTTAATGGCTGTGCTAGGATGACTGTCCTCTTTCCAGAACTAGAAACTAATGGAGACAGGGCATGAACTTCAGTTTGCCTTACTCCAAATCTTCTTAATGGCCGTGCTAGGATGACTGTCCTCTTTCCTTCTCTCCCCACCTGGGCAGGCATGAACAGTTTCCTCATCTTCGCCAGGAGGATAGACATACGCATGGTCTCCTTGGACATCCCTTATTTTGCCGATGTGGTGGTACCAATCAACATTACCATGAAGAACACCATTGCCATTGGAGTGGATCCCCAGGAAGGTCTGTGTGGCCCTCCCTTCTCTCCTGGCCCACTGTCCCTGCCTTACAGCAACTGCTGCCCTTGCTTTCCCACCACCTTTGCCTCCTGGTAAGAGCCTGGGGGCTCCCCGTTCCCTCTGGCACGACCCCTGCCCCATCTCTATAGCACTTTCTCTTTGGTTATGAGGGCATAGGGTTTGGGGGCCTTCTTCATCTCTGCCAAGAGCTATCCTGCGATGATATTTCTATATTTCCCTTGATATCCTCTGCTCAGGGGTATAGGGCTCTCTGACATGCCCTGGTGTCTCAGGGCATGTTAGCTGTGTGTGTTCCTTTGGGGGGCGGGGTGAAAGTCCAGGCTGAGCCAAGGCTTCCCTTTCCAGGAAGAGTGTACTGGTCAGACAGCACGCTGCACAGGATCAGCCGTGCCAATCTGGATGGCTCACAGCACGAGGACATCATCACCACAGGTGGGCCTTGCTCCCAGCCCGGGGACCACCTGTCTGGCTACAGAGCTGGGGGAGATATCCCATCTGTTTTAAGGCACGAGCCAGTGTGCTGTCTTGACTTCCTGCAGGGCTGCAGACCACAGATGGGCTCGCAGTGGATGCCATTGGCCGGAAAGTGTACTGGACAGACACGGGAACCAACCGGATTGAAGTGGGCAACCTGGACGGGTCCATGCGGAAGGTGTTGGTGTGGCAGAACCTCGACAGCCCCCGTGCCATTGTACTGTACCACGAGATGGGGTGAGAGCAGCTCTGTGGCTCCAGGCTGCGGGATGGGCTGGCTCAGCTGGGGCGAAGGATGGGGTGAAGGGGGCCAGTGGAGAGCAAGCGTGCTTCAAAGGAGCACTGAGACTGACCTCTCTGGGGCACTTCCACTTCCTTGTGACTTCTTTCAGGGTGGCAGTATAGTGTAGAGGTTAAAAGCATGAACCTCAGAATCAGAAATCCAGGGTTCAAATTTCTTCACCATTTATTAGCTGCGTCTGTCACTTTGGGTCCAATATTTAACCTCACTGGTCCTCAGCTTCCTTGCCTTTAAAACGGAGCCGATAATGAAAATGCATGCCCGTGGACCTTGTGAGGATTAAGTGGGATAATGCACGGAAAGTACTTTTTTTGAATTGTAAAAAACGTAACATTAAATTTACCATCTTAACCATTTTTCAGTGTACAGTTCAGTAGTGTTAAGTATATTCACATTATTGTGAAACAGATCTCCAGAACTTTTTCGTCTTGCAAATCTGAAGTTCTGTATTCATTAAGCAACAACTCCCTTCTGTGCATGTAGATACTTTTCACAGTGTTTGGCATATTGTTAAGTACTCACAGTATACAGGAACTGTGGAAATAACCAGCTAGTATTGTTTCTTGCCCAGTTTCATGTACTGGACAGACTGGGGGGAGAATGCCAAGTTAGAGCGGTCTGGAATGGATGGCTCAGACCGTACCGTGCTCATCAGCAACAACCTAGGGTGGCCCAATGGACTGACTGTGGACAAGGCCAGCTCCCAACTGCTCTGGGCTGATGCCCACACGGAGGTGAGGGTCTTGCTCCTGCTGCTTTGCAGAAGCCTGGGAATATGGCAGAGGCCTATTTGGGATCTCCGCTGAGGGCTCCCAGTCTTCTGATAGCCACCCCTCACCCTCTTCTTCCTCTACAGCGAATTGAGGCTGCTGATCTGAATGGTGCCAGTCGGCACACCCTGGTGTCACCTGTGCAGCACCCATATGGCCTCACCCTGCTCGACTCCTATATCTACTGGACTGACTGGCAGACCCGTAGCATCCACCGTGCCGACAAGGGTACTGGCAGCAATGTCATCCTGGTGAGGTCCAACCTGCCAGGCCTCATGGACATCCAGGCTGTGGACAGGGCACAGCCACTGGGTGAGAAGACCCCTAGGGCTGTAAGCCAGAGCCTCTGACTTCCTGGGGGTATCTCAACATCAGAGATATATCCAGAGCACAGAGATGCCTTTACAACCCGAGAGACAGGGACCTGCCTAAGCCCCCTTGCAGGATCAGGCTGTGTTCCCTCTGGGTATGGCTGGTACTGCAACAGCAGGGTGCTGTCACCCTCGAAGGACTCCTGGAGACACCCCTCCTCCTTCTGCCTCTTCCCTGCCAGGCACTGAATCCTGTTATGTAGAATAGCAGACAATCAGGCACAAAAACCTAGGGCCTTTATAAGATTCAGACCATATTCCAGGCTGGGTGTCAAAACTCATGCTTCTCTTTCTCAGGTTTTAACAAGTGCAGTTCAAGAAATGGTGGCTGCTCTCACCTCTGCCTGCCTCGGCCCTCTGGCTTTTCCTGTGCCTGCCCCACTGGCATCCAGCTGAAGGGAGATGGGAAGACCTGTGACCCCTCTCCTGAGACCTACCTGCTCTTCTCCAGCCGCGGCTCCATCCGGCGTATCTCACTGGACACCAGCGACCACACAGATGTGCACGTGCCCGTTCCCGAGCTCAACAATGTCATCTCCCTGGATTATGACAGTGTGGATGGAAAGGTCTATTACACAGATGTGTTCCTGGATGTTATCAGGTATGAGGGTCCCCGAAACCTCTAGAAGACACAGACCTGCTTCTGACCTTTGATAGGTGAGGTTATTGTCTGTGTTGACCTCTAAATGGACTAAGTGATTCCGCAACTTGGATAGTGAGTTCTGACCCTGAACTGTATGCTTTATAATGTTATCACTTACAGCAGAGTTTCAAACTTTTGTTTTCTTTTGTTTATTTAAAGATTATGAAGTGTTTCAAGATTTTTTTTTTTCTGGTCACGCCACTCGGCTTGTGGGATTTCCCAACCAGGGATTGTGTCCCCTGTGGTGGAAGTGTGGAGTTCTACCCACTGGACCGCCAGGGAATTTATCTATTTAAAGATTAATAGGGACTTCCCCGGTGGTCCAGTGGCTAAGACTCCACACTCCCAGTGCAGGGGGCCCAGGTTCGATCTCTGGTCGGAGAACTAGATCCCACACACATGCCGCAACTAAGACCCGGCGCAGCCAAATAAATAAATAAATATTAAACAAAAAAAGATTAATAGAAGCCCAGTATGTAAAACAAACAGATAAAGTCAGGCTGGGGACCCGGAGCTTTCTACCTCTACCGTTGGGCTCTGCAGGAGCTCCAGTGACCCTCTAAGACTCATTGATCAGTTGGCCATGTAGCCAAACCAAGTATCTGTATTATAATGCAGGAACGCTGGCCAAATGCCAAGGCTTATGATTATTTACAAGGTTGTGTTGGGTTTTATTTTTTAATATTTTTTGTTTTATTTATTATTATTTCAATTTTTTACCCCGACACAGCTGAGGAATGTGGTACCCTGTCACCAGTTAGAGGGTTTTACCATGGCAGAGATTCTCATGTAGAAGAACAGGAGCATTCCCTTTTGTTCTCCCTGAGGGGTGTATTAGAATCTGGGAGCTGGTGGGCATATGTAGTTTACAAAAGTCCCCCGTGTATGTGTGACATGCCCCCCATCCTGAGGTTGAATTCCCTGGTGTAGGACTGCTATAAAAATGCACAGTAGATTTTGGAAAAATCTGCCCTTTCTCATAATCACTATCTAGCAATCCTTGTCTCCTCCTTAAGGTGTAATGGGGTTTACTAACCTGTCTTTCGGCAAGACATGGGCCCAAATGCCCCCTACTTACAGCAGGAAACACTCTGTCCTCCCAATAATTTATTCAATTTGGCAGATATTTTGAATACCTACTGTGCTAGATGCTGAGGCATGTACTTATAAATACTTGGTCCCTGCCCCTATGGAGCTTACAGTGGGAATCCAGTTATGGGAACATGGATGAAAGGGGTATCAGCCTATTGCTGATCTGGTCAGTCATCCAACCCTGGGCTGTTCCCCAAGGCGAGCGGATCTGAATGGCAGCAACATGGAGACGGTGATCGGACGTGGGCTGAAGACCACCGATGGGCTGGCAGTGGACTGGGTGGCCAGGAATCTGTATTGGACAGATACAGGCCGAAATACCATTGAAGCATCGAGGCTAGATGGTTCCTGCCGCAAAGTGCTGATTAACAACAGCCTGGATGAACCTCGGGCCATTGCCGTTTTCCCCAGGAAGGGGTAAGTTTTTGGCCAACAGAAAAGAGACCCAGGGAAGAAGGGCCTGATGAAGAGGCTCTTGAAAGATGCCTGTATATTAATGGTATCTGGGTGTCCCTGTATTCTCTCAACCTCTGGGTGCCATCTTCCCATGCCTTGCTGATGGCACTCTTGTGTCCCAGGTACCTCTTCTGGACAGACTGGGGCCACATTGCCAAGATTGAACGGGCGAACTTGGATGGCTCTGAGCGGAAGGTCCTCATCAACACAGACCTGGGTTGGCCCAATGGCCTTACCCTGGACTATGATACCCGCAGGTGGGAATCCTGTCCCAGACAGCCTCCTGGAAATCAGGTGGGCAGAGGAGAGGGTGGTTGAGATTGAAGTAGTGAAAACAAACAAGTAGAAAGCTCCTTGGTAGGTAGGGAAAAGCGAGCAGTGAGAAGTATGAGGGCACAAATTCTTGGAGCAAGTGTTGCTGAATCCAGCACTCAACCCTCAGGCGGGGATTATCTGGTTTACATGTTTTTCATTTGAATGCTTTAGCAGAGCATGTCCTCTGGCTGGACCACAGATCCCACTACACCCCATCCAGTTAACTGATTCTTTGCATTTGTTGCTCTCCTGACCCCATCAGGTATTGGAATTTGCAACTCCTGATCTAGATTAAAAATACTGGAGGGCAGGAGAAGAGGGAGGAAGAGGCTCCAAAGCAGTCAATTCTCCTTTCTGCTCTCAGAAAAAGGGAAGGGGATCAAAGTCACCTGGAGAGTTGGACTGGAGAAGAGGAATGCCTTCTTCTGTTAACTTCACTGAGCTCTTTGTAGACTGAGTCTCTTCTTGAAGGGCGTTCACAAGAATTTGGGCTTTGATTCTTGGGTAGGAGTCAAAGGGTTATCAAGTGGTTGAAGATGAGACTGGGGGCTGGCTCCTCCGAGGTCACTAGATTTCTACCCTCTGCAGAACAGCCCTGGCCTCCCCACTTATGAGTCACCAACCAAGTTCTGCTCTTCAGCTTGGGGATTCCCAGTGACCTCTCATCAAGTCAACTTGACTGCTCACAGCACCTGCCAGTTCAGCTCAGGAGGGGACAGCTAGCTTCCTGAGGGCAGGGCTGGGCTACCTGGCAAGTGTCTTCAGCAGCTGCCTTTTCTCCTTTCCTTTACAGGATCTACTGGGTGGATGCCCATCTGGACCGGATTGAGAGCGCCGACCTCAGTGGGAAGCTCCGGCAGGTCTTGGTCAGCCACGTGTCGCACCCCTTTGCTCTCACTCAGGTACTGGCTCAGGAGAGAGGTAACTAAACCTCCTTGACAGGGGTGTTTCCTCGGGGTTCTGCATCAGCAGCCTCAGCCCCAGGTGCTACTGAACAGGTTTGCTATGGAAGCTCATTTTAGGGGTGATTCTTGTACACTGAAGCCTTGCCACTATGTGCCCTGCTGCTCCTGCTGTCCCATGTTCTAACATTCGAAGGAGTGGCTCTCAAACAGCTGTACGGAGTCAACTGTGGAACTTGTTAAAATGCATATTCCCGGGCACTGGATATAAAGAATCTGCCTCCTGAGGGTTGGGCAAGGAATATTCATTTTAACAAGTTCCCCAGTTGATCCCAGTGCTGTGGTCCCAGCATGCAAGCTCAGGCAGCTTACTTTAGTGGGCAGAGGTGTGGAGTGGCTGAGAGCCAGAGTTTTGAGGCAGGTAGCCGGTCGGTAAGTGTTTACTGAGTGAGTACCTCCCATGAGCCAGCTCTGTGGGTTCAAGTTCTGCCTGTGTCATGGAGTAACTATGCAACTTTGACAAGACAGTGAACTTCTCTAAGCTTCACTTACTTATAAAATAAATGAGTTTAATAATAGCATCGGGCTTCCCTGGTGGCACAGTGGTTGAGAGTCTGCCTGCCGATGCAGGGACACGGGTTCGTGCCCCAGTCCAGGAAGATCCCACACGCTGCGGAGCGGCTGGGCCCGTGAGCCTGTGCTCCACAACGGGAGAGGCCACAACAGTGAGAGGCCCACGTACGGCAAAAAACAAAAAACAGAAAATAATAGTATCCTCCTGAAATATACACAAAGCATTAGCAGAGTATCTAGCACTCAGTGCGTGTTATTTCTAATCATTTTATTTAGTATTAGCTGTCACTATTTTAGAGTTCTAACCCTGTATAATAATTCAAGAAAGGAAAAAAGGTATACCAAGCTTGGGGCCAAAACAGGGATTCTCAATCATTTAAAAATCTTTGTCCCTCGGGAGGAACACTCCCAAACTCATTCTACAAGACTACCATCACCCTGATACCAAAACCAAGGATGTCACAAAAAAAAGAAAACTATAGGCCAATATCTCTGATGAACATAGATGCAAAAATCCTCAACAAAATACTAGCAAACAGAATCCAACAGCACATGAAAAGGATCATACACCATGATCAAGTGGGGTTTATCCCAGGAAATCAAGGATTCTTCAATATATGCAAATCAATCAATGTGATACAGCTATTAAGAAACTGAAGGATAAAAACCATATCATCTCAATGGATGCAGAAAAAGCTTTTGACAAAATTCAACACCCATTTATGATAAAACTCTCCAGAAAGTAGGCATAGAGGGAACCTACCTCAACACAATGAAGGCCATATATGAAAGACCCACAGCCAGCATCATTCTCAATGGTGAAAAGCTGAAACCATTTCCTCTAAGATCAGGAAAAAGACAAGGTTGCCCACTCTCACCACTATTATTCAACATAGTTTTGGAAGTTTTAGCCACAGCAATCAGAGAAGAAAAAGAAATAAAAGGAATCCAGATTGGAAAAGAAGTAAAACTGTCACTGTTTGCAGATGACGTGACACTATACTTAGAGAATCCTAAAGATGCTACCAGAAGACTACTAGAGCTAATCAGTGAATATGGTAAAGTAGCAGGATACAAAATTAATGCACAGAAATCTCTTGCATTCCTATACACTAATGATGAAAAATCTGAAAGAGAAATTAAGGAAACACTCCCATTTACCACTGCAACAACAACAAAAAAATACCAAGGAATAAACCTACCTAGACAAAAGACCTGTATGCAGAAAACTATAAGACACTGATGGGAGAACTTAAAGATGATACAAACAGATGCAGATATACCATGTTCTTGGATTGGAAGAATCAACATTGTGAAAATGACTGTACTACCCAAAGCAATCTACAGATTCAGTGCAATCCCTATCAAACTACCAATGGCATTTTTCACAGAACTAGAACAAAAAATTTCACAATTTGTATGGAAACACAAAAGACCCTGAATAGCCAAAACAATCTTGAGAAAGAAAAATGGAGCTGGAGGACTCAGGCTCCTGGACTTCAGACTATACTACAAAGCTACAGTAATCAAGACAGTATGGTACTGGCACAAAAACAGAAATATAGATCAATGGAACAGGATAGAAAGCCCAGAGATAAACCCACGCACATATGGTCACCTTATCTTTGATAAAGGAGGCAAGAGTATACAATGGAGAAAAGACAGCCTCTTCAATAAGTGGTGCTGGGATAACTGGACAGCTGCATGTAAAAGAATGAAATTAGAACACTTCCTGGACTTCCCTGGTGGCGCAGTGGTTAAGATTCCACCTGCCAACGCAGGGGACACGGGTTCAATCCCTGGTCCGGGAAGATCCCACATGCCGTGGAGCAGCTAAGCCCGTGTGCCACAACTACTGAGCCTGTGCTCTACAGCCTGCGAACTACAACTACTGAGCCCACGTGCCACAACTACCGAAGCCCGCGCACCTAGAGCCCGTGCTCTGCAACAAGAGAAGCCACCGCAATGAGAAGCCCATGCACCGCAACGAAGAGTAGCCCCTGCTCAGCACAACTAGAGAAAGCCCATGCACAGCAACAAAGACCCAGTGCAGCCAAAAATCAATCAATAAATTAATAAATTAATTTAAAAAAACACTTCCTAACACCATACACAAAAATAAACTCAAAATGGATTAAAGACCTAAATGTAAGGCCAGACACTATAAAACTCTTAGAGGAAAACATAGGCAGAAAACTATGACTTAAATCAGAGCAAGATCCTTTTTGACCCACCTCCTAGAGTAAAAACAAAAATAAACAAATGGGACCTAATGTAACTTAAAAGCTTTTGCACAGCAAAGGAAACCATAAACAAGATGAACAGACAACACTCAGAATGGGAGAAAATATTTGCAAACAAAGCAACTAACAAAGGATTAATCTCCAAAATATACAAGCAGCTCGTGCAGCTCAATATCAAAAAAACAAACAACCCAATCCAAAAATGGGCAGAAGACCTAAACAGACATTTCTCCAAAGAAGATATACAGATTGCCAACAAACACATGAAAAGATGCTCAACATCACTAATCATTAGAGAAATTCAATTCAAAACTACAATAAGGTATCACCTCACACCCGTCAGAATGGCCATCGTCAAAAAATCTACAAACAATAAATGCTGGAGAGGTTGTGGAGAAAGGGGAACCATCTTGCAGTGTTGGTGGGAATGTAAATTGATACAGCAACCATGGAGAACAGTATGGAAGTTCCTTAAAAAGCTAAAAATAGAACTACCATATGACCCAGCAAACCCACTACTGGGCATATACTCTGAGAAAACCATAATTCAAAAAGAGTCATGTATCACAATGTTCATTGCAGCACTATTTACAATAGCCAGGACATGGAAGCAACCTAAGTGTCCATCGACAGATGAATGGATAAAGAAGATGTAGTAAATACATATGATGGAATATTACTCAGCCATAACAAGAAATGAAATTGAGTTATTTGTAGTGAGGTGGATGGACCTAGAGTCTGTCATACAGGGTGAAGTAAGTCAGAAAGAGAAAAACAAATACCGTGTGCTAACACATATGTATGGAATCTAAAAAAAAAAAAGGTTCTGATAAACCTAGGGGCAGGACAGGAATAAAGATGCAGACATAGAGAATGGACTTGAGGACACGGGGAGGGGGAAGGGTAAGCTGGGAGGAAGTAAGAGAGTAGCACTGACATATATACACTACCAAATGTAAAATAGATAGCTAGTGGGAAGCAGCTACATGGCACAGGGAGATCAGCTCAGTGCTTTGCGACCACCTAGAGGGGTGGGATAAGGAGGGTGGGAGGGAGATGCAAGAGGGAGGGGATATGTATGGGGATATACATATGCATACAGCTGATTCACTTTGTTATACAGCAGAAACTAACACAACACTGTAAAGCAATTATATTCCAATACAGATGTTAAAAAAAAAAAACTTTGTCGCTCGGGCTTCCCTGGTGGCACAGTGGTTAAGAATCTGCCTGCCAATGCAGGGGACACAGGTTTGAGCCCTGGTCCGGGAAGATCCCACATGCCGCGGAGCACCTAAGCCGGTGCACCACAACTACTGAGGCTGTGCTCTAACGCCTGCGAGCCACAACAACTGAGCCCACGTGCCACAACTACTGAAGCCTGTGTGCCTAGAGCGCATGCTCCACAAGAGAATCCACCGCAGTGAGAAGCCCACATACTGCAATGAAGAGTAGCCCCCGCTTACCTCAACTTGAGAAAGCCCACGCGCAGCAACGAAGACCCAATGCAGCCAAAAAAAAAAAGGAATAAACAAAATAAGTAAATTTAAAAAATAAAACAATTTAAAAAAATCTTTGTCCCTTTTTGACAAACATGCACTCTATCTGTATTCTGCATTATATCCTACCGGCCAATAAGATTTTGTCTGGCTTTACTTAATGATAGGCTTTTCCCCACCCCGTACTCCAAATGTAAAACTACAGGATTATATTGAATTTAGTTTTTCAATCTACAAGTTTCCTCTGAGGTTTCTGATGTATACTGCAGGGGTGGGAGGGGAACCACCTACATTGCCCTTCCCCACCCCTGGTAGAGAATCTCAGGATCTCTACATTGGAGGGCAGCTCCCTGCAGAAGTAACCAGAGGACTTGGGCCTGGGCTCTGAGTGATGGGCCCAGAACAGGGACCTAGAACGACTGCCCCCGCCCCGGCCCCTGCAATTTACTCCTGTTTGCTAGGTACAGGAAGTTATTTATTCACTGAGCCACTGGGTCAACTGACTGAGGACTAAGTGTTAGTGCTGGAAATTGAGAGATGAATGAACCACATTCTTGTTCTTGAAGAACTTAATCTGGCAGGACAGATAGACATGTAAATAAATGACCATGGAGTGTCGAAACTCACCTGTGGAAGTGAGGACAAGCTCAGAGCAGCATGGAGGAAACGGTGAATTCTCTATGGACTGGGGGAGATTTCCTGGATAATGTCATATTTGGGGATGCATGGGAGCTGACATGGATAAGGGAAGAAGAGGGCATTTGGACAGAGGGAACACACGGGCTGAGGCACGGAAGCTGTACCAGGGTCTGCCTATTAATAGTTACTCTTTTTGGGGTTTCCCTATTGAGTAGCAGGACAGGTGGATCTACTGGACAGACTGGCAGACCAAGTCAATCCAGCGTGTTGACAAGTACTCAGGCCGGAACAAGGAGACGGTGTTGGCGAATGTGGAGGGACTCATGGATATCATCGTGGTTTCCCCTCAGCGGCAGACAGGTGGACTCCAGGGTCCTAAGCCTGCTTCCTTACCATTGGTGGGGTTGGTTGGTCACCCTGAGGACGGTTAATAACCAAGACAGAGCCACAGGAGAGCCTTTTGGTTCACATCTTAAGTTCTTAGACCTTTCAGCCCCCTGTCGTTATACCTCTCCTGCCCCACGGCCCCTGGGAGTAAGGTAGCCCCGAATCTCCTCCTTTCTGAGAAGTGTCAAATTAGGAGACTTGATTCTGCCCCAGGCCATTCACATCTGCTTTGCTCCCAGGGACCAATGCCTGTGGTGTGAACAACGGCGGCTGCACCCACCTCTGCTTTGCCAGAGCCTCAGACTTTGTATGTGCCTGTCCTGACGAGCCTGATGGCCGGCCCTGCTCCCTTGGTGAGTTGGACTAATTGGCCTCCTGGAACAGCAGAGCCCTTGGAAGGGCAGGGGATCAGCAGCCTCAGCTTTGTTCTTCTGGGTGAGATTTCCCCTCAGGGGTTCTTACAGCAGAGTGACTGGGAGCAATGGGTTTGAGCTTTGGGATGGTACAGACCCAGGTTTGTCTGGCTTCTGGCATTTACTAGGATGGAAATCAGGTCTCCTGATTCCCTGATCCCTACTGTGACCTGTGCATTATCCTCTCTTCCTGCCCTTTGTGGGCCAGCTAGCCCATCCAGAGCTATTAATATTGGAAACTGGGACTTCCCTGGTGGTGCAGTGGTTAAGAATCTGCCTGCCAACGCAGGGGACACAGGTTCGAGCCCTGGTCCGGGAAGATCCCGTATACCATGGTGCACCTAAGCCCGTGCACCACAACTACTGAGCCTGCGCTCTAGAGCCCGTGAGGCACAACTACTGAGCCCGTGAGGCACAACTACTGAGCCTACGTGCCACAACTACTGAAGCCCGTGTGCCTAGAGCCCATGCTCTGCAACAAGAGAAGCCACTGCAATGAGAAGCTCGCGCACCACAATGCAGAGTAGTCCCCGCTCGCCACAAGAGAAAGAGAAAGCCTGTGAGCAGCAACAAAGACTCAACGCAGCCAAATAAATAAATTTATTAAAAAATATATATTGGAAACCAAATCCTTTTTATGTACAGTATTAAGAAGGACATCTAACAGGGGTGCCTAGGATCAGGGCAGCTAAAAAATTGCTTTATCAAATTCTCCACATGCTACTCTTGGACCATATGTAGATATTTGTGGCTCCAGTGATCCACTCCAGTCCTTGTTTTCTCTCCAGTACCTGGCCAGGTGCCCCCAGCTCCCAGGGCTACCAGCGTAAGTGAAAGGAGCCCCGTGCTACCCAACACGCTACCGACGACCTTGCGTTCTTCTACCAGCTGGACCCGCACATCTCTGGAGGAGGTGGAAGGGAGGTAAGTGGGTCAGTATGGAATTGGGGGCTCTTTGATTCAAATCGCCATGCCCTGCCAGCAGAAGACCGTAGGCCCAGCTTGATGATTCTGGCAGATGGGAGGTAGATCACATCATTAGCCACCTGTCCCTGCTACTTGGAACTGGAGATGATATTTAGACTTGCAGGTTGTTGGAAGGAATTCTTTTTTTTAGCTCTGAAGGCAAGAGGCTTTAAGATGAGCTTTAGAGAGAAATCACTCAGGAGGAGTTTCTGCCTGGCATTCCTCCTTCTTCCTTTCTTTCAGTGACGTTTGCTCTCACAGAACAAGTTTAGCACGTGGTCTTGTCCTACAGTTTACTTAGAAGCCACTAAGTCATAGTGGTCTCTGGGCTGTGGCTTTTTAACTTGGGACATCCCCAGGGATGTGATGACCTTAGTTTATAATGACCTGTAACACTCAAACACACATGCATGTATGTGCATGTGTACACACACACACACACACCGTTATTAAATAAGCAAGCATAACCATGAATGGCTCTCAAATTAAGTGTAAAACATTATATTTCATTAGACTGAAGGTGCTGTCAATTTAAAATGCATCCTGATTTGAGAGATTAAACTGAAAAAATGACCAACAGCAACTGTGAGATGCCATTAATTGTAAGACACAGTCCTATCTCAGAGATATTAGAATATAGAAAAAATGCACATCTTAAAATTGATGAAATATCATGTTATATTCCATTTAGAGAAAGTCTTATAAATATGTTTTTTATTTACACTTTGCAAAAAATCATCTGGAAATACAGATAGGAGTAAAAAAGAAATAAGTACTCATGTGTAATTAATTACCTTTAATGTTTTTTTCTGATTTGATATATGTGTATATTGTGAAATGGTTACCACAGTAAGTCCAGTTAACATCCATCACCACACGTATATACTTTTTTTTTCTTATAATGAAAACTTTTTAAATCTACTCTCTTAGCAACTTTCAGACATACAGTATTGTTAACTATAGTCACTATGATGTACGTTACATCCCCAGGACTTACTTATCTTATAACTGGAAGTTTGAGCCTTTTGACCATCTTCACTCATTTTGTCCACCCCCAACCTCTGGCAACTGCCAATCTGTATGGTATCAATTTATCTATGAGTTGGTTTTTTTTTTCTTTTTCAGATTCCACATATAAGTGATATCATATAGTATTTGTCTTTCACTGTCTGACTTGTTTTACTTAGCAGAATGTCCTTCTTTTTCATGGCTGAATAATGTTCCACTGTATACCTATACCACATTTTCTTTATCCATTCATCCACTGATGGACACTTAGGTGGTTTTCATGTTTTGGCTCTTGTAAATAATTCTACATTGAACATGGGGGTGCAGATATCTTTTTGAGACAGTGATTTCATTTCCTACTCTTACTATACTGATGTCTATCTTCCCAGGCATTTTTCTATTAGAATACTTTCATTGTAATATTATTTTTAATATCAACAGTAGCTTAAAAGATAATTAACACGTGATTTCAATTCTGAAGGCAGAAACATAGTAATAATTCCAAATAAGACCACTAGACTCAAGTCCCTAAAATGATAAGATTTGTACATGATCAAACTTATTCTATATGCCCCATTTTCTCTTGTTAGAAGAGTTTATGTAGAAAAGCAAACAGATATAAACGTGTACCTTTCTCACTAAATTTTAAGCACTAACAATCATTATTAATCTGATTTTATTCAGGTTTATTTAGAAAACTTTTGAACCCTACTCAGATATTTCCTTCCTGTCAGAGTTGTATCTGAAGACTCAGTACATCTTGGTTTCAGATGCTGCTGCAGGTAGCTCTTCTCTAAACTTTTAGGACACGTCTTTAATTGCCAGCTCATAACGTGCCACAAAGGAGTTACCGTCTCAGCATTTCAAGTTAGTTATCCAAGCCCTCCCTCTGGATGTCTTGCATATTCCCTTGTGAAAGAATGAAGGAAAGAAAAACAATATTTTTTTTTAAGTCTCTCTAGACCTTGTGATAATCTTGATCCAATCCCAGGTTTGCTTGGCTGGTAGCTTAATGAAGTCTGCTATTGATGTCCTTCGTATTCTTGCAGCTCACTCCCAAACCTGCTTCTCCTTTTTAAAGAATCCTCTTTAAAGAGTACATATTTTAGGGAATTCCCTGGTGGTCTAGCGGTTGGGACTCCACGCTTTCGCTGCCGAGGGCCTGGGTTCAATCCCTGGTCAGGGAGCTGGGATCCCACAAGCTGCATGACCAAAAACAACAACAAAAAAGAGTGCACATTTTAAAACACATTTAAACATGATACAGCATCTTGAAGACAGTAGCTCATGCTGATTTCTCTGTATTTTCTTGTCCTGCCCTCTCCTTGCTTCCGCTATCTCCTGTCTGGTATAGTCTCATATCTGAAAGCCCCACTCCCAGGCCTTTAGCCCTGTCCTTCACAGGACTGTCCCCATTTCCTGGCAGAAGGCAAGATCTTTGTTGAATATAAGTAGCCTTCACATTCAGTTTTCTCTGCCCCACAGATGCTCTGAAAAGGATGCCCGGCTGGGCCTCTGCACGTATTCCAATGAGGCCGTACCTGCTGCTTCAGGTAAGCCCTCAGTGCCCAACTGTTTTGAAAAACAAGATGTAAGGAACCTAAGTCTCCATTGATATCTTGCAGAACCTTCATGGGGACTCTTTGGGGTTGATGAACCCTTTTCTTAGACTAAATCCATAGAAAGAATAACCATAACAGCTGCCACTTATGGAGTGCTTTCTGTATGCTAGGCACTTGTTAAGCCATATTTATGTGTGCATGCGTGTATGTATATGTATTTGTATATACACACTCACCTTCAATCTCCACCAGCCCTCTGAGCAATTTATTATTTACATTTAACTGATGAGAAAACACAGGCTTAGAAGTTAAGCATCTTGCTCTAAGTCACACAGCTAGTAAGTAGTGGAAGTGGGATGAGATGCTGACATAGTGATAGGTTTCTTCTCAGCCCCCTCTCCCCTCCCGCTGTGGCCTCTTCTCTGAGAAGGAGGCCCCTAGCCATCCTCAGATGGTATGGGATGCAACAGCTACAAAAGGAGCCCTCCATCTTCCCAACCCTCACACCAGCTAGAAGACTGTCGGGGGTCCCCACCTAGCGTCCTTCTGCTCTTCCTAGGGGAAGGACTTCATGTCAGCTATGTCATCGGTGGACTCCTCAGCATTCTGCTTATTCTGGTGGTGATCGCGGCTTTGATGCTGTACAGGTAACCTCAGCCCCACTGCAGTGGCTGTATGTTTGCTGTATGTCCCATTAGCACGTTTGGGACCTCCTGAAGTTGACAGCTCACTGATTCCACCTATGACCAGCCTCATTTCAAAGTTGGATCCCTGGTCAGAGCAGCAGAAGGGAAGGGCAGAAACCTGAATGTGTACCCTTCTTCCCCAGTTACAGCCCAAGTAGTTTCCTCATTTCATGATCACAGCAACGCTTGGTATTTTCCTTATAGACTAGGATACTAAGGACACAGAGGGTGTTACCCAAGTTCACACGGTAAGAGGCAGAGCTGGTACTGACTCTAGCATCTTTGCTTTTACCACCACTCTACACTACCTCAAACCACTGAAGCTGGAAATGATCTTCTCTTCACACAAACACAACTCTTTACTACAATGTGGGGTGATAGATACATCATTGCTCGGTAGGGATCATCCTGGGAAGGTGGAATGTGTGGTATTCAATTTAGAGTCTTCCTTTTATGACCCTCTCTGTATATATTTTCTCCTAAATGCTTTAAATGCAGCAAAAATGTCAGGATTTTGCTGCTACTGCAGCAGCTTCTACTAACAACAACAACAGTAATAGTAACACCTACCATTTAATGAATATGTGTCAATGTCACAACAACCTTGTAATACAGGCATTATTATTCCTCACTTTACAGATGAGGATCTAAGGCTCAGAAAGTTTAGATTATGCCCACCAATACCCCAGCCAGTAAGTAACAGAAGTGGCATTGAAACGTAGGTCTGTTTTGACTCTAAAGCTCAGTGTATTTGTTATCTACTGCTGTATAACAAATTACCCTGAAACTTAGCAACTTAAAATGACAACCACTGATTATCTCACAGTTTCTGTGGATCAGAAATCTAGATGCAGGGACCTCCCTGGTGGCGCAGTGGTTAAGAATCCACCTGCCAATGCAGGGAACACAGGTTCAAGCCCTGGTCCGGGAAGATCCCACATGCCACGGAGCAACTAAGCCCGTGTGCCACAACTACTGAGCCTGCACTCTAGAGCCTGCGAGCCACAACTACTGAAGCCCACGCGCCACAACTACTGAAGCCCACGCGCCTAGAGCCCGTGCTCCACAACAAGAGGAGCCACCGCAATAAGAAGCCCATGCACCACAATGAAGAGTAGCCCCCACTCACCACAACTAGAGAAAGCCCGTGTACAGCAACGAAGACCCAATGCAGCCAAAAATAATAAACAAATAAAATTAAAAACAAACAAAAAAAGAAATCTAGATGCAGATTAGCTGGGTGCCTCTGCCTCAAGGTGTCTTACAAGGCAGCAATCCAGGTATCAGCCAGAGTTGTGGTCTTATCTCGAGGCTTCACTGGGGAAGGATTCAGTTCCTCGCAGGCTGTTGGCTAGAGGCCTCCCTCAGCAGTTTGTTGCCTTGTGGGCCTTTCCATAGGACAGCTTTCAACATGGCAGCTTGCTTCCCCCAGAGCAAGAGTAAGAGAGAGGGGAGGGAGGGAGGGAGAGAGGGCAAACTAAGATAGAAACCAGTTTCCTTGTTAGGAGTTTCCTTGTAACCTAATCCAGTATCCCTCACTTTTGCATGTTCTGTTCATTAGAAGCGAGTCACCAGATCCAGCCCACACTCACGGGTCAGGAATTCAGAAGGTGTGAGTACCAGGAGGCAGGGACCACTGGGCCCTCTTAGAGGCTACCTGCCACAACTTGGGTTACAGCTTCCCCAGATATTATCCCCATACAGATCTGAACTAATTTCTCATCACTTTTTCTCCTAAAGACACAAAAAATCCAAGTTAACTGATCCTGCAATGGGGAACCTGACCTACAGCAACCCTTCCTACCGAACTTCCACTCAGGAAGTGAAAATTGAAGCAATCCCCAAACCAGCCATGTACAATCAACTGTGCTATAAGAAAGAGGTAAAAATTAAAATTTATATCCAAGAGTTTGTTTTTGGAGGGCGGGGGTGGATTATACTCCAGTTGCCTGAGTAGATCAGTAAGGGATGCTGGGTAGTCCATCTACCGTTTTGGAAGTTATAGTGAACAGAAGAATGGGATGTGATTCGGGTTTCTGGAGAGGTCTATAACTTCTGAGGGAGCAGCTTGAGGGGCCCTAGTGAGAGTAAGGTTAGAAAGCAGATCCCAGAAGCTTTAGGTCTGAAAGCATGTGAGTGTGCACCTCCCTGCCAGGAGATACTTTCCCAGGCTCAGGGGTTCCTTCCCTCCTGGAGCTGTCATTCCCCAGCAGTGAGGCTGTGCCCCTCTGAAATAACCCCAAACTCCTAGGAAACACCAAAAAACCCAAGAGCTCCTGGACTCTCCCTTTCTAACCTCTGATCCAAGCTTTTGGCACCTGTGGTTGGGAATGGCTGGAGTTCTGCTATTCTTCCTCTTATCACATAATCTAGAGGGATTTCTCTAGAATTCTGAAAGTTTATATGCTTTTGTTCTTTTAACTCCTTTGTTGCTGCAGTGAAAATTTATTTGCTAAATGTTCAGGCGTGAAGAATAGTCCCGTTTTGACTAGGGAATATAGCCTGGGACTTAGATTTTCCTAGTCTGATATGACCCTTGTTTTTTTCTAAAATCCTGTAACCCTTCATGAGAAATTATCCCTTATGAGACTTAACCCATCTACTCTCTTGGCCTGTCTAGCACAGTCAAAGCCAGCCCTCACACCTATAGGGCATAATGAATACACTTCATACAATAATCATGTGATTTCAGGATCCATGAATTTCCCTATTAAAACAAAGCATCCACTACAAGCCAACACAGAAGCTGCAGGGATAGCTTGCAGATTTAGGGATGGCAGACCCCTTCTCTGTGAATACCTTTGAGAGAAAGACTCTTGAAGCTTCTTGGGTTCCTGGAGTGTCTGATGCCCCAGAAAAGAACCCCAATGAGGGCCCTAGGTTAGAAATTAAAATCATGTGACTCTTTCTCCTGTTGTATGCTTTTTCCTCAGCAGCTCTTTCACCCCTCTGATAGTCTTTCACCCTTTCTCTTCTGATTTCCTCTTGATTTCAGGTACCTGTTGCTGTGTGTTTGTAGAGGGCGTGGTATCACCCAAATTGCTAGTGCCACGTCACCCACATCTCCCTGACTTACCCCACGTGTCTCTGTGATGAAGACACTGAGTGGTCTGCATCTTATCTGACACTAATTCAGCTTGGAGGGTGTGCTGGCTGACTGGGCATGTGTGTGTGTGCCTTGATCAAGGGAGTTGTCACTCCCAGAGGGCAGGGACCATATTTTATATTGTTTAATCATCAAAGTATCCTGCTTATTGAAGGGAAGGGGCTCAATAAATATCTGTGGAACTGAACTGTTACTAAAGTAGAGCAGCAGTTGCAGGGCTCTTGGCAGGAACACCATCCCAGGGACAGAGCCCAAGCCATGGCCCATTTTCTCTTGGCAGTGGCGGCATGTTGGTTGGTATCCCCCAGAAACCAGGAGTACGGCTACCCCTTGAGGAATCCATAAAGGGAGAAGCCTGAGTGGAACTTAAGGCTGTCCTTGGAACAATCGCAGGTTGCTTGGAAATGGCCCTGAGGCTCCTGGGAGTAGAGCCAGAATAACCTCCCACAAAAGCTTATAGGTTACAGTACCCCCAGTGGATTGACAGAACTCAAGTAAGAGGGTTTTCTAGAGCCCTCCTGTCTTACCTTCTAAAACTTTTCTTCTTAAGAAAGTTAGAAAGAAGAGAATTAAGAATAAAATAGCACATGAAACTGTATTCAGTATCTTATAATAAGCTATAATGGAAAAGAATCTGACCATATATGTGTATATATATATATATATATATATATATATAACTGAATCATTTTGCTGTACACCAGAAACTAACATTGTAAATCAACTATACTTCAAAAAAAAAAAAAGGAATAGCACCAAAGTAGTTTAAAATCTTGAATAAATGCACATTTAGTTGCTTTTGTCAATTGCTTCTGATCATGTATATTAGCATGCTGTCCCATTAATAAACCCCATTAGCAACGTAATAATAGCTAACATGATCTAGTGCATGTTACGCGTCAGGCACCTACTAATTGCATTGCGTGGATTGCCTCATTTAACTCTCACAGCCATTGGTTATGAGGTACGGACACTGTTACTCTAAAGCGGTGAGCCTGAGTTTGGGAGATGTTCAGTAATTTGCCCGAGGTGATGTAGCCAGTGAGTGGCTCACGGAAGTCACGGTTCTCCCTCCTCCCTGTATGATAATGGTAATAATCATCACAGCTGCTCCTTTCCTTTTAGGCTCAGCCTCATACATTTGCTCTGACTAGATTTCCCCATTTGTTTGTGGGATTTTTGCGCTCTTCATGCCCACTCTTAGCCCATCCACTTCCTTTCTAAGTTCGTCATGAGATCCTTTACAGAGAGCCAACCAACTGACCGTGTCTCTCCACTCCCCACCCTAGGGTGGACCTGACCATAACTACACCAAGGAGAAGGTCAAGATTGTAGAGGGGATCTGCCTCCTGTCTGGGGACGATGCTGAGTGGGATGACCTCAAGCAACTGCGCAGCTCCCGAGGGGGCCTCCTTCGGGATCATGTATGCATGAAGACAGACACCGTGTCCATCCAGGCCAGCTCTGGCTCCCTGGATGACATGGAGACGGAGCAGCTGTTGCAGGAAGAGCAGTCTGAGTGCAGCAGCGTCCATACCGCAGCCACTCCTGAAAGACGGGGCTCCCTGCCAGACACAGGCTGGAGACACGAACGCAAGCTCTCCTCAGAGAGCCAAGTCTAAACGCCCATGTTTCCTTCCCTTCCTACCTGCTCCTTCTCCTTGGTGGGCTTCAGTCCCTGAGTTCGCTTATACAGCAGGCCCCTTTCCTGTGTGCTCGTCCTGCGCCGCCTCCTCCCGCCTCGTAACTGCTCCCAAGCCCTCCACTGGAGCTGTTTCCACCTGGGTTCGTAACTACCTGTGCACAAGAAATGATGGGGCATCCTGAGAATTTAGACCTGGATTTTACCACGAACCTCACCTCATGCACGCCATCCTGAGCCCCCTTGAAACCAGGCTCAGTAATGATTCCTCGTCAGTACAGAGCTCCACCTCCCCTTCCCCTGGCACCCTCAGTACCTGCCCCCCAAGAGCTGATGATCCAGGACTGCACTCGCTCCATCAGAGCTGGCCTGACCGCATCTCTGAGGGACCTTGCTGACCGGGGGGCTGGGGCGGGGGAGTGGGGGTCATGGGTAAAGAGAGAGATGAAGGATAGAGGCTGAGAGAAGGAGGAGTCAGCCCAGCTGGCATGGGCATCTGGAAAACCTCCAGCCTCGAGTGCATTGGCAACATGAAAAAGCTTTTAAGGGTGATTGGGCCTGGGTGTCCTCTCCACTGCCAGCAATGGATATTATTCTTGCCCTGACAGTTGTTGTTTCTTCAGCTGCAGATACTGATGAGGTCTGGGTACGGCTCAAGCTGTTCTTCCTCCTGCTAGAACATCTGGAGCCTTTTCTACCTTCAGATGACTGGGGGGTCTCTATCACATGGCAGCTGGCTAATATGAATTCCCTCCTGCTGCCTCCAGGTTGTGAGCCGGTGTCTTGAATGCATGTGGGACCCTCAGGGCTGGGTCTCTGCAGTGTCTGAGAAGCACTGCTTAGACCAATCTTAGCACATCCCCTGAACTGTAATGTTCTGCCACTTTCTCCTTCCTCATTCTCTGGGATTCTGAGCACAGAGATCCTGAAGCAACTCTCCAAAGAAGGGCCAGAAGTTTTCATACATGGTCAGGAAGAGTGATTGGTTTAGAGACTTGAGGCACCCAGGGCTTAAAGGGAAGTATCCATGAAGCTGAGCCTCCTGTGTTCTCTCTCAGGTGCTCAGGGATCTAAGTGAGTAGACAGAGCCTGCGGCTGTGGGTGGTGAAGTTCCCATTCCGACTCTTCCCAGCTAAGTGACTCCCTTTTCATGCTGAGGTGCCATCACTTGGTTCATGCTTATTCACACGAAAGGCATGTGTGTCACACTAGTGTCAGGGGAGTTGAGACTTTTGACTATCCTAAAACTTCTACCTAGCTCTTCTTTTTTGGGGAGGAGGGGAGGTGCCTAATTTGCTTTTTCTGACCTAGCCTTGTAGGCACGTATGGTGAAGAGGCCTAAATAAAGATGCAGAGTGGGGGGCGAGGAGTAGGAAGGTAGAGAGAACCACTGAGGAAGCCCTTTCAGCCCAGGGCAGATCCAGACCTCTTTCACCCAGGGATCAAAAGCAACAACAGGAACTGAGAATGGAGTGGGGGTGCTTCAAGGGGAAGTTTCCGGATTTGAAACACATCCTGGGGTTCTTGGTATTGAGAAATCAGCTGCCAAACATGTAAGTGAAAAGGGAAGATCAGAGCAAACCTTTTCTGGTCAGTTCTAAGACCGCTAGAGACAGGTGCCAGGCTCTTAGCCCTGCTCGCCGTAGCCAGCCCCAGGTCTAGACCCTCATAGGACAGCCAGGCCAGGCCAAGCAGGCTTTTCCAGTACACAGAGTGGGAAAGGAAAGGTCCTCTTCCTGGGAGGAAAGGGGGACATTTCACACTTGATGGGGCAGTAAAAGAAGGAGCCCTTTGGGTCCTCAGACTCACGGTTGAGCATGGGGAGAAAGTAGCAAAGTGGCATTTTCTTGAACGGAAAGGGGGAAGGATCTTATTGCACTTGGGCTGTTCAGAATGTAGAAAGGACATATTTGAAGAAGTATCTATTTGAGCACTGATTTACTATGTAAAAAGCAAAATCTCTCTGTCCTAAACTAATGGAAGTGACTCTCCCACGCTCATGTGTAATGGTTTTAACGTTACTCACTGGAGAGATTGGACTTTCTGGAGTTATTTAACCACTATGTTCAGTATTTTAGGACTTTATGATAATTTAATATAAATTTAGCTTTTCTTAATCACCTTGCCTGGCTTGGAGTCATGACTAATAACTGCACCTGCTCTGTCTGGCAGAAACATGCTGTGGAAGACCTGCTTGCAAACATCACCTCTAAGTCCCTTGGGGATGTGAGGACACTGAAGAGCAATAAAGGGTGGGAGGTTCCTGGCTGGAGGTTCAGCTCATCTTGAAAAGACAGGTTAAGACCAGAGTTCATTGGCTTCTGAAATCCTTATTTCCTCTAGAGGAGGGTGGATGATAGGTTTCATCTTGAGTGCCAACTCTGGTTGGTCATGGCTGCCTGAGGTTCTGTTCAGACCCAATGGGAAAAGTGTCATGATGGTTAGTGGCGTCTCCTTTGGGCAGCAAAAGGAAGTGTCATGGCATGTATACCATGTATCTTCTATTTCTCTTCTAGGTCTACGAGGACTTCAGTGTCACAGAACTTGACTTTGCCTTTCAGTGATGGTCACTGGCAAGACTGTCTGATGTCTTGAAATAAAAGTACTGGGATGGGGACAAGAAGGGCTAATTCCAGTCCTAGATCTGCCTCTAGCTCTGTTTGATCTTAGTCATGTTTCACAGTTACTCTGAGAATGGGTCAATCAACACTAAGATTCCTTTTATTTTTAAAAAGCTGTCTACTCATAGCTCATCCATTACATCTCAAGCCTAGAACAAGGCATTGGGGAATCTCTTTTCAGGTATCTGGACAAATAATACCTCTCAGTGAAGATTGGGAATCATGCAAGTATTAATGCCAGTTATAGAATTTGATGTCAAGGGTCAATAGTTGATTTTCTAAGCCATAAACCATTTATAGAACATTGCTCCCATTTATTCATTCATTCATTCATCTGCTAGGGGCTGGACACTACCCAAGCATGACCAAGAAAGAGTATCACAGAGCTTAGAGTCTACCAACAACCCCACCCCCCCCCAAAAAGAAAAAGAAAGCAAGAAGGACCGAATCCTTTTGAATGTAAGTGACAAGAGATCTGAGTATAAACTGCAGTGTATAATTCTTCCAACTTTGGTGAGGGATAGGTGTGCTACAACAAAAATAAGTGGAATAGCTCAAGGACAACCATCCACCATTCTTTTTTTGGAAAGAAACCCCCCCAAAAAACACAACAGAGAGAAAAAGAGGACATTTGAAGCAATGAAATCTAGCCTAATGCACAAGCCTGTATACCTGTAGGAAGTACCCCTTTCCAGAGCCTCAGAATAAGTGCCCTTTTCCATAGCCTCAAGCTATGAACAGTGACCACTAGGGCTGGGAACTCAGGAAGAACTTTTCAAATGGGAAGAAAAATTGAATGCATTAAACACACACCATTTGCTTGCAAAACTGCAAGTGTTTCTGGAGGAACAAAATTTGTTGAGTGCGTTTTGCTAAACTGTGACCGTCCTGCTACTTCAGAAGGGGATGGGAGAGGACCTGATGGCCCAGGTCTTGACGAGAATTTGACCACTGGCAAATGAGAATTTTGTAACAGCGTCAAGGACTAGCACCCTGTTTTCAGGTTATGCTGGCTCTTAGTTTCCTAATCAGTAAAATGGAAAGGCTGAACCAGATGATTGCTAAGGTCATTTCTGGCCTGAGACTTCTATTTATGTTCCTTCCAGGAAACCTTGGGGCTGAAACAAGAGTTGAGAATTCCCTGTCTGGTTTTCTGGATATAAAACCTAAAAATGATAAGTAGGGAGATTTTGAGTCAAATTCTAACAAACGGGACATATTTTTGCAAACTAATTATGTTCAAAATATAGTCACTGCCTTTCTTTCTATATTATTTGAACTGTGCAACCTAAAGTGAAAAGATCTCTGTAGCCTGTAAAGAGGTCTCCATGGCATGAACTGAAGCTTTCACCAAACCTAGGCCTGAAGAAAACAAAGTCAGTACTGCATAGGAAGCTGGAAAAAGCATCTACAAGAGCTGAGGGTGCATGATGTTCTAAGTGTAATGCACTGACACTCAAGGGCATCTTTAGTCATTTCTACTAATGGACATGATAAAAGAAATGTGGTTGAGCCTTTTTTGTGGCTAAGAAACAGTCTATGTCTTTTCTTCATATTTGAAGATGACTCAACTGATCCAGTTAATAGGATGTGTGTTTGGGGAATGTTTCAGGCAGCCTTTGTTTTGAAACATTCCCTCACTTGCCCATTATTTTCTCTCCAGATCATTCTTCCATTAACCAGCTGACAGAGGCTAAGCAGAGCTCAGCACAGGGAACAGAGTTTTATTTCCAGTCAAGGCTCCACCTCACAACTTTGGATTCCTTCACGTGCCTTTAAAAGAGATCCAGACAGCCTAATTAAGGGTCTGAGTTTAAATCCAAGGCTGAGGTTAGCCCCAGGCTATACAATCTGCTTATTTCATTTTACAAGACACAAAGAGCCAAGAACTCTCACTTAACCTGCCCTTCTCAGTGGTTTTTCCTCCAGCCCCTAAAAGCCTGTTGACAGCTTGCTAAGGAGGTTCCTATCTTTCCCTCCTGGCTACTTCCTTTTTGGTGGAGCTGATCCTTCTGTGGTCGAAGTTCTTGGGCAGCCTACATTTTGGGGCCTATGGGAAAAATGGGCTATGAGAAAAGAGGAAAAAAAGCTGTCCATTCCTTCAATCAACCGGCACCTTTAAATGCAGCCAACTGCAAGATGGGACAGGCTTTGCAGTCTTGGAGGCCAGTCAAGGCACTGAACCCATAGACACTTGAGGTCTGTGTTAATGTCACCACTGCTGTCTCCAGGGAATAATGCAGGGGGTACCTGGACTGAAAGTTGAAGTTAATCATTGAAGCTGCTCCTTTTAGGCTGGAAGTATGGATCCATGTCCCATGCTAGGGATGTTTCCACCAAAATGTAGCTTGTGATTATGATGGAATGAGCACTGTCCCAACACTAGTAGACTTCTCAGAAAGGCTCAGCACAGTTACTCAGCAGCCACAACGTTTGGCATTTGTTTCCTACTTGCAGTTGCAATAATATAGTGTTCACTTAGATCTCTAATGCCCACAAGGGTTTCACTGTCCTATTATTAACCTCCATATGTGGAACTATTGAGAGACCCCAGGAATAAAGTAGGTACACATAACTCTAATAAATACATAGATAAATGCCATTTGATGATAATCCTAGACTAGCCAAACATTTATTGAGCATCTACTATGGGCAAGGTACTGTATTAGGTTTCTACAAGGCTCTACAGAATCTGCCATTCCCTTCTCTCCATTATCAGACCTCAGCTCCTACTACCTTCCTGCTGCCAACTATTCTGCTCCAGCTATACTGGCCACCCTGTTTCTCAAACCTGCCAGATATGCTCCCAACTTAGGGTCTTCGCATAGCTGTTCCCTATGGCTGGCACTTTCTTCCTCTAGATATACTCATGGTGAACTGCTTTGCCTTACTCAAGTTTTTGCTCAAATGTGATCTCAGTGAAACTCTGACCACCCTTTATAAAATTACAGTCCTTCCAACTCGACTTCCCAATCCCTCTTACCTTGTTTTATTCTTTTCTATTTTCCCATTGCACATATTGTCTAATAATATACCATATGATTTTTTGTTTGTTTCCTCACTATAATGTGAGCACTATGAGAAGAAGGATTTTTTGAGAGGAGGGGCTCTATTTTGTTCACTGATAATCCCAAATGCCTAGAACAGTCCCTGCACATACTAGATGCTCAATAAATATTTGTTGAATGAATGAATACATTAATGGAATCAGACATCTAATGCCCACCTTCTAGTGGGGCTGCACTTAAACCATATAAGACAAAAAGGGATTTTGCCATCTTGTTCTAAAACTCTCCAGGGTCTAGACTCTGCACGTTACTTAATGATCAGATTCCAGGTTACCATCACTCTCTACTTAAATGTAATCTTCAGTTTATTTCTGGTAATATTTATTTTTTTATTTTTATTTTTTTTTGCGGTACACGGGCCTCTCACCGCCACGGCCCCTCCCGCCGCCGAGCACAGGCTCCGGACGCGCAGGCCCAGCAGCCATGGCCCACGGGCCCAGCCACCCCACGGCACGTGGTACCCTCCCTGACCGGGGCACGAACCCGTGTCCCCCGCATCGGCAGGCGGACTCCCAACCACTGCGCCACCAGGGAAGCCCTCTGGTAATATTTAAATAAAGTAAACATGCCAATGATCAATGACTGAAGAAGACTATTTCTATATATTTCTAGCCTGTTTCTCAAAAGTTATTGTGGACTTCCCTGGTGGTGCAGTAGTTAAGAATCCATCTGCCAATACAGGGAACACAGGTTCAAGCCCTGGTCTGGGAAGATCCCACATGCTGCGGAGCAACTAAGCCTGTGCACCACGACTACTGAGCCTGCGCTCTAGAGCCTGCAAGCCACAACTACCGAGCCCGCGTGCCTCAGATACTGAAGCCCGCATGCCTGGAGCCCGTGCTCTGCAACAAGAGAAGCTACCGCAATGAGAAGCCCGCGCACTGCAACGAAGAGTAGCCCCCACTCACCACAACTAAAGAAAGCCCACGCGCAGCAACGAAGACCCAACACAGCCAAAAATAAATAAACTAATTAATTAATTTTAAAAAAAGGTTATCGTGAGCTTTTTGCTTCAATTGGCTCCTCTCTCCTACCTCCACCTTGGATCTGTCCTCATCTCTTATCTTTTCACTCTCTCCACTCTGTGGTCTCATCCACAATTTCAACTTTTCACTTTATGAAGGTGATTCCCAAATTTATATCACTTGAGTCCTAACCTCTTTTCACAGCTCTCACTCTGTATTTCCTGGGCCTACTTACATGATTCCATTTGCATGTCTCATTGGTATGTAAAAGTAAACAGGTCTGAAACCAAATACCTTGTCTTCCCTTTTTTTTTTTTTTTTTCCTTGTCTTCCCTTTGAGACTGGCTTCTCCTGACTTTCTACTTCCATTTGGTCAATCAATGCCTCCCAGTCCCTAGGCTCAAATCCTGGCACACTCTGACTCATCTCCCTAAATGGGCCCCACCCTCACCTTTATAACTAAGCTAGTCTGTTGCCAAATCCTTCCCTCTTTCTTGAATCTGTTCTCATCATTTCCACCGCTCATATCAGACTCCTAACTGGGCTCTCAACTCTAACCCATTTTAGAATTAGACAATCAAGCTAATTAGTTTTCCTAAAGTGCAATCCTGATTTTGTCACTCCCTTGCTCAGAAACCTTCAATAGCTCCCCACTGCCTACTTTAATAAAGTACAAATTCCTTACCCTAGTATTCAAGACCCTCCAAAAACTGTTCCTAACTTTATCTGTTAATCTGTGTCCCACTACTTCCTAACATGAACCCTGTTCTAAAATCAACCCACATGTTCAACTCCCAACATACTATGTACTTTCTTGTCTCTGTGCCTTTGCCTGTACTTTTCCAAATACTAGACATTCTCCCTGCTCCTTCTATTAAAAAAAATTTGTTTTAACATGTCAGTGGTAAAAAATTCATTTCCCTCCCTGGCAAGTCCCATCCCTATTAAGTTTTTTGAAATTCCAGTAATGTTCTAACCATTTTCAGGCATGCACACAAATATACATACATTTATAACCATATATAATAAAATCATTCCATATATGTATGCTTTTCTGCAATTTGCCTTCTTTTCAGTGAAAGTTGGTGCATTTTTCTAACCAGCATGTATAGATTAACCACATTCTTTTTAACAGTTGCACAGTGTTCTATTGAATGGATTATACCATAATTTATATAATAAGTTCCCTATAGATGAACATATAAATTTCAGGGTTTGTTGTTGTTTGTTTGTTTTCTAAATCAGTGCTGCAGTGAATGTCTTTGTACATTTTTCTTTCCATACATGCATAGGTCTGTATGACAAATTCCCATCAGTAGCATTACTTGGCCAGAGATTATGTACATTTTATATTTTAATAACTGCTAAATTGGCCTCCTAAAAGTTTGTATCAATTACACTTTTACCAAGAAGTGAGTTTGAGTGTGTATTTCTCTAACTCTTGGCTAACCAAAAGTTGTTAAACTGTTTCATCTTTGCCAGTTTGATGGATTAAAAAAAAATTGTTTTATTACTTTCACCCATCCCCTCTCCATTTCTTAGTCTCTTGGCTACATATGCTTTAAATCCCAGATTAAAAATCCATCCCCCTAAAAAAAAAAAAAAATCCCCTTCCCAGATCCTCCCCCATCTAATTTCTCCCTTCAGTTAAACATCTACAGCTTTTCTTTTATATTGTTCTCATATTTCTTTGAATTTTAGTGACTAGTCTATATGTTTTATTCTTCTGACCACTGTAGTTTGCAGATTCCTTGGAAATTAGGACCAATGTTTCATAGAAACATTGGATGTAGAGCTAAACAAGAATTTTCGGACCAAATTAACCAAGCCCCTCATTTTTATAAACAACAAGATTTATCAAGCCTTTGAAGAATGCATTACTGTTCAAAGCCCATTCCTAGAAATTCAATTAGTTATATTAAATCCTCACACTAAGTTTAAAAGGGAAACATCATTATCCCGTCTTACAGATGAGGAAACTAAGCTCCAGATTATTTACTAAGAAGAGTGCTTTACTCAGAGCAGGTCTAAGACCAGAATCCAGCGTCCCGGCTCCATCCACCCTCCTTCCACTAAATCCAGCAGCCTCTCTGGTTTTCCTCACGCCCTTAGCTGCGCAATCAATATTTGGTGAATGAAATGACTCATAAAAAATTGCCAAGTGTTGACAGTAGTTTAAATATCTGTAATTAAATAAAGCAAACCTGCTGACAGCCGGAGATGCAGAACTCTCCACAGACCTTTCGCGCTTCTTTTCGGGGTTTTCTGCATCTTTCTCTCCGGCGACCCCTCTCCCCACCGGACCAAGCAGCGCCGGGTTCCAAGGGAAACACGGCTGCGCGTGGCCCCTTTAAGGCTGAGGGCGGCGCGTGCCCATAGTTCTTTCAAATGGACCAATAAGAAGGGCGATGGGCGGTCCGCCGAGGGCCAATAAACAACGAGGACACTGCGGGGTGTGCGGCGGCCCAAGCGGTTTCAAACGGCTTAGAGCAGACCCTCGGTTCTGACCCAGCGGAGGTGAGTGGACTGTGGGCCTGGCCCACCCGCCTAGGCCCTTGAGTTCACGAGTCGCACGCGCGTAGCGGCCCTGAACCCCGGGCGGGGAGCCTCCGTGGACGCGCGCCTCCCTCGCCCCACGAACCCGGCGGGTCTGAGGCGGCGAAGCGGGGCGGAGGCCGTTGGACTCGCGGCTGGGAGGGCGAGGGGCGTGGGCGCTTGTGTGAGGCGGAGGCCGGGGCTGGGATCTGGGTGACCAGAGCGTGCCGCGACGGGGTTCGGGCGGTAGAGTCCTGGGGACGCGTGCGGCGCAGGGCCGTGCCTGGTGGCTCAGGGTGTTTGGGTACTGGGGCGGGGGCCTGCGAGCCGGCCCGGCTACGGCGCTCCTCGCGTAATTGTCAAATGAATGAATTGAGTAAGAGCGTCCGAGGGTTGTGGTGGTCGTGAAGGGCCTGGTCGCCTCAGAGCGTGACAAGGACAGTGGTACCGGGGCCTGTCCGCGCACCTGGGTCCCTGCCCGCGCACCTGGCTCCCCACCGGCTTGCTGCGATTTAAACGATTCGGATCATACCGCTCCGCCCTTCCGCCTGGCTTTCTCTCTCAGAAGGTGTCAGTAGAGTTAAGGTATCTTTCCAGCTCTGAAGATTTGGGGGACCAATACAATAGCCAGCAGTGTAGGTGAAGCAGGCCTTGCTACTTTAGGGTGAGGGCTTGGTAAACTAGATTCTTGCTTTTTAGCTTTTACCACTCCGGCTGTTGAGATAGCTACCCTGCAATGGTGGTAATTGTCGGGCTGGATTTAAATGCATGCGTTTTGTTTCTGGGAGAGAAAACGGTGAAAGTCGTGTTGCCAGAGTGGCTGCTGTGTGTTAGAAAATATATTCGTGTTGATGAATCTTAACAATGAGTTTTTCATTCAGCATCAATAGAGGATGAAGAGGTTTTTGCAGAACTTGCCCCAAATTTATGCATGGCTCCAATTTAATTCTTAGGGGAATCAAGGCTTCAAATCGTGGCCCAGAAATGCTCCCTGTCTTATTTTATGCATAATTATAGTAATTGAAAACTCATTTTGAGAGAGGTGAACTCCTCCTATCTCCATTTTTATCACCCTGAAAAGTCCTTCTTTGACCTAAAGAGCTGATAAATTAAGCTAACAATCTTTTGAAACTTTTAAGAAATAATAAAAGATTTGCACTTAAGTGAGTGGATGAAGTGTAATGTTGTTTTTATAAAATGATATAGAGAAAGGTGAAATCAATATATTTTGCCAGCATAAATTAAACCTAGTTGGTAAACTCATGAGAAAAAAATTTTACACAAGTTTTTAAAGTTTGTTCACTCAGGCAATGGCAAGCAAAGATACTCCTTAACAATATACTATATAACGTATTACTTTAAAATTTTTAACAGACAGCTTAATTTTAGCAGCAGAGTTTTAACTGCAATAAATTTGAGTACCTTAGTATTTTGAACACTGTCCTAGGTTTTGGGGAGGCAAGTAAAAATAATAAACATTTAACAGTGTCTTAGGTTATTGTTAAAAATCTTGATGAGGAACGAAAACTTTTCTTCATATTGGAGCAAAGCCATACTCTTTTATGCTCCTTTGACTTAATGGAGTCTCATTCATTCATTCAACAAATATTGAGATTGATGCCTACCGTGTGTTAAACATTGTTCTAGATTCTGGGAATACACTAGTGAACCAGAAAAAGACAAAGCCCCTGAGCTAAGGGAGTTTGACAGTTTTATCTCTCAAACAATTTGCTGTAGCAAATTGTAGTTTCTATATAATCCCTCTGGCTAGCTCTAGTCCTTGAACAAAATAAATGCTCAAATACTTTTACCAGCATTAGTTAACATTTATTGAATATTCACTAGGTGCCACGTTTTATCTTTTTTTATTCTCACAACTTTTTACAGATGAGGAAACTGAGTCTTAGGTTACGCAGCTTGCTCAAAATCATACAACTGATAGAACCTCAGTTTGAACCCAAGTTAGTGTGTCTTCAGGGCCTTTGCTCGTAACCTCTGGTTGTTCTATGTGAAGTAATGAGATCTGTTAGGGAGAATTCAGGATCATTTTCTGGGTAGAATCTCCCCTCACCCCCTCCTTTTTTAAACTTCTGTCGCAGACATAATGAAATATGAACCATAGGCATGGTGGGTTTTAGAGGGAAGGTGGAGCAGTTCAAAATACAGTATTTACCATATGGGAGATGGACAGCTGTGACAGTGGGAGGGGGACTAAGTGGGGGCATAAAATTGAGATCTGGATCTCATTATGATTGATGGATTCCTGGTGATCAATGTTGGAGAGGTTTGAGATTTTTTTTAAATTTTGAATTAATTTTAAATGCATATTACCTGTAGAGTTCAGAATATGTTAGTTAGCTTTTTTCTGTCAGGGCAGTTGCCTTGACTACTTGTTTATCTCAAACACATTAAACTTATTCTTTTTTTTAATTAATTAATTTTATTTATTTTTGGCTGTGTTAGGTCTTCGTTGCTGCGCGTGGGCTTTCTCTATTTGTGGTGAACGGGGGGCTACTCTTCGTTGCGGTGTGCGGGCTTCTCATGGCGGTGGCTTCTCTCATTGTGGAGTACCGGCTCTAGGCGCGCAGGCTTCAGTAGTTGTGGCACATGGGCTCAGTAGTTGTGGCTTGCAGGCTCAGTAGTTGTGGTGCACAGGCTTAGTTGCTCCGTAGCATGTGGGATCTTCCCGCAGTAGGGCTCGAAGCTGTGTACCGTGCATTGGCAGGCGGACTCCCAACCACTGCGCCACCAGGGAAGTCCTAAACTTAATTTCTTTTTGGCCTTTGTGTTTGTTCTCTCTGCCTGGGACTTCCCACCTGCTCTACCCCTACCTCAAGCCTGTCTTTGTATATAGGCTTCACTCAGTTTGCAACTCAAAGGTCATCTCCTTAAAGAGGCGTTTTCTAAGCTCCAATTAGAGTAGCCCTCTTGGTCATGTTTACCTCACATTCTTTTTTTTTTTTTTTTTTAAACTTCAAAGCATTTATTGCTATATGATAGGCCATTTATTGTTTCCTTGTATATTGTCTGATTTCCTCACAGAAATGAAAGCAGAGCACGGGAGCATAGGTTTTAGGGTTTTTTTTTTTTTTCATCTGTGAGGTTACCTCAATGACTCAAGCAGTGCTTGGGTCAAATAAGGTGGTCAGAAAATATTTGCTGAACAAAGTTGGCCAAAACTGGCATAGTTTTCTCCATGTAATGAAGTGATAAAGACAATATATAACTAACCAGTTGGCTGTGTTACAATGTCTTTGGATGTGAGCAATATCTTAGCAGATTAATTTGGAAAGTCTTCAACTAAGAATCATGGAAAAATGATAGCTTTTTGTTTGTGTTGACTGGCAGAGAAGGCAGATCTGGCTTCCCCTCCCACTTTTTTTCCCCCCTATTTTTAAAAACTTTCAAATCTGTAGAAGTTTTTAGGGGTACTGGTCAGGTATAGTGGAATGTTCCTGTATTGGAATTTATCTGATGTTTTTCTCATGATTAGACTGGGGTTATGAGTTTTCGGGTGGAAGATCACAGAGAGAATGCCATATTCATCACATCAACATGATTTGTGACTTGATATTGATTTGCTCTTATGGCTGAAGTAGTGTTTGTCAGGTTTCTTTACTCTTTTCATACTGTGCTCTTTGGAAGGAAGTAATTATGTACAGCTCACTTACGGAGAGAGGAGTTGTGCTCCCTGTACTTGGGGTGGAATATCTACATAATTTATTTGAATTTCTTCTGCATGGGACATTTGTCTCTCTCTCTCCCCATTTATTAATTTAATTAGTCAAACATTTATATCAGTATGAACTGAAGGATATTTTATACTTTGAGTTATAGTCCAATACTACTTTATTTTGTTGCTGAAATTGTTCCAGCTTTATCCATTGAGAGTTCTTTCTGTTGACTCCTGTGCCCCTTTAACATTCCCACATCTGTGTGCGTGTGTTTGTGTGTGCGTGCTGTTTTTATTTAATTATATTTGAGCACTTCCCTACTTTCTGGCACTATAAGGTGCTCTAGGCTCATCTTGTATATTTCGTGTCACAGTTCTAGAATTAGCCATTTCTCCAAGAAGCCCTGGCACCTTTTACTGGAGAATGGTAATAAAAACCAAGATCTGGGCAGTAAGTGTTCTCATTGCTACTGGGGTGTCATTTTTTTTGGGCCCTCTCAGCTAACAGAACAAAGAAATATAGATGTATATGCTAACTGGTGTATATAGACATATCTATAGATATTTCTATATGTCACCATCTGTATCTATGTTAAGTTAAATATGAGTTCTTACTGATATCTCCAAGTCTAATTCATTACCCTACAGATCATTCTAGCCTCCTCCCCCTTGTTGATCTGAATTTCCACTTCAACAGTGAGAAACTTGGCTTCCATCATCCATTTACTTAATTGTTCAGTTCCAGTATGCATGTATAGCGATATCTGAATCGTTAATTCACACTCCCATAGGAGACTTTATTAACTAGAAGTACAGTGCTTTTACACAGTTCCTTTTGCCTTTAGTTTTCAGACTCCATTCATTTCTGAAGTTACCTAGGTCAGTTCTTTTTCCCCACCCACTTCAGTGAGGTGGTTTCACACATTTGTAAGATAGTTAGATTCTCTTGTCACAAGTCTGCATTCTTTTATGGGATCCCCAATCTCCTAAATGACTTTTTTAAATTAGCATGCATTAAAGTTTACTCTTTATGTTGTAAACTTCTGTAGGTTTTGACATTCATAATGTTATTTATCCACCATTACAGTATCGTAAAGAATAGTTTCACTGCCCTAAAAATCTCCTGTAATTCACCTATTCATTCTTTTCTCCCTTGCCCACCCCCTTGCAACCACTAATCTTTTTACTGTCTCCATAGTTTTTTCCTCTTCCAGAATGTAATATAATTGGATTATACACTATGTACCCTTTTCAGACTGGCTTCTTTCACTTAGGAGTATCTATGTAAGGTTCTTCCATGTCTTTTCTTGGCTTGATAGCTCATTTCTTTTTTATTGCTGAATAAGATTTCATTGTATGGATGTACCACAGTTTGCTTATCCATTCACCTAATTGAAGGATATGTAGGTCATTTCTAGTTTTTGACAATTATGAACAAAGCTGCTATAAACATTTTTGTGTGTGTGGACATAAATTTTTTTAGTTCCACTGGGTAAATACCTACAAGTGTGATTGCTGGATCATATGGTGAGACAATGTTCAGCTTTGTAAGAAACTGCCATACTCTCTTCAAAAGTGGCTGTACCATTTTGTATTCCCACCAGCAGTGAATGAGGGTTCTTTTTGCTTCACATCTTGTCAGCATTTAGTTTCATCAGTGTTTTGGGATTTTAGCCATTCTAGTAGGTGTGAGGTATCCCACTTTTTTTCTTTTTTTTTAAGAGAGATTTCCTGAATCTTTTTCAGAAATCTTTTTTTCAGCTAGGTTATTTAGAAAGCTTCTGAGACTTAGGGTTTTTTTTTTTTTTTAAAGAATTTATTTATTTATTTATTATTTATTTTTGGCTGTGTTAGGTCTTCATTGCTACACACGGGCTTTCTCTAGTGGCGGCAAGCGGGGGCTCCTCTTTGTTGCAGTGCGCAGGCTTCTCATCGCCGTGGATTCTCTTGTCACGTAGCACAGGCTCTAGGCATGCGGGCTTTAGTAGTTGTGGCATGCGGGCTCAGTAGTTGTGGCTCGTGGGCTCTAGAGTGCTGGCTCAGTAGTTGTGGTGCACGGGCTTAGTTGCCCTGTGGCATGTGAGATCTTCCCAGACCAGGGCTCGAACCCGTGTCCCCTGCATTGGCAGGCGGATTCTTAACCACTGTGCCACCAGGGAAGCCCTCCCACTTTTTTTAAATTTTGTTTTTCAAGACATGACTTTTTTGAAGATAAATAATAGGGTTTTGTTTTTTTTTTAGAGGAAACTTAAAAAATAACCTTTTTATTTTGTAATAATTTTCAATTTACAGAAAAGTTGCAAAGATATAGAATTCTGTATACCTCTCACCCAGTGTCCTCTGTTGTTAACATCTTACATGATACATTTGTCAAAATGAAGAAACCAACATTGATGCATTAGTTTTAACTGAACTCCAGATTTTGTTGGGATAGCTGTAGTTTTCTATTTATATCACCTTTCTGTTTCAGGATCCAATCCAGGGTAATCTGTTGCCTTTTCTTGTCATCCCTCTGAGTCTCCTCTGGTCTTTGACAGTTTCTCAGTCTTTCCTTGTCTTCATGGTCTTGACAATTTTGAGTACTAGTCAGTTATTTTCTGGAATGTTCTTCCTTAGGGTGTGTCTGATTTTTTTTCATTATTAGACAAGGGTTATGTGTTTTTGGAAAGAATGTTACAGAATACTATCATTTCCTATCAGGAAATATGCGCTATCCACATGACGTCACTGATGATGTTAACCGTGAACACTTGGTTATGGTAGTGTTTGCCAGGTTAAGTAGTAGTATTTTTCCCTTTCTATACTTATTCTTTTTTTTTTTTTAAGTTTTGTTGTTGTTGTTTACTTATTTATTTTTGGTCACACCATGCAGCATGCAGGATCTTAGTTCCCCAACCAGGAATCAAACCTGTGCCCCCTTCAGTGGAAGCACAGAGTCTTAACCGCTGGACCACCAGGGAAGTCCCTATGCCTATTCTTTGGAGGTGAGTGACTGAGTCTAGCCCATCCTCAAAGTGGGTGGGGGGCTTAAATTCTACTTCTTGAAAGGAGGAGTATCTATATAGATTATTTGGAAATTTGTAATGAAGATTTGTCTGTTCTCCCCCATTTATTTTTCTGTTTAACCATTTATATCAGTATGAATATCTGTTTTAAAAACTGATTATTTGTTATTTATTTTTGCTCAAATTGTTGCAGCTTTCAGGTTGGCTCCTCCTGTGTTCCTTTGACATGCTCCTATTCTTTTTTTCTTTTTGAGCATTTCCTTTCTGTACAACAAGATGCTCCAGACCCATCTTATATTTTCCCTGTCCCAGCCCTAGAATCAGCTGTGGTTCCTTTTATGGGACAGTGGTATTTAGAAGCCGAGATCTGGATAGTAGGTGTGCTTATTGCTAGGGTGTCATTGTTCGTAGGCCCTCTCAGGAAACAGAGGTAGGTATGTATGTATACTAAGTCATTTATGTGCATATATATACAGTTGTTTTATATATTTCCATCTGTATTTACATTAAGCTAAACATGAATTCATACAGGTCTCACCAACTTTCAGAGGAAACTTATGTCCCAAACACATGTCCTCTTCGTGGTATGCTTTTTACTGAGGTCTAACTTCTCTCCCAATAACTCTTTTTGTTTAATTTTTAATAAATTTATTCATTTATTTATTTTTGGCTGCGTTGGATCTTTATTGCTGCATGTGGGCTTTCTCTAGTTGTGGCAAGCAGGGGCTACTTTTCGTTGCGGTGTGCGGGCTTCTCACTGCGGTGGCTTCTCTTGTTGTGGAGCACGGGCTCTAGGCATACGGGCTTCAGTAGTTGTGGCTCACGGGCTCTAGAGTGCAGGCTCAGTAGTTGTGGCACACGGGCTCAGTTGCTCCACAGCACGTGGGGTCTTCCTGGACCAGGGCTTGAACCCCTGTCCCCTTCACTGGCAGGCGGATTCTTAACCACTGCGCCACCAGTGAAGTCCCCCATAACTCTTTTTAAGTACCACAGAAAACATTGTTTTCCCTTACTTGGTAACAGCAATTGTTTATTCCTAGAATATGATCTTTGTTCAGAGATGCATTCAAAGTAAATTCTGACTCAGTTGGAATGGCCAGACATTTTTGGCATAAATACGATGTCAGATATGCCTTGGTGACCTCCTGTCTCTTCAGACATAATTTTTATTATTTTATGAAGAGATTAGAAACCTAATTCTTTGATATCTTGATTATATTTCTTAGAGGTTACTTTTAAATTTTTTAAAAATAAATTTATTTATTTATTTATTTTTGGCTGCACTGGGTCTTCGTTGCTGCACGCAGGCTTTCTCTAGTTGCGGCAAGCGAGGGCTCCTCCTTGCGGTGCGCGGGCTTCTCATTGCGATGGCTTCTCTTGTTGCAGAGCACGGGCTCTAGGTGCATGGGCTTCAGTAGTTGTGGCACACGGGCTCAGTAGTTGTGCCTCGCAGGCTCTAGAGCTCAGGTTCAATAGTTGTGGCGCACAGCCTTAATTGCTCTGTGGCATGTGGGGTCTTCCCGGACCAGGGATTGAACCCGTGTCCCCTGCATTGGCAGGCGATTCTTTTTTTTTGCTGTACGCGGGTCTCTCACTGTTGTGGCCTCCCAGGCTCCGGACGCGCAGGCTCAGCGGCCATGGCTCACGGGCGCAGCCGCTCCGCGGCATGTGGGATCTTCCCAGACCGGGGCACAAACCCGCCTCCCCTGCATCAGCAGGCGGACTCTCAACCACTGCGCCACCAGGGAAGCCCCTGGCAGGCAATTCTTAACCACTGTGCTACCAGGGAAGTCCCTTAGAGGTTATTAATTAAAGCAACTTAAATTCTTTCTATAAAGATGAGAAAAAAGTTGAGTAGTCTCAAGTATTTCATTCATTTAACGCAGTTGTCTTTTTTCTTTTTTCAAGCATAAGACTTAAAAGTAGTGTTTTATTTATCTGCAAGTTAAATACCAGGAAATAAACCAAAAAAGTATTTTCTGCAGTCTAAATTTTATTGACTTCCTTCAAGTAGATCCTACTCCCTCTTTATGCACAGTTTCACTCTGCTTGGTTCTTTCTTTCTTTCTTTCTTTTTCTCTTTCTTTCTTTCTTTCTTTCCCTCTCTCTCTCTGTCTCTTTCTCTCTTTCTTTCTCTTTCATTCCTTCCTTCTTTCCTTCCTTCCTTCCTTTCATTTTTGGCTGCATTGGGTCTTCGTTACTGTGTGCAGGCTTTCTCTGGTTGCGGCATGTGGAATTCTCATTGTGGTGGCTTCTCTTGTTGCGGAGCACAGGCTCTAGGCTCGCGGGCTTCAGTAGTTGCAGCATGCAGGCTCATTAGTTGTGGCGCATGGGCTTAGTTGCTCCGCAGCACATGGGATCTTCCCAGACCAGGGCTCGAACCCATGTCCCCTGCATTGGCAGGCGGATTCTTAACCACTGTGCAACCAGGGAAGTCCCCCTGCTTGGGTCTTTAAATCAAGAGCTAAAATTAGGCAGCACTGCTCTAAGCTAAAGTGTTAGTTTGATCACAAAGTTTGAGGAAGGAAAGCTACAAAACGTAAAACATTAAAATTCAAAAAAGCCATATTGGAACCATTTGGTTTTGATGCAAGAGTCCCTCATACCTCTTTGGCAGTACATCTTGAGGGTTTTGCTACATTGATTGCTCAAATGGATTATCCTGAAAAGTTTAAATAATTATCAGTCTACTTTGTTTAAGAAGACTGGGAGGCTTATGTATTTTCTTAGATTTATTTTACATGGAAAAAAGTTACATAAAATAATTGATGTTGGGACTTCCCTGGTGGCGCAGTGGTTTAGAGCCCGCCTGTCGATGCAGGGAACGCGGTTTCGTGCCCCGGTCCGGGAAGATCCCATATGGCGTGGAGCGGCTGGGCCCGTGAGCCATGGCCACTGAGCCTGCGCGTCCGGAGCCTGTGCTCCGCAACGGGAGAGGCCACAACAGTGAGAGGCCTGCATATCGCAAAAAAAAAAAATAATAATAATAATAATTGGTGTTTCGGGGTAAACCTCTGATACCTGGCAAACTTGGCTGTCTAGAACATCTCTTTCTCTAATTTGTTTTGCTGTTTTACTTCTTTTATGTATTTATTTGCAGTGTTTTTTTAAAATCATTTCATGTCCTTATTCACTTAAAATATGAAGTCTCTCATTTTTAGATTTTAGGAATTTTTTTCAGTACTCTAATTACACACTTTTCTTCTGGTCCTTTTTCTTATGTGATAACATTCCTTTTAAAAAAGAAAGTCTCATGAAAAACGCCTAGTCTAGAACTAGCATGAGTTCTTCATTTGGGGGTAAAGACCAGATCCCATATCAGAAATCTCTGGGCAGTAAGGGAAAACAGTTTTTTTATGCTTTAGAGGACTGCCCACTTATTTTGAGCTATGTTTAATATGGGGGATTCCTCCAAACAAAATATGGACAGTCCCCTTGAGTATTATAAAATGACATTTACTTGTTTAACTAGTAGTAAATTTGCTTTCTATAGGATAAAAAGGAATAGATTGCTTATACACCCAATGAAATGGTTTGTTTTAGATCCGAGAAGACTGGCCTTACTTGGTCCCAAGAGCTCTAAGCTAACTTAGGCCTTTCTTGAACCAGAGGACTGAAATGTGTGTTTGGTTAAGTCTGAAGTCTTTCTAAAATCTCTAGATAACTCTGGGATGATGCTTATAATAATAACACAAGGATAGCCACTGTTTCTTGAGTGCTTGATGTTTCTGTGCCATCTGTTAGTACTACTTCCTTGCATAAAGTCACTGGCTTTGTATGATCTGGCCCTTTTCAGTCTGCCCTTTCTCTCAACTCCTGTTTTGGCCACATGAGTTGCAGTTCTGTTCTTTATCTTGCCTAGCTCTTTCAGGCTTTTCACACACATGCCTGAAACATTCTCTTATTAAATCTAGTCATTATGCCTATGCCTGGCTAATCCGTATTAATTTCCTTTAGTTCTCAGCCTAAATATCACTTTCTCAAGGAGACCTTCCCTGACCCTCCAGTCCAGATTAAGTGCCTCTGTTACACCCTCATAGTATTGCCCCTGGGCTACTGTATTTCACTTCCCATACTCAGTAAGTAGATAAGTGCCTAATACAGAATAGTGTCAGATCATGAGATGCTACTCTGTATTAGGTACTTAGCTACATACTAAGTGTACCTGTGGGACAGGGGGATAATATGGGTATTTGCGGGGATTCTTAACAGGTATAAAGCAGAAATCTCATTTTCACTTCAACAGTTCACCATTACAGTTAGTTGAATCACCGTAGGCAAGTTAGTTAACCTCTATGCCTCAGTTTTCTTGTCTGTAAAATGGGGCTAATATCAATCTCAGAGTTATGAGAATTAAATGAGTTAGTATATGTGAAGTGCTTAGAATAGTGCCTGGCACATAATGAATGCTCCAGAAGTGTGTATTAAATAAGGAACCACATGAAGATGGTACTGTTACGACGGATGATGAAACTGAGGCTCAGCTAGTGTGTGACAAAGCAAGCTTTAGAACTCAGATCTAACTCCAGCGCCCAACACGACAATTTAGATTGCATTTAATTTTGACTGGAGTGCTCTGTAATAAGATTTATTACAAGCAACTGTTCTGCCATGACTTTACCAAATGATTCTAAAATTAAAATTTCCCTCTTTTAATGGATTTTATAATCAAAAAATAGGTACTAAAAAAAGTGACAAAAATCATAAATTTTTTGAGATCTATTAATAATTTTTCACTTTGAAAGTGGATTTACTTTAGAATTCCATTAAATATATCATGTTTCCCTTTCACATTTGAAATACGCATTCAACATACAATATTTTATAAACTCAAAGAACACATTTATTGTATATTTAAGACTTCTATGATTTGATGAAATTGTGCTATTTTAGGAATTATGTGTTAGAGGACGAAGCACCCTGCTGGATGCTGGGGTAATAAATAAGATTCAGGGGGCTTCCCTGGTGGTTCAGTGGTGAAGAAGCCTCCTGCCATTGCAGGGGACACGGGTTCGAGCCCTGGTCTGGGAAGATCTCACATGCCATGGAGCAACTAAGCCCATGCGCCACAACTACTGAGCTTGTGCTCTAGAGCCCATGAGCCACAGCTGCTGCCACAACTACTGAAGCCCGTGTGCCTAGAGCCCGTGCTCCACAATGAAGAGTAGGCCCCTGCTCGCCACAACTAGGGAAAGTCCGTGTGTAGTGACGAAGACAAAATGCAGCCAAAAATAAAAAAATAAATTTATTAAAAAAAAAAAAGATTCAGATCTTTCTTTCAAAGGAGGTATGGTGTCCAAAAAATGTTAAGGGGAAGAATTGAGGCTTATGGGATGAGTATAGACAGATCCATCCTCAAGGTGCCAGGCTGGAATTATAAAGTTTTAGAGCTTTTAAAAACATTATGATAGAAAATATTGAAACTTGTTGTTTAAAAAAGACAAAAGAGGGCTTCCCTGGTGGCGCAGTGGTTGAGAGTCCGCCTGCTGATGCAGGGGACACGGGTTCATGACCCGGTCCGGGGAGATCCCACATGCCGCGGAGCGGCTGGGCCCGTGAGCCATGGCCCCTGAGCCTGTGCGTCCGGAGCCTGTGCTCCGCAACGAGAGAGGCCACAGCAGTGAGAGGCCCGCGTACTGCAAAAAAAAAAAAAGAAAAAAGACATGGCTAGGTATTAAAGTGAGAAGTAAAAATTCTCTAGCTAGTCCCTTTAGCTACTCGTTTAAAGTGGTCATAGTTAAGTTTTCTATGGATCCATCCAGAAAAGTTTTATGTGCTTTCAAACATGTACAATGTTGTATTAGTTTTCTATGACTGCTGAAACAAATGACCACAAATTTGGTGGCTTAAAACAACAGTAATTTTTTCTCTCACATTTTTGGAGTCCAGAGCCCAAAATTTAGGGTGAGTAGGAGTTTAGGATTAAAATATACACACTACTGTATATATAAAAGAGATAACCAACAAGGACCTACTGCGCAGGGAACTACACTCAGTATCTTGTAATAACCTATAATGGAAAAGAATCTTAAAATACACACATATGTGTGTGTGTGTGTGTGTGTGTGTTTGTGTGTGTATCTGAATCACTTTGCTGCACGCCTGAAACTACCACAACATTGTAAATCAACAATATTTCAATAAGAATTTTTTTTTTAATTTAGGGTGAGTCTTACTGGAGGCTAATATTGAGGCAAAGCCATGCTTCTCCAGAGGCCCTGGGGAAGCACTGCTTCCTTGTCTCTTCAGCTTCTGGCGTCTCTTGGTATCCCTTGGCTTGTGTTGCATCACTCCAGCCTCTTCTGATCTTGCTCTTCTCCATCTTCACATCACCTTCTCGTCTGTGTGTGTCAAATTTCCCTCTGTTACCCTCTTATAAGGATACATGTGATTGCATTCAGGGCTCACCCAGATAATCCAGGATGATCTCCCCATCTCAATATCCTTAATTTAATCACATCTGCAAAGACCCTTTTTCCACATAAAACATTTAAAGTTTTCAGGGATTACAGCCCAATATCTTTGGGGGTCATTATCAGCCTACCACCAGTGTGTATGACCCTCTTTTTTATTTTTACTAAACACAAAAAAAGGAATTAGACTTCATAGGCTATCTCCAAATTTCTTTTTAAAACTTAATAATAGATTTCTTCCGCATCAGTATTTAAATATCTTCTTTAGTCTTTGTCTTTTTTTTCTTTAAATACCTATAGAGCATTTTATTGAATAGACAAGTATCTCACTTTTTTTTTAATTGCAGCTTAAAAAAAAAAAGCATGTAACAAAATAATTACCATCGTAATCATTTTAAATTAACTACATTCACATTGTGGTGAAACACATCTCAAAACCTTTTTCATCTTGCAAATCTGATACACTGTACCCATTAAACAACTTTCCTTTTCCTCCTTCCCCCAGCCCCTAATAACCACCATTCTACTTTCTGTTGCTAATTTAATAGTTTAGATACCTCATGTAAGTGGAATCATATAATATTTGTCTTTTTGTGACTTGCTTATTTCACTTAGCATGATATCCTCAAAGTTTATCCATATTGTAGCATGTAACCGGATTTCCTTCCTTTTTAAGACTACTATTCCATTGTATGTATTTACCACATTTTGCTTATCTATTCATTCATTCTTCTGTGGACATTTGGGTTGCTTCTGCTGCTTTGAACATGGATGTACAAATCTGAGCCCCAGCTTTCAACTCTTTTGGATATATATATACACACACTCATACATACACTTAGAAGTGGAATTGCTGGATCATATGGTAATATGGTATTCCATTTTTACTTTTTTTGAGGTTACTCCATACTGTTTTCCATAGCAGTTGCACCATTTTACAATCCCACCAACAGTGTACAAGTGTTGCAGTTTCTCTACATTCTTGCCAACGTTTGTTATTTTCTTTTTTTTTTTTTTAATTGGTTTGTTTATTTGATAGTAACCATTCTAATGGGTGTGAGGGATATCTCATTGTGGTTTTGACTTGCGTTGCTCTGATGATTAGTGATGTTGAGCATCTTTTCCTATGATTGTTGGCCATTTGTATGTCATCTTTGTAGAAATGTCTATTCAAGTCTTTTGCCCATTTTTAATTGGGTTATTTGGAGTTTTGTTGTTTGGGGAGTTCTTTTTTTTAACATCTTTATTGGAGTATAATTGTTTTACATGTTGTGTTAGTTTCTGCTGTATAACAAAGTGAATCAACTATATGCATACGTATATCCCCATATCCCCTCCCTCTTGTGTCTCCCTCCCACCCTCCTTATCCTACCCCTCTAGGTGGTCGCAAAGCACCGAGCTGATTTCCCTGTGCCATGCAGCTGCTTCCCACTAGCTATCTATTTTACATTTGGTAGTGTGTATATGTCAGTGCTACGCTCTCACTTTGTCCCAGCTTACCCTTCCCCCTCCCCATGTCCTCAAGTCCGTTCTCTACGTTTGTGTCTTTATTCCTGTCCTGCCCCTAGGTTCATCAGACCATTTTCTTTTAAGATTCTATATATATGTGTTAGCATACGGTATTTGTTTTTCTCTTTCTGACTTCACTTAACTCTGTATGACAGACTCTAGGTCCATCCACCTCACTACAAATAACAATTTCGTTTCTTTTTATGGCTGAGTAATATTCCATTGTATATATGTGCCACATCTTCCCCCCCCCAATTTATTTATTTATTTTTGGCTGTGTTGGGTCTTCGTTTCTGTGTGCGGGCTTTCTCCAGTTGCGGTGAGCGGGGGCCACTCTTATTGCAGTGCGCGGGCCAATCTTCATCGCGGTGCACGGGCCTCTCACTGTCAGCCTCTCCCATTGTGGAGCACAGGCTCCAGACGCGGAGGCTCAGTAGTTGTGGCTCACGGGCTTAGTTGCTCCACGGCATGTGGGATCTTCCCAGACCAGGGCTCGAACCCGTGTCCCCTGCATTGGCAGGCAGATTCTTAACCACTGCGCCACCAGGGAAGCCCCGCCACATCTTCTTTATCCATTCATCTGTCGGTGGACACTTAAGTTGCTTCCATGTTCTGGCTATTGTAAATAATGCTGCAGTGAACATTGTGGTACATGACTCTTTTTGAATTATGGTTTTCTCAGGGTATTTGCCCAGTAGTGGGTTTGCTGGGTCATATGGTAGTTCTATTTTTAGTTTTTTTTTTTTTTTTTTTTTTTTTGCGGTACGCGGGCCTCTCACTGTTGTGGCCTCTCCCGTTGCGGAGCACAGGCTCTGGACGTGCAGGCTCAGCGGCCATGGCTCACAGGCCCAGCCACTCCGCGGCATGTGGGATCTTCCCGGACCGGGGCACGAACCCGTGTCCCCTGCATCGGCAGGCCGACTCTCAACCACTGCGCCACCAGGGAAGCCCCTATTTTTAGTTTTTTAAGGAACCTCCATACTGTTCTCTGTAGTGGCTGTATCAATTTACATTCCCACCAACAGTGCGGGAGGGTTCTGTTGTGGGAGTTCTTGATATTCTCTGGATATTAAGCCCTTATCAGATAAATGATTTATAAATATTTTCTTCCCTTCTGTAGGTTATCTTTTTACTCTGTTTATTGTGTCCTTTGATACACAAAAGTTTTTTTTTTTTTGCGGTACGCGGGCCTCTCACTGCTGTGGCCTCTCCCGTTGTGAAGCACAGGCTCCGGACGCGCAGGCTCAGCGGCCATGGCTCACGGGCCCAGCCGCTCCGCGGCATGTGGGATCTTCCTGCACCGGGGCACGAACCCGTGTCCCCTGCATCGGCAGGCGGACTCTCAACCACTGCGCCACCAGGGAAGCCCCACAAAAGTTTTTAAGTTTGATATAGTCCCCATTGTCCTATTAATTTTTATGTATGGTGTAAGGTAAACGTCCAACTTCATTCTTTTGCATGTTGCTATCCAGTCTTTCCAGTCACCATTTGTTGAAGAGACCATCCTTTCACCTTTGAATGGTCTTGGCACCCTTGTCATAGATCATTTTACCCTAAACGCAAAGGATTATTTTTGGGTTCTCTATTCTGTTCCATTGGTCTGTTTGTCTTTATGCCACTACCACACTGTTTTGATCATTGTGGCTTTTTAATGTGTTTTGGAATCAAGAAGAGAGCCCTGCAACATTTTTTTTTCAAAAGTGTTTTGACTATTCAGGGTCCTTTGAGATTCCATATGAATTTTAGGATTAATTTTTCTATTTCTACAAAAAAAATGCTGTTGGGATTTTGAGAGAGATTGTGTTGAATCTATAGATTATTTTCTGATATATGGAATCTTAATAATACTAAGTCTTCCAATCCATGGGTATGGGATGTCTTTTCATTTATTTGTGTCTTCTTTAATTTCTTTCAGCATTGTTCTGTAGTTTTCAGTGTACAAATCTTTCATCTCCTTGGTTAGGTTTATTCCCAAATATTTTGTTCTTTTCAATGCTATTGTAAGTGGAGTTGTTTAAATTAACACAACTTTGTAAATGAACTATATACTCCAATAAAAAATTTTTTTAAGTTTATTTTAGTATATGTAAGTTATACCTCAGTAAACCTGACTTAAAAGTTCTTAGATTGGGGGACCTCTTCTCCCTCTGATCCTCAGTTAACACTGCTTCTGACAGCTGAGAACACAGGTAACTAGGAGCAGTCGGGGGAGGGGGGGGACGCTGCTATATGTTTGCGTTTTAGTTTTAAAAGGAATGTAACAGAAAAGACAGACAGTATTTGTTGAGCGTTATGCATTTTATTTACCAAATACTTATGTATAGCAATTAATTCTAGGCACTTTACAAATATAATAAACTTAACTCATTTAATTCTCCTAATAACCCAATAAGGTGAAAAAATTCCTCACTTTACAAATAGAAAACAGAAGCACAGAGAGGTAGGAGTTGTCTAAAACCACACAGCTAATAAACGGCACAACCAGGATTTGAACTAAGCATTCTGGCCCCAGAGTCCATGCTCTTAATCTCTAACTTGGCCTCTTTCCTTCACTGAATATGATCTAATAAGGAATTCCAGTTAATGCTTAAAACTTCTTTCCCCCTTGCTCTGGCTATGTGTACAATAAATATTTTTCTTATCTCTGCTTGATTTGTTGCAGGAAAAACATTACAATGAAGAAGGATTTTTTAAAAGCACAAGAAATGCCACCTTTCTAATATATGACTTGTCATTTTCCCATGTTTTCTTCCATATATAATATTTGCTAAATCATTTCCTAAACAGTTTCAACTTTGCCCTGTTAAGGAGAATACTTCTATCTGGTAATTTGTTGAATTATGAAGGTTTTACATGTCCAGTTGAGTCTTTTCATGGTATAGTAAAGAAAAGGATACAGTAACCAAAATAAGATGGGCTGTGTTTGGGCTGTGATATTTGGTAAGATATCTAAGTATTATTTAGGAATTTTTATATAAAATGTCTTTGCTTTGGGGCAAAAGACATAAATCTGATTGTACTGAGCTGTACAGTAAATGGATTTTTTTCTCTCTAAATTCTTAATTCACTAATAAACACAGCACTGGGTATTATCCATTTGTGTGTGTGCATGCGCACATATACTCACTGCAGTATGCTTATTGAAGTTATCTGGACTCCTGTGTCAAAATAAGTGTTGGTCATACCTTTTGTGTTAATTATTTATTGAGTATTCATTTGGTATCACACGGAAAAAATATGAGTGAGCTACATTCTAACCCTTGCCCTTGAGGTGCTCACAATCTAATGGGAAGGCTGCTCTACAAACCGTTACTCTCAGAACAGTGTGATAAGCTTGATACAGACTGAATGAAAGAAGGTCTTAATTACTTAATTCAAAAGTATCATTCACAGTTAAATGCACTTTAAAATGAGATTTTTTTGGCAGTTCAAAATCAGACTATTCTAATCTGAATCAGTTTCTCTTCATGATAACCTTAGCCTAGAATTTTCTAAGACCTTCAGAATAAGGGTAACCTGGGTCTGCTCCATATTAGAGCAGTCTTTGGGCCTGTTCTTTGGAATCTAAATTTCCTCTTGAACCCCTTTTTGGGATGGAAGATGTTAGGGCACTTGTAAATAGTCTTTAGCTTTACTAAATTGATTCCCATAGAGGTTTGGTGGTGGCTTACGGTTTTAATAAGGTATGTTTATTCATCAAGATTAGGTGAAGGTAACACCAGCTTAATAACCACATAAATTTCTTTCCTGACAGTTATAAAGGAGACACAAAATGCATACAAACCTTATAATCTGAGATTGAGGAAAAATTCCTCCTATGAAAAGAAATTTAAAATTCATTAATGACCTGTGGAGAGCTCAGAGACCATTACTTAACTCCCTGAGATATTAATCCAGTTTCTCCTACAATTTTTCACAAGAACTCTTCATATTACATTAGATGACTGCACATCACAATTGTATTTGCACGCAAGATTTCTTTATCTACATAGACTTGTAGTGAATTCTTGGCCAATATTTCAAAGATCACCTTTTACTCACAAGAAGGAGAATGTTATTTTTCTATTTTGCCCCCTACTTCCGTCTTCTATCGTTGTCTAGGATTCCTCATGTTGTACAGAAGAGAAAGAAGTCACTGAGAGGGTGAGGTGAAGCACTGCAGGCTGTCAGAATTCTTTTCTGTGCCTTTGAGTTGCCATTTGAAAAACACTAACTGCTCAAGTTAATGGAAGAAGCCACTTACATAATGGGGGCTATATGTTTACCCTGATGCTGTGACTGTTTCCTGCAGCAACTTTTTTCGCCCCTGGAGGAGGAATTAGGATTGTGATAGTAAGAACAGGTCACCTCCTTTGTTTCTGGAACATTATCTGTGTTGCCACAAAAAAAGAGGTCCCCACCCAGCTGCGGTGGAGTTTCTCTAGCTGGGCCTCCATTCACCTCTTGCCTTGGAAGCCCTCTGGGCTGGAAGGAGCGCCCTGGGTCCTGCAGACCTCTGAGCAAAGGCACGCTGCGGCCCCTTTAAGCCGTCAGTGTGTGCCGGGGCGGGGGCGAGGTGGGGCGGGCACTCTGACTGTGAGCTCTGGGCCCCGCCCCCGAGGAGGCGTTTCTCAGCGGCCTCGGCACCAATGCCACCACCGCCCCCGCCCGTCCGGTATTCCTGCAGATTCTGCCTCGGACCGTAGGGCCCCGACCTCTCCCTGCCTGGGGAGCGTAAGTGTCAAACTGCGGGCGAGGGTCAAGCATCCCGTGCCCATGCCGGAAGTCCTGGTGGACTGTACAGGGGACTTTCCTGGCCTGTCAGAGGCTAAGGCGGCGAAAGAGCGTAAACAATGCCGGCTGCAGTGAGCTAAAGCCTGGGGCATCTGCTCTACTTCTGGGTGGTGACAGCGGCCCTAGGGTGCTGGTCTGGATATGCAGTGGTTGAGCGGTGCCCAGAACCTAGCTTTGCCCCAGCCTGGTTCCTACTTGGAGTGAGGCGAGGGTTGCTTTTACCCTGTATAATCCCACTAAGCTAGATGGGTGGAGCTGGATCTAGTGCCCTGGGCCTTGGGTCCTTAGCCTGGCATTTGGAGACCTTGGTAGCTTTGGGATGAGTAAGCATTAGATTTTTAGCTACCTTGGTACAATTGAGCAGTAACTCTCAAAGTTGACCTAATTCACAGCTGGGTTTAGCTCTGTGTCTCCCCAGAGGCCTGTGTTGCTAGAGTCCCCCTTTTGAAGACACTGATGGTGATAATCTATTAGGGAGAGTCAGTTAACCCTCTTTCCCACAGATACGAATAGCACCATGTGAAAGAGTCAGCTCTTTACCCCTCTCTGAAGGAACTGGTGGGAGGCCACCATCCCAGGACTACTACAGCAAGCCCACCCAAGTTTGTTGAGATAACCTACTAGAGGAGCAGTTCGCATTTCTGGCCCCCTGATAATGCAGAATACTACAAGAGGATAACACTTGTCGTTGTTAATGAGAATTACCTGGAGGTAGTGAGATTTTTTTAAATTAGAGGGAAAGGCTTGTCATTTTTGTTACTGGCTACTTAAGTGATGAGATTTTGTCTCGCTTAGCCAAGTAATAAAATTTAAAGTTTTCTGTGACAGTTACATAATTGCTATGCTTCTTTAATCCAGTTGGCCTTCTTAGACATAGATTGAGTAAAGATTTCTGGGCATGTACGTGTATTTTGTCTTATCCTTGTTTTCTAATTATTTCCTTTTTTGAGCAAATTTACATCATTCTTTATTGGTCGTTCAAATGGTTTGCTTTTTTTTTTTTTTTGCGGTACGCGGGCCTCACCCTGCTGTGGCCTCTCCCGCCGCGGAGCACAGGCTCCGGACGCACAGGCCCAGCGGCCATGGCTCACGGGCCCAGCCGCTCCGCGGCATGTGGGATCCTCCCGGACCGGAGCACGAACCCCTGTCCCCTGCATCGGCAGGCGGACTCTAAACCACTGCGCCACCAGGGAAGCCCAGGGTTTGTTTTTTGAGTGGGCAGAATTTTTCCTCAAACTTCCCTCAGACTCATTCTGTGCTTCTGCAGTAGCATTTCCTTAGCCAGAAGTGAGAGTCCAGGAATGGTAATCAGATCTCGATCTCTTGTGTTGTGATAGTGAAGAGCTTTTGAAGGTCAAGAGCTTGAGAATTAGCCATAAAATAGTTTTACTGTCATAGCTTCTTCTTCTTTTAGCTTTAGAAAGCTAAAACAGTATGTTTAGTAGCTGTATAACTATTTTTATAAGATGTCGTGGTACAGGAATTTAAAGTAAAAGGACACTACACATGGACCCTTGAGTGATGGGGAAGAGTGGTGGGTGGACTGAGAGATAGGAGACAAAGGTTCTAGCCCAACTCTAACATTACTGATGACTTAATCTCCCTGTGCCTTACTTTTAGCTGGTTGATGAATGAGAAAATGCATAGATATCATATGTTAATGATAGTACATTATGCACACTTAAATATTGAACACTAAACTGAAATTTATTCTAAGTTCAGAGTTTATTCCAAGTTGTGTCTTTATGTATGTCTTTGGAAACATTTCTTAACCTCTGGTCTAAAAATAAATAATTACATCTAAACCTTCTTCAGCAGTAGTGTGGACTTTATGGTACTTGAGCTCTTTGGAAGACATTTTAGATACAGCCGTGGTATAAAATGATAATATTTCCGTGGAACAGATTTATTTTAGCTGACTCCCTTGCCTTTTCCTCTGTTTTAGGCTAGGGTAAAACCTCCTGAGAGTGCTGAATAATTTGAAATTTCTGAGTATTTGTAGTATTGACTAGACTGAACCATAGCAAGTATCATATATAGGTCAAATTAATTTTATTAATGCTTCTCTTTGTTGGCAATTTTATTTACTCTTAAAGCATCAAACCTTGCTATGTAATGAAGACTTGGTTTCATACATCTATGTTTATAGAATGTTTATATGTTTATAAAATCCAGAACCCTCTGTTCATTCCTGGTCCCACATTTCCAGCCACTTGAAGATCATATTTCTCAAGTCTAAAACCAAACTCATCATATTCTTAACCTCTCCTCCACTCCCCCAAAACAAACAACTCAGAACTTTCTTCTGAGATTTTTCTGTCATTAGCACCACTGTTCTCCAAGTCATGTAGACTGGAGCCTCCTACTAGGTCTGCTACATCCTTACTTGCTAAGGCTTATTGATTCTGCTTCTTTAATGTAATTCCCTTCAGTCTCCTCTGCTCATCCTTTCCATTCCTAGGAGTCTGGCTTCTATTTATCTTTGCCCTCCAGTACTGCAGTAATTTCCTATCAGGACTCTACTTTCTCTCCCTTCCAATTCATTCTGCATAGATTTATCTTTCTAAAGTAATTAGGATCATGTCATTGCCCTGCTTCAGGTCATCAGCATCCTCTGCTGTTTAGCTTAATATTCAAGATTATACATGATTTGACCCTAGTCTGTCTTTCTGGTCTTATATTTAATAAATGGAGCCATTTAGTGTTCCCTAAACATGCTTAGTACTTTTCTACTTCCAAGACTTTGCCTTTCTTGTTTTCTCAGCCTAAAATATCTCTTCTCCACTCCTGGTTTTGTTTTTGTTTTTATTTTTTTAAATCTACCTATCATTTATCACTGAGCTCAGATGTCATCCTTTCTATGAGATTTTTCACTGACCATCCCTTGCTCACTGGCGGTTGATCCTGTCTTTGAACTCCCTTAACCCTTATTTGTCTCTTGCTTAGGGCACTTTCCACATATAATACATTTTGTATTATGGTTATTTGTTTAGACATCTACTTTTACTCCTGTGAACTCCTTGAGTCATCATGGTTTACCCATAGGGAAATTCATCAAATGAATGCTTTAGGTAAAATTGGAATGGAGTAACTCCTTAGTGTTAGATCCTATTATTTTACACCCAGCCCACTCACATGTAAAATGATCAGCAACTTTAACAAATCACTCTTATCTCCTAAGGACTTCTGTTAGTAAACTTTGTTAGTTTGTTTTTTTAACAGTTTTAATGAGATATATAATTTACGTACCATTCACCCATTTAAAGTGTACAATTCACTGACTTTCAGTATATTCATAGATTTGTGCAGCCATCACCAACAGTCAATTTTAGAACACTTTCATTACCCCAAAAAGAAACCCCGCACTCCTTAACACCCTTCTAATATCCCCAAACACCCCAGTCATAGGCAACCTCTCATCTACTTTCTGTCTCTATAGATTTGCCTATTCTGGACATTTTATTTAAATGGAATTATATAATAAGTGGTCCTTTGCAACTGACTTCTTTCACTTAATATAATGTTTTCAAGGTTCATCCATGTTGAAGCATGTATCAGTACTTCACTTCTTTTGTGTGTGTACACATAACGTAAAATTCACCATCTTAAGCATTTTTAAATATACAACTCAGTGGCATTAAATGCATTTGTAATGTTGTGTAGCTACCACCATCCATCTCCATAATTCTTTTCATCTTGTAGAACTGAAATTTTACACCCATTAAACAGTAACCCGTCATTACCCTTCTCCATCCATCTGCTGGCAACAATCATTCTACCTTCTATCTCTATGATTTTGACTACTCTAAGTACTTGATATAAGTGGAATCATACACTATTTGTCTCTTTGTGGCTGGCTTAATTTCACTTAACATAACGTCTTCAAGGTTCACTCAGGTTATAGCATGTCCGAATTTCTGTCCTTTTTAAGCTGAATGATATTCTTTTGTATGTGTATACCACATTTTGCTTATCCATTCATCCATCAGCGGTCACTTGGGTTGCTTCCATATTTTAGCTGTTGTGAGTAACGCTGCTATGAACATGGGTGTACAGATATCTCTTCAAGATCCTGCTTTCAATTATTTTGGGCATATACCCAGAAGTGGAATTTCTGGATCATATTGTCATTCTGTTTTAATTTTTTGAGGAACGGCCATACTGTTTTCCACAGTAGCTGTACCATTTTACATTGTCACCAACAGTGTACAAGGGTTCCAGTTTCTCCATATCCTTGCCAACATTTGTTGTTTCCTGGGTTTTTTTTTTTTTTTTTTTTTGTTTCCTGGGTTTTTGATAGTAGCCATCCTAATAGGTGTGAGGTAATACTTGTGGTTTTGATTTGCATTTCCCTAATGTTTGTAATCTTGAGCATCTTTTCATGTGCTTATTGGCCATTTGTCTGTCTTTGGATGAATGTCTAATCAAGTTCTTTGCCCATTTTTTAATCAAGTTGTTTGCTTTTTTTGTTGTTGAGTTTTAGGAATTCTTTATAGTACTTAATTTTTATTACTGAATCATACTCCATTCTGTGGATTTACCACGTTTTATCTATTTATCAGTGGATAGAGGTTTGGGTTGTTTCCACTCTTTGGCTATTATGAATGTTAGTTTGGTTTTAATTTGCTGTGTATATTGAAAACAGCACTACATTTCTCTAAAGAGATCACTCAGGCCTTTAACTGGTGTGACTTTTCATGAAATTGTTGGTTTATTCTACATGTATTCTGTTTTATGAACTCTGAGGGTCCTCTTCATTACTTCCTGAATATGTTCTAAATGTTCCTAAGGCCTTTACTTTCCTTTGTGATAATGGCTAGTTAAAATTTGCATATAGAGGCAAAGTTTAACTTACAAACAGGTAGCCACTTTAATGACTTTCCCCTACTGTCCCCCCTGCAAATATTCTAGAATTATAGTTATAAATTTAAAACTAGTATGAGCTATAGAAATTATAGTCTACCACCCTTTAGTTTTTTAATTAATCTCAATGAAATATTTTCCTTTTCAACTGGTAGAGTCAGTATTCAATGGAATAAGGGTTGTGAGGGAGAAGGGTCAGACTACATGGATAACCCCAAATTATAATTAAAACTGTAGTCATTTCTTCCTTACGCAAAGACAGGTTAACAGTGTTCTGAGGCCCAACTGGGTAGTTAGGCTTGATTATTCGGCAGCTGCTGATTAGGGATGATTCCCCCTTAGCAACTAACTGTATTTTAAATTTCCCTAAATTACCTAAGTCCTTTGGAGGCAAATAAACTTGTCTTTCACATATACTCTCATTTGCCCTTTATATTTTTATTGAGTTAAGTAATCACCAAAATAATTCTTACTGTTTATACTGTAGAGTGTGAATAGATTTCACTATAGATAATGTAGAAACCATATGTAGGTCAGTTGTAGGAATTTCACCAAACTAGGTATCAAGAAATCTCTTTCAGGGGTTTCCCTGGTGGCACAGTGGTTAAGAATCCGTCTACCCATTCAGGGGTCACGGGTTCGATCCCTGGTCCAGGAAGATCCCACATGCTGCGGAGCAACTAAGCCTGTGCACCACAACTACTGAGCCTGTGCTCTAGAACCCACGAGCCACAAATACTGAGCGTGTGTGCCACAACTACTGAAGCCCACGTGCCTAGAGCCTGTGCTCTGCAACAAGAGAAGCCACCGCAATGAACCACAGCATAGAGTAGCCCCCGCTCACCGCAAGTAGAGAAAACCCGTGTGCAGCAATGTAGACCCAATGCAGCCAAAAATAAATTTAAAAAAAAGAAATCTCTTTTAGACCATTGTCCCCTACTTAAGTGACATTGGGCAGGACGCTGAGCCTCTTTTTCCCCATATGTAAAAAGAGGATAATGATACTTTATTTATTTATTTGACCCTTTTGAAGATAGAGATTAATAAGACAAAAGGCTTTTGCTCAAGAGAATCTTATAGTTTAGTAAGAGTCACATAACTAAGAATAATATGAAAAAGAAAGAAACTAAACCTGAATGAGATAATATAACAGTGTGCTTGCATTTACATTATGAAATACATAGAAAATGAATGATTGTAAAAATACATGTAAAATATGAAGTGCTACTGAAATACAGGATGGGTGTTAACTGTTATTTTAACTAGGGACTTTGAGATGATTGTAAGCAGTGCCCTAAAGTCTTTTTTTTTTTTTTTTTACAATTCTACATTCACATTTATTTATCTAATACAATGGAAATACAAAGGAGAAAATAAAGTCTCAATAAATAAAGGACAGAGCTAGCTTTTTTAAAACTTTCATATTTTACTCTTAAAACTACTGTTGTCCAACAACATTTATATATCATAGTGTTTCCACATCAAAACTGATGGCAAAGTTACATGTCCTCAGGGAATGCCCTAAAGTTTTTGATCATAGAATTTGAAAGGTTGTAGATCAAGAGGTTTAAAGCTGGGTTAGAATTTAGGGACTCTGTAAATTTGTATGGAAAAATAATTACATCTGTATTTGCACTAATCTTATAACTGAAATTTCTTTTTCTTTCTTTTGGTCTGCGTTGGGTCTTTGTTGCTGCGTGCGGGCTTTCTGGTTGCAGAGAGCGGGGGCTACTCTTCATCGCAGCGTGCGGGCTTCTCATTGCAGTGGCTTGCTTGTTGTGGAGCATGGGCTCTAGGTGTGCGAGCTTCAGTAGTCGTGGCACCTGGGCTCAGTAATTGTGGCGCACAGGCTTATTTGCTCCACGGCATGTGGGATCTTCCCGGACCAGGGATCGAACCCCGTGTCCCCTGCATTGGCAGGTGGATTCTTAACCACTGTGCCACCAGGGAAGTCCTAACTGAAATTTTGACATTTTCTTCAGTTAATAATGTAGGCAATAAACTACAATAATATTATAAGAACCTATGCCTTTGTCACCAATAGAAATCATTTTCATAATCATGTTATGTAGTATATAAAAATATTTTTAGGGCTTCCCTGGTGGCGCAGTGGTTGAGAGTCCACCTGCCGATGCAGGGGACACGGGTTCGTGCCCCCGTCCGGGAAGATCCCACATGCCGTGGAGCAGCTGGGCCCGTGAGCCATGGCCGCTGAGCCTGCGCGTCCGGAGCCTGTGGTCCGCAACAGGAAAGGCCACAACAGTGAGAGGCCCGCGTACAGTAAAAAAAAAAAAAAATATATATATATATATATTTTTTATTCATAACAAGAGTTACAGTAGTTATTAAATCTGCTGCTAGATTTTATTTAATATATTAATGGAGAAGCCCATATATTCACATTTCAAAATATTTTGATAACTATATTTCAACATAACTATATTATATTCAACATATATAACTATTTCAACATAACTGATTTAATATGATCATATATTTTATGCATTAAACAATATTCTGAGGTGCCTATAGACTTGCTCTTTTAATCCTATAAAATTCCAAAGTAAAGTCAACTGTAATTTAGAAATGAAATAAATTCAAATTTGGGATGCCAAATAATGATAGTAAATTGCTAACATTTTTTGAGCCCTTGCTAGATGCCAAGTACCTAGTCTAAGAGCTTTACATGTACTGACTCATTTAATCCACACAACAATTCTCTGAGGTATGTATTATTATTCCCACTTTACACACAAGCATGCTGAGGCAATATATATTTGGCTAAGTAACTTACCCAAGGCCTCAACCTCAAGTTAGTGGTGGTTTTGAAGGTACAGAATTCTTTTAATTTTTTTAAAGTGTAGATTTGCAGCCAGACATAGAAAGTAATAAAGTTTCCCTCAAGTAGCAAAAACTCAAATTTGATAAGACTGTTACTGCATTTTGAGTTATTGTGGGTTTTTTTCTTTCCCCAGCATACATTAATTGATCATTTTATATGTGTCAGACACTGTACATGGTGGTCTAAGGGGCTCATCTACCTGTCCTGTAGATGCTGGTTTCATCTAAACTCTAACCTGGGGCTCTTCTCACTATGTACTCTCCCTCAGTACTATCATCCACCCACTTGGTTTTAATTACATTTATCTACTGTTAACTCCTAAATTTTTATCTCTCTCGTGAATACCGGGCTTGAATCTCCAGCTGCTTCCCGCATCTACCCTTGTCTAGTGTACATGTCAAACTCAGCTTGCCCAAAACTTCATTTTCATCCGTGTCTTACACTCCTTCTACAGTCACTCAATAAAGACAGTCCTTGACATTCCTTGTAGCTCTAAAATCCATCCCGTTTTCTCCACCTGCATTGCTACTACTCTAAGTTCCAGGCCATCATCATCCTTCATTTAGATTACAGCCTTCTAACTGATTTCCCTCCATTGTTAACTGCCTTCCAAGACATTCTTTACATTGCTTTTATATTTACATTATATAGTCTTTGAAAAATGCAAGTTTGGTAGCATATGAAATTTTCCTGTCTACAGTCCTTCAAAGTCTCCTTCTACCTTTGGGATAAAGTCTAAATTCCTTAATATTGCTTACAAGACCTTCCAGGGTCTGATTTGGACTACTTTCTAGCCTTACTCTTTATACCCTTTCACTTTTCTTGTTGCATTTTATACTTTAGCCTTGCTGAACTTTTTTCAGTTCCTCAAACCACTATAATGAAAGAAGTTAGAATAGATGTTATGGCAGTTTCTAAACACTTACCTCTATTTCTGTACTTATCTCTGAATGATAAGTTTGTGAAACAGCACAAGTCTTTGGACCACACTTTTAGTAGATTTAAACTACAGTATACCACATGGATGAATTTTACAATTGAAACATTGAATGAAAAAAGCAACTTATGGAAGACTACAACATTTTTCTAAGGCTCACAAACAAGCACAGTTAATTTTGTTTAGGAATATGTGACTGACTACAGCATCGAACCAGGTGAACTTTAGGAAGGTGCTTCTGTGGTAAGAAGGATGGGGTAGGAAAGAAATGCACAGGTGTAGTATAATAATTAGTAGTGTCCTAATTTTCAGTTTGGGTGGTAGGTCAATATATCAAGTTTATTGTAATGCTTCCTAACACATATATTGTATATATTTTCTTATATATGTAAAAAATTAAATTGTAAAATTAATTTTAAAATTAAAATAATTATGGGGAAAAATTAGTGAAGTGCTTTTTTTCTTAGTATATTGATCCTGGAAAAAGATAAAGACAGAGCAGTAGTCCTCAGTGTCACACGTATACACAAAACACTATCCATTATTTCAGTGGCTGGGAAAGTTTTGCTTTTTTTAAATAAATTTATTTATTTATTTTTAAATTTTTGGCTGTGTTGGGTCTTTGTTGCTGTACGCAGGCTTTCTCTAGTTGCAGTGAGCAGGGGCTACTCTTCGTTGCAGTGCACAGGCTTCTCATTGTTGTGGCTTCTCTTGTTGCGGAGCACAGGCTGTAGTCGCGCAGGCTTCAGTAGTTGTGGCTTGCTGGCTCTAGAGCTTAGGCTCAGTAGTGGTGGCGCGTGGGCTTAGTTGCTCTGCAACATGTGAGATCTTCCCAGGCCAGGGCTCGAACCCATGTTCCTTGCATTGACAGGCAGATTCTTAACCACTGCGCCACCAGGGAAGCCCTGGGAAAGTTTTGGTATGAAGCAAGCCTTTCCTTTGAATGGAAAGCAGCAAAATCATAAACACTAATTTTTTTTAAAAAACTGAAGCTATGAAGTAGTAGAAGCCATTTCAGAAAATATAGCACAGTGACATCAATATTTTAATTTTTTTGAAGATTTTTTAATCACAGTTTCAATTTTGTTACTTGTGATTGGTCTGTTCATATTTTCTATTTCTTCCTGGTTCAGGAAGGTTATACCTTTCTAAGAATTTGTCCACAAAAAGAGTCATGTACCAAAATGTTCATTGCAGCTCTATTTACAATAGCCCGGAGACAGAAACAACCTAAGTGTCCATCATCGAATGAATGGATAAAGAAGATGTGGCACATATATACAATGGAATATTACTCAGCCATAAAAAGAAACAAATTGAGCTATTTGTAATGAGGTGGATAGACCTAGAGTCTGTCATACAGAGTGAAGTAAGTCAGAAAGAGAAAGACAAATACCGTATGCTAACACATATGTATGGAATTGAAGGGAAAAAAATGTCATGAAGAACCTAGGGGTAAGACAGGAATAAAGACACAGACCTACTAGAGAATGGACTTGAGGATATGGGGAGCAGGAAGGGTAAGCTGTGACAAAGCGAGAGAGAGGCATGGACATATATACACTGCCAAACGTAAGGTAGATAGCTAGTGGGAAGCAGCCGCATAGCACAGGGAGATCAGCTCTGTGCTTTGTGACCGCCTGGAGGGGTGGGATAGGGAGGGTGGGAGGGAGGGAGACACAAGAGGGAAGAGATACGGGAACATATGTATATGTATAACTGATTCACTTTGTTATGAAGCAGAAATTAACATACCATTGTAAAGCAGTTATACTCCAATAAAGATGTAAAAAAAAAAATACACATCAGAAAAAAAAAGAAAAGAATTTGTCCATTTCTTCCAGGTTGTCCATTTTATTGGCATAGAGTTGCTTGTAGTAGTCTCTTAGGATGCTTTGTATTTCTGTGGTGTCTGTTGTAACTTCTTTTTCATTTCTAATTTTATTGATTTGAGTCTTCTCCCTCTTTTTCTTGATGAGCCTGGCTAAAGGTTTATCAATTTTATCTTTTCAAAGAACCAGCTTTTAATTTTATTGATCTTTGCTATTTTCTTTGTTTTATTTCATTAATTTCTGCTCTTTATGATTTCCTTCCTTCTACTAACTTTGGGTTTTGTTTGTTGTTCTTTCTCTAGTTCATTTAGGTGTAAGCTTAGATTGTTTATTTGAGATTTTTTCTTGTTTCTTGAGGTAGGCTTGTATTGCTATAAACTTCCCTCTTAGAACTGCTGTTGCTGCATCCCATAGGTTTTGGATCTCGTGTTTTCATTGTCATTTGTCTCTAGGTATTTTTTGATTTCCTCTTTGATTTCTTCAGTGATCTCTTCGTTATTTAGTAACGTATTGTTTAGCCTCCATGTGTTTAGGTTTTTTACATTTTTTTCCCTGTAATTGATTTCTAATCTCATAGCGTTGTGGTCAGAAAAGATGCTTGATATGATTTCAGTTTTCTTAAATTTACTGAGGCTTGATTTGTGACCCAAGATGTGATCTATCGTGGAGCATGTTCTGTGTGCACTTGAGAAGAAAGTGTAATCTGCTGTTTTTGGATGGAATGTCATATAAATACCAATTAAATCTATCTGGTCTATTGTGTCATTTAAAGCTTATGTTTCCTTATTAATATTCTGTCTGGATGATCTGTCCACTGGTGTAAGTGAGGAGTTTAAGTCCCCCACTATGATTGTTACTGTCGATTTCCTCTTTTAGAGCTGTTAGCAGTTGCCTTATGTATTGAGGTGCTCCTATGTTGGGTGCATATATATTTATAATTGTTATATCTTCTTCTTGGATTGATCCCTTGATCATTATGTAGTGTCCTTCCTTGTCTCTTGTGACATTCTTTATTTTAAAGTCTTTTATCTTACATGAGTATTGCTACTCCAGCTTTCTTTTGATTTCCGTTTGCCTGGAATATCTTTTTCCATCCCCTCACTTTCAGTCTGTTTGTGTCCCTAGGTCTGAAGTGAGTCTCTTGTAGACAGCATATATATGGATCTTGTTTTTGTATCTATTCAGCAAGCCTGTGTCTTTTGGTTGGAGCATTTAATCCATTCACGATTAAGGTAATTATTGATATGTATGTTCCTGTTACCATTTTCTTAAATGTTATGGGTTTGGTTTTGTAGATCCTTTTCTTCTCTTGTGTTTCCCATGTAGAGAAGTTCCTTTAGCATTTGTTGTAGGGCTGGTTTGGTGATACTGAATTCTCTTAGCTTTTGCTTGTCTGTAAAGCTTTTGATTTCTCCATCGAATCTGAATGAGATCCTGGCCAGTTAGAGTAATGTTGGTTGTAGGTTCTTCCCTTTCATCATTTAAAATATATCATGCCACTGCCTTCTGGCTTGTAGAGTTTCTACTGAGAAATCAGCTGTTAACCTTATGGGAACTCCCTTGTATGTTATTTGTCGTTTTTCCCTTGTTGCTTTCAATAATTTTTCTTTGTCTTTAATTTTTGTCAATTTGATTACTGTGGGTCTTGGCTTGTTTCTCCTTGGGTTTATCCTGCCTGGGACTCTCTGCGCTTCCTGGACTTGGGTGGCTATTTCCTTTCCCATGTTAGGGAAGTTTTCGACTATAATCTCTTCAAATATTTTCTCTGGTCCTTTCTCTCTCTCTTCTCCTTTTGGAACCCCTATAATGCAAATGTTGTTGCGTTTAATGTTGTCACAGAGGTCTCCTAGGCTGTCTTCATTTCTTTTCATTCTTTTTTCTTTATTCTCTTCCACGGCAGTGAATTCCACCATTCTGTCTTCCAGGTCACTTATCCGTTCTTCTGCCTCAGTTATTCTGCTATTGATTCCTTCTAGTGTAGTTTTCATTTCAGTTGTTGTATTGTTCATCTCTGTTTGTTTGTTCTTTAATTAGGTCTTTGTTAAACATTTCTTGCATCTTCTCGATCTTTGCCTCCATTCTTTTTCTGAGGTCCTGGATCATCTTTACTATCATTATTCTGAATTCTTTTTCTGGAAGGTTGCTTATCTCCACTTCATTTAGTTGTTTTTCTGGGGTTTTATCTTGTTCCTTCATCTGGTACAAAGTTCTCTTTTTATTTTGTCTGTCTTTCTGTGAATGTGATTTTCCTTCCACAGGCTGCAGAAGTGTAGTTCTTCTTGCTTCTGCTGTCTGCCCTCTGGTGGATGAGGCTATCTAAGCGGCTTGTGCAAGCTTCCTGATGGGACGGACTGGTGGTGGATTGAGCTGGGTGTTGCTCTGGTGGGCAGAGCTCAATAAAACTTTAATCTGCTTGTCTGCTGATGCATGGGGCTGGGTTCGCTCCCTGTTGGTTGTTTGGACTGAGGTGACCCAGCTCTTTGGTGGGGCTAATGGCAGACTCTGGGAGGGCTCACGCCAAAGAGTACCTCCCAGAACTTCTGCTGCCAGTGTCCTTGTCCCCACGGTGAGCCACAGCCACCCCCAGCCTCTGCAGGAGACCCTCCAACACCAGCAGGTAGGTCTGGTTCAGTCTCCCGTGGCATCACTGCTCCTTCCCCTGGGTCCTGATGCGCACACTCCTTTGTGTGTGCCCTCCAAGAGTGGAGTCTCTATTTCCCCCAGTCTTGTAGAAGTCCTGCAATCAAATCCCGCTACCCTTCCAAGTCTGATTCTCTGGGAATTCCCCCTGCCGTTGCCAGACCCCCAGGTTGGGAAGCCTGACGTGGTGCTCAGAACCTTCACTCCAGTGGGTAGACTTCTGTGGTATAAGTGTTCTCCAGTTTGTGAGTCACCCACCCAGCAGTTATGGGATTTGATTTTACTGTGATTGCGCCCCTCCTACCATCTCATTGCGGCGTCTCCTTTGTCTTTGGATGTGGGGTGTCTTTTTTGGTGAGTTCCAGTGTCTTCCTGTTGATGATTGTTCAGCAGTTAGTTGTGATGCAGGTGCTCTCGCAAGAGGGAGTGAGAGCACGTCCTTCTACTCCACCATCTTGAACCAGTCTCTCACTTTGCTGTATACCTGGTTTCAGGACTTAATGAAGCTCAGGTTCTTGATGTCCCATCACAGAAAGAATTCAGTGAGAGACAAAGTGATAGGTTAGAAGTGGATTTATTTAGAGATAAACACACTCCACAGACAGAATGTGGGCCATCTCAGAAGGCGAGAGTGGCCTTGGGAGAAACACATGCCACAGACAGAGTGTGGGCCACCTCAGAAGTTGAGAAGGGCTGACATCAATATTTTATATGAGGCAGTTTAGGTTAGGTAACCTTTTTCTTCATGTTTCGAAAAACAACCAACAAGAAAAAAAGAAAGTATTGCAGAGAATTCACAGAATACCAAAAATCGAATATTATTGTTCACATTCTCTTGGCTGGAAAATGTTTTTAAAACTTACATTGACTGTTTCTCTTTGAAACACAGATAGGAAAGATTGCTTTTGCAGCTCAAACTTGTGCCAAGAAAGTAACATTAGCGGTTTTTAACCCAGGTTGCATATTACAGTCACCTAGGAACTGAAAAAAAAAATATTCTTTTATTGAGGTGAAATTCATATAACGTAAAATTAACCATTTTAAAGTGAACAATTCAATGGCATTTTGTACATTCACAATGTTGTGCAACCACCATCTCTGTCTAGTTCCAAAACAGTAACATTTCCATCACATCACAGTAAGACTCCTTCCCCATTAAGCAATTTCTCCCCACTCCCACTCTCTCCCCCTCTCTCCTCAACCCCTGGCAACCACCAGTCTCCATCTGTCTCTATGGATTAATCTATTCTGGATATTTCCTATGAATGGAATCATATAATATAGAACCTTTTGTGTTTGGCTTCCTTCACTTAGCATCATGTTTGTGAAATTCATCCATGCTCTAGCATGTATCAGTAAGTACTTCATTCCCATTTATAGCTGAGTAATAGTCCATTGTATGTATGTTTCACAGTTTGTTTATTCATCCATGGATAGACATTTGGGCTGATTTTTGGCCATTGTGAATAGTGCTGCTATCAATATGCATGTACATGAACTTGTTGGAGTACTTGCTTTCAATGCTTTCAGTTCTTTAAGTTGCTGTATAATATTACATTCAGTGAATATACCACTATTTATTCATTCTCTTTTTGATGAACTTGTAAAAAGTGTTTCCAACTTTTGACTTTTCTATGAAGAACATTGCTATGAATACTCTCATACAGGTCTTCTGGTGCAGTTGGCATCAATTTCTAGGGTATATACCTAGGAATGGAGTTGCTGCATAGTGGAGTATGTGCATTTTCAATTTAAATAATGCCATACTGTTTTCCAAACTGTTGTACTATTTTATCTATCACTATTGCTGTATTAGGGTTCCTGTAGATTTGCTATTAAGGTTTGACTCCTGCTCTAAAACACACTGCTGTTGTTTCACAGACTCTTGGGGATTTTGAAGAGAAGTCTTAATGAAAGTTCCTTTTACTCTAATAAACTTTTACAATTCGGTCTCTAGTAACTTTCCCTGGGATATTTCCTACATTTTAATGGGAGGCAACAAGTTGTAAAGAAGAGGCATAGACTTGGAATCTTAGTGTGATCTCACGGCCTGTTAGCTTTGTTGTTTTTGGCAAGTTACTGAATCTTTGTGAGCCTAGTGTGTAAAGTGGGGAGAATGTCTTTCTTTCGTGTAGTTGTTAGTATAATGAATCAGTATGTTTAAAAAGTAGTTTGCACAGTGCCTGACTCATAGCGGATACTATCAAGGCATATATTCATTAGACAAATATTTATTGAAGACGTATTTTATGTCACACCAGGACTGGGGATGGAAAGATTAAGCAAGATCCCTTTTGTGTTATTTATAATATTGGAAAACTTGAAACAATTTAAATGTCCGGTGTTAGGCTTGGTAATTATGGTACATTCATAAAATGGAGTGTAGTGCAGCCTTTAAACATCATGTTCTCAAATATGAGGAAATGTTTGTGACGATGTAAGAAAAAAATTACAAGAGGATTAGCCCTTTTTCATATAATTTATACACTGCATGTGCATTGAAAAAAATCTGGAAGGGTTCAAGTGGATACATTGCAGTGTTCATTTTGGTTACTAATTGATAGTGAAATTGTATTTTAATGCTTTCCTTTCTTATATATTTTCTATACTTTCCAGATTTTCTACAGCTAACATAGATTACATTTTTTTAAAAAATTAATTTATTTATTTTTGGCTACGTTGGGTCTTTGTTGCTGTGCGCGGGCTTTCTCTAGTTGCAGAGAGCGGGGGCTACTCTTTGTTGCAGTGTGCGGGCTTCTCATTGCGGTGGCTTCTCTTGTTGCGGAGCACAGGCTCTAGGCACACGGGCTTCAGTATTTGTGGCTCATGGGCTCTAGAGCGCAGGCTCAGTAGTTGTGGAGCACGGGCTTAGTTGCTCCGCAGCATGTGGGATCTTCCCGGACCAGGGCTTGAACCTGTGTCCCCTGCATTGGCAGGCGGATTCTTAACCACTGCGCCACCAGGGAATCCCTCATTTAGAATTTTTATTAACTTTTTTCGTTTACTTTTTAAATGTTCTATTAATGGAATTAAATGGGCATTTGACCAAAGAATGAGATTTTTTACTTTTGTTGGTTTACACATGCTAAAATAATAGTCTTAGAAAAATCTTTTTGTCTTAAGAGACAGCTTGGTTGCTAGAGTTAATAGATACCGATTTTTGTCTGACCAGGAATTACTCTTAATTCTAAGAAGAAACTGGAAGCACAATGGGAGATGACAGTGAGTGGGTGAAACTGCCAGTTGATCAGAAATGTGAACACAAGGTAAGACTTTTCTGGAACTCAAATTTCAGTGTCATTGGCTTGTTTTGTCAGCAGTTATACTGTATAGTGTAGTAGAAAGCTGCCTGATGATTACACAATACAACTGGAGAAACAGCCTACTTTGGAGATTGGGCAGTTTAAGCAGGAAAATTTCTCATGTTTGAATTGTTACATCTTTAATGTCATGTTACAAAGAAGTAATGACTAATACTTGGATACAAAGTGGGATACGTTTATAGTGGCCTGTTTATGAATTCTAGAAGGCCTTGACAGAATGTCATAAATATTAAACACTTATAAGAAAAAGTTTATTAGCTAATCTTTAAAAAAAAAAGCTATCTGGATTTCTTAAACTCCGTTTTTGTTTCTAGTCTGGGGTCCTTTGTTCAAATTAGGTAGTATAAGGTAGTCATTCCACCCCCCAACCCCAATGGTAGATAATAATGTCATTAAATTTTGTTTTGTTTCAAAATACTTTTCTTTTAGCTGTGGAAAGCAAGGTTAAGTGGGTATGAAGAGGCACTGAAGATCTTCCAGAAAATAAAGGATGAAAAGAGCCCAGAATGGTCCAAATTTTTAGGATTGATCAAAAAATTTGTGACTGATTCCAATGCAGTGGTTCAGTTGAAAGGATTAGAAGCTGCACTTGTTTATGTTGAAAATGCCCATGTAGCAGGAAAGTAAGTAGTTTCTTTCCAACTATTCTGGTAAAAACCCCTGTCTCGTGCTACATGGATTAATTTATGTATATTTATGGATCACTGTGCTTAGTTATTAGCACTTTTAGAGGATATTCATTTCTTAACTTTCATAGCTCCTTGACACTTGTTTTTCATTTCAGTCTTTATCTGCTCTCAGAAGTCTAAATGGTACAAGAGATCTTTAGAGAGGAGCAAATTAGAAATCAGATCTTGAGTTTTTACCTTAAGCTTTGATGAGCAAGTGCTTTTCCTTTTGAGACTTTTGTATGAGAATTACTCCAAGGGGGAAAATCTTTTGTAACTTTTAGAAGAAACTGAGGTGGTTAGCAAAGACGTCAAAATTTCACTGAAAACATTTGGGCATTACTTAAATCTTTTTCTACAATGGTTCCAGGCTAGGTGATCTTAGAATCACATCTTTCTCCCTATGGTCATTAGGCATTTTTATCTCTTAGGAGAGATAATGCGAACTAAATAACCTCTGTAACTCCCAGCTTATTGGATGATAGAGGTTTCCAGTCACCCCAGTCTCCCATACCTGATAAACCTGACTTTTCTAATACTAGTCTTTATGTCATTGAAAGGAGCCCTCCATACAAAAAAACAAAAAAACAATGGGGACCCTTGACCTAATTGCACAAGAAATATATATACACATCCCTAGGTATCTGCATGGGAATTGATTCCAGGACAAATGTCCCCACCCCTACGCCCTAGGATAGCAAAATCTACAGAAGCTCAAGTCCCTCACGGAAAATGGCCTAGTATTTGCATATAACCTACATACACTCTCCTGTATACTGTAACTCATTTCTAGGGTACTCTCAATACCTAACACAATGTAAATGCTGTGTAAATAATTGTAACTACAATATAAATAATGTGTAAATAGTTGTTGGCTGCATGGCAAATCCAAGTTTTGCTTTTTGGAACTTTCTGGAATTTTTTTTCCCAAATATATATATATATATTTTTTGCGTTATACGGGCTTCTCACTGTTGTGGCCTCTCCCATTGCAGAGCACAGGCTCCAGATGCGCAGGCTTAGCGGCCATGGCTCACGGGCCCAGCCGCTCCGCGGCATGTGGGATCTTCCCGGACTGGGTCATGAACCCGTGTCCCCTGCATCGGCAGGCGGACTCTCAACCACTGCGCCACCAGGGAAGCCCTTCCCAAATATTTTTGATACAAGTTTGGTTGAATCTGCAGATGAGGAACCCATGGATAAGGAACCCACCAATATGGAGGGCAGACTGTACTTGACTCACCTCAAAAATTATACCAAGAAAGACAGTCATTAATTTGACAGTTTTGTTAACCAGCATCAATGAGTTCCCCTTGCCGTCAGTGAGACCATTGCTTTTTTAATTTCATTTTTCTTCTGATACTGGAAACTTTTTTGACAAATGCTGCATGTAATTCCAACCCACTCAGTTTTCTCCTTTCCAGTAGTACAGGTTTTATTTAATTTAGAAGAAACTCAAAGCTTTAGCTACTGTAAAGTCTTGCCAAGGAGTCAGGAACAGCCTTTTGTTATTAAAGGTACATATCCATTCCCTCTGTGAAGAAATTCTCTTGTCCTAAAAAGTGTTTAAAATGACTTTCAAAAATTTTCCAAAAAAGTAAGAACTCTGTAATCTTATTTTTACAAAATGTATCTGTATCTGTCTATCTACCTCTGCATATAGAAAAGTCTAGAAGGATGGATACCATAAAGTTGAAAGTAGTTTTCTCTGGGTAGTGAGATTTCAAGGGATTTTTGCTTTCTTGTTTAAATTTCCTATATGTGTAAATAGAAACTATGGTTCTGTGTCATTGTCTGTTGTGACATGTCTTAACCTCTTATGGTTTGCATAAGTTTTTTTTCATGTTCTTGAACATAATTTTTTTTAACTTTTTATTTTATACTGGAGTATAGCCGATTAACAATGTTGTGGTAGTTTCAGGTGAACAGCAGAGGGACTCAGCCATTGATATACATATATCCATTCTCCCCCAAACTCACCTCCCATCCAGGCTGCCATATAACATTGGGCAGAGTTCCCTGTGCTATACAGTAGGTCCTTGTTGGTTATTTAAATGCAGCAGTGTGTACATGTCGACCCCAACCTCCCTGGCTATCCCTTCCCCGCAGTAACCCTAAGTTCATTCTCTAAGTGTGTGAGTTTGTTTCTGTTTTACTTGAACATAAAGTTTTTAGAATCTCATTTACTTTATTTCTCAGCATTTTTTAAAAAGTATTTGTTTCCCCCACTTTCCATGACCTTTTCCAGCTCTTTCTACTAAAGTGTGTTTTTATGTGTATGGTTGTTGTTGTTTATAATCTATATTACAGAACCACAGGGGAAGTTGTATCAGGTGTTGTGAGTAAAGTGTTCAACCAACCCAAGGCCAAAGCCAAGGAGCTAGGCATTGAGATTTGTCTAATGTACATAGAGATTGAGAAAGGAGAGGCTGTGCAAGAAGAGCTCCTGAAAGGCCTGGACAATAAGAACCCCAAGATCATAGTGGCCTGTATAGAGACACTGAGGAAAGCCTTAAGGTAAAACCTTTTCTTTTTGCTTTAGTTCTGTTAACTAGAATATCTCAATTGAGTTTGGGTTCCTGGTTTAAACAGAAATGAAAGCTGTTGGGCTTGACTTGGCAGACCATACCAACCAGAAAAGTGACCTGGAAAAGCTAAAGCCATTCCTCAAGTGTGACACTTTGTATTCAGTAATTTTAGCCTTTAAGTGTGTTGCATAGTTATTTTATCTAAATCTCTTTCTTTTTTTTTCTTTTACAAATTTATTTATTTATTTATTTTTGGCTGTGTTGGGTCTTTGTTGCTGCGTGCGGGCTTTCTCTAGTTGCGGCAAGTGGGGGCTACTCTTCATTGTGGTGTGTGGGCTTCTCATTTTGGTGGCTTCTCTTGCTGTGGAGCACGGGCTCTAGGTGCGTGGGCTTCAGTAGTTGTGGCACATAGACTCAGTAGTTGTGGCTCATGGGCTCTAGAGTACAGGCTCGGTAGTTGTGGTGCACGAGCTTAGTTGCTCCGCGGCACGTGGGATCTTCCCGGACCAGGGATCGAACCCATGTCCCCTGCACTGGCAGGTGAATTCTTAACCACTGTGCTACCAGGGAAGTCCCTAAATCTCTTTCTGATGAAGATGAACGGGGGATATTTCTGACGTTTTCTCAGATTATGAATTAACTTTTTCATGGAAAAGCACTCCTCAGGGTAAGGAGCTCCGTTTCTCTTGTTATCCTCAGGCATAAATTTATGTACCTTGAAACGCTGGCTGAAGTAAACCTTTGTTTAGGTGCTTTTTAAAATAAAATAGAAGCAAATGCTATATGCCTTTAAATAGAAGCATAGCAACAGAAATAGAAAATAACTTTTACTCTTATGTAATAAGTTATTTTCAACCCTAGAATTAAGTGTTGTTTGGCAGTGAAGTTTTTCATGAATGGGATCTGTTTCAGGAACAAGTGGCTGTAATTTTCTATGGAAATCTGAATTAGACAAAACACTGGTTTGTTCTGATTTGGCAGTCCTTCTAATCTGATATCCTGTCCCCAATACTTCCACATGAGATACTTTAGAAAGCAGCTCTAGTGAAATCCTGAATGTGTGACCTGTGGGTGTGAAGATCATCCCAACTCACCTCTCTTGTGATTTTGTATATGACCTACTTCTTGGAGAATATGCTTCCTTTGGTGTTTATCTTACATGAAAGTATCAAAATTCTTAAATTTTGTTAAACTGTCTTCAATTTATGTCAGTAAACTTTGCTTTCGCTTGGTTCATAATGTTCTTATATAAAATTTGACTTTCACTTAGATTCTTTTGTGATAAAATTTTCCTCATCCCTAGCCTATTCTAGTATAGTAGGCATGTATTTTTATGAGTAGTAAATAGTGTGTTCATTCTGTTGTCTTAGAAATTTAGTGAATTGACTGCATTGTCAAATTGGTGCTTGTCTTAATAGATCTGTTCTGTCCTTAGTAATGAGTTTCTTAATAAAAATATATATTATACTATATTCTACCTTAAAATTAGAAGTTTCTAATCTGGAGTTCTGTAAACTCTGGCTATTTCATTTTTAAGCTGACTGGGAGAATAAGGGTAGAAAAAGGACAATTTAGGTATATTGTCTTTTATGTCTTCCTTATAGATGTTGTTGTTTAGTCCCATCCTTGTATGGTTCTTTATTTGTCCTAAGGCATCTCAGAATCTATAGTAGAACTACTAGATAGCTCTCTGGGACCTTCAGGAACTGTTCAGTCCTTGGTTCCAGAGCTTCCTCAAGCTGTCTATGTTAGTGGTAGCTTCAGGAGACCAAAAATGATCTGTGGCCCCTAAAACAAGCTTTTAGAACTTTTTCCCCCCTATAGTAATATGTGTAATATCAAGATTAGGTTTTGTATTGTTAAGGTATCTATTTTCCATTTGGACCTGCTCCATCTGTTTTTTTTTAAATATCTTTCAGAACTAGGCCAGGATAGTGAAACAAATAAACAAAAATGAGATGAAACAGTAGTAATGTAAAGGAAGTTTAAGAGATCCTAAATGTTAGGTTCTTCAGACACTGTGATGAGTATTCCTAAACAGAATGGTTTATCGTCGCTCTAAGTTCTTATTTTTCCTTTAGTCTTAAAGGTCTGCTGAACCAAGTTAGAATGTTTTTTTTCTATTAAAATAGAAGATTTTAAAGGAAATATTGAAGATCATCTGGTTTATTTTCATGCTATGATGGCTATATTTGAACCATTTACACAAACTGGTGTCTTGTTAAATATCACTTTCTAGGGAAAGTATTTTCAGTCTCCTTCTTTAACCTGTTAGAGTGTGTCAGTAGCTATTACTGAAACATTTTGTTGCATTTGTGTACATTAGATAATAGATAAATAGTATATATGGATCCTAGTACAGAATGTCAATCTTCTTTCATAACTGAATCTCTCTTGCTCTAGAATTTGTTATTCAGAAATGTTAGCAGTGAATCAGAAAGCTATATTTTTAAGTTGGGAACTTAAAAATATGATATGTGACAGATATATAATGTTAAATATGCTGCCTTTTTATTTTAGTTTTTTATAAATATATTTATTTTTATTTTATTTTTGGCTGTGTTGGGTCTTTGTTGCTGCGTACGGGCTTTAGTTGCAGTAAACAGGGGCTACTCTTCGTTGGTGCGAGGGCTTCTCATTTTGGTGGCTTCTCTTGTTGCGGAGCACGGGCTCTAGGCTCGCGGGCTTCAGTAGTTGTGGCATGCGGGCTCAGTAGTTGTGGTGCACGGGCTTAGTTGCTCTGCGGCATGTGGGATCTTCCTGGACCAGGACTCAGACCTGCGTCCCCTGCATTGGCAAGCAGATTCTTAACCATTGTGCCACCAGGGAAGTCCCTATACTGCCTTTTTTTTTTTTTTTTTTTTTTTTGCGGTACAGGGGCCTTTCACTGTTGTGGCCTCTCCTGTTGCGGAGCGCAGGCTCAGTGGCCATGGCTCACGGGCCCAGCCGCTCCGCGGCATGTGGGATCTTCCCGGATCGGGGCACAAACCCGCGTCCCCTGCATCGGCAGGTGGACTCTCAACCACTGTGCCACCAGGGAAGCCCTATACTGCCTTTTTAAGAAGTCAGAATGCAACTGTTTTCCCCATAGAAAACTGAAGCAAAGAGAGATTTAAGTTGCCTGAAGTTATAGTGTGATAGCTTCGAATTAGGAATGAAAGACACACTGCGAGGATTGGTGATCTATCAAGTGGAGTGAATCCCCGTAATTACATAGAAGAGCTAATAAAAGCTTATTAAGGGACTTCCCTGGTGATCCAATGGGTAAGACTCCATGCTTCCAATGCAGGGAGCCTAGGTTCGAACTCTGGTTGGGGAACTAGATCCCGCATGCATGCCACAACTGAATCCGCATATCGCAACTATGAAGTCCACATGCTGCAACTAAAGATCCCACATGTGGCACCGAAGATCCCATGTGCTGCAACTAAGACCCAGCGCAGGCTAAATAAATAAATAAATAAGCAAGCTTATTAAAAGTCGATTTCAGTCATCTAAATATTTATAAATTGATTTGTTTCTATTTTAAACTTAATGTACATACATATGTATTTAAGATGTTACACAAGTGTTGATCCATTTTAGATTTGAGTAATTCCTAGACTGGTTACCTAGAAAGTTTTTAAATGGTAATATTATTTTGGGCTCTGGACGTTAAATAATATTCTTGGAAGAATGGCATCTAAATACAGATGTTGTTATAAGTTTCTTTTTTCTTCTTCCCTAAAAAAACTCAACCTATATGTCCCTATTATATATAGATATAGAACTATGTTTGAGTGAATTCAGGCTAACACTTTACCAAAGCATATTGCATGGTGACAGTTTTTTTTCCAATTTTTACTTCTAGTGAATTTGGTTCCAAAATCATCTTACTGAAGCCAATTATCAAAGTGTTGCCAAAACTCTTTGAGTCTCGAGAGAAGGCTGTTCGAGATGAAGCCAAACTAATTGCTGTGGAGATTTATAGATGGATTCGAGATGCTCTGAGACCCCCATTACAAAGTATAAACTCTGTCCAGGTGAGGCACAAAGTTTTTTGGTTGTCTTTGTATAAGGTTAACATGAAGATATTTCCTTCCTGTCATTGTTGTTGATATTCTGTCCTTACAAATAATTATTTTTCATTCTTAATTTTGAAATCATTTTTTTCTGAGCATACCTGTTTCTACTGTTACTATGTCCTCTCAAATTAAATACTATGCATTCACCGATGCCAGTAGGTTAGTGTTGAATCTATAGCAGTTTATAAGATCCTTTTTTTATTATTATTAATTACTTTATTTATTTATCTTTGGCTGTGTTGGGTCTTTGTTGCGGTGCACAGGCTTCTTTTTGCGGTGGTTTCTCTTATTACAGAGCACAGGCTCTAGGCACACGGGCTTCAGTAGTTGTGGCACGCAGGCTCAGTAGTTGTGGCTCACGGGCTCTAGAGTGCAGGCTCATTAGTTGTGGCTCACAGGCTGTAGAGTGCAGGCTCAGTAGTTGTGGCTCCACGGCGTGTGGGATCTTTCCAGACCCGGGCTGGAACCTGTGTCACCTGCGTTGGCAGGCAGATTCTTAACCACTATGCCACCAGGGAAGTCCTATAAGATCCTTTTATAATACTTTTGGGTGGCAGGACTTAATATCTGTTTAGACAAAATGCATTCTATTTTTTATATTTCAGTTGGTTTTAGAGACATTATTTGTTGCAAATATATGTGAATTCATGAAATAATGAGTGTCTTAAAAAGTGGATTTTATTCTTCTAAGTGCTTAGTCATATATCTTCAGTATAGTAGATATACATCAATTTGACTCATACTACAAAATGTGCACAATTTAAATTTATCTTTTCTTGTTTGCCTTATTAGAGCCACATAAATAAGAAATTGGATTCTGATCTATTAGTAAATATAAATATATTCTCTAATGGCAGAGATATAGATATGTTTTTAAAATATGTTTTTATGATATTACAGTGCTCCTAAACCAAGTAGGTTTTGCGTTCCCAGCAAGAACTAGAAGCTAAATTGGAACAGCAGCAGTCTGCTGGTGGAGATGCTGAGGGAGGTAAGCCACTTTTCAATGCTGGTTTCTATACAAATTAGCAAGAACTGGCCCTGTCACAGTAACCTGTGTTCACGAGGTGCATTTTGTAGGATTGCTGTTTAATAAAATACATACAATCCTATGGTTTGTAGGATTAATAATTCTGATCCCTCCTGTATCAAGATTTCATCAGGGGTGTGAAAGGACAGCTGATAACTGTTTAATAAGTAAAACTATTTCTTTTCTTTTTTTTTTGGCTACACTGCATGGCATGCAGGATATTAGCTCCCCAACCAGGGATTGAACCCATGCCCACCCCCTGCATTGGAAGGCCGAGTCTTAACCACTGGACTTCCAGGGAAGTCCCCATTTCATCCATTTTTAAGGGTTGTTTTGTTTTGTTTTCCTCCTGGAAGGTGGTGACGATGGTGATGAGGTACCACAGATAGATGCTTATGAGCTTTTGGAAGCAGTAGAAATTCTTTCCAAACTTCCCAAAGACTTCTATGACAAAATTGTAAGTAATGGTAGACTTCTTTCATTTTAAATAATTACTTGAATATAATTAGAGTGCTTTTCTGAGCCCTTTTTCTGGTGCACCCTCTTCCACCCCATATCTTCCCTAATAAAGTGAGTCAGTTGTTTCTTCTTTGTTCCCATACTACTTTGTATATGTACCTACTTTAGTCCTTCTTTTTACTTCTTGCCAGAAACCTGAACATTATTCTTGACTTATATCTTTTCCTTATTGTCTGTCTGGTTTTTACCTTTAAATATCTCTCAAATTCATCCCCCTTTCTCCATCCCCAGGATTTCTTTCTCTACCCCGGGGTTACTTCTTTTTTTTTTTTTTCCCCCTACCCCAGGCTTTCTTGACCTTGGCACTGTTGGCATTTTTTTGCCAGATATTTCTTTGCTTGGGGAATTGCATGGGCGTTGTTGTATGTTTAGCAGCATCACTGGCCTTTACCAATCAGATATTAGTAATACCATTCCTCCAAGTCATGACAGTCAAAAATGTCTCCAGACTTTGCCAAATGTACCCCAAGAGACAAAATTATCCCCAATTGAGAAAGTTTTATCCCAGCCACTACCATCAGCTCTTGCCTTGTATGCTGCTATAATCTTCTTACAAGATACCCTGTCTGCTCTTGCCTCCTTCCCATCATATTTCACAATATAATTAGAGGTGTCATTTTTGAAAATGGAAATCTTCCCATAGTATTGCCTCATTAAAATCCTTCAGTGGCTTCCATGGGTTTTAAGATGATGTCTGAAATCATACTGTAGCCATTGAGGTGTGATTTATGGTACCTTTGAGGTCCCCACTTACCTTCCAGCCACATCTCTAATTCCTCTCACTCTCCATGCTCCAGTCATACTGAATTTCTCCTGGCATCAAATGTGCCAAACTTTTTTTCCCCCCTAAACTCTAGGCCTTAATATGCTGTTCTTTCTGCCTATAACATTCTTCTCCCCCCATTTACCTCATAATAACTCTTCATCGTCTAGATCCCACCTTAAGCATCACTTCTTGGGGGAGATTGTACCTGAAAGCCTAAACTGGGCTAAGTCCTCTTGTTGTATTACCAAAGCAGCTTGTACTTCTCCTGTCACAGTCGTCATGACCTGATAGTTATTTATTGAAGATCATCCTACCTCTGCTATCAGCTCCTTGAGTATCCTGTTATCTTCTGATTAACAAATAAATATTTGATAAATTGAATTGAATTGTAATTCCTTCAGGGTGATGGGTTTTGTCATCTTGTTTTTATCCCCAGTTCTCTCCAATAGTGAGTATTCTAATTCTAGTGAAGCATATTGTACTTTATGGCCACAAAACAAAAAATTAGCATTATACCTACAATCTGGAAAACTAATATCCAGGATTAGAACAGTATTGGTTGTTGGTTATATGTTTGTTCTTTTCTGGTCTTTCTAATGTTATCAATATGGAAATTCCTCTCTCCTGTAGATGTGCCGCTGTGAGATATGCTAGAAATACTTTCTATTAATGTTTTCTGTTTAACACTTGCTTAAAGTTTACCCAGAAAATGAGAAGGAAAAGTCTATGGCATTTCATTCTGTTTACTTATTGTAGAACATTAGGGTTATGAAATGTTACAAAAATACTTTTAATATATAAACAAAATTTTGTGTATATGAGCAAAACATTCTGATTGGCTACACAGTTTTGTAATTTTGATTTCTGACTAGCTTTAGAAAGTTTCTGAAAACAAAAAATATATATCTTTGAATTAGTAGCATGCAAGAAATAGACTTGTATTTTGCGCTCTTATTTTCTGTTCTACAAGTGACTCATATTGTGTCTTGTAGGAGGCAAAAAAATGGCAAGAAAGAAAAGAAGCCCTGGAAGCTGTAGAAGTACTAGTGAAAAACCCCAAACTGGAAGCAGGCGATTATGCAGATTTAGTAAAAGCTTTGAAGAAGGTAAATGTGAGGAGTTTCAGCATTGGTATCCCAACAGCAGACCAGGCCATTGAGTTTTTCTTCATCAGTCAATCTCTTTTTACCACAGTTGCATTGCCATTTAGGGAACACTATTGATGGTTTATAGGCATACATTTTTTTAAGGGTTATTTAAAATGACTGTCCTAGGCTAGTTTAGAGGGATTGGTTTTCAATCTTTGTTTATTATCACTTTGACTTTAAATATGCTGTTTTGTAGCTTGTACAAATGTCAAGAAATAGAGAATCTTGCTGATCTAGAACCAGATATTCTAGTTTTATAATTCTACAGAATGAGCTTTTTAAATTGGCTCTATTTAATGGGACAAATATTAAATATGAAGAGTGTTTTTCATTAGATAGCAAGGGATACCACCTTGTATTATATCAGCATGTAAAGTGCAGGATCTGGGGATATGTGGTCAATTATAAAGCAGGTAAGTACTAAATAAGAAAGAAATATTTTAGGAAATACTCCTTTGTTATTGCTTAGGTCCAAACAAGTTGAATGCTGGGGTGTATATTTTTGTATGTACTGGCTTTTCATAAAGTCTGAAAGTATAGGTCAGACAATTGTGGATGTAGTTATAGAGCTTAATAACAAACTTTTTTTTTTTAATTTACTCATTTAATTAATTTATTTGTGGCTGCGTTGAGTCTTCATTGCTGCGTGTGGGCTTTCTCTAGTTTGTGGCCAGCGGGGGCTACTCTTCGTTGCAGTGCACAGGATTCTCATTGCAGTGGCTTCTCTTGTTGTATAGAGCGCAGGCTCTAGGCACACGGGCTTCAGTAGTTGTGGCACACAGGCTCAGTAGTTGTGGCTCATGGGCTTTAGAGTGCAGGCTCAGTAGTTGTGGCACACAGGCTTAGTTGCCGCAGCATGTGGGATCTTCCCAGAACAGGGCTCAAACCCATGTCCCCTGCCTTGGCAGGCAGATTCTTAACCGCTGCACCACCAGGGAAGTCCCTGAAGACATCTTCTTGAATATAGCAAGGATGAAAATGTTTTGTTTGCTTCTTCGGCCTGAAATTGCAGAGGATTAGCATGGTGGGGGGAGGAGGTTACTCTTTAATTATATGTGTATATAAGAGTAATTCTCATTATTCATAGTACTTATGTTCTGTAAAGTCACCACAGACACTGAATTAGCAAATGCTGAACCATTGCTCCAAGGGAAGATACAGCGTTAAGGTCCTGCAACCCTCTGGTCACATTTTCATCAACCGATCAATGCATAACCTTGTTTTATTCTGTTTGAAGACATCTTATTCAGTATGTATTATTGATCCATTAACATTGAACTCACAGCCAACAGAAATATAACTCATGCCTGAACAAAGCCTACCTAACACATTTATTTTCTCCGAAAGGGACATCACAGCACTTTTGCACATAGGAACACCAGACAACACTTCAGCAGTACACTTGGGGGCCATTTTAAACAGTGAAAGCCCCAATCAAAAGCACAAAAATGCAAAAAACCAAGGCAGTAAATAGACTACGAAAAAGATACTTGAGTACAGTATGAGAGCTGAAAGAAGAAGGCAGAGTATTGCATTGTTCACCTCAGCTAGGAATGTGCACATCAGGCAACATAGATTTTTCCTAGCTCTGTGTTTGTCTGTGAGTGACTAGGAAAGTGCCTCAATTATTGATTTGGGGCTTATAAGTTAATTTTAATGTGTGGATGAATTCACAAATATGAAATCCATAAATAATGAGGATGGACCATATCTTCTCACAGTCAGCCTTCCTTTGCTTTCCTCTAAGTAGGATTTGGAGACAGGGATATATTATTTGTCAAAATCGTTGTTCATCAGTCTTCCATCTTGAAGAGCCAAAGACCCAGGCAAGACTACAATCGTCTCTTGGTATCCCCGGTGGGAGGAGGGGGGGTGTTCCAGGTGCTCCCACCTATACTAAATCTGTTCAAGTTCCTTGTATAAAAAGGCATAGTACAATGAATACTGTTGGCCCTCCATATCTGCAGTTATGGAGGACTGACTGTAATTAAAAGGGAATTGCCCTAGAGAAAACATTTCGCCACCCTGGAGCCTGGGAGGAAAAAGGAAGGGTAGAAGGTGGTAAGGGAAATGAGATTCTAGTGGCCTTGAAGAGAGCTTCAGATTTTCTGTAAGTTCTAGCATATAATTTTTATCAGGAATCTTATGGAGACATATATTGCACTGAATTCTCAATGGCTCAAATAAAAGCTTTTATTTTTCCCTATGTAATGATCAGGAATGTTAATTGGAATCAGGAATGTTAATAGTTGATGTTCTCTACATGCATTTTCTTAGGATATTATATTTTCAAATGAAGACTGTTCTGTGATTTCCACTGGCATTGTGACTATGAATATAAGCTCTGTCTGTATTCTATACAGAGAAGATTATGGGTCTTTATATTTGGGTAGACATAGACAGTGGATTTCTGTGAGATCTTAGGGTAGCAGGAGGCACTTTCCCTCTTTACATGGTGGAGTGGGGGCAACCAATCAAAGGCAACAAACAAGTAAAAAGAAACTTAATTTTGTGGCTAAAATATTTAAAACAATGAAAAGTTAATGTCAATGTAAATTAACATGACATTTTGTGGGGTTTTTTTGGTTTTTTGTTTGTTTTTTATTTTTGGCTGTGTTGGGTCTTCATTGCTGCGTGCTGGCTTTCTCTAGTTGCAACGAGTAGGGGCTACTCTTCGTTGTGGTGCATGTGCTTCCCATGGAGGTGGCTTCTCTTGTTGCAGAGCATGAGCTCTAGGAGCATGGGCTTCAGTAGTTGTGGCACACGGGCTTCAGTAGTTGTGGCTCGTGGGCTCTAAAGCGCAGGCTCAGTTGTTATGGTGCATGGGCTTAGTTGTTCTGCGGCATGTGGGAGCTTCCAGGACCAGGGATTGAAGCCGTGTCCCCTGCATTGGCAGGCGGATTCTTAACCACTGTGCCTCCAGGGAAGTCCAACATTTTGTTTTGGTTTTTTAAATCAGTTTACTGTTTTTATGTTTTTTAATTATTTATTTATTTATTTATCTATTGCGGTACATGGGCCTCTCACTGTTGTGGCCTCTCCCGTTGTGGAGCACAGGCTCCGGATGCGCAGGCTCAGCGGCCATGGCTCACGGGCCCAGCTGCTCCACGGCATGTGGGATCTTCCCGGACCGGGGCACGAACCTGTGTCCCCCGCATCGGCAGGCGGACTCTCAACCACTGCACTACCAGGGAAGCCCTGTTTTTTTAATTTTTATTTATTTATTTATTGGCTGTGTTGAGTCTTCGTTGCTGTGCGTGGGCTTTCTCTAGTTGTGGTGAGCGGAGGCTACTCTTCGTTGCGATGCATGTGCTTCTCATTGCGATGGCTTCTCTTGTTGTGGAGCACGGGCTCTAGGCACTCAGGCTTCAGTAGTTGTAGCATGAGGGCTCAGTAGTTGTGGCGCACGGGCTTATTTGCTCCAAGGCATGTGGGATCTTCCCAGACCAGGTTTCGAACTTGTGTCCCCTGCATTGGCAGGTGGGTTCTTAACCACTGTGCCACCAGGGAAGCCCTATGTATATTCTTTTTCATATTCTTTTCCATTATGGTTTATCCCAGGAAATGGAATATAGTTTCCCGTGCTATACAGTAGGACCTTGTTGTTTATCCATCCTATATATACTAATCTGTATCTACTAATCTCAAACTCCACACCATATTCATATTATATTCACCTGTATTGGTCTTTGTAGACCCATCCCTCTTCCTTCTGTAAATAGTTTCTTCTCTCTAGTGTCTTTATGAAGTAATCTTAGTAATTTCCCAATTTTACCCTTTAATGCAAATAGTAAAAAACTATTCATTTTGAAATTCCTTATGATATTCCTGAAGTTATTTCATAAACTATCTTCTTCTAAGTTGTCACCTGACCTAGCTTATTTTGATGGCTTTCTTGTTCTCACGGGTTATAGTTCTTTATAAGATTCCTTTTCTCCCTCCCTCCCACCCCTCAGATAGCTTCTTTGACTTTGTCAATTACCTATGGATATTGGTTGGTATATATATATATTTTTTCATCTTTAAGATGTGGGTTTTCAAGGTGTTTTATTATATAATCTCCATTGACTTTCTCTGTGTTATTAACACTTTTTCACTTGGTCTTTCTTGGTCTTTCTTTTTCTTGTATTCATTATAGTTTTCTAAACACAATCATGATGGGTTTTTGGTTTGTTTGTTTGGTCAACAGTGTTTTTGTTTTGATTACTGTTTAGTGGCTTACACTACTAGTTAAAGTTAAATACTAATTATTACTTAAAATCACATTGTAGGCCTAGATTTATGGGAGAAGTGACAGCACTTTTAATTATAGAATATTTCCCATTATTTAGGTTAAGTTAACATTGTGAGCTAAAGCTTTCATTCCCAGCTCTAGAACAGAGTTGCTGAGTTTTTCCTCAATGCTGGAATAGAGTCCTCCCACATACACTGTTTTTCTTAAAAATAAACACTTTTCCATATTCCCCACTCCCGTTTTGTTTTTTGTTTGTTTGCTTGCTTGTTTTGGCCACACGGCATGGCATGCGGGATCTTAGGAACCCGTGCCCCCTGCATTGAGAGTGCGGAGTCTTAACCATTGGACCACCAGGGAAGTCCCCCCACCACTCCCATTTCCCAGTTAAGAACAACTTGTTTAATCAAACTGAGATGTGTGACAGTGAGTGTTAATATGCAGATATTGTAATAGATGCCTGGTTCATCGCTCACCAATAAATTCATTCAATCTTCTATTATATCCTGAACTATAATAGGTTCACAGGATCCTCTTCAAAACTTTACATTAGGATCATCAGTGTCTGAGATTCACCTTCCACTGGTTATTGAGCTAATGGTAACTTTAGAGGTAGTCTCTCTCTTTTTTTTTTAAATTAAGAACGTCTTCTTTTAAAAAATTTTTAAATTTATTTTTGGCTGCGTTGGGCCATCGTTGCTGTGCACAGCCTTTCTCTAGTTGTGGTAGTCGGGCTACTCTTCCTTGCGGTGCGCGGGCTTGTCATTGCGGTAGCTTCTCTTGTCGCAGAGCACAGGCTCTAGCGGGCTTCAGTAGTTGCAGCACGCAGGCTCAGTAGTTGTGGCTCTCGGGCTCTAGAGCACGAGCTCAGTAGTTGCGGTGCACAGGCATAGTTGCTCCACGGCATGTGGGATCTTCCCAGACCAGGGCTCAAACCCATGTCCCCTATATTGGCAGGCAGATTCTTAACCACTGCGCCACCAGGGAAGTCTCTAGAGGTAGTCTCTTTTTTTTTTTTTTTGCGGTACGCGGGCCTCTCACTGTTGTGGCCTCTCCCGTTGCGGAGCACAGGCTCCGGACACGCAGGCTCAGCAGCCATGGCTCACGGGCCCAGCCTCTCCGCAGCATGTGGGATCTTCCCAGACCGGGGTACAAACCCGTGTCCCCTGCATCAGCAGGCGGACTCTCAACCACTGCACCACCAGGGAAGCCCTAGAGGTAGTCTCTCAAGGATGGGATTGAATGATGGCCTTTAACTGGGGAAGTATAACAAAATCACCTTTTGAGCTATATTAAAATACTGATATCCAAATCCCATCACAAATTCATTGAACTAGCACCTCTTGGAATGGGGCCTGGCATGTTTTTGATGACCATTCCTAGAATATACATTTAGACGTTAAATATAAAGTCCAGCATGTAAATAATACCTGAGATGCTTTGGTAAGGAAAAATAATCCAGAAGTTTACAAATACCAATAATGTGTTCAATACAAAACTGAATAGAATTTTTACTCCATAGATTTATAGTAATTACAGATTTAACAAAATGTTTATTAGGACCCTGATCTCATTTTCTCATAAGGAAAATGAATTTGCCGTGAGTTTACAGGGAGAATATGCTTTAGTAAAGAGAGCAAAAGCTTTGGAGTCAAAGCAGACCTAGGTTTGAATCACAGCACTGCCATTTGCTAGCTCTGTGACCTTGAGCATGTTAATCTCTATTTATTTTTTTTAAATAAATTTATTTATTTTTGCCTTTGTTGGGTCTTCGTTGCTGCACGCAGGCTTTCTCTAGTCGCAGCGAGGTGGGGCTACTGTTCGTTGCAGTGCAGCCTTCTCAGTGCGGTGGCTTCTCTTGTTATGGAGCACAGGCTTTAGGCACGTAGGTTTCAGTAGTTGTGGCGCACAGGCTCAGTAGGTGTGGCTCACGGGCTTAGTTGCTCCGCGGCATGTGGGATCTTCCTGGACCAGGGCTTAAACTCGTGTCCCCTGCATTGGCAGGCGGATTCTTAACCACTGCGTCACCAGGGAAGTCCTCTATTTAATTTTTGAAATCCACAAAATTGAGATAGTAATAGTACCTGCTTTATAGGGTTTGAGTGAAAATTAAAATAAGGATTATAAAGCACCTATAAAATTATGGCATCTAATGTTTTAAAATTTTTATTGGGGTATAGTTGCCTTACAATGTTGTGTTAGTTTCTACTGTACAGCAAAATGAATCAGCTATACATATACATATATCCCCTCTTTTTTGGATTTCTTTCCCATTTAGTTCACTGCAGTGCATTAAGTAGAGTTTCCTGTGCTATACAGTATATTCTCATTAGTTATCTATTTTATACATAGTATCAATAGTGTATATGTGTCAATCCCAATCTCCCAGTTCCTCCCACCCCACCCCACCTTCCCCCTTGGTATCCATACATTTGTTTTCTACATCTGTGTCCCTATTTCTGCTTTGCAGATAAGATCATCTGTACCATTTTTCTAGATTCCACATGTATGCGTTAATATACAATATTTGTTTTTCTCTTTCTGGCTTACTTTACTCTGTATGACTCTCTCTGTGTCCATCCATGTCTCAACAAATGATTCAATTTTGTTCCTTTTTATGGCTGAGTAATATTCCATTGTGTGTGTGTGTGTGTGTGTGTGTGTGTGTGTGTGTGTGTGTGTGTGTGTGTGTATATATATATATATATATATATACACCACATTTTCTTTATCCATTCCTCTGCTGATGGACATTTAGGTTGCTTCCATGTCCTGGCTATTGTAATTAGTGCTGCTGTGAACATTGGGGTGCATGTGTCTTTTTGAATTATGGTTTTCTTTGGGTATATACCCAGTAATGGGATTGCTGGGTCATATGGTAGTTCTGTTCTTAGTTTTTTAAGTTGTTTTTAATAAATGTTAGTCTTTTAACCCTTACTCCTCAGCACTTAGGGAATATATGTAGGTGCCAAATAGAACTTCGTTGAATGCTATGCATTAGGGGTTCTTTAATTCAGGGAATCTGGAATGAATTGTTCTGCTTATGAAATACCAGATCTTAGGGATGAAGTCCAAAATAGAATGGAAGCATTACTTCTACCTGGGAAAAGAGTGAAAAAACAAGGGTTTGGGAGCGCTTAAAAGTAAAGCAGCTTTTTAACACCAGCTAACTTGAGCAGTATACCAAAGTAAAATCTTATTAGGAAGGAACTGAGGCATAGTCACTGTCTTGCTAGATTGACACAAATGCAGCTACTACCTATGACTTTTGATAAGTTCTGGGCCTTGTAGGGTATGCTATCGGAGGGTGGTAGTATAAACATTGCTGGAGGAGACTCTGCTGAGAGACTCTGAATACAAGTCTGATGATCACTACATAACTAAAATGGCAGCTGCAAGGCCAGAAGCTCCCTCAGAGGAATGGTTGCAATGGCATTTGCAATTTAGAGTCCACATCAGCTTCTTTTTTTTTTTATTTAATATTTTTATTGAAGTATAGTTGATTTACAGTGCTGTGCCAATCTCTGCTGTACAGCAAAGTGACTCAGTTATACACATATAGACATTCTTTTTTTAATATTCTTTTCCATTATGGTTTATCACAGGATATTGAATATAGTATAGTTCCCTGTGCTATACAGTAGGACCTTGTTATTTATCCATCCTATATATAATAGTTTACATCCCATCAGCTTCTTGAAGGTACCTACAACAGTTTCTACTGGTGTTTCTTGGATATAAATTTTAGAGCTGCTACTCTGTGGTGTCTTTTGGAGATACACCGTCTTTTGGCTTTCCCTGCCCCAAAGCAAAGTCAGCAGGCCTCCAGCTTCTCTGCCATTATCAGAGTCACCTCCTGTACAGTTGTGCAATGCTGACAGCCCATACTACCACAAATGGAGAGTTAGCGATTTGACCTAGTTTTATGTATATTTTACCGGTAGAACTTTAAGATAGGAGACTAAACATAATGAAGGGAAGCTCCCAAATTTGATATTGTCAAGGAAGAATCTTTCCTCTTTTGTAGGAAACAAAGTTGGCTATTCATTACATAATAGCTTTCACAGTTCTTTTAAGAATAAATTTTCAGTTCCCTTCTATGGGGCTGTGACTCTTTTGTTTTCCTTTCTTTCCACCCTTTGTAGGTTGTTGGAAAGGACACCAATGTCATGTTGGTGGCTCTGGCAGCAAAATGTCTTACTGGCCTGGCTGTTGGGCTAAGGAAGAAATTCGGACAATATGCAGGACACGTAAGTAACACTCCTTTTTTTGATACAAATCAACAACGTTATCAAGAATGGCAGGCTAGTTTGCTTTATGCTTTAAAACAGCTTTTTGGCACAGATCTTTATATATATGGGGAAAGTAAATTTCTCACTAAGTTTTGTTAATACTGAGCATAACTCCTTACAACATATCAATAAAAATGTCAGTTGTAACTAAATTCACTAGCTTTATGTAGAAAATCAGGCACTTGACCTAAAGTACTTAGTTCAATTGATTTGCCTATTACTTATTTACTTATATCTTGCTTTGCTCTTAAAATATATACAGTAAAACAGTATGAAGTATAACTTGTGATAACCAGAACAGAGTAAAAATGAGAGCAGGAAAGGCAATATAAAACCGGAAGTGAGTTTAATATATAAAATGTATTTTATGGTGTTTTTCTATTTAAAAAAGTAGTTTACTTGTATACTTGAGACATTTTATATAGGTTACACTGTTGGTGATATATCAGTTTATTATAAGAAACTCTGTCTAGAGACATTCGTTGAACATAAATTTGGAAGCAATCAAGTTTGCTAACAGTTTTAACAAATTGCGATGTTTTCTTTAATTCTGGCATCTGTCAGTTGGCCTCTAGATCTCATCTGTATTACTTAAAATGGCTCAGCATCCTGAATATTGACCGTAGTGAACTTTAGGGTTTAACTTGCTAGCCACTGATCATTTGATTCCCTGGATTGACTTTGAGAGTCTCCTAATAGTCTGTAGTCATGTGTCAGTTTTATATTGAAGCAAACATCAAACCTCACTTAGTTATGGTATTTGGAGCTTGCTTACTCATAGCATTAAAAATAATTTCAGAGAACTCAACTGAAAAAAATAAGACACTACCAAATAAAAATAAATCATGACTAGCTTGTTACCAGGGAAATAAAAATAAGGGTCTTTAAAACCCTTAAACGTGTAAATCACAAATTGGAGTAAAATTATAATCATTATTTTTATAGTAATCATTACTTATTATATAATATCTCTGTGTGTGTATGGTATCAAGTGTATTGATTAGCTTTTGGTCAGTTTTGTGTTACTTAGAATATTTTATACTTCTGTATTATAATTTTTCAAGCTAGAAAACAATCTTTAAAGTACATTTTAATTTACTAAATTTATAGTTAGATGATTACCTGACCATTTAGTTTGAATTCTGATTCTGGCTTTGTGACATTTTGGTGTGCAGCTTAAAGAATGTCTCTAGTGCTTTATAGTTTGGGGTATTTGTCTCCCCTTAAAATTACATCATATACAGTGTTTGATATCAAGTATGTTAGTGTGGTTCAGCTTTATTTTCCTTAGCTACTTATAAACTGTCTTTTTGGCAATATATATAAAAGTGAACTTTAGCTTTATAGCTATTAAAATATCTTGATTTTTGATTGGCAGGGGGCAAAATGGGTAAAGGGAGTCAATTGTATGGTGACGGATGAAAACTAGACTTTTGGTGGTGAGCACGCTATAGTGTATACAGAAATCGAATTATAATGTGGTACACATGAATCTTAGATAATGTTATGAACCAGTGTTACATCAATAAAAACAAACAGTTTTTAAAAGTATATTGATTTTCAGGTTTATTACTAACTCTTAGTATTAAAAAGTCTTTTATATTTCTCCATGGAAACTGTATTCCTTCTGATCTGTGTCACTTCTATGAAATTTTTTTTAAAAATTGGGTTGGGGGAGGTGCCATTGAGCTTTGCTAGATATTTTAGGCCTTAAAAAGCAACTTTAATTTGCCTGCCAGCACAGTGCCTGGCTACATATACTCAATACATATACTTGATATTCAATAAATATTTAATGAATTAGTGATAGTTTATAAGATAAAATAAACATTATAAAAATTCTAACTTTACTGATCTAAACTTAGTACTTGAGTAAGAAGACACAGTTCTGATCGAAATTGCTGGGCTTTCCTGGTGGCACAGTGGTTGAGAGTCCACCTGCCGATGCAGGGGACACGGGTTCATGCCCCAGTCCGGGAAAATCCCACATGCCGTGGAGCGGCTGGGCCCGTGAGCCATGGGCGCTGAGCCTGTGCGTCCGGAGCCTGTGCTCCACAACGGGAGAGGCCCCAACAGTGAGAGGCCCGTGTACTGCAAAAAAAAAAACAACTATAACTTCTGGTACTGTTTCTTTTTTCTTTAGTGTAGTGAAGAGGCAGAAGACATCTCAGTCCAAGTGAGGGCTATCAGAATCTTGGGTGGGGAGGAAGAATTGTATACTATACCTGTTCCCCTACCCTAAATCCACCTAGTTGAGAATCATTTTGTCCACTAAGAGTTGTTACTGATAAAAATGATTGTAAGGTTGCATATAAGGTACAGATGCAAAAAAAAAGTTGAGAAACATTGCTGTGGTGGTATAGGCATAAGATTGTTCCAGCATAAGATTCTTATGCCCTTCAAGAAAGGAAATGACTTCTTAATCCAACTTAGATGTTTACTTTTTTTGTTTATTTTGGTAGAGTCAAACATTGTTTTAATAAGTTTTATTGAGATATAACTTACATACTATAAAATTCACCGTCTTAAAGTATGTAATTCAGTGGTTTTAGTATATTCATAAGGGTGTGTTACCATCACTACTATCTAATTCCAGAACATTTTCACCACCCCGAAAAGAAACCCTATATCCATTAGCAGTCACTCCCCATTCTCCCCTCCCCCAGACCCTGGCAACAACTGATATACTTTTCTGCTTCTGTGGATTTGAAGTTTTGTACAAATGGAATAATACACGTGTGGTCCTTTGTGACTGGCATCTTTCACTTAGCATAATGTTTTCAAAGTTCATCCATGTTGTAGCATATATCAGTACATCATTCCTTTTTTTTTTTTTTTTTTGCCGAATACATTCCAACTATTCACTTTTAAAGGTTGTACCAACCATTTTGGAGAAATTCAAAGAGAAGAAGCCTCAAGTGGTACAAGCCCTGCAGGAGGCAATTGATGCAATCTTTCTTACTGTAAGTTGAGTTTGTGGTTTTGTCTAAAGTAAAGTTTGTCAATGTAATATTTTGATTGTTCTTTACATTTGAGAAAAGCTTATTGACCACATTTTCTTTCTAAAGACCACACTACAGAACATCAGTGAGGATGTTTTAGCAGTAATGGATAATAAAAATCCAACCATCAAGCAGCAGACATCTCTTTTTATTGCAAGAAGCTTCCGCCACTGCACTGCTTCTACCCTGCCAAAGAGCTTACTAAAGCCCTTTTGTGCTGCTCTACTTAAGGTATAGACTCTCTTTGAAATTGAGGAAATATTTTATACCTAGGCAAGATTTTGTTTTTTCTACTGATTGTGTACAGTGACTACTTGACTTTAAGACTGTAGATTATTGTCTTTTGAGGAGAGACCCTCTGTAGCTTTGAAAATTGAATCCAAATTCTTGTATTATTTATGTTCCTGTTCTTGAAGAAAAGCACAAATTAGCTTTATAATTTCACTAACTACTAAAACTTTTATTTCTCATTTGGCCCATAAACTGATATCAGCTGGATCTGGTCAAGCACAGGCATCCAGTTTAGAGTATTTAAAGATCATTTGAGTATGAAGCATTTTAGATAGAGGGTAAGAGGAAGGGTAACTTAATTGGCAAATAGAAAGCTAAGCTTAGATTCTGTGAATTGTAAAAAGCAAATTCTTTATCTAACAACCATCAGTCTGAATAATCAGTAATACCTAAAGAACCTTGTATCAAGATCATCTTGCTTACTTCCGGACTATAGCACATCAATGATTCTGCTCCTGAAGTCAGAGATGCTGCATTTGAAGCATTGGGTACTGCTTTGAAGGTGGTTGGTGAGAAAGCAGTAAACCCATTCTTAGCTGATGTCGACAAACTCAAGCTTGATAAGGTAGGTTAGTAATGGGTTGTAATGAAATTGGATAGCGGTCCTGTCTCTGTGCAATATGGGTTTGTTTACTGGTATCCTTTTGATCAGAATTTCTTGATTAGTAGAAATATCTTTCAAATTATAAAAAATAAAATAAAATTGAGTGAACAATCTGTAGAGGAGGTAAAAATGATGTTTTGAGTTAATTTCATTTCTAATATCTGGAAAATTGCCTTTCTAAATATGAATGTCTTCCATCAAAAATATGGTTATTGTTTATTTTTAATTTTCATTGGAGTATAGTTGATTTACAGTGTTGTGTGAGTTTCTGCTGTACAGCAAAGTGAATCAGTTATACATATATCCATTCTTTTTTAGATTCTTTTTCCATATAGGTCATTACAGATTATTGAGTAGAGTTCCCTGTGCTATACAGTAGGTCCTTATTAGTTATCTATTTTATATATAGTAGTGTGTATATGTCAATCCTAATCTCCCTATCTATCCCTCCCCCCTTCCCCCCCGGTAAACGTAAGTTCATTTTCTACAAAAATGTGGTTATTGTAAGTTTAGTAAATTCTCATTTGCATAGAAATATAATATAAGACGTTATTAATGTATATCTACTGCCAAGAAAATATGGATAATTTATCTTTGTTGAAAAGGAAACTTTTCTCTCTGAATTCTCATGTAGTTGTGGTTCAGAAGTGACTTATTAAGTAATGTAATGATTGTGTTTCAAAGTTAGGCTCAGTGACGTCTATCTCAATTTCATTCTCCAGATCAAAGAATGTTCAGAAAAAGTAGAGCTCATACATGGTAAGAAAGCTGGACTTGCAGCTGACAAGAAGGAGTTCAAGCCTGTGCCGGGAAGAGCTGCTGCTTCGGGGGCTACAGGAGATAAGGACACAAAGGACATTTCAGCACCCAAACCAGGACCCTTAAAAAAGGCACCTGCTACTAAGGTTAATAGATGACTTGGAAAATATGGTTTAAAAATTAGAATTTAGTAAGGTAGGGTCTGAATCTCAGGTTCAGGGTTGTTCTTCAGTATGATTTCATTTAAGAGATGAACTCATTACAACATTCAAAATACAGCAGAGCATCTTTTAATGAAGACAGCATATTCCAATAGTACATTTGGTTATTTGAAACCTATATAGAGATAAAAATGGTAATGAAGATACAGGAGTACATTTTAAGGCATCAGAAAGTATCATTAAATAATGAAATAGGGACTTCCCTGGTGGCGCAGTGGTTAAGAATCCACCTGCCAATGCAGGGGACACGAGTTCGATTCCTAGTCTGGGAAGATCCCACATGCCACAGAGCAACTAAGCCCGTGTGCTACAACTGCTGAGCCTGCGAGCCATAACTACTGAGCCCACGTGCCACAACTACTGAAGCCTGCGCACCTAGAGCCTGTGCTCTGCAACAAGAGAAGCCTGCACAACACAGCAAAGAGTAGCCCCTGCCTGCTGCAACTAGAGAAAGCCCACGTGCAGCAACAGACCCAATGCAGCCAAAAATAAATAAAATAAAATAAATTTATTAAAAATAATAATGAAATAGTATGGCAAGGTACATAACATTAATAACGTAAGTTCATTTTCTAACTTAACATAAGGTCATTTTGCTAATAATGCTCTGCAGTTGCAGCACCGAGTCTCCGTTCCATCAGGGTCTCACTTTCTAGTGTAGAAGAGGGGGAAATGACCAAGGGCAAATATGGCATTCTTACAGTGAACACTTTTCTTGGACTGGATTCTCTTAAGCATGAAGTTATCTGCTGAAAATGCAAGAAGTTTGATTCTCTTTTCCACCCTGAGCCCCAGCCTGGAGTTAGGAGAAGAGAACTGATATTTAGTGAGCTTTACTTTGTGAAGCATTTTACCTACATAATCTTATTTAATCATCATAACAATCCTTGAGATAAGCGTTTTGTGATCCCTGTTTTAACAGAAAAGGAAACTAGGGCTCAGCAAAGTTACATGTCCTGCACATGCTCTTACAATTCACTTGTTTGTTTATTCTGTCTCCCCACACTGTATTGTAAACTTTAAAGGATAGAGATCTTGTCACTGCTTGACCACTTGTGCATAGGAGAGGCTCTGGCATATAGCAGGAACTCTGCATATATTTGTTGAATGACCAGAGTTGCAGAACTGGGATTTGAACCCAGGTATCTAGCTACAGAGTCTGTGTACTTTCATGTTATGCTGTCTCTTCAGTACTCCAGTACAGGGAGTTGGCAGCTATTTTCTCCTTTCTCACCAGTTCCTGCCTCTCTGGACAGTGACCTGGGCGCAGCACCTTAAGACCTTTTCTTATCTTGCTGAACCTTTCTATGCTAGCTGGCTTTCTCTTATAAGGATTCTTTTCCTTCCCCCAAGAATAAGCTGTGGGTGGGGTGGGGAAGAACCTGCTTTTGTTCTTTTGAAAAAATCAGTAGGACAGTATCATCTAATAAACCTACTAAGCCAATAAACATGTATGTCTATGTTTTAAAAAAAAAGTAGGAGATTTATTAATTGAGTTGCCTCTCAATTAATAAAACAGAGTACTATTATATACAAGAAAGGATCCAGAAGAGGTGTTCTAGTAAATCAAAGAGTATAAAATTTTCTATTTTTACAGTGAGAAAACAATTAAATCTCTCTTCATGGGGTAGTTATTATGAACCAATAAAATCATAGTGCTAATGTGAACTGGCAAGTGTTAGAGGTTTCCATTGGATTAAAAACCAGCATCTTAGCTTTGCTAACCCCACCTTAAAAGCTCAGAATATGTTCAAGATAACAGTGCTTTCAGAACAGCTCTGGATGTTCAAGACTAAATTGGTCCTCTGTCATTTTATCTTTTCTTTTTAGGTTTGGGCATTGCTTAACAAATATCCAAAATAGGTAGAAGGAATGATGTGGACAGTGATGTGTGTTGCCATATTAATGTTACTGCCCTTCGCTGTATACCTTATGATAAACGGCTATTTTCTTGTGACCTTTCAAACTGGGGGTGACATAATTTAAATCAAGATATTTAAATAGAATATTAGCAGATAGAATCCAGTGGGTACAATAGAAAGTATGAGCAACTGAAGTTTATTCCAGGATTGCAAGGATAGTTTGATATTAGAAAAATTACTGAATTTATAGATCAAAAGAAGTCTAATTTCAGACACTGAAAAGGAATATAATAAATTTCAGCATGTCTTCTTGATAAAAATTCTTAACCATATAGAAATGGATGGATACTTTGATATGATTAAGTATATCATTTTTATAGATTATATGATCATATTCTTGGAAAACCCAAGCAAGTCAACTGGAAAACTAATAAAACAATAAAAAATATTCAGTGAGATGGCCATCTTCAAACATAACTAGAACACTCACTGAAATTGGCATAACACCTCTTTTCCTTCACAGATTAGATAGTTCTACAGTGAGTAATAACATATTCTCATGTTACTTGGAGTAACTTTGTGGTTAAATAGTGAGTACTTTGTGGTTAAATAGTGAGTAAATGTTATAACTCAGAAACTGCCCTTTACTAGTGTAGGAAGGATCTAGAGGCATTTAAAGGCATCAAACATTAATTCTCAAATTAATCTGTAAATGTAGCATAAATCGAGTTCATCGTTTTTATTTCATTTATCTCATTAGCTCATTTTGAATTAGAGGTTCTTTTTTTTTTTTTAATTTATTTTTGGCTGTGTTTGGTCTTCGTTGCTGCTTGTGGACTTTTCTCTAGTTGCTGTTGTCTTCGTTGTGGTGCTTGGGCTTCTCATTGCGGTGGTTTCTCTTGTAGTGGAGCATGGGCTCTAGGCATGTGGGCTTCAGTAGTTGTGATACACAGGCTTAGTTGCTCCGCGGGCATGTTGGGATCTTCCCGGACCAGGGGCTCGAACCCATGTCCCCTGCATTGGCAGGCGGATTCTTAACCACTGCGCCACCAGGGAAGCCCTAGAGGTTCTTAATACACAGCTTCTACAGATTCCCCATGAATGATCTTCAGGAGGTCTGTCTGCCCTTGAAATTGCTAAATTCTGTGGGCACAAAAAATATGGGTCTTTTTGTTGTCGCTGTTGGTTGAGTGATCCCTCATTTTAATCAAAATTTTGAGGAATCTCTAACCCCAAAATGTCTAAGAATCACTATTCTAAATCCTTAAGTGGTTTAATATTTTTCTGTTTGCTTTTAGCCTGGCGGGCCACCGAAGAAGGGGAAACCAGCTGCACTAGGAGGCGCAGGGAGCACTGGAACCAAGAACAAGAAAGGGTTGGAGACTAAAGAAATAGTGGAGCCTGAGCTCTCGGTCAGTATTATACAGTATGCCTCAAACTCAAAACCACAGAAAGTCATTGCCTATGAGGAGGTTCAGGTTCTCTCTTTTCTGAGTTCTGTAACGTATAGTTAATGGATGTCTTTTTAGTTTACTGAAACTGTGCCTTGGACAAACTTTCCCTTTACAGTAGTATAATAGAATCCTCAGATACTAAAACACACGTATGGGAGTGTTCTTGTAGTTTTGGCTGGGGTATTCTTACATTCTTGCCATCTGTTCCCTTAAGCAATTATTAATGTTAATGTTTTGTATCTTACAGATAGAAGTATGTGAAGAAAAAGCTTCAGCTGTCCTTCCTGCTACCTGTATACAGCTTCTAGACAGCAGTAACTGGAAGGAAAGGCTGGCCTGTATGGAAGAGTTCCAAAAGGTGGGTGCACAGGGATGAGTTGAATGTGAAAGAAAATTACATCATACAGAAGTGGTGAATTGATAAATGAAGGACTAGTCCTAATTGCTGTATTTTATAACCAGTGAACATGTCTACAGGGTGTTAACTAAAAATGAGGTGGGGTTTTTATTTGCTTTTTAGCTGTTTAGTATTTATCTTTCAACATCTGCTTTCTGTGGCTTCTATCAGCTCATAACCTAAGTGATGCATACTCAAGAAAATTAGGTTTATTCTGAATTATAAGGCTTACATGAACTTTATTTTATTTTTAATTAAATTTTTTTTTTTTTTTTTTTTTTTTGGCTATGTTGGGTCTTTGTTGCTGCGCTCAGGCTTTCTTTAGTTGTGGTGAGCGGGAGCTACTCTTCATTGAGGTGCGCGGGCTTCTCATTGCAGTGGCTTCTCTTGTTGCAGAGCATGGGCTCTAGGCACACGGGCTTCAGTAATTGAAGCACGTGGGTTCAGTAGCTGCAGCATGCAGGCCCTGGAGTGTGCAGGCTTTAGTAGTTGTGGCATGTGGGCTCTAGGGCGCGCAGGCAATCAGTAGTTTGGGGCGCACGGGGCTTAGTTGTTCCGTGGCAGACCAGGGATCTTCCCAGACCAGGGATTGAACCCATGTCCCCTGCATTGGCAGGCAGACTCTTAACCACTGTGCCACCAGGGAAGTCCCTGAATTTTAATATTATGGTATTAAACTTACTAGGCAAACAGGTCTCCTCACGTAAACCACCCCTCATCCATTTTATGTTTCCCTCTTTGTTGTCATGATTCTCAGAAGAATAGACATTATCACTTGGTATGAGAAGCTTCTTTAAAAAAAAAGCTTGGGACAGGAGCTTGGTGGTTTATTTTGGCACACACTCTTTGATTCTAATGAGGAGAGGTTGCAGAGAAACTGCAAGAATGCTGCGACTTGAGCAGGAATCCTGGCTTCCAGTCCTGCATCCGCCACTCAAGCTTAGCCCTGAGGTGTGCTTCTTTGAAACCTGTACTTAAATGCTTCTAACCTACTCTACTTTGCTATGTTTTTAGGAAAATCAAATAAGTCAAAATATGTATAAGCAATTTCAGCCATACACTGGGCAAATTAAAACTGTTACTGTTACTTTCTTTGGGGCAAAATTATTTATGAATTCCTGAAATGTGAAAAAAAAGAGTTTCAGTGGCATCACTATAACAACCATGTACCAAACATCCAACTTAAGAAACGAAGTATTATAACAGAAAAGTAACAAGCTCTCTCTGTGACCCTCCTCATTCTGTTCCCCTCACTCCTTCAAAGGTAAACCACGTAATTGATTTGGTATATACTGTTCCCTTGGAACTAATCATTAATCCCTTAACTCTCCTACTATCTTGTTTTACTTCAAGGCTGTTGAACTAATGGACCGAACTGAAATGCCATGCCAGGCATTAGTGAGGATGCTGGCCAAGAAACCTGGATGGAAAGAAACTAATTTTCAGGTATATTTAAATTAGAGATTTAATGTCTTTTATTGAAGTAATTTTCATTACATCATCCTATGGTGTATTAGAGAGGTATAGTTTGGTAATTTTTAGCTTGCTCTTTTTTTTAAAATCACTCAGCCAATGTGTCATGTAATTTTAAATGAACAGTGGAATGTGTGCATTTTGATTAAACACATAACTCTAGCTTTGTGCATTTAGGAGTTTATATATATACAAATACTTATTGTTTGTTAATTCATATGTATGCATTTTTCTCATTATTTAGACCTGGAAGCCCTCGAATATAGGGAGGGATGAACAATGAGATAGCTTTCTTATTTCTTTGCATAAAAAATAAATGTAGTCTTTAAATTGCCAATAAGAACTTACCACATAATCGGTTTAACTCATTAACTGATAATAGAGATGAAATTGAGCAGTACCGTTACTTAGTTAAAAAGTAGGTGTAAAGGGAGGTATAGGAAAGTAATACATGAAGGAAAATGAGAAAAGTGTTTTCTTCTCCTCCTCTAGACATACATAGAGCTGATGGGAAACAAAAGTTTGAAATGTATCAGGTTTATTTTGGCTTACCTGCTAGTCTCTTCTTTACTTCTGTTTTGCCACCTCTTATTCTCTGTTTAGGACCTTAGCTTCCTTGCTCACTGTTCCCTTAGCACTGCGTTATAACCTCATCCAAACCATCCAGCTCCACAAAGGTTTCCCGTGCCAGAAGGTTCTGATACTGCCTTCTTCCCCTCACACCACCACTTTTAAAACTCCCCTTACGTAGCTTCTCAGATAGGTGAAAGAAGCACACCTGATTTGAGCTAATACCCTTCTTTGTATTAGATCCATAACAAGAGATAATTTTATATCTTTTTTTCCTTTATAACAGCTTTCCTGAGGTATAAAATTGTTTTAAACGGTACAGTGCAGCTGTTTTTAGTCTATACACATAATTAGCAACCCCTACCACTATTTAATTTTAGAGTATTTTCATCACCCCAAAAAGAAGCCCCATACCCATCAGTAGTCACTCTCTATTCCTCCCCAAGTCCCCACCCCCAGTCCCTGGCAACAATTAATCTACTTTCTCTCTCTATGGATCACTTCTCCTGGACATTTCATGTAAATAGAATGATGTGGCCTTTTGTGTCTGGCTTTTACTTAGCATAATGTTTTCAAGGTTCATCCATACTGTAGCGTATATCAACTCTACAGTTTTTTTTTTTTTTTTTTTTTTTTTTTGCGGTACGCGGGCCTCTCACTGCTGCGGCCTTTCCCGCTGCGGAGTACAGGCCCCGGACGCGCAGGCCCAGCGGCCATGGCTCACGGGCCCAGCCACTCTGCGGCATGTGGGATCCTCCCGGACCGGGGCACGAACCCGCGTCCCCCGCATCGGCAGGCGGACTCTCAACCACTGCGCCACCAGGGAAGCCCCAGTTTTTTTTTTTTGCGGTACACGGGCCTCTCACGGCCATGGCCTCTTACACTGCAGAGCACAGTCTCCGGACATGCAGGCTCAGCGGCCATGGCCCACGGGCCCAGCCGCTCCGTGGCATGTGGGATCCTCCCGGACTGGGGCACGAACCCACGTCCCCTGCATAAGCAGGTGGACTGTCAACCACTGCGCCACCAGGGAAGCCCTACAGTCTTTTATTGCTAAACAGTATTCCATAGTATGGATATACAACATTTTATTTACCCATTCATAAGTTCTTTGTTTTTTCTTTGGCTGTGTCACGCAGCATATGGAATCTTAGTTCTCCAACCAGGGATCCCGCGACCCCTTCATTGGAAGCACGGAGTCTTAACCACTGGACCACCAGGGAAGTCCCTTCCCATTCATAAGTTGATGGGCATTTGCATTGTTTCTGCTTTGGGGCTATTGTGAATAATGCTACTATGGACTTTCATGTACAAACTTTTGTGTGAACACATGTATATACCTAGAAGTAGAATTGCTGGGTCTTATGGTGACTCTGTGTTTAACTTTTTGAGAAACTGACAAACTGTTTTCTAAAGTGGCTGTACCATTTTATCTTTGCACTAGCAGTGCAGGAGAGTTCCGGTTTCTCTACTTCCTTTCCAACACTTGTTATTTAAATATTCAAACAGGACAAAGGGAAATATTTTTGGTCAAAAGTGTCTGAAGTCCCAGACATCTGCCATCACCACATTAATATCTTTAAATTGTTTTTCACAGTTCCTTCCATTCTTCCACTTAAAAATCTACAAATTCTTTAAATCTCTCAAGTTCTGTTGTGTGTGTGTGTGTGTGTGTGTGTGTGTGTGTGTGTACACGAGGGTTGTAATTTTTTTGTGGGCAACTCTAGTAGGAACTCTGAATTAGTATGGTCATTTTATTATGTATTTCAGGATGTATGCTCAGTACTATATGCAGATAACCATAGGAGAAGGAGAATATAGAAATTATATTTTTCAATTCATAAACTTCATGTGGTAACATTGCTTGTTAATATTTTAAAACACTGGTTTTTTTTCTGTCTTAGCTGTCAGCTACATTAATTGATAACAATTAAAGGATAAAAATTATTTTGTTTCTTGGTTTAAAGTTTGATTTTAGTTTGGTCATGTTCTCAGCTGTTACATCTTCAGGCTGCTATAAAAATAAGTAAATAAATAAATGTCTTTGGGCAATTCCCTGGCGGTCCAGTGGTTAGGACTTGGCACTTTCACTGCCGAGGGCCTGGTTCAATCTCTGGTCAGGGAAGTAAGATCCCAGAAGCCGTGTGGCACGCCCCACCCCTGCGAAAAAAAATGTCTTTGGCTTACTCATAACTTTCTGATACTTATCCTTGTTCAGGTGATGCAAATGAAGCTTCACATAGTTGCTTTGATTGCCCAGAAGGGAAATTTTTCCAAAACTTCAGCTCAGATCGTCTTAGATGGCCTTGTAGACAAGATTGGAGATGTGAAATGTGGGAACAATGCAAAAGAAGCTATGACAGCAATAGCAGAAGCTTGTATGTTGCCATGGACAGCTGAACAGGTTAGTGACACAGAGCTCTCTTTCCTCAAGTTTTCCCAGTTTTTTCCCAAATTTTAATTTAAAGTTATTAGTTAAACTTTAGTTCTTTTCTTCTCAAGTAAAATCTTTTTTGATACTGTTTTACCTTTACCTTTAGTAATTTTTGCACTGTTGCCTGATAATTAAAATTGTCTTAGTCAAGAATATTCTATTAAGAATGAAAGTAATTTTCTCTTAAGACATTATCATCCAGAGTGACCACTAATGAAAAGTTATAAACAGTCCAGATTGCCTTTAAAAAAAATTTTTTTTATTGAAGTATTAGTTGATGTACAATACTGTGAGAATGCTTTTAATACTTCTGTCACTTACCTCATTTTCTTGTGTAAATTAAATATTTCATTCCTAAGGCATTCTTGCAGTTGTGTTAGCATCAGGAAAACCACGCTTAATCTACTACTGCTTAATGTCAAGCTATATTTCTGTGAGAAATATGAGAGAAAACACAGATCTGTTTTGGTTTTTTGTATGTTTGTTTTTCCACTCCAGGTTATGTCAATGGCTTTCTTACAGAAGAATCCCAAGAATCAGTCAGAAACTCTGAATTGGCTATCAAATGCAATAAAAGAATTTGGTTTTTCTGGGTAAGTCAGAAAGAAATCAAGTGCATGTTTTGCCAGTCTCTAACTGGTGATTATATTTGTTGTAGCTATTGCTGCTTATTTCTGAGAAGCCAGAGCTGGATTGTCTATAATTTATATTAAACAAGACTACCTTTGTTCCTGAAAAGCCTATATTGGCTTGTGCTCCTGCATTTTGATATCCACTAATACTTAGAGTTCTCTAAGTTATTTTTCCTCAAGTATTTGTAACTGTCCCACAGAAAAGCCAGTTCCAAGGATTTCTAGTCAAATACATTTGGAAAATACTATATAAAATCACACTTGTTTAGAGATCTATAGTGCACGTTGGAAAATTAAAGGCTCTCAGAAGGCCTGCAGTTGAGACACTTGTTTAACCCACTCTTTCCCAAAGTTATTTGTCTATTGATCACATTTGTTCACAGTAGTCCCCCGCTTATCTGTGGTTTCACCTTCCACAGTTTCAGTTACCCACAGTCAACTGCAGTCAAAAAATATTAAATGGAAAATTTCAGAAATAAACAATTTATAAGTTTTAAACTGTGGGCCGTTCTGAGTAGCAGGATGAGATCTCACTCTGTCCTGCCCGGGATATGAATCATTCCTTTGTCCAATGTATCCCACCCATCAGTCACTTAGTAGCTGTCTCAGTTACAGATTGATCCTTGTGGTATTGCAGTGCTGCTGTTCAAGTAACCCTTATTTTACTTAATAATGGCCCCATGGGACTTCCCTGGCTGTCCAGTGGTTGGGACTTTGCCTTCCAATGCAGGGGGAGTGGGTTCGATCCCTGGGTCAGGGAGCTAAGATCCCACATGCCTCGCAGCCAAAAAACCAAAACATAAAACAGAAGCAATATTGTAAGAAATTAAATAAAGACTTTAAAAATGGTCCACATCAAAAAAAGTCGTAAAAAAAAAAAAAAAATTACCCCAAAGTGCAAGAGTAGAGATGCTGGCAATTTGGATATGCTAAAAATAAGTTGTAAAGTGCTTCCTTTAAGCGAAAAAGTGAAAGTTCTCAACTCAGTAAGGAAAGAAAAAACTGGCATGCTGAGGTTGCTAAGATCTACAGTAAGAATCTTCTATCCATAAATTGTGAAGGAAAAAGAAATTCGTGAGTTTCACTGTTGCACCTCAAACTGCAAACATTGTAAGTGCTTAGTTAAGATGGAAAAGGCATTGAATTTTTGGGTGGAAGACATAAACGGAAAGAAAACATGACTGATGGCAATGTGTTCCACCCAAAAGCGTGCAGCCTATGAAGATTTCAGTAAGGGATCCCCTGAAACAAGTGACACCAAGCCATTTGCTGCAAGTAAGGATGGCTACACAGATTCAGAAACAGGTTGGGACTGAAAAATGTAAAAATTACAGGAGAGGCTGCGTTTGCCAGTGAAGCAGCCTCTGCATTTCTGGTAGAGTTGAAAAAATTGATTAAGGAGAAAGAGCACACTCACATAACTTTTATTACAGAATATTGTTATAATTGTTCTATTCTGTTATTAGTTATTATTACTAATCTCTTACTGTGTCTAATTTATAAATTAAACTTTATCATAGTTCCATAGGTATAGGAAAAAAATAGTATATGTAGTACTATCCAAGGTTTCAGGAATCCACTGGGGGGTCTTGGAAAGTATCCCTCCCAGATAAGGGGGAACTATTGTATTTTATTTAACAAAATTTTATAGACTTACTTTATGCCTGGCACTTTCTAAATAATAACTCATTTGATTTAATCATCATTAAAAACCATGTGAGGTATTGTTCTCTCCTTTTATAGATGAGGAAACTAGGGCACAGAAAGCTTAAGTGATCTGCCCAAGTCACAGTTAGAAAGTGGCAAAGCCAAGATTTTTTTTTTTTCATAAAGTTATTTTATTTATTTATTTTTGGCTGTATTGGGTCTTCGTTGCTGTGCGCAGGCTTTCTCTAGTTGCGGTGAGCAGGGGCTACTCTTCGTTGCGGTGCGCGGGCCTCTCGTTGCAGTGGCTTCTCTTGTTGCGGAGCACGGGCTCTAGGCGCGTGGACTTCAGTAGTTGTGGCACGCAGGCTCAGTAGTTGTGGCTCGCGGGCTCTAGAGCTCAGGCTCAGTAGTTGTTGCACACAGGCTTAGTTGCTCTGCGGCATGTGGGATCTTCCTGGACCAGGGCTTGAACCTTTGTCCCTTGCACTGGCAGGCAGGTTCTTAACCACTGCGTCAGGAAGTGGTTAGGGAAGTCCTGGGAGAAAAACATTCTAGACGAAGGGAACAGCAAGTGCAAAAGCCCTGTGGCAGGAGCACACGTGATATATTTTAAAATAGCAAGGAGTAATTGTTCTTCAGAATGCAGTTGGAGTAGAAGAGTGAGGGAGTAGGGAGTGGTAGGAGATAAAGATGGAAGAAAGAACGGGGCCCAGGTTGTGTAGGGCCTGAAAGTTTTGAATAAATTGGAAACCATTAGATAGTTTTGAGCAGAATAATACGAGGATTATTCAGTCAGAACAGATAGTGAAGATCAAGGGCAGAAGCAGGGAGACTAATTAGAAGGCTACTGAAATAATCCTGTCAAGAAATTATATGGCTTGGAAGTATTATGACTCAGAATATATTTTGAAGGTAGAACTAAGCAGGATATTGAACTTAAGAGAGAAGAGGAGTCAAGGGTGACTCTGAGGAGTCAGGGATGACCTGAGCAACTGGAGAATGAAGTGGCTGTTTACTGAGATAGGGAAGACTATGGGAAGAACAGGTTTGGGGGCGGGCTGTGGACAATCAGGAGTTTGGTTTTGACAGATGTAGGATATCTATTAGACATAGAAATGGAAATGTCACAAAGGCAGTCAGATATATGAATCTGGAGTTCAGGAAAGAGATCAACACTGGATTGATCTAATGCATATAGATAGTATTTAAAGCTTACTTTAAATGAGTGTAGAAAGAGAATAGGTGAAACTCAAGTCATATCTAAAGGAAGCTGGTTCTAGAGTCTGGCTTTATAAAACTCCATTGAGTATTTTGAGGTTTCACCTGTTTTTCATTCTAAGTATCATTTCTTCTAGATTGAACGTGAAAGCTTTCATTAGCAATGTGAAGACAGCTCTTGCTGCAACAAACCCAGTGAGTACATACCAGCATGTATAGGAAGAGTAGTAAGTACAGCCATCTTTATGGTTCTGTTCTGATCTGAAAAGTTATTTTTGTTCTGCCAGGCTGTGAGGACTTCTGCCATCACCTTGCTTGGCGTGATGTATCTGTACGTTGGTCCCTCTTTGCGAATGTTCTTTGAGGATGAGAAGCCTGCCCTCCTATCCCAGATAGATGCAGAATTTGAGAAGGTAAAGATTCCACAAATGATACAATCCATAGTTGACTTGAGAATGCTTATATTAGTTAAGTTTAAACTTTTAACCCTTTGGAATGAAGAATATGTATGTATTTGCTTTTATATGTATAAGGTATCCCTGGGAAGAATTCATAAGAAATAGATGACTTTGTGAAGAAGAGAACTAGGTAGCTATAGTATAGGATGGGACATTTTCCCCTTTGTAGCTTTGGAATATTAAACATTTTGAATGTATTACCTATTCCAAAAGTACACTAACTATAACATTAAATTTTTTCTTTTAAGTAAAAAGAAACTTGACCTTCCTTGAATAAACTTTCTAATTGAAATTGCTAAGTTTTGGCAGACTTGCTGTGTATTGTCTTGGGCATACAAGTCAGATGACAGCTTTATGATTGCGAAGTCATATTCTAATAGGTTTGTATAAAGATATCTTTTGTCACATAGTCTCAAAATTGGAATCTAAGTAGGAATTAAAATATGTGCTGTGTGAATATTAAGTATTATGAAGGAATATGAAAGTTTGACACAGGTACCATTCTCTAACCAGTTTGCTCTCGTATTCTTCATCAAGTTCATTAGCCTCACTGACTTATTTGTGTGTAGATGCAGGGACAGAACCCACCTGCTCCAACCAGAGGGATTTCCAAACACAGTACAAGTGGTACAGATGAAGGAGAAGATGGAGACGAACCAGATGATGGGGGCAATGATGTTGTGGATCTTTTGCCAAGGACAGAAATCAGGTTTGTTGCTAATGATTTATTTGATGTATTATACTTAGTTCTTAATGGTGCCTTCTGTTTCTCAGTCAAGGTACTTCTGTGACATCATTGTTCTTTTAGGCATCTGGAATTAAGGATTCTTTTTTTTTCAGTGATAAAATCACTTCAGAGTTGGTGTCTAAGATTGGTGACAAGAATTGGAAGATCAGGAAAGAAGGCCTAGATGAAGTGGCAGGTATTATAAATGAAGCAAAATTTATCCAGCCAAACATAGGTGAACTTCCAACTGCCTTGAAGGGTCGACTCAACGATTCAAATAAAATCTTGGTACGTAGAATATATGCCTGTTTTTTTCTCTCCCCTCTCTGCCCCTGCAAGGTGATCCTTTTCAGTAACCTTCACCAGCAAAAACAAAAAGGAGTTAGTCACTCTATTGTTTTGAACTAGAAATAGCTTCCTTTAATTTCTTAAGTGTGCCTCAGGATATGTTGGTAGATGACAAGTTTATTAATCAAATTTTCATGAATCTCAGACTTGCTGTTTACAGGGCTCTGATATTAAGTATTTTTGTATAAAACTGCTTGTAATACCCATAAACAAGTTAATTTCTAATTTTTAAATTTGGATTTTTATGTGAGATTTTTCTTAAACTAGGCTTTACCTTACTTTAAAATATAAAGCATTGTAATCTCTAGTCTAAAATTCTAATACTCCAATTTTATGAACTGATGATAAAATGAGACACCATCACCCAAAAATTATTCATAAGCTGATTAGTATCATAATGAGCTGATTTTTTTAAAGTAGGCCAGAAACTTCCTACTGCATTGACTGTATAGCAGCAAACTTGCAAAACTTTGAGCACACCTTGCAATGGTTTGAACATAAGGTGTTGGCTTTTCCCACCCAGGTGCAGCAGACTTTGAATATCCTCCAGCAGTTGGCAGTAGCCATGGGCCCAAACATCAAGCAACATGTGAAGAACTTAGGCATCTCTATCATCACAGTGCTTGGAGACAGCAAGGTAAACCTGACTCTTTTTACCACAGCTCTGTTCTGGAATAGGCCAGCCACATGACTGGGCTAAGAATAATCCTTTTATTTTTTTTTTTTTTAATTTATTTATTTATTTGTTTTTAGTTTTGGCTGTGTTGGGTCGTTGTTGCTGTGCACGGGCTTTCTCTAGTTGTGGCGAGCAGGGGCTACTCTTCATCATGGTGCACGGGCTTCTCATTGCAGTGGCTTCTTGTTGCAGAGCACAGGCTCTGGGTGCATGGGCTTCAGTAGTTGTGGTGCGTGGGCTCAGTAATTGTGGCTTGCAGGCTCAGTAGTTGTGGCGCACGGGCGTAGTTGCTCCGCGGCATGTGGGATCTTCCTGGGCCAGGGCTCGAACCCGTGTCCCTTGCATTGGCAGGCAGATTCTTAACTACTGCGCCTCCAGGGAAGCCCCAATCCTTTTCTTACATGTAAGAGTGCATGTAAACAGTTTATAAACTTTGTTAGAGAAGAGAATATTAGGAGGAAAATAGTAAAAATTTTTACCTCCCAGGCATTATTAAGGTGATCAGATATCTCACTTACTAGCTTTGTGACCCTCAGATAAGTTGTTTATCTTCTTTGAGTTTCAGTTTTTTATCTATGAAATTTAATTCTTACAGAATTAAATAAGCAACTGTACATAAAGTACCTGCACCTGTCTCATGCAGTATGTACTCAAAAAATGGTTGCTATTATGATTATGATATCATTGTTTAAGGTGTTGGTATAAAGAGTGAATAAACATATAAATTTTGGATCATGTATTTTATTTTCTACCTGTTCCCTCAACTACTAGAGTAGGATCTTCTGGTACTTCAGTAAGATATTTGCAGTTTCACAGTCCTGGAATTTGTCACATTGAAAGTTGCAAGCTCTTATGTTTATCCTTAATTGAATATTCGAATGTCTCTTTATTTTTGTGTAATTCATTTAATTTGAGGAATTGAGCTATTTTAATATTTTTCACGTCAGTAAGTCATTCTCATTCTATGAATGCAAATTAATATAAAAACAGAAATGTTCAATCAAATTGTTAATTTCAGTCTAACTACTAAGAATTCTCTAACAGGTAGAATTACATTCTTTAGCAGATAACCAGGGACATAAGAGTCCCCAGAAGTTCAGGAAACAAAACCTAAGAGTTTGTTCCCCTAACATGATATTTTATGCCCAGGTCACTGTTTTCCCTAATTAACTGAGTATAGGATCTTTACAATTTGGAGTTTTATGTTTCTAATTTACTTTGGAGTTTTAGTACAACATGGATCTACATTCTGTTTCAAAGAAGATGAAGTATGTTCCAAGTATGTTCATGTGGACTTTAGAGAAACCTCCATTGTTCGTGTTCATAAAGTAACAGGCTTTTCACTCCCTACCTCCAAACCATAGCAGTGTTACCTTTACTGATTCTGTCTTCCATTCAGAACAATGTTCGAGCTGCGGCCCTAGCAACAGTGAATGCTTGGGCAGAACAGACTGGCATGAAGGAATGGCTGGAGGGGGAAGATCTTTCTGAAGAGCTCAAAAAGGAAAATCCTTTCTTGAGGCAAGAGGTTAGTACCACAAATATGATTTGCTTTACTCATGTCTTTTACCTTCATAGAGGCTTGAACCTACCTAATAAATATACATGAATGGATAGAATGAGTTCCATTATAAAATCGCTAATAATATGAAACCAAATTCCTGGAGCTTTTTTATTCATGTGCTTCCTTTTCTTTTTTCCTTTCATGTGCTTTTTTAACAATAAAACTTTTTAAAGGACTAGCCTTTTTGTGAATTTTTCTCTTTGCTTGAGCTCTTAAATGGTAAAGTAAGAGGTTTTAATCATGACATAAAAATAGTTTAACATTCAAAAGTCTATCAATGTCACCCATCATACCAACAGGCTAAAGAAAAGTCATATAATCCTATCAGTTGACCAAAAAAAAGGATTTGAGAAAATCCAACATCTATTCATGATAAAAGCTGTCAGTAAGTTAGTAATAGAAGAGAATTACTCAAGTTAAATAAAAAAGCATCTGCAAAAAACCTCTGTAAATGACAATATTCTTAGTGGTTAAAGACTGAATGCTTTCCCCCTAAGATCAGGAACAAAGCAAGAATGTCCACTTTCACTACTGTTACTCTGCATAGAACTGGAAGTTCTAGTCACTGCAATAAGGCAAGAAAAAGAAATGAAAGGCATACAGTTGGAAAAAGAATAAATAAAACTATCCATAATTGCAGATAACATGACTGTTTACAAAGAAAATTCCAGGAAATCTACAAGTAAACTCCTAGAACTAATAAATGAGTTCAGTAAGATTGCAGGATACAAAATAAACACAATCACATTTGACAAAAGTCAATCACATTTCTTTATAATACATTGAACATATGGAAACCGAAGTTACAAACACAGTACAGTTTACAGTCACTCCAAAGAAAATGAAATCCTTAGCTATACACTTAACAAAACAAATACAAAATATGTCTACTGAAAATTACAAAAATGCTGATGAAGCATTCAAGGAAGACCCAAATAGATGTAGAGACATGCCATGTTTGTGGATTGGAAGATTTAACATAGTAGAAATTAGAAATGTCAGTTCTGTACATTTAATGTATACATAATTGATGTATGCATTTAATGTAATTCTTATCAAAATTCAAGAAAGTTTTTTTTATAGACAAAGTCAAGGTTATTTTAAAATTTATATTCTAGCTAAAACAATCTTGACAAAGGGAAAAAAATGGAAAGAACCTCTCTACCATATATTAGGGCTTACTAAATTAAATTGCTAACATAATCAAGACACTGTGGGGAATTCCCTGGTGGTCCAGTGTTTAGGACTCCATGCTTTCACTGCCAAGGGCTCAGGTTCAATCCCTGGTTGGGGAACTAAGATCTCCCCAGGCAAGCTGTGTGGCAAAAAAAAAAAAAAAAGACACTGTGATAGCAAGGGGTAGGAGGAAGAGGATAGACACAGATAGGTGGAGCTGAAGAGGAAACCCAGAAATAGACCCACACAAATATGAGCAACTAATTTTCGACGGTGTTTCCAAAGTAATTCAGTGGAGAAAGTGTGGCCTTTTCACCAGATGATGCTGGAGCAGTTGACATCCAGAGACAAAAAAAATAAACCTTACCTAAACCTCACATCTTACGCCAGAATTAACTCAAAATGGATTATGGGCTTAAATGTAGAACATAAAACTATAGAACTTTTAAAGATAACATAGGAGAAAACCTTCAGGATATAGAAATTCTTCAGGCAAAGAATTCATAGACTAGACACCAAAACCACAATTCATCAAAGAAAAATTTGATAAATTGGACCTCATCAAAATAAAGAACTCTTACTCTGCAAAAGACCATGTGAAGAAGATGAAAAGACAGGCTGGAGTGGGAGAAAATATTTGCAACCTCTGTGTCTGATAACGGACTATCATCGAGAATATATATATATATATATATATATATATATATATATATATATATAAAGAACTCTCAAAACTCAACAGTTAAAAATCTAATTAAAAAATAGGCAAAAGACATGAACAGACATTTCACTGAAGAGGATATACAGATGGAAAATAAGCCCATGAAAGGTGTTCAACATTATTGGCCTTCAAGGAAATGCAAATTAAAACTGCAATGAGATATCACAGACAACTATCAGAATTACTAAAATAAAAAATTGTGATAACACCAAATTCTGGCAAGAATGTGGAAAAACTTGAACACTCTCCTGGTGGGAATGTAAAATGGTATAGCCACTCCAGAAAACAGTTGGGCAGTTTCTTACGAGACTATACGTGTAGTTACTATATGACCCAGCAAGTCTTGGGCATTTATTCCAGAAAAATTTAAATTTATGTTTACACAAAAGCTTATATACAAATGTTCATAGCAGCTGATTCATAATAGCCAAAATCTGGAAACAGCCCAGATTTCTTTCAACAGGTGAATGCTTAAACTATTGTATATCCATATGTGTAATACTATTTAGCAGTAAAAGAAACAAATTATTGATACGTGCAACAAGTTAGATAAATCGCAGAGGAATTGTGCTGACAGTTCCAATTCCAAACAGTTACATACTATATTATTCTATTTATATGAGTTTGAAATCTCATATTTTAGAAATGGATAAACAGATTAGTGGTTACCAGGGATTAGGGAGTAGGAGGAGGGATGTGAATGTGGTTATAAAAGAGGCAACACATGGGATCCTTGGGATGGAGCTGTTCAAAATCGTGACTGCGGGAATACACTAACACATGAAAAAATTGTAGAGAAAGCAATATAGACACACAAATGAGACAGAATCAGACTGGGGCAATCTGAGTATGATCAGTGGATTGTATCAATGTCCATATCCTGGTTGTTTATACTATAGTATAGTTTCATAAAGTGCTACTGTTGGAGGAAACGGAGTAGAGTGCCTGGGATCTCTCTGTATCATTTCTTATAACTGCATGTGAATATATAATCATCTCAATAAATATCTCAACTAAAAAATAAATGCAGGGCTTCCCTCGTGGTGCAGTGGTTAAGAATCCACCTGCCAATGCAGGAGACACGGGTTTGAGCCCTGGCCCGGGAAGATCCCGCATGCTGCAGAGCAACTAAGCCCGCGTGCCACAACTACTGAGCCTGCGCTCTAGAACCCATGAGCCACAACTACTGAAGCCTGCATGCCACGACTACTGAAGCCCATGCTCCTAAAGCCTGCGAGCCACAACTACTGAAACCCACACGCCACAACTACTGAAGCCCATGCGCCTAGAGCCTGTGCTCCGCAACAAGAGAAACCACTGCAATGAGAAGTCAGCGCACCACAACGAAGAGTAGCCCCTGCTCACCACAACTAGAGAAAGCCCATGCGTAGTAAATGAAGACCCAACACAGCCAAAAATGAATAAATAAATTTAGTTTAAAAAATTAATTTTAAAAATAAATACAGATTTCCCTGGCATCCAGTCGTTAGGACTCTGCTTTCACTACCGTGGCTGCAGTTTGATCCCTGGTCAGGGAACTAAGATCCCACAAGCCACACGGCATGGCTGAAAAACAAACAAAACAAAAAATAAAACGAATATTTTAGAGATACAGAGAAAAACTGTCTATGTAAGGCAGAAAGCAGAAGTCCTGGTAGAACTTGTCATCTTCTAATCAAATAAATATTTTGCATCTTCTCTAGCTGAATAGTTCTTAGAATTAAAAAAGAAGTGAAAGTTTAAGATGCATTAAGAACTATTAAAGCTTTATAACTTAATGCTCAAACGTGGTCCAAAAAACTGTGTCCTTATCTTAGCTGATTATCTTCATTGCATGTTTATCATTTCATTGGACAATGGAAATGACTGATTTCACACTGGAAAGTTGTAGTGTGAGAACTAATTCAGTGTTTGGTACTGATAAAATCATTAAGCTGAAGATCATAAATAATGACAGTTTTCTATGTGCAGTGTGTAACTGGTCTTTATTTCTTTTGGCAGCTTCTGGGCTGGCTGGCTGAGAAACTACCGACTCTCCGTTCCACCCCCACAGACCTTATCCTTTGTGTTCCCCACCTCTACTCCTGCCTAGAGGATCGCAACGGAGATGTGCGAAAGAAGGCCCAAGATGCCTTGCCATTCTTCATGATGCATTTAGGATATGAGAAAATGGCCAAGGCTACTGGGAAACTAAAAGTACTACTACTTGTTGCTGCTGTTAAAAGCTATTTAGAAAAATATTGAACATGAATTTATATAGGCAAAAGATCATATTAACCTCCTATGAGTTTCAACTTGAAATCCCAGTGAGAGCAGAAATAAAATGTTTAGTAGTGTAGAACTTCTAAAGAATCTGCTGTCTTTGCAGGGATGAAAATTGTGACCTTCTAGAATGGCAGCTAATTTACTGTGACTTCATAATGTGTTACTTCTCTTGCACTATGTGCTGCCTCCCTTACTTCATTGGTATTTCAAAACTAGGAGCTCAAGGATTTGACAGCAGGTCTGTTAGTAAGCATAGCATGAGTATATCGTTTATGTGGCCTCTCACCTCTGTTATATTGTCTCCCTAGCCAACTTCTAAAGATCAGGTGTTGGCCATGTTAGAGAAAGCCAAAGCTAACATGCCAGCGAAGCCCGCTGCACCTGCTAAAGCAACTTCCAAATCTGTGGGAGGATCAGCTCCAGCCAAATTCCAGCCTGCCTCAGGTAACTCTTATTTTGAGAGGGTTAAAGGGGAAGGAAATAGTCAAGGGAACTCTTAAAGAAATAGAAACCTTCATTTTTTAATCACATTTCCTCATGGCTTAGATCCCAAATCCTCCCTCCATCTCCTTACCCTCCTTTCATAAACATTTGTCAAGTTACCTGGTTTTATGCCAGGAACTGTGCTGAGGGTTTAAGGATGAATAATTTGATTTCCAACTCCAAAAAGGAGTTTTGGAGTATCACAATGAAATACTCCAGAAAGCAAGTGCTCAATCTTACTTTTAAGGTTTCCACAACTATTTTCTGCTATTGGATATTACAGTTAGAAGGAGAATTGGGACCATCTAGCTTAACCCTCTTTATTAACAGGTAAGGGACACCAAAGGTTAAGTGACTTGCACAAGGCCGAACAGTCAGCCAGTGGCTGAACCAGCAGAGACCTCTGCTTAACTCATTCATAAATGAGTTCCCCTTCCACTACAGTTGGCTGTTTGCTGATCCATTCTAATATTTACTAAACTTCTTCAAGGGAAATTTCTTGATTTCTTCATCCTAATGTTAAAATTCCAAAATGTACAAATAGAGCACTGATCTGTAACTGCTGCTCTTCTAGACTTACTGCTTAAACAAAATAATAATATTCTGTTTAGTGGAGTAGAAATTATTGTTGCTATAAAGTGAGAAATTTTACATGTGTTAAATTGTTGGTATCAAAGTATATATTCAGTTATAACATTTATTGGGATCTTGCTATATGGTATATATAGTTTACTATAGTATCAAAGGTGGTAGACTCTTCCCTTAAGGAAGTATCAGTCTAACATAAAGGTTTTTTAACTGCTATTTAGAAAATGGTTTTAAACTGCAGTTTAAATGTTGATAAAGGAGATGTAGATTTTCTGAATTAATTTCATGAGGAAATCAGGGAGAAAAAAGATTAGGAAAAAAATCTAACTGAAAGTGCTTTAACAATGGATACATTTGTTTAAAAAAAACTTTTCAAAAAAATAAAATAAAAATAATTTTTTTAATAGATGTATTTAAAACTACTGGCTTTCTCACCATCATTATATATTTAACCTGCCCAGAATATAGTGATATTAGTTAGAGTTTATGTTTACAGTACATGTTTTTTTTTTCTCAAAGCACCTGTTGAAGATTCTGTTTCTGGCACTGTAGAACCCAAGCTTGATCCAAAAAAGGCCAAAGCTCTAGGAGTTTCCTCTAAAGCAAAGGTATGTTAATTCTGCAACTTAGATGTAGAATTGCTTTTAAGTGTTTTATACACTAAGTCATTCTTTTAGCAAAGATTATATTACATATGAAAGATTATTACTACTCTTGATATTATCTAATTATAAAGTATTTATTTATACAAGTTTCTGTGTCTCACTTTTAATGTTACCTCAAAACAAAGACTCCTATTCTCAAGAGCTACTGCCAGGGTTTCTGTCATCCAGGACTTTGAGGGAGATTTTCAGTAGTAGGCAACTTCCTTTACATTTGGCAGGAAGTCACTATATTAGGTGTTCTGATTAGACTAAAAGGAAATATCTTCTGTCCCCACACCAATGGGATTTGATGCATCACCAATCCTTTTAGCATCCATGCACAGTTGGACAATTTAAAGAAATGTGTTCAAATGCTCAACCTTAAATATCCCCTGGGTGTGTTTTCATTTAATTTTTTTTTTTTTTTTTGCGGTACGCGGGCCTCTCACTGCTGTGGCCTCTCCCGTTGTGGAGCACAGGCTCCGGACGCGCAGGCTCAGCGGCCATGGCTCACGGGCCCAGCCGCTCCACGGCATGTGGGATCTTCCCAGACCGGGGCACGAACCTGTGTCCCCTGCATCGGCAGGCGGACTCTCAACCACTGCGCCACCAGGGAAGCCCTAATTTTTTGAATCATAGCAAAGTGTCATCAGTTTCTATATCAAGATTCAGAGCTTGTCACTGTATTCAAAGAATTGACTGTTTAATACTTACAAAAGGAAAATTGCAAAACTGTGCAATCAGTAGTAAATCTAATAGTAAATATAAATGGAGAAAACTATTTCATTAACTGCATGTCACTGATGAAAGTATGCAGAGTAGGAAATGTTTTATTATTCAGTACATTAATTATTACATCCACATTATAGAAGGGCCACTCTGTGGCCATTCTTCTAAATATTAGTTACTCATTTTCCCTCCCTATGCTTGGGTCCTTCAACTCAGTGAGTTAATTTAAATGAGTAATTATCTTCTGAACTATCCAGTGAAGCTGTTCTTTTCCTGTCCTTCTCCCTCTCCTCCTCCCAAATTTAACAAGCGCTTATTTCAGTATTTTGATCACAAGTGCTTTGAAGTATTTTTGACTCTGTTCTTAATGCAACTTTCTTTTCAGTCTTTTGCAGTTTACGAAGCAGTTTCACATAAATGATCTCACATTTGTTTTGACTGAATGACTTAAGTGTTTGAACTAGAAAGAAATGTTGGCCTACTAAAAATAGCAGACTTTTGCTATATTTATAATATAATAATAATAATTCCAGTAATTAAATTCAAATTTTACCTTAAATATATATACCATGTGTTCACAATTTCTTTCCATCTGATACAAAGGTTCTAAATCTTGGATTCTTTTAAAAAGCCACTTAAAAAAAAATCTATCTATTTATTTATTGGCTGCATCAGGTCTTAGTTGAGGCACGCAGGATCTTTCGTTGCAGCATGCGGGCTTCTCTCCAGTTGGGGTGCGCGGGCTCCAGAGCACGTGGGCTCTGTAGTTGTGGCACGCGGGCTTAGTTGCCCTGTAGCATGTGGGATATGAGTTCTCTGACCAGGGATTGAACCGGTGTCCCCTGCATTGCAAGATGGATTCTTAACCACTGGACCACCAGGGAAGTCCCTAAAAGCCACTTTAGTAACTTAAGTATTTAAAATGTTTCTAGGAAATTTCTCTCTAGAAACAGGTTCAAAGGGTCTCCAGTTACAATAATGTTATAGAGATACATTTTATATACAGAGAAACAGAAAAGTTTTCTCAAGTTATGTGAAATGTGTGCATACCATTCAAAATGTCATTAATATGGAAAGCTATAAACAGTGTTGAAGATTCCAAGGAAGAAAAGAACTATCCATTATATGTCAGTTATATCAATAATTATTTTAAAAGAACTATCCAAGAAACAAAAATAGCCTGTAACCCAGACCAATGATATATAATAGCAGCTTTTCCAACCACATCACATGCCAGCCCAAGGACTAACCAACAGTTACTTAAGAGTGCTATTAGAAACATTTTTAGAAAACCTGTACATAAATATATCAAATGCAAGATTCTATGGTTCATTTGTTTGTTTCATTTGGAATATGATATAGAAAGGTGTCTCTGGTTTATATAGTGCCCGTTTGCTGGGCAGTAACAGCGAATTCCCAAGAAGGAGTAGTCTAAGCTAATCAGTATTCCCTGTACCTTGGTTGTAGACTGCACAAGGAAAGAAAGTGCCAAGCAAAACCAGCTTAAAGGAAGATGAAGACAAATCTGGTCCTATTTTTATTGTTGTTCCAAATGGAAAGGAGCAAAGAATGAAAGATGAGAAAGGATTAAAGGTAAGGAAGAAATAAGAATCTTCAGGAGTTTTTTGCTTGTTTGTTTTAGTTTTGTTTTGTAATCAAGAATAATTTTTCTGTCTGAAATTCATATCATTGTGAAATATCTAATAATTAACTGAATCTTTTGCTTATAAATTATATCTTGTTTCTGTAAGACTATTTTGGGGGGGTTTTTTTGTTTGTTTTTAGAATCAAAGACTGGAAAGTAGTCATTGATTTTCTTTTTATCAACTACACATATGTAATATACTACTCCTTTATTCTTTCTTGTACCTGGCCTTAAAAGATAGATTTGGTAACTATATATGGCTAGTTTGATCATTTCGCTTTTTTTTTCTTTTTTAACATCTTTATTGGAGTATAATTTCTTTACAGTGGTGTGTTAGTTTCTGCTTTATAACAAAGTGAATCAGTTATACATATGTTCCCATATCTCTTCCCTCTTGCATCTCCCTCCCTCCCACCCTCCCTATCCCACCCCTCTAGGTGGTCACAAACCACCTAGCTGATCTCCCTGTGCTATGCAGCTGCTTCCCACTAGCTATCTGTTTTACGTTTGGTAGTGTATATATGTCAATGCCACTCTCTCACTTTGTCACAGCTTACCCTTCCCCCTCCCCATATCCTTAAATCCATGCTCTAGTAGGTCTGTGTCTTTATTCCCATCTTACCCCTAGGTACTTCATGACCTTTTTTTTTTTTTTTCTTAGATTCCATATATATGTGTTAACATATGGTATTTGTTTTTCTCTTTCTGACTTACTTCACTCTGTATGACAGACTCTAGGTCCATCCCCCTCACTACAAATAACTCAATTTCATTTCTTTTTACAGCTGAGTAATATTCCATTGTATATATGTGCCACATCTTCTTTATCCATATTCCATTGTATATATGTGCCACATCTTCTTTATCCATTCATCTGTCGATGGACACTTAGGTTGCTTCCATGTCCTGGCTATTGTAAATAGAGCTGCAATGAACATTTTGGTACATGACTCTTTTTGAATTATGGTTTTCTCAGGGTATATGCCCAGTAGTGGGATTGCTGGGTCGTATGGTAGATCTATGTGTAGTTTTTTAAATTTTTATTTATTTATTTATTTTTGGCTGTGTTCGGTCCTCGTTTCTGCGCGAGGGCCTTCTCCAGTTGCGAGAGCGGGGGCCACTCTTCATCTCAGTGCACGGGCCTCTCACTGTCGCGGCCCCTCCCGCTGTGGAGCACAGGCTCCAGATGCGCAGGCTCAGTAGTTGTGGCGCACGGGCCTAGCCGCTCCGCGGCATGCGGGATCCTCCCAGACCAGGGCTCGAACCCGTGTCCCCTGCATTGGCAGGCAGACTCTCAACCGCTGCGCCATCAGGGAAGCCCTATGTGTAGTTTTTTAAGGAACCTCCATACTATTCTCCATAGTGGCTGTAACTATATATGGCTAGTTTGATCATTTCGCTTTTGATGTTGTTTTGGTTTTATTAATCAGTTAAAACTTTTCAAAATATATACATTAGAATTTTTAAAAATTCAAACAATACCAAAAAAGTACAGAAAGTATGAAAAGCATGTCTCCCACTGCAGTCTCCCTACACAGGGAGGATGTTATGACCAGTTATTTTGTGTATTACTCCAGAAATAATAATATTCCATACCTATACAATCATATATATATAAATATATGGCCCTCGTTTTACACAGATGGGAACATGCCATACTCTTTGTTCTGAATCTTACATTTTTCTTTTAATAGTATTTGAAATATATATCTTAAAGATCATTCCATATCTGCAACGCATGTATGCATTCATTCTGTTTATTGATGCATCATATGTATGTACCTTTCTATATCCTCAACCCACTATGTTGAACATTTAGGTTACTTCTAATCTTTCACTCTTATAAACTATACTGCCATAGGCATCTTTGAATATAGGTTTTGTGCACATATGTAAGTATATTTATATTAAACTCCTAGAATAATATGTACATTTAAAATTTTGATAGATATTTCAAATTTGCCCTTTATTAAAATTGTACCAACAGTATCCGCCATGTTATACAATAATAGATCATTGATTTTTCTAGTAAGAATTGCTGAAAATTCTATTCCTAGAAGATTTTCAGAGTTAAGCTTCCAGAAGTATGACAGACAGATTGAGAGTACATTTTGCATTCATACTTAATTATACATTAATCTTGGTGAATTTAAAAATATCCTATTAAACTGATTCCTGCAGCTGCTTTGAATAGAGTTCTCTACCACATTTCAGTTGAACACCTTACAGCTCCTTTTCACTGTTTTTTTTTCAGGTGCTGAAGTGGAATTTTACTACTCCGCGGGATGAATACATTGAGCAACTAAAAACTCAGATGTCTAGCTGTGTGGCTAAATGGTTACAAGATGAGATGTTTCACTCAGACTTTCAGCATCACAACAAAGCCCTTGCTGTCATGGTTGATGTAAGTTTGCAACAAAATAAATATGCATGAATCTCAGGCATGAAAATACTGAGCCCTGTGAAATCATCAGAAGTTTGCATGAATTGAGAAGGAACTCTGTTTTTAGAGCTTTCTTATTATCTGATAGAATAAATGACTATATGTCTATAATTTGGGGTCTTAAATGGAGGCTTAAAAATCTATCATTTTCTTTTTGCACTGCAGTAAAATTTGAGAGTTACTTGCCTAATAGAACTTAAATTTTTATAGTCTAATTTGTGAGGGTTTTGTATTGTTTTGTTTCAAGCACTTGGAGAGTGAAAAAGAGGGTGTCATTGGTTGCCTGGATCTTATCTTAAAGTGGCTTACCCTGCGGTTTTTTGACACCAATACAAGCGTCCTAATGAAAGCCCTAGAATATTTAAAATTGCTCTTCACCCTGCTGAGTGAGGAGGAGTATCATCTTACTGAGAATGAAGCATCTTCCTTCATCCCCTATCTCATCCTCAAGGTAATGTGTTGTTCTCACTTTGGAAGATTACTCAAGTTCCCAGCTACTTCAGTTCCTGTACTTTTATTCCCTCTCCCCTCTTCATTTATTGTATGATGATGATACCTTCCACTGCTCATTTTATTCTTTCAAGATGTAGTGACACACAAGGGGGTACCTTTGCTACTTAGAGAATGAATCACTTAATCATTATTTTCCTTGTTGACTAGGTCGGAGAACCAAAGGATGTCATTCGTAAAGATGTCCGTGCCATCCTGAACCGGATGTGCCTTGTCTACCCAGCCAGCAAGATGTTCCCCTTCATCATGGAAGGAACCAAATCCAAAAACTCTAAGCAGAGAGCAGGTAAAGCAACAATTTAAATAGAGCCCTATGTCTGTAACAGTGACCTCTAAAAGAAATAATTTATAGATGAACCAGGAAATTTCTTGATTCTAACCTTCTGATTTGGACTGTGAGAGTGATGAGTTGCACACTGGTGGAGCCACAGTATCAGGTGATACAGGCACCGCTCAGCACCACCCTGGTGACAAAATCAAGTGCACAGGGGCCATCTGACTCACAGGCATCTCTTTCTTCTAGGAGCCCTTGCTATAACACCACTGTTTCATTGTGTATTTTATAGAAGGCAGTAAATAAGGAAGAATTCAAGGCAGAGCCAGAATAAGATTTTAGACCTTCATGTATGCCAGGGAAAATGTATCTAGTAACGATAGGTCTCTATGCCAAATCTCTGTTGAGTCTCCTTAATCTAGCCTTTCTCTCCCCAGAGTGCCTAGAAGAACTAGGGTGTCTGGTCGAGTCCTATGGCATGAATGTTTGCCAACCAACCCCAGGAAAAGCCTTAAAGGAGATAGCGATTCACATAGGAGACCGCGACAACGCTGTGCGCAATGCTGCCCTCAACACCATCGTTACAGTGTACAATGTACACGGGGATCAGGTGTTCAAACTGATTGGAACTGTGAGTGACTTTTCTCTGAACATTTTCAGCATGTTGTGAATTGCAGGATCACTTAGGTGTCAAGTTTCATGCCATCTCAACTCTTAAGTTTTTACCACTTTTTGTTAAAACTCAGCCTATCGATATGTCCTAGAATCCATATAAACCTTTGAGGGTGTCTCTGATTACTGCAGGACATTCAGGCTGTGTTTTACTGGAAATTAGATTTTCTTTTCTGAGCATTCTCCTCATAACAATTTGCTTTAGAATGAAAACTATTTTTGAATCAAGAAATCTGAGCTAGTCTGGGATTTAAATTCTGCCTGGCAATCTCCTCAGTAATTTTTAGTGCATTTATTTTCTAGTGAACAAGTACTCACTTGTATATAATGTGGATTCTGGTACCTGTCAGATCAAAAGGGTCTTGAGCTGCAGCTATGAGCCAGACTCTCCAAGCACAGAAGGTTCTGCTTTTGACTCCTTACTTCCTCTGAGCCAGTCACTACTGTGGCTGGACCTGTTCTTCACTCCAGTTACCTCTTAGTAGCACGTGTATTTACCCTGTGCTTATATATTTGTACTTGTGTTAATCTTATTAAATCCTCACTACAAGGCCAGTGAAGGAAATAAAGCAGATGGGAATTTTACAGATGACCAAAAGTGAAGCTTCTTGCCCATAGTCACACAGCTAGTTAGTGGTAATACCAAAAAATGAGGAAGCTTCATTTAATTCTTGACCTTTTTATTTGTAGTTCATAGCCTTTCCTTTTCTGTCCTTTCCTTCTTTCATATGTTCTCTTATATAGCAAGTCAGGTTTTAGCAGTAGTTGATTTTAAAATGATGTAGTGTTTTGAAAGGAAACTTACCCTAACATACGAGGTTCTGTTTGCTTCGACATGAAAATGGATATTAATTCTTGGGTCTCCCATTTAGGTTTTTAATTCTCTTCATATTCTAGTAGAGGGGTGTGCTAATAAATTAAATTCGGTCTCTTTTGACAGCTTTCTGAAAAGGATATGAGCATGCTTGAGGAGAGGATTAAGCGGTCAGCAAAGAGGCCTTCTGCTGCACCAGTAAAACAGGTGGAAGAGAGACCTCAGCGCACACAGAGCGCAAGCTCCAATACCAACATGCTACGCAAGGGACCAGCTGAGGACATGTCCTCCAGACTCAAGTATGTGGATGGAGATAGTTGTCTGAGAGCATCTCTGTGGACTTTGCCTTGTGTGCTTAGAGCTTATCCTGTAACATAATCTTGAGTTCTTGTAGCCATTATCATGCATGACACAGTGTCTGGGTAAATGTCTTGTAACCAAATGTTAAATCCTTCAGTCTTCATTGTCTTTGTCTCAAAACCACTTCTAAATAGTCTTGTGCCTTCTTTCACTGCTTTTCCGTGGACAGAATTATGTATCGCACTTATAGGATGTAAGTACTGCCTGCTAATTTCTCATTAGCAGGGCTCTTATATCTTTCTAACTTCTGACTTGGATTCATCCCCTCTGGAGGGCTATTGGTGTAGACTTTATAACCAGGTAGAGGGTGTCCAAGTATCCCATGAATCAAGCCTTCCCTGAAAGTCCACTGGCTAGCAGAAGTGTCAACTCAATGTCATGTGGCTAAAATATGGGCTCACCTTCTTCCTTGTGTTATGTTTGGTTGTGCACAGGTTCCTATTCATCAGATAAGGCTGAGTAAAGTGCATGCAACCCAGAAGGGGCTTAGGGACTCAAAAAACTGCCTTCTAAGCAAGATAGCTCTATTTTGGATCATATCATGAGTATAATTTTAACCAATTTGAATTTGGAGACTGTGAATATCTATTGCTTGGATGTAATGCTGGCCTGACCTGAGAGTGAATATTCCTAAAAAGAGGTGATTGACTGTCCCTCAAGTATAAAATTTACTGAACACTGCATGGGATGATGCTTATAATTAGAAAAATGTAAACACTGGTTAAATTGGTAGAAAAGAGCCAGGCAGTCTAGATATTTCTTAAATTTTTGCCCAGAAGTAGTGAGCTTTGAGTCAATATAAATATTCTTTATTATTTACTGCCCCAACTGGAATAGCGTACAAGGTTTGTTGGCTTTAGTGAACTAGAGAGCATACTTACAACTTGGCAGTACTGTAAGTACAAGTCAATCTTCTCTCTTAGGATATTCATGAACCAGTGTTGTTGCCCATTGAAGGCACTTGCTTAGACTCAAGGACTTAAATCATTCAGGGGGGCTGAAACCAGAAGTTGAACATCTGTCTTGCAGCTTTGGGGCAGCTGGCAGTGCTACTCTTGCCCTTTGGTTAAAAAGTCTCTTTTAGTTCAGGAGCCTCCTTTTGCTTCCCTTAGCCAAGCCCGAAGCATGAGTGGGCATCCTGAGGCAGCCCAGATGGTTCGCCGAGAATTCCAGCTGGATCTAGATGAGATTGAGAATGACAATGGTACAGTCCGATGTGAAATGCCAGAACTTGTTCAGCACAAACTGGATGACATTTTTGAACCAGTCCTTATTCCTGAACCCAAGTAAGTTAACCCATTTCATTTAAGTATGAGCAGTTCATGATCATCAGAGTGTATATGTTGAAAAGAGCTCTCCGTGCAGTTAGAACTTTTTAGAACAGATTACTCTCTGACTAATAGCAGTTCTCTACTAAAACCTGGATCTAGTGGGGAATTGCATAATTCCAACTCATTGGGATACCTTATAATAAAGATTGAATCTTTTCCTTTGCTCCACTCTCTAGGATCCGGGCTGTTTCTCCACACTTTGATGATATGCACAGTAATACAGCATCCACAATCAATTTCATTATCTCCCAAGTAGCCAGTGGTGACATCAACACAAGCATCCAAGCTCTGACACAGGTAATGGGGGTATTACTCATGACAGTCATTCCACTGGTGGCTATAGAGGCTGTAATAGTGATGGTTGCACACTGGTTACAGTATTAAGGGAGGCAGGCAGTGTTCAGTACCTCCCTGATGAAAAAAGTGCACAGGGACCACTGCCAGGCATCACTTGCCTCACAGGATAGAGCTGTGATAGAGCCTTGCTTTTTACAGTTGCATTCTTTCACCAGAGGCTGAAAAACAGCAGTTGGTAGGAACCAGCTCTCATGGAACTTTCTTAGATTTTGGTGGGCAGAGACAAACAAATAAAATATCAGTAACTGCTGTGTAAATATAACTCAAATGGGGTGATGGGGGAGAGAGAACTAAGTACTAGTTACTTAGATTGGTGGTCGGGGTTCAAGCAGAGGTCAGCTAGTACAAAAACTCTAGGGTAGGAATGACCTTGGTGTGGTCCAGGAAACAGTACAGGCCCATATGCCTGGAACGTAGTGGTGAAGAGAGAGAATGGTACATGAGATTTGAGAGGTGGATAGAGACCAGATCATGTGGCGTTTTAAAAGCACTGAGGGAGGTTTTAGATTTTAAGTGTGATGGGAAGCCATTAGAGAATTTTGAGGAAAAAGAAGCTACATGTTTTTAAAAAACCTTTCTCTTCTTCCTCTGCTTCCCTTCCCTAACAGTCTAGTCATAAAGCCAGGAGGAGGGTAAAACAAGGTAGGCACCTACCTTGTAGCAAGGGGGTGGGAGAAGAGAGCCACAGTGGCCCAATGTTAGGGCAGTGGCCCAATGTTAGGGTCTTCAAGCCCAAACATTGTGAGGAGGCTGTCATTCAGGAGGGGTGACACACAGCCGGGAATCAGAGCCAAAGCAGAAAGAGGAAGATGTCCATGGGGGGAGCCAGTGTGGCATGAGGAGGACATCCATGTGTGTTGGAGGGGAGCAGGGAGGCATGCGGCTGGCTCAGAATAGGGAGTCAGAGCCAAAGCAGAAGATGTGGGCCTGGGGAACAGCTGGTGGCAGAGGTGGGAGATTGGTTACAAACAAAGGGATTGGTCAAATAAATAAATATAATAAGGAAAATGGGAGCCAAGTTTCTTACTGTCAGAGAAGGGTGATACAAATATGGAAGGACAAGAAAATAGAAACTCTGGTGATGGACCGGAATTAGATGTGTCAGTATGAACTCATGGTTTTCAATACACAGATGTAGAAATAAATATCAATGTAAATGTATGTGCGTATGTATATATGCGGTATATAAATGTATGTTACAGATGATATGCATATATTCCCTAGCTCTTTTCACTGAGAGGACCTGAGAACAGCAACACCCCAGCAGCAATGAGCACCCCCAGATCTTGTCTCCTAAATACCACTTTCCTCTAAAAGGAATAACAGCTCCTTAAGAAATGGCAGATTCCAGAGCTGAATCAGGGAAAGTACTGAATGATTCTGGAGTATCTTGTTGTGCTAGACAGCAAGGATAGGCTCAGAGAATTGTAGGGACATGTCAGAAGGACACACAGGCCAACTAGAACAGACTCCCTGTTGGAAGAGAGCACAGTTTTAACATCAAGATAAATAATAATAGTAATGAGTTATAACCCCATAAACAATACAATTTGTAAATTTATTGAATTTAATAAAATAGGAAACCACAAGTCCATGCACATATAAGCTAATTAAAAATTTGAAGAGAAATGGAATATTTAGTTTCATAGTACCTCTCCACAAAATACAAAGGACTAATATTTTAAAAGTACCCCCAAAATACAAAATATCAAGAATAATTTGACAGTAGAGAAGCCTAGCAGATAACCACCTTGAGTGATCGAAGTAAACATCATCAATCATATGACAAAATGAAATCATGTACCACCTGATAGGATCCAGTGGGAATTCTGCATTACTTCGCTGAGATTCCTGATGTCATCTATTCATGAGAAAACATCAGACAAGTGCAAATTGAGGGACATTTTCAGAATCTTAAGGTGAAGAAAGTCAAGGAAAGAATGAGGGAACCTGGTCTAGAGTGCATGATTCTAGACGGGCCTTTTCACTATAAAGAACTTAATTGGGAAAAAAAAAAACTTAATTGGGGCAACTGGAGAAAATGGGATAGAGCCTGAGGATTAGGTGGTAGTAACATCAGTATTCCTGACTTTGATCTTTATATCATGATTATGAAAGAGCATGTCTTGTTAAGAAGAAATATATGATGGGACTTCCCTGGTGGTCTAGCGGGTAAGACTCCACACTCCCAATGCAGGGGGCCCAGATTCGATACCTGATCTGGGAACTAGATCCTGCATGCATGCCACAGCTAAGTTCGCATGCTGCAACTAAGAAGCCCGCGTGCCGCAACTAAGAAGTGCATATGCTGCAACTAAAGATCCTGCGTGACGCAACTAAGACCCGGCGCAGCCAAAATAAATAAATGAATAAATATTTTAAAACAGAAATACATGCTGAAGTATCAAGAGGGTCATGGAGCATCAAACTGACAACTTGCAAATGATTCAGGATTTTAAGAAGTTCTTTTACTATACTTCCAACGTTTCTGTAATGTTTGAACTTATTTTAATTGGGGAAAAAGTCACTTCTGGCCACTCCATTAGAGACCAGATTATAGGCAGGGCAAGAGTGGATTCCGGGAGGCCTGTTAGACTGTTAGGAAACTGTGGTCAAAATTCATATGAAAGATATGTGCACTAGGACGATCATTGTGGAGAGGAAGAAAAGTGAATGGTTTCAGGGTATCTTTCAAAGGTAGAGTCCACAGGACTTGGTGATAGATTGGATATGAAATGTAAGGGAGGAGAGGAATCAATAGTAACTCCTTGCTCTTTGGCTTGAGCAACTGTGTGGATGGTGGTGCTGTGTACGGAGATGGGAAAGGATGGAGGAAGAGCAGGCTTGAGAGATTGGAAATCAAGAGATACGTCTTTGCTATGTTAGGTCTGAGCAGAAGGGCAGAACCGGAATCCCAGCACAAGGTTTTTGACGTTGCTTGACAAATAGTCTCCTGCTAACACTTTTGCTGTTGGAAGAAAACAAATGGCGGGGAGTCTGGAAAACAGCAACTTGAATGCATGCATCCCTGTTGCCTTTCTCTGTCAACTTCAATCCAAACCCATTTGCCTTTTCTGAGCAGAGGAGCTGGCGGGTCTGGTGGGTAGTATCTGAAGTGTCTAAGCAAATCTCAAGCTCTGTCTGGTACAAGTACAAGACTTTTTCCCATATGGGCCTAAGGAAAACCTGAGGTTCAATAGTGCAGAGCCCAGAGAAGAGGATCAAAACACCAGAAATCCTGGAGAGAGATCTCTCTTCATCTGTGGAGATCGGTAGTTGCCCTAAAGGAAGGGCAGTGGTGGCTTATGTGAGTGTTAATAGGAGTACCTGGTGTTCTCCCTTGCCCCTAAGGAACTACAGGGAGCTGAACAAAAGGGCTGAATTCACTCTCTGAGGCTGGCAAGTCTCTGACTTTTGTACCTTTAGAGACCAAACAGCAGAAATGCCTGCTCTTGGTACTTTGCCAAACGACTGACAGCTTGCCAGTTGGTATACCACAAACCTACAAGGGCAGAAATGCTCTATCTCCCATTTATTGCCATTGTTGAGGGTTTCCAAAAGGTAGACCCAAGACTGAATCTTGAATATGTAAAGAGTAACAACATGCCTTAAGGCACCCAGTAACTGGGAAGAAGAATAAAACAAAATAACCAGAACAGCAATGTCCTGGCAAAATGAAATTGCTAACGGAGACAAGATGACCACAATGGGGAAGGGCATGGGGTGCAGAAAGATTCTTCCAAGCAAAAAAAATATGATTTTAGAGTTTTAAAAAATTGAGTAGATGGACTGAAGGAGATGAGATAATGATCACTACAGAAACGGAATTAGTGACCTGAATGACAAGAGTAACAAGATCATTCAGTGCGCAAAGGACCGTCTTTTAAACAAATGATGGTGGGAAAAATGTTTATCCACATGCAAAAGAATGAAGATGGACTCTTTTTTTTTTTTTTTTGCGATACGCGGGCCTCTCACTGCTGTGGCCTTTCCCGTTGCGGAGCACAGGCTCTGGATGTGCACGCTCAGCGGCCATAGCTCACGGGCCCAGCCACTCTGCGGCATGTGGGATCTTCCTGGACCGGGGCACGAACCCATGTCCCCTGCATCGGCAGGCAGATTCTCAACCACTGCGCCACCAGGGAAGCCCGAAGATGGACTTTTATACCATATGCAAAAATTAACTCAAAATGGATCAAAGACATAAATATAAGAGCTAAAACTATAAAACTCTTAGACGAAGACATAGGGGAAGACCTTCATATAGTGATTTTGGCAGTGATTTCTTGGATTTGACACCAGGCAACTAAAGAAAAAATAATTAAATTGAATTTCATCACAGTTAAAACATTGGATGCATCAAAGGACACTATCACAAGAATGAAAAGGCAACCTATAGAATGAGAGAAAATATTTGCCAATCATATATCTGATAAAGGATTAATATCCAGAATATATAAGAACTCCTATAACTCAATGACAAAAAAACAAAACCAGGTTCAGAAATTGACAAAGGACATGAATAGACATTTCTCTAAAGAAGATACACAAATATCCAATAAGCAAGTAAAAAGATGCTCACCATAATTAGTCATTAGGGAAATATAGATCAAAACCACAATGAGATACCACTTCACACCCATTAGGATTTTTTTTTTTTTTTTTAATGGGAAATAGCAAGTGTTTGCCAGGATGTGGAGAAACTGTAATCTGTGTGTATTGCCAGTGGGAACATAAAGTAGTATAACCATTGTGGAAAATAGTTTAGCGGTTTCTCAAAAAGTTAAACATAGAATTACAATAAGGTCCCCAGATCCCCTCCTAGAAAGCAGGGATTTAAGCAAATACTTGTGCACCAGTGTTCACAGCAGCATTATTCACAATAGCCAAAAGGTGGAAACAATCCAAATGTCCATCAACATATGAACAGATAAACAAAATGTGATGTGTATATATATTTATATATACATATATATACACAATGGAATATTATTCAGTCATAAAGAAGAATGAAATTCTGACACATGCTACAACATGGATGAACCTTGAAAGCATTATGCTAAATAAAATTAATCAGGCACAAAGGGACAAACATTATATGATTCCACTTATTTGAGGTACCTAGAATAGTCAAATACAGAAACTAGAATAGAGTTTGCCAAGGGCAGAAGGGTTGATAGAGAGTTATTATTTAATGGGTACAGATTCTGTTTGGGATAATGACAAAGTTCTGGAAATAGGGATGATGGTTATACAACATTGTGAATATACTTAATGTCATTGGATTGTATACTTAAAAGTGGTTAAAATGGTAAATTTTAGTTATATATATTTTACCATAGTAAAAAAAATAAAACCCTGAGCAACAAAAAATTAAAGTACCTAGGAGTGATCAAGCAGTGTATAATATGTAAGACCTTGACAGAGAAAGTTTTTAAGTTTTGTTGAATGACATTATTTTGTTGTGTTTCCAAATAAATAGAAATATACTGTGTTCTCAAGATTGAGGATTATAAAAATGCCAGCTTCTCCTCAAATAATATCTGTAAATTCAATGCCATTCCAATCAAAATCTTAAGTTTTTTTTCTGCAGTTGAGAAGCTGATTCTAAAATTTATATGGGAAATCAAAGGGCCTCAGAATAGCAAAGACAGTTTTATTTTAAGACAATTTTTTAAAATAAAAACTCAGTGGAGAGAATTTACATCACTGGGTATCAACAGTGATTATAGAGCCACTGTAATTAATTAAGTGTAGTACTGGCCCAGGGAAAAGCAGACAGACCATTGGGATGGAACAAAGAGCCCAGAAATAGACTCACATCTAAAGGAAACTTAGAGCAGAGGAGTCATTAAAAATCTCTTAACAAATGCAAAAAGTAAAAGATATACTGACCAAATTCTTTGCTGATAACCCAACAAAATTTTTAGTAAATGATATTAATATCACAAAAATATTGGCTACTTGGAAAGTATGAAACACCCTCCTAACTAACTCTTTCATCAAAAAAAAAAAAAAACCTCTTAGCAGTGAAGGAAAGCATTTCACTCTACAACTATACTCTGAAGCTACTGAACTCAGAAAAATACATGAAATGCATTTATTATTCAAGAAGGGATAAAGGAACTTATACTTAGAAATTCAAAAAGTAAAAAATAAAAGAAATTTGAGAGTAGGTAATAATAAAGCTAAAATTCATGAAATAGATTTTAAAGATAATAAATCTAAAAGCAGGTTCTTGTTTAAAAAAATTAAAATTAAAAATTCTAGCCTGATTAGAGAGCAAAAATGTAAGTGTCAGGGATGAAGAAGGAACCAACCATAGATGTGGAAGAGAGTTTTTTTTTTTAGATAAGATAACACACATGTAACCCTGTAGAAACTTGAAACAACTGATCCCCCTCCCAAATTTTTTGAAATAACCAAGGAATTTGGGGAGAGCATTAAAAAATAAGGAAGGGGGCTTCCCTGGTGGTGCAGTGGTTGAGAGTCCGCCTGCCGATGCAGGGGACATGGGTTTGTGCCCCGGTCCGGGAAGATCCCACATGCTGCGGAGTGGCTGGGCCCGTGAGCCATGGCCGCTGAGCGTGCGCGTCCAGAGCCTGTGCTCCGCAACGGGAGAGGCCACAACAGTAAGAGACCCGTGTACCGCAAAAAAAAAAAAAAAAAAAGGGAAGGAAACCCAGAACCTAAAAAGAAAAGACAAATTTGATCATTTTAAGATTTTAATCTGGAGAAATTTACGGTATACTGTCAATAAATGAGTGTTATATTGTGGAATATATTTGCATATGACTGATAAAGGATTAATAGCGACAGTAAACAGAACTCTTATTAACTCTTGAGAAAAAGAGAACCTAATAGAAAAAAAAACTAACTCAAGGATATGAATAGGCAAATCACAGAAGATATCCAGCTGGCCAGTAAACACATGAAAAGATGTTCAGCACCTCCCCGGCCACAGAAACGCAAATTAAAGTAACAATAGATGATCACTTACTTTGTTTGTTTATTATTATTTTTTTGGCTGCACTGTGCAGCATGCAGGATCTTAGTTCCCCAAACAGGGGTCAAACCCTCACCCCCTGCATTGGGAGCATGGAGTCTTAACCACTGGACCACCAGGGAATTCCCAAGATAATCACTTTTAAACCATCAGAGTGACAGAAAGTAAAATGAGTGGTAAAACATACAGCTGATAGAGACGCTGAAAAAACAGTACTCTCATACATTAAACATAGAAATGTGAATTACATGTTAGTGCCTTTTTAAAGAAAGCAATATAGTAATATCTATTATACAGTAATTTAAAATGTTTCATCCTTCAGCCTAAAAAGTTAAACTCTTGGTGCATTTTTTTTTTTTAATTTATTTGACGGTGCCAGGTCTTAGCAGCACGCAGGGATCTTTGTTGCCGTGTGCAGAATCTTTGTTGCAGCTCATGGGATCTTTAGTTGCAGCATGCGGGCTCTTTTAGTTGCTGCATGTGGGAATCTAGTTCCCTGACCAGGGGCCAAACCCAGACCCCCTGCATTGGGAGCGTGGAGTCTTAACCACTGGACCCATGGTGAGTCCCATTGGCACACTTTTTTTTTTTAGAAATTAAAACACAAGTACCTTGGGATATATATATACAAAGATGTTTGTTGTAACATTATTTATAGTGGACAAAATATCCAAACTGGAAACATGTTGAAACAGTCAGGGAATGATTAAGTTCTGGTATGTGCACATGTGGACTATTACGCAGCCTTTAAAAATAGAACCGTCTCTGTTGACTTTAGAGATTTACATAATTTTCTGTTAGGAAGGCTAGATGCAGAGAAGTGTATGTACTATAAATATTCTTATGGAATAAACAGTGCCCTAAACCTTGACCCTATCTATGTGTGCATGTGTGGTTATAAATGATTCTGTGAACATGAAAGAATATATATCAGGTTGTTGATGTTAATTACCTTGGAAAAAGAGTAAGCCCCCCCTCCAAAAATATATATATTTTTTATTTTGCCCATGTTGAAACAGAATTGTTAAACAGTTCCAGTTATATAAAATTGTATGTGCTTATGGGTATACATGCATAAAGAAATGAAAGTAGGACCACTGGCTTCCTCAACACCAGAGGGCACTATTCACATTGCAGTCTGTATAAATGGTGACCCCTGGAGTTGTGCAGTATAGCAGCCCTGCATGAAAGGGCACGATTGTCTCAGGGTGTAATTTATGTAATCATAAAAATAAAGATCTTTTTACTGTAGTGAATAGGAAATACGTGTTTTTCCCATAGTAACATTTTACCATTAGTGACAACCAGTCTACTGAACCAAAAAGAACCTGGATCCAGTTGTGGGAAACCTGAGTTTTGAGTTTGAACTAAGTAGCCTGATCTTACTGAGCCTCACTTTTCTCATATGGTAAATGAAGATCTTACTCTCAGCCCTGTCTACCTCTTAGAGCTGTTGGAATGATCAAATGAGATAACGGCTATAAAAACACTCTCTTTAATAAATTAGCATTTAAACATAAGGATTATTATTCCTTAAACTAGATGGTGAGCCTCTTAGAATAGGAGCTGCAGTTAATTCACCTAATAGTCTTACTCTGTAAATACTTGTTGAATGATTGAGTCCCTAAGGACTAGTTATTTATATGTAAGGTGACTGGGTTTTTTCAAGCTAAAAAAAGCGCTAGAAGTGCTTTGCTAATAAATAGTACAGAGACTTACAGTGTATTCCTGCTACTTAGAAGTATGAAGCTTGGAAAATACATCTTGGATTTTCGTTATCAGATCGATGAGGTCCTGAGACAGGAAGACAAAGCAGAAGCTATGTCTGGCCATATTGATCAGTTTCTGATAGCCACGTTCATGCAGCTGAGACTCATCTACAACACACACATGGCAGATGAGAAACTGGAGAAGGATGAAATCATCAAGTTGTATAGCTGTATCATCGGCAACATGATTTCGGTAAGGACACCTCCGCAGATCATGAGCTTCCCTTCAGTCTCTCATCCCACCCAGGTTCTCAGGCCTGAGTTGGTTCAGATGTTCCAGTGAAACGTGTCATGTGTGGAATTTTACATGTAAGCCATTGGCTACTTCCACTGGATGTTGGGCAACACTCCAGCTTACCTTATTGTTAGGATACTTACAGACTACCTGAAATTCTGCTTCCTGCCAGTTTCTTCATCAGTCATGGTTGGGCCTTAGCTGGCTTTTCACACATGACTGCTCACATTAAAAATACTTTGATAACAGGAAGGAAGCACACCAATTAATTTTGGCTATTCTTGGCGGTTTGGGAGAGTGTAGTGATTTTTATTTTTTCCTAATACTCTGAATTTTTATAAATACAATACAATTATTTATTAGAGTATGCCACCCATGTTTATCTTCCTTGATCTGTATATTGAGCTTCATGCCTCTCTAACACAATTATGATTGGATAGCTGTTTCAGATAGAAAGCCTCGCCCGAGAGGCCTCCACTGGAGTTCTGAAAGACCTGATGCATGGCCTCATCACCTTAATGCTGGATTCTCGAATTGAAGATCTGGAGGAAGGGCAACAGGTGATCCGCTCTGTGAACCTCTTGGTGGTGAAAGTTCTGGAGAAGTCAGACCAGACCAACATCCTGAGGTATATCTGTACTCTGAGCATTAGAGCCTGGAACACCCTCTCTTTTGTCTACCCATAGAAACCAGGAGGCACTTAGATCAGTTGTAAGCTTAGGTTTGCCTGATAAGTTGATTTATTACTCTTCTTTTCCTCAAGAGAAGGTATTCCTATCTGAGACAGCAGTTAAAGCTAGTTAAGAACTCAGTAAACCAGCCAGTATTATGAGTATTCTAGAGTAGGACTGTGGAGCTTGTCAGTTACCTTCTCTTCTGTGTACATTTCATGTACATTTCTTTCTTTCTTAGCTACCAGTGACAATGAAAAATAGTGACAAGCTTTACCATTTACCAAGTGGTAACTTACAAAGCTTAAATGATGTTTATTTTCTTAATGACTGTCAAGTAATCAAAGACAATTCCTGATCCATGAGCTCTCAATTTCTCAGATAGATAAAGAATTCTTACATGTGGCTTTCTTTTTTTTTATTTTTTATACAGCAAGTTCTTATTAGTTATCTGTTTTATACATATTAGTGTATATATGTCAATCCCAATCTCCCAATTCATACCACCACCACCACCCTCCGACCACTTTCCCCCCTTGGTGTCCGTATGTTTGTTCTCTACATCTGTGTCTCAATTTCTGCCCTGCAAACCAGTTCATCTGTACCATTTTTCTAGATTGCACATATATGTGTTAATATACGATCATTGTTTTTCTCTTTCTGACTTACTTCACTCTGTATGACAGTCTCTGGGTCCATCCACGTCTCTTACAAATGACCCAATTTCGTTCCTTTTTAATGGCTGAGTGATATTCCATTGTATATATGTACCACATCTTCTTTATCCATTTGTCTGTCGATGGGCATTTAGGTTGCTTCCATGATCTGGCTATTGTAATTTACACTTGGCTTTCAATTACTGATTTTAATTGGAAAGCAGGTTTGAAACTTATTAATGCTGTTGTTGGGTTTGTTTTCTAGCGCCCTACTTGTTTTGCTCCAAGACAGCCTGCTAGCAACAGCCAGTTCTCCCAAATTCTCAGAGCTTGTTATGAAGGTGAAGTTGAAATAATTTGATCTCTTTCTTTCAAAGTGTGGGGAAAGAGGAGTTGGAACTAACTCAAATCAGTCAAGGCACACCTATAAAATATATTTGCTCTCCATTTTTCCCTTCCTCCAATTTATACCCCTAGCTCAGGCCTAAAAAATTCCTGGCCTCAAACAGTGAAAAGGAAGAGCTATTTTGTAAATATCTCACCAGTTCTCCTAGAATCAAAAGGCAAGAAGTTTGATGAGACAAATTTCATTTCTTTTGGGGGAAAAGATATGTATAGATTTATAATATTTTGGTCTATTTTTGGAAGACTGCAAGTGAACATATCTGTAACATTATAATAGTTATTATACTGTAATAGTGTAAAGTATTTTGTCTCCTTGGGTTAGATTTGATTAGGTAATATGAACTACTCTACTCTCAGGTACCAAACAAACCCAAGACAGAATTTCCACATTTTCTCATCGTTTAGGGCCCCATCTCTAGGGAGTGGGAAGGAGGAATGGAGATGGTCAGGTAGATGGCTTGTCACACGTTAGCCAGTGACATGGTTGAAGTAAATAAAACGGTTCGTGTTTAGCAGCTGAACTTGAAAGATGAGGTGCCACATTCATATCCCTGACCATCTTTTAGAAGTGATCCCAGAGCTTAGGGGAAATGAATGGTGACAGAGATTATCCTCATTCTTCAGTGACTCCTTCTAACTTTTTAAAATAGTGTCTCTGGAGAATGGTTCGACTACTGCCTGATACCATCAACAGCATTAATCTGGACAGAATTCTTCTGGATATACACATTTTCATGAAGGTCTTCCCCAAAGAGAAACTAAAGCAATGCAAAAGTGAATTTCCCATAAGGACCTTAAAAACGCTGCTGCACACTTTATGCAAATTAAAAGGGCCCAAGGTGAGTGAGAACAGCAACCATTCCCAAGGAAACTTGAGAGAACGTCACAGATACGGCATCGCTGCCACTGAATGTGCACGTTTCTTCCTCAGATCCTAGACCACCTAACGATGATTGACAACAAGAATGAGTCAGAGTTGGAGGCCCACCTCTGCCGGATGATGAAGCACAGTATGGACCAGACCGGGAGCAAGTCTGATAAGGAAACAGAAAAGGGAGCATCTCGAATCGTGAGTGTCCTGTCTTGAAAGATTGAGGAATGTGATCTTGTCAAAGGGATAAGCCACCGGAGCCTTTCTTTCTCAGGGCCTAAGATGAAGGCTCAGGGATTGGTCCAATCACCTTGACGTTTTCAAATATAAACTATAAGCTTGGGCTTTTTGTTCCTAAGAAAGGTTTCTGTGTCTGTGCCTAAGGTACTGGTCCCTAGATAAATCCACTCTGAGCTCTAATTAGCAGGGACTTTCCTTATCAAGTTTAATTGAAAACCTGAGATTGTTAATGTTTCTGCTGCAGCCCCTGCAGCACTGGTGCTTCTGTTATTTGTAGGAACATACCTGGAAGGTCTGGATTTTGAGATATTTTCAGTTTTTATCCAACCACTGGTTCCTAATTAATAACTCAGGTCTAACCAATCATTCCTTCTTGTGTCTTTAGGATGAAAAATCATCAAAGGCCAAAGTGAATGATTTCTTAGCTGAGATTTTTAAGAAGATTGGCTCTAAAGAGAACACTAAAGAGGTGAGAGGGAAAGGGTTGAGAGGGAAAGGGATCTGCTTTATGGAAAAGAGTCACTAACAGCCATCCCCACCTCTTCCTTTTCCTTGTTAACCAGGGCCTAGCAGAGTTGTATGAATATAAGAAGAAATACTCAGATGCTGACATTGAACCATTTCTGAAAAATTCCTCACAGTTCTTTCAGAGCTATGTTGAGAGAGGCCTTCGGGTGATTGAGATGGAGAGGGAGGGCAAAGGCCGTATTCCCATTTCAACAGGTATGGTTTCCTCTGGTAGCTCCAGGAATAAGCTCAAAATAGCTCCTAGCATCAGCCCCTGGAGGTTTTTGATGGGTTTACATTTATGTCCGTGCACCTCAGTACTCAGTGGTCACCAGTGATGCAGAGATTAGTCAACTCTCAGTCACCTGCCTCGACCCATCGTCAGTGTCTGGCAATGGCAATGTTCTCTACGCGTCAAACAGTTCCTCCCCTGGGCTCCCAGTCCTCTGTGCTCTCTTGCTTTCCTCCTTCCTAGCTGCTATTCCCCCTTGGCCTCTCTGATAGATTCTTCCTCTCCCTGAACTCTTAATGTTGACGTCCCCCTGGATTCCGTCCATGATTATCTCTTCTTTCGTACTCTCATCCCCTTAACTAATCCATCTACTCTCATCACTTTAAATACCATTTCTATGCCAGCAAAGCCCAATTTTGTCCCATGTCCAGCTCAGACCTCCTTCCTGATCTCTGCTGATAGATCGTGCGTGACACCTCGCTGGGTTTCTGGTATAGTAGACATCATAAACTCAGTGTGTCAAAGACCGAGCTCCTGATAACCCCCCAAAACCTGCTCCATTTGCATTCTCCTCCATCTCACTGGATGGCAACTTTGTCCTTCTAGTTTGCTCAGACCCCCAACTTTTGAGTATTCTCTTTTCCTCTATCAGGAAATTCTTTTGGCTTTACTTACAAAACACACAGAATCCACCCACACCTCTCATCTCCTTCACTGCCACTGCCCTGGTCTGAACACCATCTTCTCTTACGTGGATTGCAGCGCTCTCCTGCACCGTCTCCCCGCTGCCACTCTCGCCTCCCTGTAGTCACTTCCACACGTAGCATCGAAACAGCGTGCCTCAAACATTTCCAAAGGCTCTCCCTTTCACTCAGCGGAGCAAAAAGCCTTACAAGAAAGGCCTGTGAGGTCTGACATGATGTGATCCCCTGATACCTCTAGAACTGCCTCTCTCCTCCTCTGACTTCTGTTCCACTTCAGCCTCACCAGCCCCCTTGCTGTTCCTGGAACGCACCAGGCGTACACCTTCTTAGGGCCTTTGCACTGGCGTTTCTTGTGTGTAGACTGCTGTTCTCCAGGACAGTCTTTGTTTCCTCCACATCTTTGTCACTGCCTTCCTTTTCAATGAAGTGAGGCTTCATTTAAAATTTGCAACCTACCCCTCACCCCCCATAGTACATAACCTCCTCTAACACACCATGTAACATAATGTTTAGTAGATTAATTGTGTGATGTCCGTCTCTGCTAGAATTAAAAATCCACAAGGGTGGGAATTCCATGGCGGTCCAGTGGTTAGGACTCTGTGCTCTCACTGCTGAGGGCCTGGGTTCAATCTCTGGTCGGGGAACTAAGATCCTACAAGCTGTGTGGCAAATCAGTCAGTCAATCCACAAGGGTAAAGATTTTTGTCCGTTTTGTTGCCTGGCACGTGGTGGGCATTCAGTAGGTATTTTGTTTAATATATGAGTGAATGCTTATCCTAATGTTAAGCTGAACTATTACTGTCCCCCCAGTGAAAACGCCTATACTGGAGAGTTACTGCCCAAGGGCCTAGGGGCGAAAGGAAGATCTAGGAGGTACCAGTTATAAAAAATAGCTGTCAAGAGCCTTAAACCAAAAAAAAGGCCCAACTGCTGAAGTTCCCTCATCATGCAGAGGACAGCCCTCACATTGGTCCTGCATTTAGTTCTTTCTGAGTTTGGTGAAGCTCACCTACTCTTACATTCTAAAATTTGTTTGCCTGTGAAACTGTTCCTTTGTGGTTTTCAGATTCCAGTCATGTTCTCTCTCACCATGTGTCTTTCTAAGCTGCAGGGTCAATTGTATTCTCTTACATTGTTTCTTTTTGTTGTTCTTGTTTTTTCTTTGTTTTTTAATATTTTTCTAACATTTATTTATTTATTTATTTGGCTGTGCCGGGTCTTAATTGCGGCACGCAGGATCTTCGATGCCATGTGCAGGATCTTCGTTGCAGCATGTGAGATCTTTAGTTTCGGCATGCATGTGGGATCTAGTTCCCTGACCAGGGATCAAACCCAGGCCCCCTGCATTTGGAGCATGGAGTCTTAGCCACTGGACCACCAGGGAAGTCCCTTTGTTGTTTGTTTGTTTTTCCAATAGTTGTTGTTTTCAACACCTTAAATTACCCCTCTCGGAGACCTGGAGTCTTTTTTTTTTTTTTGAAGTCTCTTTCTTGAAGCACAGCGAGCAGTGTCCAGTAGCCACATATGGACATCCCATCGTTGAGCTGATCAGGGTAGAGCCTGTTTCTCATTTCCAGAGTCCTTTCTTGTGATGTTCAACATTTGCAACACAAGCGTGTAACCCCACTGGTAACTGAATGCCTTAAAGTGTTCAGTCTTCTCTTATTGCTGCCTTTTGCATTAGTCTTCATTTTTCACCCTCTCAGAGTGTTCTCATCTCTACATTAAAAGATTGCTTTTTCCCTAGAGTAACCTCTTTTACTTTTCAGTTTACCGTTCTTCTTCCCAGTACTTTATCTTTTGACTAATATAATGCCTTTTCATTGATATCAAACTGGATATTTTAAATGCCTGCATTTTGTGACTGTTCCCTCTCAGAAATTTAGAACTGTGATGGATTTTGGTTTGGTTTGGTTTTGGTTTCCCCTCTGCTGCCAGAATATTGATCTTGGATGCTCCAGTTCCTACCCCTCCTTTGTTGGACACCACAGTTTACCCCTCCTCCTTATGAATAGACACTAGCCTTGAGCTCCTTGCTGTCCTCCCCACTTTGAATAAGAGCTTTGCCCTGTGTATCACCTGGTCCAAACCTAGTCTAATTCTTGCAAACATTTAAAGTCCTTAGGGGGACTTCCCTGGTGGCGCAGTGGTTCAGAATCCGCCTGCCAGCGCAGGGGGCACGGGTTCGAGCCCTGGTCTGGGAAGATCCCACATGCCGCGGAACAACTAAGCCCATGTGCCACAACTACTGAGCCTGTGCTCTACAGCCCGCGAGCCACAACTACTGAATCCTGTGCACCGCAGCTACTGAGCCCGCATGCTGCAACTACTGAAGCCTGCATGCCTAGAGCCTGTGCTCTGCAACAAGAGAAGCCACTGCAATGAGAAGCACGGGCACTGCAACAAAGAGCAGCCCCTGCTCGCCATAACTAGAGAAAGCCCGCGCGCAGCAACGAAAACCCAACACAGCCCAAAAAAATAAAGATGAAATAGCAATAATTCTTCAAAAAAAAGTAAAATAAAATAAAGTTCTTAGGTTCTTCACTTGGGCACTTACCATATACTCAGGAGTAGCTTAGGCTCTTTGGATTGCCCAGGTCAGCCGTGGGATTATAAGAATACAACCCCTGCATAACTCAGGATGTAGATGGATGGTCCAACTTAACATTCAGTGCCCTTCTCTATCAGTTCTGGAAGTTCTCATTAAGCGTATCTTGTATATTTAAGAGCACCCTTTATCACGAACTCCAGGTAGATTCTTGTGGATTTTTTTAGTCTTCAAGTACAGTGGTGATATTCAAGGGCCAAATTGTTCCCTTTGGTGGGAGGTTAACGAGGGCAGTCGGGGTGGGGGTGTGTATATCTGAATATTCCTTCTATATTTCCTACTTAGGCATCTCCCCCCAGATGGAAGTCACATGTGTGCCCACTCCCACAAGCACAGTGTCCTCCATAGGTAACACAAATGGAGAAGAGGTGGGACCATCTGTCTACCTGGAAAGGCTAAAAATCCTGCGACAGCGATGTGGTCTGGACAATACAAAGGTACTGCTCCTCTCCTTCTGTGTGGGGCAGGGAGGGCGATGACCAACAGGTCGGGGACAGGCTGGCCAGAGGAGCAGCGTTCCCAGCCTCAGTGTATGTTGCTCCAGAGCCACATCCTGACCTGATTGGACAATGTTTCTTCTTCTCTCAACAGCAAGATGACCGACCTCCGTTGACCTCTTTGCTTTCCAAACCAGCAGTTCCTACTGTTGCCTCTTCCACAGACATGCTGCACAGCAAACTCTCGCAGCTCCGGGAGTCACGGGAGCAGCACCAGCATTCAGATCTGGATTCCAACCAGACTCACTCTTCAGGAACCATGACTACATCCTCCTCCTCCACAGCTAACATTGATGACTTGAAAAAAAGACTGGAGAGAATAAAGAGCAGTCGCAAATGAAGCCGCCCCACTCCCCTGGCACCCTGCAGCTTTAGTTTACTAAACTAGGAGTCCTCATAGTTAAAGTGGCCTTGGCAGGCCTAGTGTACACAAACTGGTTGTATGTATCATACCGTGGACCTGGGGGAGGAGTCGTTGTGGCACAAGTCTTTGCACATCCTCCGCTTCTCTCCGCCAGCATCCTGCCTCTCTAGAAGACTGTCTGTGTCTTAGTTTAGTGTACAGACCTGTAAACAGCTGCCCTTCTCTCAGCTCAGACTAGTTTCCATATCCTTTTTCTTTTATTTTTAATTGCTCATTTGTAAAATTGTCCTAATCTTTCCTAGCTTTTAACTATTAGAAACGCTTTACTAGTTTTCCTTTGAGTTTGTGAGCTCTTCTCCTTGTAGCCCTGAAGGGTCACTGTATTCTATATGAATGCATGGCATGATACAACTAATTTAAGAGTCTTTTATAAATAAAGTTTGCATTAACTATAACTGTGTCCCAAGATGCTCCGTATCTGGGAGTGTTGGGCAGCTCTCCATCACCTGTTCTTGGGACCAGCTGGGTATTCAGCCAGTTAGAGAAAGGTTCATAATTGCTGCTTAAGGAGCGCTACCTTTTCTTGGCTCACAGACTTGGTCCTTTCACTCCTTTGGAATAAGAGGCACTCACCTCTCCTGCTTTCTGCATGCAACTCCTAGGGGAGCAGAGAAATCTCATTCTTCCCTGTTTTGAGATTTTGGTCACGACTTCCATCCCGTCATCAATCACCATGGTTCCAAGGAGCTCTTAGGCTCCTACTACTTTTACTGCCCAAGTACATATGACATTGTGCCCAGGGATTAGCTGGGCTACAGTGGCTGTCACACCACAACTAGATTTGGGGTCGTCTGACTAAAGGAGTACAGAGAGCATAGGGGCTTCCTGCCTGGTTAGCAGAGTCTCTGAATCTAGACTAACAGTTCCTTCACACTCAGTAAAGACTAGAAATAAACAGGATTCACATCTGCAATAACATTCCACAAGACCTCCTTCCACAGTCAGAAAACATTGTCCAAAGGAACTTTTCTACACCACTTCTTTTTACTGAACTGGTGTTAGAAATGAAAGGTTGATGAAAAATTAGTCCTGTATTGATTCTAGTTATAATTTTGAGATGGCTCCTGTGCTGCCTGAGATAAGAAATTAAACCTGCCTCTCTCCCTTTTAATGCACACAGGAAGTAGGCCTCCACCGAAGGGAACACAGAGGAGTTCGTTGCTGTAGAGAAGGAACACATTTAGAAAGAATGGCTGTGCTTGGGTCTGGAATTAGCACAGCTAATTTGAAAAACCAAAGTCCAGCAGTCTTGTGAGAATGTGCGCCCTTGTTTAAAAACCAGATTTTGGGGTATTACAACTAACTTTTAATCCCTTCCCCCTGCTCTGGTTAAAGCTCAGGGCTGTCAAGATCCTGCAAGCTCACTGAGTTCCCAGTTTTACCCTGGTTTCTGGTCAACTAGAACCGAAGAATGAGGACAAGGAACTCAGTCCTAATTTTCTCTTCCCTGATGTACTAAAAAATGGGAATGGAAAAAAAGGGGAGGGAAGGGGGGGTGAAGGTTACCTACCTTAAGTCCCTTCCTGCTTTAAGCCATGATATCTAAAGATCTTAGATCCTAGGCCGAGAAGGTGACCACAAGGCACCCGTGCTCCACCCCCTCCAAGCCCAGGGGTGAGACTTCTCAACAGCCCTCCAGACGGTCACCAAGTGATCAGCACCTCACACCAGTGGCAACTCGCTGTCACACATTATCGTAGGCTGTAGTGCCTGCTTCCCCGAGTCATAAATGCACCCAACAGGAAGAGCAATACACCAATGTCAGCCAGTAACTCTGGAGCTACGTGGAAGGGCAACGATGTGTCAGAGCCGTGCTCCATCCCAGACAGTAACCTCTGCCATCAGTAACCCTGAAGAATGTGCTGTGAAAAGGCATCTTGAAAGTTCTGTGACTCCTAAGATTTTGCCCAAACCCTGTAAGAATCCACTTCTACATTTTCTTGTTCCCATTTCTCAGAAAAACAAATTACTCAATTCTGATAACTGCTGTGAGAGTAGAAACTCCAGGAAGCAGCAACTCCAACACTATGCTATTTCAGAGACCAGAGAGGGAAGTGGGAAGTGGCAGAGGAACTTCACCACGCCAGGCAGTAGTGAGAATAAAAGCAGCCGCGACTTAACAGAGAGCTGACCAGGTACCAGGCATTTTGCTAAGTACACATGCAAATGACCTTATTTAATCCTCAAAACCTTATTAGGTAAGTAATGTCATTGTATACATCTTACACGTAAGGGAACTGAGGCTCAGGGAGGTCAAGTGACATAACCATGGTTATCCCCCCCTTCTTTTGGTCATGCTGCGTGGCTTGTGGAATCCTAGTTCCCTGATGAGGGATGGAACCTGGGCCCTGGCATTAGAAGTACAGAGTCCTAACCACTGGACCACCAGGGAGTTCCCGTGATTATCCCTTTTAAGGCTGGAGCCAGAATATGAACCCAGGCAGTCTGGTGCTAGGGCCCCTACTCAGAACTGCTATCCCACAACCCTTGCGAGTGAAGACACTTAAAATACTGAGCCTTTGGGCGGCACAGATCTGATTTTTTTTTTTTTTTTTTTTTTTTTGCGGTACACGGGTCTCTCACTGTTGTGGCCTCTCCCGTTGCGGAGCACAGGCTCTGGAAGCGCAGGCTCAGCGGCCATGGCTCACGGGCCCAGCTGCTCCGCGGCATGTGGAATCTTCCCGCACCGGGGCAGGAACCCGTGTCCCCTGCATCGGCAGGCGGACTCTCAACCACTGCGCCACCAGGGAAGCCCTGATATTTTAATAACATAAGAAAGATGTAACTACTCCCCACCTCACTAGCCTACCCTCCTCCAGCCTCTTCTCTGGTCCCAGAACAGCTTTTCACAGCCTAAAGTGGCTAAAAGCACAGGCTTCAGTTTCTCCTATATTTCAAGTCAGACTTTGACCCTTCTTAGCCATGTGACCTTGGACAAGGAACTTCTCCAAGTCTCAGTTTACTACCTTTTGTGAGGATTAAATGAAATAATCTATTAAAGCCCCAAGTCTGGAACATTTTAAATGCTCATAAATTCAGGCTGCCATCTCCCCTCTCACTGGACCCTGTTCTAGGGGTGGTGGATTCTTTAAGTCCTGCTTGTCCAGTAGTAGGATTGGCTCTTCCTGAGCTACCCATGAACAGCACTGTGAGCACTGAGGCTCATTGATAGGGTCACTTTTATTGAGAAATATAGTTTTAGGAACAAGCCACAAGAATAATTCTTTCACTGGATTGGCTTCTGTGATTTTGCAGTGAGCAATGTAGAATGTGGGTGGCCCCCTAACTTCCAAACCGTTCAGTGACCTTCTGTATCCACTTCTTCAGGCGGAACACATGTGTGTAGAAGCCATATTTTCCATCCCTGTCACAGCCTTCACCCCATGAGACGATGCCCATTTGATACCAGCGGTTGTTAAAGGGGCTCTGAGGAAGAAACATGGAATTTCCAATAGAGTCAAGTCCAAGGTAGTGTCAGTATTACCCAGTCAAGCAATTGTTTCTGAAAACTTGGGTCCCTCCTCATCCACCCCAGAAGGATCTACCCGCCAGCTCCTGGCCTTCTGGAAACTCAGCTTACCTTCATGACAAACGGTCCCCCACTGTCGCCTTCACAAGCATCCCCTCGTTTCCCTTCACCGGGCTTGTAACCTTGAGAGAGAAAAGCAGTACTCAGGGAGGGGTATAGCTCACACTCCAGCCACTCTCCCCTTCAAGAGATACTGCTGCTGAGTGTCCACTGACTCCTAATAGGCATCCTTGACTCTGCTCAATTCCTCACCCCACACATCCAATTCTTAGGCAAACCTTGCCAGCTCAATCTTCAACGTACATCCCCAATCCAACCACCCCTCACCACTTCTACACCTGGTCCCATCGCATACACCTCTCCCCTGAACCACTAGTGTCCCTAGTTCTACTTTTGCTGCCAACAATCCATTCTCCACCCAATAAGCAGAATGACTTAAAAAAAAAAACACCTTAAACTGACAGGTGAGAGAAAAATGAGAATTAGGGCAGTTACCTTTATCCAAATATCTCCACATATCCTCCACAAACAACATGAAGAACAACAAAGCTGCACAAAAGCCACACCTTCAACATAACTCGAATACAGAGAACACCCAAACTTCAAACCACTTTATCTAACTGTACGTCGAATATCAAAACTTGTGTGGTCCTAATAAGACCTGGTTCCACATCTCAAAAAAAAAACAAAAAACTTGTGTGGAGATGAGGAGGGGAAAATATCCACTAGATCAAAGAAGTGGATTCAATCAATTAGGAATCTTGTAAATAACCCCAAATCTACAAAATGAATAGACGAAAAGTAAGTACATCTATACCAAGATACTATAGGAAAACAATAAGAACCAAAATACCTCAGCTAACAAAGCTTCTTTCCCAAACACAACCATGAAACAAGAAAACTAACTGAATTAAATATCCTCAAGCAAATTTTTGGTATGTGAAAAAGAATGAATCAGAAATTTAAAAATTAGGGACTTCCCTGGTGTCACAGTGGTTAAGAATCTGCCTGCCAATGCAGGGGACACGGGTTCGAGCCCTGGTCTGGGAAGATCCCACATGACGTGGAACAACTAAGCCTGTGCACCACAACTGTTGAACCTGTGTCTAGAGCCCGCGAGCCACAGCTGCTGAGGCCTACCTGCCTAGAGCCCGTGCTCCGCAACGGGAGAGGCCACTGCAATGAGAAGCCTGCACACCGCCAATGAAGAGTAGCCCCCGCTTGCCGCAACTAGAGAAAGCCCGCGCACAGCAACAAAGACCCAACCCAGCCAAAAATAAAATAAATCCAAAAAAATTTTTAAATCAAAAATTAAAAATAAATGGACAGGGGTGGGATAGGGAGAGTTGGAGAGAGGGAGACGCAAGAAGGATGACATATGGGAACATATGTATATATATGGCTGATTCACTTTGTTATAAAGCAGAAACTAACACACCATTGTAAAGCAATTATACCCCAATAAAGATGTTAAAAAAAAAAAAAAAATGGACAGGGACTTCCCTGGTGGTCCAGTGGTAAAGAATCCTTCCTGCAATGATCCCTGACCAGGGATCAAATGCAGGTTTGATCCCTGGTCAGGGAACTAAGATCCCACATGCTGCGGAGCAACGAAGCCCGCACGCCACAACTACTGAGCCCGCGTGCCTCAACTAGAGAGCCCACGTACCACAACGAAGATCCTGTGTGCTGCAACTAAGACCTGATGCAGCCAAAAATAAAAATAATAAATGGACAGAACAATGGGAAGTAATTAAAAGCAGAAAGTGGTCGAAATGGAACTCACACTAAAGAAATGAGTCCCTCAATAAGAAAAAGAAAGCAATGGAACAGAGTTAATATGTATAATATAGTCCAAGAAAACTTCACAGAAATAAAAGATTGGATGTGCATATTGAAAGGATCCACTGGGAACCTGGCAAAGCTGATCTGAAACACTGAACTCTGAGACGTGTCCTAAAAAAACTGAGACTTCAAAGATGAAGAAAAAACCTTCAACGCTTGGAAGCAAAACAACTCAACTCCCTTATAAGAGCAAAACAATTACACCGGCATCAGATTTCAAAAATAACATACAAAGCAAGCAATGATAAAGCTATATTTTCAAAAAATTCAAGGAAGGAAAATGTGAACCATGGATTTTATATTCAATCATGCTGAGCTTCAGGTGTCAAGGCTACAGAAAACCAGTTATAAACACATAGAAACTCAGGAAGTTCTATGCCCATAACCCTTCTTGAAAAATCGACTAGTGGACAAGCTTCATCCAACCAGGAGATGAATGCTTCGGCAAAAGGACTTATTAACTGTCTGACAAGTAGAAATAATACAACTAAAAGTATGAGAGGAGAAGAGAAAGAGGAAAGTAAACTCACTGATTGTAACAATTAAAAGAATATAAGAAACTAAGGGCATTTCAAAAAGGTGTAAGACCAAAGATAATGAGTAGAACAAAAATGCAAACCTTCTAAATATATGAAATTATTTGAAAAGTAAAGAAAAGATCACACAGGGAAAAAACACAGTAAATGAAACATAATATACATAAAAATAACAAAATCATATGAGATACTAATTCTATTAATCATATCAATAAATATGAATGGGCTTAACTCACTTTTTAAAAAACAAAAAGATTTTTAATTTGACTCACAAAGCAAGACTCAACGATGCTATATATGAGACAAAACAAAGTGATTCATAGAGGCTAAAGTTAAAGGGATGGACAAAAGTATAACAGGAGAATGGAAACAAAGAGAGCAGGGATAGTGAAGCTCAAGTTGAAAGTAAAGAAGGACACTTTTACTGCTAAAAGCCACAGTTCACAATGAATAATTAACAGTTATAAATATCTGCATCAAATAACACAGCAACTGCCTTTATAAAGTAAAGATTATAAATGATGCAAGGAGATAGACAGAAATACATTAATAGAATTCAACACACCAAACTCAGTACAAGACATATCAAGTGAACTGAAAATAAACAAGGATATAAATGACCTAAATAACTGATAAGGTACATTTATGGACATATATATATATATATATATATATATATATATATTGAACTTTACACGTGGATAAAGGAGAACACATCTACACACCTCAAGCACACATGTACATTCACAGAAACTGATCAAACGGTTCTCAGAAAAATCAGTTCCATAAAGTAGAAATATTACAAACTGTATTCCTGGATTATAATGCAGCAAAACTGAAAATCAAAATGCTAAAGGGCCCTCCCATCTGGAAATTTTAAAACCACCTATTAACTCTTGAGTGAAAGGGGAATACACACTGAAATTAGAGAGTTTCTAAAAAAAAATAATTCAAACATAATTCAATAATTCAAACAAACAGTGTTTTCCATGAATGGTGTTTTCCATTCATAGCCCTACTCGGTAAAAACTGAAGATCAAAGATAAATTAACCAGGGACTTCCCTGGTGGTGCAGCAGTTAAGACTCCGAGCTCCCAATGCCAGGGGCCTGGGTTCCATCCCTAGGCAGGGAACTAGATCCCACATGCATGCCACAACTAAGACTTCACATGCCACAACTAAGGAGACAGTGTGTCACAACTAAGGAGCCGGCGAGCCGCAACTAAGACCCCACACAACCAAATAAATACTTTTAAAAATAAAATAAAAAATAAATTAACCAAATTGGCAGCTCAAAAAGCTTTTAGAAAAAGGACAGCAAAGTGAACCAAAAGGAAGTATAAGGGAAAAAAATTAAGATCAAAGCAGAAATTAATGAGGTACAAAATAGAAAAATAATAAGCCTAATTAATAAGTCAAATTCTTAGGTATTTTGTTTCCAATCACTAGCTAATTTACTCAGGAAAAATAAGGAAGAAAACACAAATATATAAAATAAGGTGCCAAGGAGGAAAAAAAAACATAAGAGAAGACACTGTAGCACAAGATACAATATAGACTTGAACAAATTGAAAGACATTTCTTGTCCTTGGATAGAATGGCTCAACATCAAAAAGAAGTCAGTTCTCCCTAATTTAATTTATAACTTTAATGTAATCCCAATAAAAATACCAAGTTTTTTATAGAGCTAGATGAGTTGATACTAAAATTCATGTGGAAAAACAAACATGCAAGAGTTGCCAGGAAAACACTGGAAAAGAAAAACTACAGGAGAAGATAAGCTCTACCAGATATTAAAACATACTCTAAAGCCTCTATAATGAAAACAAGACAACATTTTAACAGAACAGACAACAGACCAGAAGAACCAAACAGAATGTCCAGAAACAGACTTAGGCACACACAGAAACCTAGTATGTGATAAAGGCGACATCTCAGATTACTGGGGCAAAGACAGATTTTTTTTTTCTTTAGTATTTTTTTAAATTTATTTATTTATTTTTGGCTGCATTGGGTCTTCGCTGCTGCGTGTGGGCTTTCTCTAGTTGCGGCAAGCGGGGGTTACTCTTTGTTGCAGTGTGCAGGCTTCTCATTGCGGTGGCTCCTCTTGTTGCGAGCATGGGCTCTTGGCGCACAGGCTTCAGCAGCTGTGGCTTGCGGGCTCAGTAGTTGTGGCTCGCGGGCTCTAGAGCACAGGCTCAGTAGTTGTGGCGCACGGGCTTAGTTGCTCTGCGGCATGTGGGATCTTCCCAGACCAGGGCTCGAACCCGTGTCCCCTGCACTGGCAGGTGGATTCTTAACCACTGCACCACCAGGGAAGTCCCCAAAGACAGAGTTTTAAATAAATGGTACAGAGACAGCTTATTAGCCATTTAGAAAAAGATAAATTAAATCCATACCTTACATTGTATGCAAGAATAAACTCCAAATGACTCTGAGATCTGAGTGTAGGAAAATGAAACCAAGTACTAGAAGAAACTATGAGTGAATTTCTCTATGACCTGGGTATAAGGAAGGTTCTTTTAACTCTGACGCAAAATCCAGGTGCACTAAAATGAAATATTAATAAATTTGACTACATAAAAAAATTTAATTGGATGGCCAAAACATAATAAAGGATAAAGAAAAAGAAACTGGAAGAAAATATTTGCAAAGTATATCACAAATAGAGGCCTAATATCACTAACATATGAAGAACTCTTTAAAAATGATAGGAGGGACTTCCCTGGTGGCACAGTGGTTAAGAATCTGCCTGCCAATGCAGGGGACATGGTTTGATCCCTGGTCTGGGAAGATCCCACATGCCATGGAGCAGCTAAGCCCGTGTGCCACAACTACTGAGCCTGCGCTCTAGAGCCCATAAGCCACAAGTACTGAGCCCCACGTGCCCAGAGCCCGTGCTTCATAACAAGAGAAGCCACCACAGTGAGAAGCCTGTGCACTTCAATGAAGAGTAGCCCCCACTCGCCACAACTAGGGAAAGCCCGCGCGCAGCAACGGAGACCCAACGCAGACAAAAACAAACAAATAAATTAATTAATTAATTTTTTTTAAAAAATGGGGCTTCCCTGGTGGTGCAGTGGTTGAGAGTCCGCCTGCCGATGCAGGGGACACGGGTTCGTGCCCCGGTCCGGGAAGATCCCACGTGCCGCGGAGCGGCTGGGCCCGTGAGCCATGGCCACAGGGCCTGCACGTCCGGAGCCTGTGCTCCGCAACGGGAGAGGCCACAACAGTGAGAGGCCCGCGTATCGCAAAAAAGAAAAAAAAAAAAAAATGATGGGAGAGGGACAAAAAAATGGACCGTAAAAACATGAACAGACAATTCACAAAAAAAGAAATAAAAATCGTCAGTAAGGATATAAAAAGATGTTCAATTACAAAATATTGGAAATCTAAATACCCATACACAGGAAATGGTTGAAGACACTATCATACATCCTCCTAATGTGACTATAAAATTTTCTTTTTTATTGAAATATAGTTGATTTACAATGCTGTGTTAGTTTCTGGTGTACAGCAGTGATTCAGTTATACATATATTTTTTTCATATTCTTTTCCATTATAGTTTATAACAAGATATTGAATATAGTTCCCTGTGTTATACAGTAGGACCTTGTTATTTATCTATTTTATATATAGTTGTTTGTATATGCTAATCCCAAATTCCTAATTTATCCCTCTCCTCTCCTTTCCCCTTTGGTAACCACTAGGAAGTTTGTGTGGTAAGTTTGTTTTCTATGAATGGATAAAGATGATATAAGATGTGCGTGTGTGTGTGTATATATATATGTATACACACACACACACACACACACACACACACAATGGAATATTACTCAGCCACAAAAAAGAATGAAATAATGCCATTTGTAGCAACATGGATGGACCTAGAGTTTATCATACTAAATGAAGTAAATCAGACAAAGACAAACATCATATGATATCACTTACACGTGGAATCTTAAGAAATGATATAAATGAACTTATTTACAAAACAGAAACAGACTCACAGACATATAAAAATATAAATTTTTTTTAATAAGGAAAAGCTCTATAACTAAAATGGAATGAATTTCCAGGATACATTAGGTGAAAAAAGCAAAGTACAAAAGAATATCTATACTGTGCTACTCTGTGAAAAGGGAAAAATAAGAAAATATAAATGTGTCTGCTCATTTGTGCAAAAAGAAACAGAAGAAGAATAAACCTCAAACTACTGATATTGGTTAACTGCAGGGCCTGGATGGAAATGCGGTGGAAAGGAAGGAGGTGGGAACAGGACAGGAGGAAAAGGGGAATATCATTCTCTGAGTGTACCTGTATAAAGAATCTGATTTTTGGACCATGTTAATACAGGCACACCTTGGAGATACTGTGGGTTCAGTTATAGACCACCACAATAAAGCAAGTCATATGAATTTTTTGGTTTCTTGGTGCATATAAACGTTATGTCTACAGTATACTATAGTCTATTAAGAGTGCAATAGCATTATGTCAAAAAATATATACAGGACTTCCCTGGTAGTGCAGTGGTTAAGAATCTGCCTGCCAATGCAAGGGCCATGGGTTCGATCCCTGGTCCGGGAAGATCCCACATGCTGCGGAGCAACTAAGCCCGTGCGCCACAACTACTGAGCCTGCACTCTAGAGCCCGCGAGCCACAGCTACTGAAGCCTGCGCGCCTAGAGCCCATGCTCTACAACAAGAGAAGCCACTGCAATGAGAAGCCCACACACCACAACCAAGAGTAGCCCCCGCTCACCACAACTAGAGAAAGCCTGAGTGAAACAACGAAGACCCAATGCAGCCAAAAATAACTAAATAAATGAATAAAAAATATATATACACATACTTGAATTTAAAAATATTTTGTTGGGCTTCCCTGGTGGCGCAGTGGTTGAGAGTCTGCCTGCCGATGCAGGGGACACGGGTTCGTGCCCCGGTCTGGGAAGATCCCACATGCCATGGAGTGGCTGGGCCCGTGAGCCATGGCTGCTGAGCCTGCGCGTCCAGAGCCTGTGCTCCACAACGGGAGAGGCCACAACAATGAGAGGCCCGCGTACCGCAAAAATAAAATAAAATAAAAATATTTTGTTGCATACAAACTACTACGTATAAAATAAATAATCTACAAGGATATACTGTACAAACAGGGAATATAGTCAATATTTTATAACTATAAATGGAATATAACCTCTAAAACTGTGAATCATTATGTTGTATACCTAAAACTTATTGTACATCAACTACACCTTAATAAAAAAAATATTTTGTTGCTAAAAACTGCTGACCATCATTTGAACCTCCAGCAAATTGTAATCTTTTTGCTGGTGGAGGGTCTTGCCTCCACGTGGATGGCTGCTGACTGAACAGGGTGGTGGTGCTGAAGGTGGGGTGGCCATGGCGATGTCTTAAAATAAGACAACAATGAAGTTTGCCCCACTGATGGACTCTTCCTTTCAAGAACAATTTCTCTGAAGCATGCAGTGCTATTTGATAGCTTTTTACCCACAGAACTTCCTTCAAACTAGGAGTCAATCCTCTCAAACCCTACCACTGCTTTATCAACTAAGTTTATGTAATGTTCCAAATCCCTTGTTGTCATTTCAACAGTCTTCACAGCATTTTTACCAGCAGTAGAGTCCATCTCAAGAAACCACTTTCTCCTCAACCATTAAAGTTTTATCGTAAGATGGCAGCAATTCAGTCACATCTTCAGGCTCCACTTCTAATTCTAGTTCTCTTGCTATTTTCGCCACATCTGCAGTTATTTCCTCCACTGATGTCTTGAACCCCTCAAAGTCATCCATGAGGGTTGGAACAACTTCTTCTAAACTCCTGTTCATGTTGGTATTGTGACCTCTTTCCATGAAATCACAAATGTTTTTTTTTTAATATTTTATTTTTTGATACAACAGGTTCTTATTATCTATTTTATACATATTAGTGTATATACGTCAATCCCAATCTCCCAATTCATCACACAACCACCACCACCACCACGGCCAATTTCCCCTCTTGGTATCCATACATTTGTTCCCCACATCTGTGTGTCTATTTGTGCCCTGCAAACTGGTTCATCTGTACCATTTTTCTAGGTTCCACATATATGCGTTAATATACGATATTTGTTTTGCTCTTTCTGACTTACTTCACTCTGTATGACAGTCTCTAGATTCATCCATGGCTCTACAAAGGACCCAATTTCGTTTCTTTTTATGGCTGAGTAATATTCCATTGTCTATATGTACCACATCTTCTTTATCCATTCGTCTGTCGATGGGCATTTAGGTTGCTTCCATGACCTGGCTACTGTAAACAGTGCTGCAATGAACATTGGGGTGCATGTGTCTTTTTGAATTATGGTTTTCTCTGGGTATATGCCCAGTAATGGGATTGCTGGGTCATATGGTAATTCTATTTTTAGTTTTTTTTTTTTTTTTTTTTTTTTTTTTTTTTTTTTTTATTTTTGGCTGTGTTGGGTCTTCGTTTCTGTGCGAGGGCTTTCTCTAGTTGTGGCAAGCGGGGGCCACTCTTCATCGCGGTGCGCGGGCCTCTCACTATCGCGGCCTCTCTTGTTGCGGAGCACAGGCTCCAGACGCGCAGGCTCAGTAGTTGTGGCTCACGGGCCTAGTTGCTCCGGGGCATGTGGGATCTTCCCAGACCAGGGCTCGAACCCGTGTCCCCTGCATTAGCAGGCAGATTCTCAACCACTGCGCCACCAGGGAAGCCCCTATTTTTAGTTTTTTAAGGAACCTCCACTCTACGCTGTTCTCCATAGTGGCTGTATCAATTTACATTCCCACCAACAGTGCAAGAGGGTTCCCTTTTCTCCACACCCTCTCCAGCAGTTGTTGTTTGTAGATTTTCTGACGATGCCCATTCTAACCGGTGTGAGGTGATACCTCATTGTAGTTTTGATTATTTCTCTAATAATTAGTGATGCTGAGCAGCTTTTCATGTGCTTCTTGGCCATCTCTATGTCTTCTTTGGAGAAATGTCTATTTAGGTCTTCTGCCCATTTTTTGGATTGGGTTGTTTGCTTTTTTTAATTTGAGCTGCATGAGCTGTTTATATATTTTGGAGATTAATCCTTTGTCTGTTGATTTGTTTGCAAATATTTTCTCCCATTCTGAGGGTTGTCTTTTCATCTTGAATGTAGTTTCCTTTGCTTTGCAAAAGCTTTGAAGTTTCATTAGGTCCCATTTGTTTATTTTTGTTTTTATTTCCATTACTCTAGGAGGTGGATCAAAAAAGATCTTGCTGTGATTTATGTCAAAGAGTGTTCTTCCTATGTTTTCCTCTAAGAGTTTTATAGTGTCTGGTCTTACATTTAGGTCTCTAATCCATTTTGAGTTGATTTTTGTGTACAGTGTTAGGGAGTGTTCTAATTTCATTCTTTTACATGTAGCTGTCCAGTTTTCCCAGCATCACTTATTGAAGAGGCTGTCTTTTCTCCATTGTATATCCTTGCCTCCTTTGTCATAGATTACTTGACCATAGGTGCGTGGGTTTATCTCTGGGCTTTCTATCCTGTTCCATTGAAATCACAAATGTTCTTAATGGCATCTAGAATGGTGAATCCTTTCCAGAAGGTTTTCAATTTCCTTTGCCCAGATCCATCAGGGGAATCACTATCTATGGCAGCTTTAGCCTTATGAAATGTATTCATTAAGATAATAAGACTTGAAAGAAAAAATTACTCCTTAATCCATGGGCTGCAGAATGGATGTTGTGTTTGCAGGCATGAAAACAACGTTAATCTTGTGATATGCCTTCATCACAGCTCTTGGGTAACCAGGTGCATTGTCAATGAGAAGGAATATTTCGAAAGGAATCTTTTTTTTCTGAGCAGTAGGTCTCAACAGTGGGCTTAAAATATTCAGTAATCTATGTTGTAAACAGATGTGCTGTCATCAGGTTTTGTTGTTCCATTTAGAGAGCACAGGGAGAGTAGAGTTAGCATAATTCTTAAGGGCCCTAGGATTTTCAGAACCGTAAATGAACACTGGCTTCAACTTTTAAGTCGCCAGCTGTTTCAGCCCCTAACAAAAGAGCCAGCCTGTCCTCTAAAGCTTTGAAGCCAGGCAGTGACTTCTCCTCTCCAACTATGAAAGCCCTAGATGGTATCTCCTTCCAATGTAAGGCTGTTTGGCTACACTGAAAATCAGTTGTTTAGTAGAGTCATCTTCATGAGTTATCTTAGCTAAATCTTCTGGATAACTTGCTGCTTTACCTTGTAGTTTTATATTATGAAGACAGCTTCTTTCCCTAAACCTCATGAATCAATCTCTGCTAGCTTCAAAGTTCTGGCTTAAGGGAATGTTATGGCTGATTTGATCTTCTAACCAGACCACTAAAACTTTCTTCATATCAGCAATAAGGCTGTTTTGCTTTCTTATTTATGTTTTCACTAGAATAGCACTTTTTAATTAATTAATTAATTTGTTTGTTTTTGTTTTTTGCGGTACGCGGGCCTCTCACTGTTGTGGCCTCTCCCGTTGCGGAGCACAGGCTCCGGAAGCGCAGGCTCAGCAGCCATGGCTCACGGGCCCAGCCGCTCCGCGGCATGTGGGACCTTCCCGGACCGGGGCACGAACCTGCGTCCCCTGCATTGGCAGGCGGACTCTCAACCACTGCACCACCAGGGAAGCCCAATTTAAAAAATTTTTTTAAAATAAATTAAACTCTCTAATGAAGAAAAATTAAAAACAAAAATTTCCTTCAAGAACTTTTCCTTTGCACTTACAGAGTGGCTAACTGTTTGACACAAGAGGCCTAGCTTTTGGCCTGTCTTGGCTTTAGACATGCCTTCCTCACTAAGCTTAATCACTTCTAGCTTTTTATTTAAAATGAGAGAATGCAACTCTTCCTTTCACTTGAACACTCAGAGGCCATTGTAAGGTTATTGATTGGCCTAATTTCAATATTGTTGTATCTCAGGGAATAGGGAGGCCTCAGGAAAGAGAGAGATGGGGGAATGGCTGGTTGGTGGAGCAGTCAGAACACACAGTTTGCTGTCTTGGCACAGTTCATGATGCCCCAAAACAATTACAATAGTAACATCAAAGATCACTGATCACAGTTCACCATAACAAACATAATAATAATGCAAAAATTTGACACATTGTAAGAATTACTAAAATGTGACATATGAAGTGAGCAAATGCTATTGGAAAAATGGCGCTGATAGAATTCCTTGATGCTGGATTACCACAAACCTTCAATTTGTAAAAGAAACAATATCTGGGAAGGACAATAACGCAAAGCACAAACCTAAGTGTCTATCAACAGATGAATGGATAAAAGATGTGGTATATATATATATAAAATAAATATTACTCAGCCATAAAAAAGAATGAAATTCTGCCATTTGCAACAACATGGATGGACCTAGAGGGTACTATGCTTAGTGAAATAAGTCAGACTGAGAAAAACAAATACTGTGTTATCACTTATATGTGGAATCTAAAAAATAAAACAAATGAATAAATATAGCAAAACAGAAACAGACTCACAGATAGAGAGAACAAACTAGGAGTTACCAGTGGGGAAAGGGAAGCGGGGAGGGGCAAGGGGATTAAGAGATACAAACTACTATGTATAAAATAAATAAGTCACAAGGATATATTGAACAGGAAATACAGCCATTATTTTGTAATAACTTTAAATGGAGTATAATCTATAAAAACATTAAATCACTATGTTGTACACCTGAAACTAATATAATATTGTAAATCAACTATATTTAAATAAAATAAAAAATATGTAAATAAATAAAGCAAAGCATAATAAAACAAGGTAATAGTCCAAAAATAAACAAGTAAAGACAACAAAGATGGGAAGGAGGACCCAAAATTGAATACAATCATGAAACAAATGAGCCTAACTGTATTTTAAATAAATAACATAGGGAAGGGGATAATAATTACCCAAGTTACTTTTAGACACAGTACTGTAACTATATATATATATATATATATATATATATATATATATATATATCTTCAGGCTAAAAACAGAAACAACCATGAAGAAATGCTAAACTCTAGCTTGTAGAATTATTTTCCACAGTCATGGATGAGTGATTCTCAAACTGTGTATTCTTGTATTAACCAAATAAGTAAATACATTACAGATAATAGGAGTCAGATTTCTCATTATCAACAGAGACTGTAACAAATGTGGAAAGGGAGAAGCTAAAATTAATCATATTGCATTGCAAGAGGGAGGAACACTCCCCAACTCATTCTACGAGGCCACCATCACCCTGATACCAAAACCAGCCAAAGATGTCACAAAGAAAGAAAACTACAAGCCATTATCACTGATAAACATACATGCAAAAATCCTCAACAAAATACTAGCAAACAGAATCTAACAGCACATTAAAAGGATCATACACCATGATCAAGTGGGGTTTATTCCAGGAATGCAAGGATTCTTCAATATATGCAAATCAATCAATGTGATACAACATATTAACAAACTGAAGGATAAAAACCATATGATAATCTCAATAGATGCAGGAAAAGCTTTTGACAAAATTCAACACCCATTTATGATAAAAACCTTCCAGAAAGTAGGCATAGAGGGAGCTTACCTCAACATAATAAAGGCCGTATATGACAAACCCACAGCCAACATCACTCTCAATGGTGAACAACTGAAACCATTTCCACTAAGATCAGGAACAAGACAAGGTTGCCCACTCTCACCACTATTATTCAACATAGTTTTGGAAGTTTTAGCTATAGCAATCAGAGAAGAAAAAGAAATAAAAGGAATCCAAATTGGAAAAGAAGAAGTAAAGCTGTCACTGTTTGCAGATGACATGATACATGATACTATACATAGAGACTCCTAAAGACTCTACCAGAAAACTACTAGAGCTAATCAGTGAATATGGTAAAGTAGTAGGATACAAAATTAATGCACAGAAATCTCTTGCATTCCTATACACTAATGATGAAAAATCTGAAAGAGAAATTAAGGAAACACTCCCATTTACCACTGCAACAAAAAGAATAAAATACCTAGGAATAAACCTACCTAAGGAGACAAAAGACCTGTATGCAGAAAACTGTAAGGCACAGATGAAAGAAATTAAAGATGATACAAACAGATGGAGAGATATACCATGTTGTTGGATTAGAAGAATCAACATTGTGAAAATGACTATACTACCCAAAGCAATCCACAGATTCAATGCAATCCCTATCAAACTACCAATGGCATTTTTCACAGAACTAGAACAAAAAATTTCACAATTGGTATGGAAACACAAAAGACCCCGAATAGCCAAAGCAATCTTGAGAAAGAAAAACGGAGCTGGAGGAATCAGGCTCCTTGACTTCAGACAAAGCAACAGTAATCAAGACAGTATGGGGCTTCCCTGGTGGCGCAGTGGTTGAGAATCTGTCTGTCAATACAGGGGACACAGGTTCAAGTCCTGGTCTGGGAGGATCCCACATGCCACAGAGCAACTAAGCCCGTGCGCTACAGCTACTAAGTCTGCGTGTCTGGAGCCTGTGCTCTGCAACAACAGAAGGCCGCGACAGTGAGAGGCCCGCGCACCACGATGAAGAGTGGCCCCCACTCGCCGCAACTAGAGAAAGCCCTCACACAGAAACGAAGACCCAACACAGCCAAAAATTAATTAATTAATTAAATTTTTAAAAAGACAGTATGATACTGGCACAAAAACAGAAATATAGATCAATGGAACAGGATAGAAAGCCCAGAGATAAACCCACACACATATGGTCGCCTTATCTTTGATAAAGGAGGAAAGAATATACAGTGGAGAAAAGACAGCCTCTTCAGTAAGTGGTGCTGGGAAAACTGGACAGCTACATGTAAAAGAATGAAATTAGAACACTCCCTAACACCATACACAAAAATAAACTCAAAATTGATTAAAGACCTAAATGTAAGGCCAGACACTCTCAAACTCTTAGAGGAAGACATAGGCAGAACACTCTATGACATAAATCACAGCAAGATCCTTTTTGATCCACCTCCCAGAGAAATGGAAATAAAAACAAAAATAAACAAATGGGACCTAATGAAACTGAAAAGCTTTTGCAGAGCAAAGGAAACCATAAACAAGACGAAAAGACAGCACTCAGAATGGGAGAAAATATTTGCAAACGAAGCAACTGACAAAGGACCAATCTCCAAAATTTACAAGCAGCTCATGCAGCTCGATATCAAAATAACAAACAACCCCATCCAAAAATGGGCAGAAGACCTAAATAGACATTTCTCCAAAGAAGATATACAGATGGCCGACAAACACGTGAAAGAATGCTCAACATCACTAATCATTAGGGAAATGCAAAGCAAAAATACAATGAGGTATCATCTCACACCAGTCAGAATGGCCACCATCAAAAAATCTACAAATGATAAATGCTGGAGAGGGTGTGGAGAAAAGGGAACCCTCTTGCACTGTTGGTGGGAATGTAAATTGGTACAGCCACTGTGGAGAACAGTATGGAAGTTCCTTAGAAAACTAAAAATAGGACTACCATATGACCCAGCGATACCAGTACTGGGCATATGAAAACCATAATTCAAAAAGAGTCATGGGGGGCTTCCCTGGTGGCGCAGTGGTTGAGAGTCCGCCTGCTGATGCTGGGGACACAGGTTCGTGCCCTGGTCCGGGAAGATCCCACATGCCACGGAGCGGCTGGGCCTGTGAGCCATGGCCACTGAGCCTGCGCATCCGGAGCCTGCGCTCTGCAACGGGAGAGGTCACAACAGTGAGAGGCCCGCATACCGCAAAAAAAAAAAAAGAGTCATGTACCACAATGTTCATTGCAGCTCTATTTACAACAGCCAGGACATGGAAGCAACCTAAGTGTCCATCGACAGATGAATGGATAAAGAAGATGTGGCACATATATATACAATGGAATATTACTCAGCCTTAAAAAGAAATGAAATTGAGTTATTTGTAGTGAGGTGGATGGACCTAGAGTCTGTCATACAGAGTGAAGTAAGTCAGAAAGAGAAAAACAAATACCGTATGCTAACACATATATATGGAATCTAAAGGGGAAAAAAATGGTTATGAAGAACCTAGAGGCAGGACAGGAATAATGACACAGATGTAGAGAATGGACTTGAGGATGTGGGGAGGGGGAAGGGTAAGCTGGGACGAAGTGAGAGAGTGGCATGGACTTATATACACTACCAAAATAGATAGCTAGTGGGAAGCAGCCACATAGCACAGGGAGATCAGCTCAGTGCTTTGTGACCACCTAGAGGGGTGGGATAGGGAGGGTGGGAGGGAGACGCAAGAGGGAGGAGATATGGGGATATATGTATATGTATAGCTGATTCACTTTGTTATAAAGCAGAAACTAACACACCATTGTAAAGCAATTATACTCCAATAAATATGTTTTAAAAAATCCTATTGCATTGCAATGGGAGGTTTCAGTGTCATCTCATGGTTTTAGATAGATAAATAGATAGAAAGAACATAGATATAGATTTAGGCATGTGCATAATACATGTATGTTCTAATTCTGTCTGCTAAGAGGGCCTAGGAGCAATGACACCCCAGTAATAATGTGCACAACTGGCACCCAGATCTTGGTTTCTAAATACCATTCTCCACTAGAAGGCAAGTAGGATGAACCTAGAACATCTTGAAAGTACTCAGAGATTGACAGGACATCTCCAAAAGTCACAGAAGCCAGGTTGTTTGTTTTTTTTTTTACTCCCACTGGCCAAACCTGGGATAATTTGGGCATAAAGAAAGGACCCATGAGTCCACAGTGACAGAGTGAAAGAAAATTCTTCCTTACAATAAGACGATCACTAATAAATGTAGAAGGAATGACAGAATTAAAAGATCACCATTTGGCAGCTACCAGAGTCAGGAGAACAATTTGATGAGAAACAGGACAGACAGTATTCAACTTTCTCCCCACAGGATGTTAGTCTTTAAAAGGAAAACAGAACTTTACAGTGAGAAACATGGCAGATGCAGACACCACCTTAACCAAGAGGTCAGAGTTAATCTCACCAGTTATGGGACAGAGACGTCATATGCCTGAAAAGGACACAACATCACTTAGCTTGAATCTGATCATTAGGAAACCTTAGAGAAAGCCAAACTGAGGCCAATCTACAGAATAACTGGCCTATACATGTCAAATATGTCTAAATCATGAAAGACAAAGACTGACAACTGAGTACAATGTGTGATCCTGGACTGGATCCTGGATGGGAAAAACGTTTTTGTTTTTCTTTTGCTAAAAAAGACATCAGTAAGTAGGACAACTGGAAAACATTTAAATGAAGTCTAAAAATTAGACAAAGGTATTATATCATTATTAATTTCTTTTTTCATTATTAATTTCTTGATTTAATAAATGTACTGTGGTTATGGCAGAGAACAACCCTGTTTTTTTTGGAAATACTTAAGTGTACGGGTAAAAAAGGTAACATGTACAATTTAGTCTCAAATAATGTGTATATGTGTGTGTATAAATACACACACACAGAACACACACACTCACAAAGGAGGTGGCAGAATCTGGATGACAGTATAAAGGAATTCTTTGTATTATTTTTGCAACTTTCCTGTGAGTCTGAAATCACCTAAAATTTTTTTAATTTTTAAAAATTTAAAAATTAAGTTAGATCGTTTACTCACCTGCCCCAAAGTCTCCAATAATGTCCTATCTCAATAAAGCCAAAGTCCTTCAAGGCCCTGAAGGAAGCACCCATCCCCTGACTGCCCACCTCTCTCCCCTCTTCCAATGCTGCCCTTCCTGTGTTTACTGCCCTCCAGCCACACAGGCCTCCCTGCTGCTCCTAAGACACGCCAAGCATGCTCCCACCTCAGGGCCTTTGTACCTGCTGTCTCCACAAGTCTGGAGTGCACTTCCTCTAGACTGGCTCACTCTTTCATGTCTTCTAGTCTCTGCTTAAACATCACTTCTCAGAGAGGCCTCCTCCAACCACTCTGTCTCAATCGTCCCATCCCCACCTCTCATTCCCTTACTCAGCTTAATTTTTCTTCTATCAGGATTGCTATTCTAGATCTGCTTACTGACACACTCTCCTTCTAGGAAGGAAGCTCTCTGAAGACACAGGAGACCCTATCTGTTAGGGTCCTTTTCGGACACCCTGGAATACTGCCTGCACCACAGTAAGCACTCAGTAAATATTTGCTGAACGACTGAATGAATGAATGGCTTTTCCTCCACCCGTGGCCTCTGGTTGGTGTCTGGCTCACATATACTGACAACTTGACCAGTGACTAGCACCACGCCTAACGCCTTAAATACACTATCTTGCTCAACCCTCACACAGCCTAATAGAATAGAGCCAGGACTTGAACCCAGGCCTGTGCTACTCACGTGTCTCAGTCCTCCCAACCCAAGGCCCTGCTGTTCCCGCCTGCCCAGCCAGGCCCAGGGGACTTTACCAGCACAGAACATGTTGTCGGTGATGCGGATCCGGGTGGAGGCCTTGCAGACCAGCTGCTCCACGATGGGCAGGTTCACCACCTGCAGCACGCTGGGCTGCACCTCAGCAATATTGGCTGTCCACGTCTCCCTCAGGTTGCCCCAGCCCGTCACTCGCCCTTTGTATCCAGCCCGGAGCAACCTTTGGGGAAAGGAGAAGGACTGAGTGAGAACAGACCAGTCTAGAAACCTCCTGGCCCCAACACCATCCCTTAGAGACCTGAATCTAAAACACCTGTGCAGGAAGACACTGAGGCCCGGAAACGGGAAGGAACTTCGGCAAGGCAACAGGCTGTCAGAGTCAGGACCAGAACCCAGCCCAGGCCCTCAGCTACCAGCCCCCTGGCCGCGCCCCAGCCACCTGCCCCGTGGCCAACCCCCTCGGCTCCCCCCCAGCCACCCCCCGGCTGCCCTTCTGGCCACCCCACTTGGTTGCTGTCTCCTTGTCGGGCAGGCACACGGGGTGGATGTATTCGGTGAAGCTGATGGGCTTCTTGAGCTTCAGCAAGGCGATGTCCCGGTCCAGGTTCTCCCTCCAGTTGTACCTGGGGTGGATGTGGATCTTTTCCAGCATGGAGATCTTTTCAATCTTTCGCTCATAGCTGTGCAGACCCCAGCAGAGAAAAGGAGAAGCTGTAGGCCACCCAATGAGGGGCAGCTGGTTCCCCGAGGAAGAAAACTGCCTGCCCTCAGGGTCTGGGAGTCAGCGTAACCAACAGGCCACCAGTGAGGAGGAGAGGGCCGGCTCCTGTCCTGGCAGCTTCTTCCTGGCCTGAAGTTGCCCAGAGCTTTGGGATCAAACAGCCCAGGCAGGTAGGGGGAGGGACGCAGCCTGTAGGCCCTGATCCAAACAGCCTCTACTCAGAGGTCACACCTGGGCTATGTCCTGGTGCCTGGAAGGGTGCTAAGGGCAGGCCAGGATTCTGCTCTCTGCAAAGGCTTAGTTTCTCTATCCCCAGGTCCAAGTTTCAGTCAGGACGTGGCCATATAGACTTTACAGCAGAGCCTACAGGGTTTTCTACTGTGGAAGATGTACAGACATATCCCTCGTGGCCCAGAGTCACCAGAGCCCCTCACAGTCACTCGGGAGGACACGGACCCCTGCCAGACACGCATGGGCCCCCACTTCTGTACCTGGTGCGGGAGTGCTTGCCAATGCGCACCAGAAGGTCATTCTCAGTGAAGTTCTTGTCCCAAGGCGGGTACAGAAGACAGTGGGCAGCGGTGAGGATCCAGCGGTCACTGATGAGGCTGGCCCCGCACAGCAGCTCCTGGGGGCTCTTCCGGAAAAGCATCACCTGCCTGGGAGAAGAAGTGGGAAGCATTAGGAGGTGGGAGGGCTGCCCCTCCACCAGCCCTACAAGCGCCAAGTCCCAGGTTTAAGAACTAACTGGACAGAGCTCCCTACTGGGCCCGGACCCCAGCTTGACCTTCCCGTCCTTGGGGACCAGGGCATATATGTGACACCGCGGGGCTGCCACCTGCTTTTTGCACCCCCCCTCCCCTCATCAAGCTTCTTCCAGGCCAGAGTTGGCACAGCTTAGCACAGCCCTGGGGTCAGAAGAACAGGAATCTAGTCCTGCTCTGTAACCCATTCACCAGCAGCACCATTTAGGCGAGTCACTTAAGCGCTCCAACCCACAGCTTCACCATCTGCTTTGGAGAAATAGTAAACCCAATCTCAAAAGGTGGCTGTGAGGGTTCGATGAGATGTTGGTGCTGGGCTAGGTTGTCTGTGGAGCCTAGACCTGTGAGGGCGGAGGAGTCTCCCAGGGCGCGGGATGCAGGCGCGCAAGGGGTCGGTGGGGGCAGGGAGCACGCACCAGGGCGCCAGGCCAATCTCCGCATCCCGGCCCTCCACGATGCGCCCCTCGATGTAGGAATCGAACAGCTCCTGTTCCGTTTTGTCCTGCACCAACTTATTCTCGAACAGAGGCCGCAGGCCACAGTCTGCCGAGCCAGCGGGACCGTGAGGGGCCGAGCGCTGCAACACCCGCCCCCGCCCCCATGCCGCGGCCCCGCGCCCCTCCGGCCGCCGCCTGACCTGCCTCCCCGGCGCCGAAGGTCCTCTCGTTGAAGAAGGGCTGAAATTTGTCCGCAGCGGTGCGTCCCTCTATGGCCGCATCCGGTTCCTCGCCCAGCCCATATCCCACCTCCTCATCCACCGGCTCCTCTGCAGGGACCCAGACACCAGCTAAGGCTGGGCCAGGCCATTCCTCACCCACCCTCTGACCCCCCCAAGCCCCCAGGCAGCCGCGGAGGTCGCCTGGTGTAGAGATTAAGAGCGCATGCGCACCTGCGTTACTAGGACACCAAACCTCGAGGGCCTCAGTTTCCTCAGCTGTAAGGTGGAGCTAGTATTACGCCCACCTGGTTAACGTCAGGTGTCATGAATGCACTCACTGGTGAGTGGTAAGCCTTATATCAGGTGGTAAAGCCTTAGATCAGGGGAGGCACTGTTCTTGTTGTTCCCTCCAGGCTGTGTCCTCTGTCTCATGTCCCCTGCCCTGCCCTCTCACCGCAATAGTCCAGGTCGCAGTACTCAAAGTCGCCAGGCTCCCCGGCCACGTAGCACCACGCGCCCTCCTCATCCCCGTCTGGGTTGCGGCAGAAGTTCTCCACCAGTGGGACAGCCGGGCTGAAGTCCTGGTCCTTGCTCAGGGCCTTGGCCCGCTCGCTGGCCCAGGCAAGGCAGGGAGACCCATGTATGGTCACCGCCAGGTGCCCCTGGTACTGCTGGCCGCGATCAGGGATGCACATTTCTGATTGAGGTGACAGATTCACTGCGAAGTCTCTGGAGTTTGAGGTCGGCTCCACAGTGACTCGCTCCTGGCCTGGTGGGTGAGGAAACAGAGGCGCAGAGTGGGTGGGACCACACGTGGAGCCAGACGGGATGTGAATCCCTGCCTTTCGGCCTTTATCCTATAGACCTCAAGTCACTTATCCTCTCTGAGCCACAGTCTGCTTGCCTGTGAAAGGGAATACTAATGCGTTTTTGCAGGGTTATTGAGAGATTTAAACAAAATATATGGCATAAGTGTCTGGTGCATAAGCCAGAGATAGGAACCAGGTTTCATCTCCTGCGCTATCTGTAATCTATTGGTAGTGACTGCCTGGAGTTTAAGGATTCTGTGCTTTCACAAGGGCACAGTAGGAAAGATAGCTGGGATCCACTGAGGATGTCTACACAGGCAGTAGGTCAGTTTCAGCATGCCTGCAACATATTTATCATAGGTGTTCAGGGGTGGGGGCTTGGTAAACTGTAGCTGTTTTTGTTACTATGATTGGCAACTCGCTGTAAGACTGGCCCCAGCATCCCTCATTGGGTCCTACAGTGATGCATGAAGGACAAAGAAGAGCAACCCATGTTTGGTAGATTGAGTTACTGGCACTAATTCTTTACTCCTACCTGGATCCACCTGGATCCACATCCTCTGCCCTGTTATTTTACAAGCAAAGGTGTAAAGGTCCACCTCTTGACCTTGGCCTTGATCATGGGACTTGCTTTGGCCAATGGCATGTGGGCAGAGCTGACTCTGCCAGTTCTGAGCCTAGGCTTAAAGATATGTGTCTGCTCACTGCTTGGTATTTCTGCCGCCCCCATGGAAGAAGCTGCTGCCTTTCAGCCTCCCCCCACAATGAGTACACACGGAGCAGACATGGACCCACCCACACAAGGAGCCAAGCTCAGCTGGACCCATTGTTTGACATAGGGCCACCAGCCGAGCCCAGCCTACACCTGGACCCTACCGACGCGTGAGCGAGTGCAGCTGAGATCAGCAGAGCCACCCCAGCTGAACCTCAGACACATAAGAAATAAATGCGGGACTTCCCCGGAGGTCCAGTGGTTAAGATCTCCCCTTCCAATACAGGGGGTGTGGGTTCAATCCCTGGTCGGGGAGCTAAGATCCCACGTGCCTCGCAGCCAAAAAACCAAAACAGAAGCAATACTGTAACAAATTCAATAAAGACTTTAAAAATGGTCCACGTCAAAAAAATAAAGAAAGAAATGCTTATCGGTGTATGCCCCCCAGCTTTTGTGGCTGTTTGTGACTTTGTGGGGTTTGCAGCATTATTATGGCTATAGCTAGCTGACACATCATGGGAAATAATGATGACAGAATCATGCAGGGCTGGACTGTACGAGGCTTGCTCTGTGATGCTCGGCAAAGGGTACATGGACTGAAATGGTTAGGAAGGGGGAAGAATGCCTCAAGCAGGAAGTAAAGCATATTTAGAATGGGCCACATCCTGGATCATAAGGAAGCAAAGGCTGTGGAGGGAGGGGAGGAGGCTGGAAGCTAACTCTCTCTGGTCTCCTGACTTCACTCACCAACAAGCTCAAATAGGTCGTCAGTAACTAACACCAGCTCAAAGGGAGCCAGGATCTTGATTCCCATCCTGTGCTGCCAGGCCCATGCAGACCCGTGGCCTTGGCCACGCCCACCTGACCTCCCCCAGCTCACCGCAGACAGGGAGGCTGCACTCCTCCCTCTGCACAGTGGGGAGCGTCGTGTAGCACCAGGGCCCAGTGATGCTGCCATCTGGATTGCGGCAAAAATTCTCCTGCAGGTCAGCTCCAGGGTGGGTGGTAGAGTTGATTCTGGAACAGAAAATTGCTCAGCAGGAGGCGTCTCCCCCACCCCCAGTGTCTCCTCACCCCCTATTCTCAGACCCCTGGCAGACAGGCCTGCCCATCACTCACTCCGGCTTATGTGGGTAGCGACTCCTCCACAGCTGGCATTCGATGCCTGACCGGGTGAAGCTCACGTTCCCTCGGTAGTTCATACCCAGACCTTCGGCACAGTTACCTGCAGAGACCCCCAGCCCAGGTCTCCTACACTGAGGATTTGTCCCCGCTTCTCTCCTAGTAGAGCTCTATCGGTCCATCCCCTCCAAGCTACCTCTGGTCCGTGACCCTTAACCTGCATTTACTCAGCACTTCCTCTGTACCCAGCAGCTCTACAATACATTTAACCGTAGTCACCAAATATTCACTGAGTGCCCACTGTGTGACAACCATGTGACAGGCAGTATGCCAGGTACTAAGGACACAGCAATGAATAAGACAGTCATAGCCAAGTAGGTTCCTGCCCTCATAGAGCTAATGTTCAGTGGCTCCTCATAGCCAGCAGAATGAAAAAGTGAACAAGGTTCTCCGAATCTGGCCCTGGTCTAGGTGTCCTGTTATCTTAGCTCCTCGTGCCTAAGGGCCTTTGCACGTGCTCTTTCCTTTGCCTTGGCCATGCTTTCCTATTTATTCATCAGTGCATCCCACAAATCCAAGTAAAACTCTACTTCTTCTGGGGAGCAGTCCTTGATTCTGCCAGCAAATGAAATGCTCCCTCTCCTGGAATTCTCTTGGCACCTGGAACAGAACTTTTCCATCAATTACTTTGATGTTTTGTATTTTTGTTTTCTGATGAAACTGTGAGCTCCCTGATTCTCTTAAAATCCCCAGCACTCAACCATAGAGCTTGACGCACAGCAGGGGCTTAGTGAAATGTCTATTGAATAAATTACTTAACAAATGAAAGCATAGCCAGTGTGATTAAAGAGTTCCATGTTGTGGGGTCTACTGTCATACTAAAGGTGTATTCAGAATGCCGTGGAGGAGGGAGGATGCACCTTGAAGGCTCAGCAAGGTGGTGGCATTTGAACTAATTCTTGAAGGATAGGGGGGTTTTCAGTAGGCACTGACGGCTGCTCCAGGGGGAGATGATAATGTAAGCAGGGGCCAGGATCTAGAAACATCTTGCCCTGTTGAGAGAAGTGCTTGCTGTCAACAAGCTGGGGGGCTGGATTCAGGGTTGGTGCAATGGTAGATAAGGCTTGAAGGGAAGGTTAAGATCAGAACCTGCAAAATTCACTAGGCTAAGAAGCCTGTGCTTTATTCTCGGGGCAATGCGGAGCCACTCAAGGTTTTGGAGAAAGAATGTGACATCATCGAAGCTCTGCCTTGGGGACATGGGGAAGACTGATTGGCATGGGCAGGGGCTCTGATGAGAATGAGGCCTTAAACATTATTTCATTACCCGTGCATTCATTTGTTCCTCCAATATTAATCATCTTACTGACTGCCAGGCACAGAGCCAGGTGCAGACACATCCTTGACCGCAGGACCAGAAAGGCAATGTCAGCTGCTAGAGGCCACCACCCCTGGGCCACAACTCCTACCCAACCCCTACTCTGATCTTTTCCCAGGCTGTCCCCTCCTATCCTGTCCCCACACCCTCATGTCAGTTCCTCACCTTCCAGACATTCAATGAGCTTTTCTCGATGTTTCCTCAATGACTCACAAGCTGGAAAAGACCCAGAAACATCATTGAGATTGAGGTAGGGATAGGACAGGTTTAAGTGAAGGGTGGGATGACATTCAGAAACGGAGAGAAAGGGACACATATGGAAGAAAGGAAGGAAAGAGGCGTGGGTGGAGGAATGGAGGATTGGATGGATCAGAAAATTCTCTGGAGTGGGGCACCCTCTAACTTGGGTCCCCAGGACTCCCTTCCTGGAGCAAACCCTTCCCAGTGCTCACCTGTGTACTTGGCCCAGAACACATCCTGAAAAACAAGGCTGAGTGTGAGGCTGTGGTAGGATCCTGTTTTGTTTTGTCTTTTTGTAAACTTCCTGTCTTCTCCTTATACTTTCCCCTTTCCCTTCCCTCACGCTCTGGGGAGGTTTGTGGCAGAGTTTTCTACTTTTGCTTCTAAAAGCCCAAGCCCGCGGAGGAGAAGAGTATCTGAGGAGAGGGGAGCTCCCCGCCTTCCCCACCGCCCACCCCCCCGCCCCGCCCCTGGCCAGACAAGATTGAAAGGGATTCCCCGGGGTGGGGTAGACTGGAGAAGAGGGGCCCAGGCAGAGCCCCAGGGAAGGGAAAGCTTCAAAAGGCTCCTGGAACACTGAGGCCTAGGCCCAGGCCTGACCAGAGACCCACCTCCCAAGGGTGGCACAGAAGTAGCAGCCAAGCTAAAGTTGAGAGGCCATGTGGCCAGGGCCAGGGTCTCCAGAGATCCCAACATAGACAGATGTCTAAAGACTGAGGAGGCCCCCTTGCCCCCCAACGTCCTGGAGCCTCACCGTACCCTGGGGCCTTGACATAGCCCAGGCACTGGGGCCTCCTAGAAAGGCTGAGCCACTCATCAGGGCAGCCCAGGGAAACGGGGCCAGAGATGAAGTTATCAACAAAGAGCTGTGATGCTCCCTGCTCCCCTCCTTGGTGCCCCTGCAGGGACTAAGGGCCCCCTTGGAGGGACCCCCAGCCCTCCCTCCCTGGGGCCTCACCGTGGCACTGGGAGACTCCAGGGCCTCGAAGGCCTCCTCACGGCTGCACTGCTCCTCCACACACTCTCGCTCCAGGTTGCCCTCCCGCCACTCCTCCAGGAAGCCGCTGTTGGCGCGTCGGACCCGCTGGAGCAGCGACAGTGCTTGCTGAGGGGCCAGGAACACTGCAGGAGAAAGGGCGTGGGACAGTGGCCTCAGGGGCCCAGGCTGTCTTAGCCACCACCAGCCACTTAGGGCAGGAAGCAAGCCTGGCCTGCCTGCTGGCTTCCAGAAAGGGGGTGTCTAGGATGGTGGCAGGACCTGAAAGGCTGCTAACGGCAGCCACTAGCCCCCCTCCTTTCATGGATCACCCCCAGCCCAACCCCCATATTGCAAGAGAGAAGTAGTCACTGTCTGTCCAGCCCTGAGCACCTGGCTCCTTCCCTAAGCTGGACACAGTGAGCCGAGAGCCACCTAGGGGCCGGCCCTGTGCTCTCTGTCGAGCCAGGGGACCGCAGCCCACAGGCCTGCATCCCAGTCCGCCAGCCTGTCCCGGCTTCCAGGGCCCCCTTACCATGCTGGCTGTGCACAAGGCTAAAGAGGGCAGCCAGGGCCAGGCAACCAGGTAGCCACAGGCCTCGGACGTGCGCCATAGTGTGTCCGCTCCCAGGGCTCTGAGGGCTTGTCCTGACCCCTCTGGGTTAATGTTGAACCAACATGAAGAAATCAGCCAGGAAGCAGAGGTCAGCAGGTCAGGGCCGTGGGGACAGGTGGATAGATAGTCCACCTCCGCCATCTGGGAGGACAGGTCCTCCTGGGACCAGGGATCGGTGGTCTGGGAGGAAGTCCCAGAGCAAAGACCAGTGTAGCTACCATCCAGCGCCTCCCTCTCAGAGACACAGGCAAACGTGGGCCAGTGGGGTCACAAGATCTTCCTGAGGCTCCTTCCAATCCTAACACATGGTGATGGTTGTTTTGATCTCTGTGCGTCTGTTTCCTCATCTGTACAGTGGGAAGAGTTCCTGTTGTGAGGACTAAAGAAGATTATGAATATATAGTAAGAACTTAATAATGAGTAGCTATATGGATATAAACCAGTGGGGAGATTTCTGTAATCACCACATGCACATAAGAAAATGGAGGTGAGGGTGTGGCCAGATGAGTGTGGCCACCTTATCCCAGGACATACTGGGGCAGGGCCGGCCAACATTTGCCCCAGCCTCTCAGCCACTGATGGAGGGTCCCATTTCCACTCTTCCTCGTCTGGGAGCCAGGGAGCTGTGTTTGTGTGTGGTGGTTGCCTGGGAGGAGGAGCCAGGCCCTCTGGTCTGTTTTCTCTCCCAGGTCTCCCAGGATGCGGCCTGGCCCGGAACAGGGGCAGCGCAAATCCCTGGTCTCCACAGCAGGGCCCTCCCTCTCCAACTGCCTATCTGCCCTGTGCCAGGCCTAGACTGGATGCTGGTCCCACACTACCCCTGCCCAGTTCCCCCACACTTCCAGTTTGCAGTATGAAAGGTAAATATTAGTCCTGGGTCTCATTAGGACAGAGGGCCAAAGAGCAGGAACACAGGGAGCACAGGCTCTCACCTCGCTCTCCTTCGGGCCTGGCCATTCAGGGTCTGGACTGCGGACATGTACAGTCTGGGAAGATCACAGGGAGCGGCCCGGTGCAGAGCAGGGGAGGCAGGGCTGGCAGAGAACTGAGGACCAGGACTCGACTCCCATGAATCAGCTTAATGCCTGGGTGGCCCAGTTCCTACATACCTACATATATATTTATATATTTACATTATACATATATATGCATTCCTATTTTTCTATATATTTTAAAAATTGAGGTTTAGCTTACATACGGTAATGTTGAAACCACTCCTAAGCGTTTTTTTTGTTTGTTTGTTTTAATTTATGGCTCTGTTGGGTCTTCGTTGCTGCGCATGGGCTTTCTCTCTAGCTGCGGCGAGCAGGGGCTACTCTTTGCATTTCGGTGCACGGGCTTCTCACTGTGGTGGCTTCTCGTTGCGGAGCACGGGCTCTAGGCATACGGGCTTCAGTAGTTGTGGCACACAGGCTCTAGAGCGCAGGCTCAGTAGTTGTGGCGCAGGGGCTTAGTTGCTCCGCGGCATGTGGGATCTTCCCGGACCAGGGCTTGAACCCATGTCCCCTGCACCGGCAGGCAGATCCTTAACCACTGCACCACCAGGGAAGTCCCCCTAAATGTTTACCTCAAATTTGTATGCATACACCCACCAGATCAAGAGAGAGAACATTTCTAGCCCCCAACATACTTGTTGGAGTCATCCCTGAGATAACCACTGGTCTGACCACCATCACCATAAATCAGTTTTCCTACTTTCGAACTTCATGTAAATGGAAACCAGCAGCATATACCTGTTTCTGTCTGACTTCTCTTGCTCAGCATGTTTCTGGGGTTCATCCCTGTTATGTGTATCGACATATCAGCAGTCTGTTCCTTTTAAAACTGTGTAGTATTTCACTACATGAGTATTGTAATTTCATTTATCCGTTCACCTGCTGGTGGGCATTTGGATTAGTTTCCAGTTTGGGCTATAATGAATAGTGTGGCTGCGAATATTCGTATGCAGGTTTCTGGTGTAGATAAGCACTAATTTCTATTGGGTACATGCCCGGGGATGGATTTTCTGGGTCACAAGGCAGGCGTATGTTTTAATAAGCAACTCTGACAAATAGCTGTCCTGAGCGGTTGTGTTGGTTTACACTCCCACCAGCAATGTTTGAAGACTTCTGGCCGCTCATATCTCACCAACCTCTATCTCATCCATCCATTTCACATCAACCATTCTGATAGATGTGTAGGTGTCTCATCGTGGTTTTAATTTGTATTCCCTGTTGACTAATGATGTGGAGCCTACTCTTCTTTTTTTCTTGGAGAGGAATGGTGAAAAGATCTCACCTCACTAATTTCTTTAAAAATTCCATGAGTAAGAGAAGGGGGCAGAGCTCTTGAGAAGTGGAGAGAAGAGAGGTGCGGTTTCGTCCTTCCTGCTTCAAGTAGGTGATCCTCCTTTTTCCGAGGACAGGCTTGGGCCAGTGCTGAGTCAACCTGAGAGGGAGAAGAGAAGGGGGTGTTGCTGGCAGGGAGAAGGACAAAGCACATAACACATGGCACCTCTTCTACTAAGGGTTCGGGCGGAGCCAGGGGCCTGCTGACTTCCCCCTCGTTCCCTCGCTGTCAGAACCCATCACTCCCGACAGACAAGCACCGCAGCATGAATGAGAGCACTGATTTAGGAGGCCGGTCCTGGGTTTCACTAACTGTAAAATCAGAATTATAACAATATTCACTTCACAAGGCTGTTGTCGAAGAACTTAAATAAGATCATACTGGTCACTCTGCAGACTCTGCTTCGGAGCTGCAGCCCCGCTGAGTCCGTGGCACACTCACGCACAGACATGGCCGTTAAGGGGCAAGTCTTGGGCCGTGACTACTGTTTACAAGCTGTTTACAGACGATGTTCCAAAGGAGAAAACTTCAGTTCTCTAAGCACTGGGAAGATGAGATCTGGTTATAAGGGTTAAAGCTTTCCAAGGCTTATTCCTGGATTTATGCATCAGGATGATGAGTTTACATGCCATAATGGTACACACAGCAAGTCCATTTAGGGGGAGAACTTTTCTGATGAGAACTTCATTTTGAATATGTCCAGACATCTGGTCCTTGGCAAATGCTGGACCCAACCCAAATGGCTCTGTGGGCTGTCTGCACAGCTAAGACTGATGGGTTGGATGGCAAGCATGGGTTCTTTGGCCGGGAGAGAGATAGCACGGATATTGTGGAGGCCATGGGCATTTTGAGTCCAGGAATGGCAAGACCAGCAAGAAGACTCTAGGCCATTCTGAGAAATTTGATTTTGTGTTTTATCTTATCCCCACCATTCCTTTTGTTCCTGTGGAGAGCACCTCCCAGCTCTCAAATCCTGTTATCTTTGTGCTCTGACTCGCTGTAATTCTTTGGATTCCAGGTTTAGCTGGATTCAGAGTTTAGGCGTTATGAAGTAAAAACTAAATTACTCCCCCAAAGCATATTATGCTTGTAAAGTCTCACAAGTCCTGCCACACAGTAAGCACTCAATAAACAGCACTATTACATGATATGATGCAACAGGAAATCCACAATGCTGCCTATGAAGTGTTCTTCCTAAAAGAGTGAACCTAGGCTGGATCAAACCTCTAGCTTTACTTACTAGTTTACAGGAAATACAGACAACAGAGGAATAAGTTAGACACCACCACGAGGAATGAGGGACACTTGACAGGACAAGTGACCGTGGTTTCTCTAACAAATTCATGATGGGGCAATGCAAGGGGTGGGTGGGAAAGACTGTTCAGAATAATAGAAACCTAAGAGAGACCTAACAACCAAATGCATGAAGTGAATAAAATGACCATGACTGATTTAAACCTTTGAACACATCAACTGTAAAAAGACTATTTTAGAACAAATAAGAAAATCTAAACATAGATTAGATATGCAATGATATGGAAGAATTAGTGTTAATTTGCTAAGTGCTATATGACACATTATTATATATTTTTTAATTCCTCATGAGTTACAGATTACACTGAAGGATTTACAGCAAAGATGAAACAAGCAGGGCAAAAAGTTAGCGATAATTAAATCTAGGCAGTAACAAGATTGTTACATTATTCTTCTAAATGTTCTGTGTTTGACAACATTCACAGTGAAAAGTGGACTTAATTCCTTAATAAATGGAGGCTAGTATTATCAAGTGGGTTCTAGTTGGACAGCCTCCCTGTTTTCCTGGGTGAACACAAGACTGTACCTACCCTCTATTTTGCAGAGAGGACCAAAGGAGAGCACCCCTCTGTGAATGTGACTCTGGAGGGATCCAAACACCTCCATGGGTGCAGGGTCCTAATAGACTGAGCACACCCTCAGGCTGCAGGGCCCCCTGCAAGCCTCCCAGCCAGGAACCGTCTCTCTGGAACTCTCTCTGGGCCCCGTGGTACTTGCAGCCAAGAGTGTCATTCCTGCTTTCAACACAAACACATACCTGCACCCTTAAAACAGATCCTACTTCCCTCTGAGAACAAGGCCATAATGAGGGGTTGCATTTCTGCCCAACAAGTTGGCATCAAACAAAATCACGGGTGAAGCCAGCATTATACTGTAAAGCGAAGCTCTATAATCACTGAAAACAGTTGAAATATGTTCCAGGACATAGAGTTACAGAATTTCAGAGCTGGAAAGGAGATCAGATATTATTAAATCCAGACGTTCTGGGTTTTTTTTTTCTGTTTTCGGTTTTTTTTGTTTTTTTTTCTTTTTTGGCCACGCCACGCAGCATGCAGGATCTTAGTTCCCCGACCAGGGACTGAACCTGTGCCCCCTGCAGTGGAAGCGCAGAGTCTTAACCAATGGACTGCCAGGGAAGTCCCAATCCAGATGTTCTGAAGCCTAGGGCTCTGTGCATGTACTACAGGGTGGCCTTGTCCTTTTGCATATTAAAAAAAAAAGAACTCAAAAATTGTAAATTTATCTTAAGACAAAAATAATTTTTTCCCTTTTGGCTGAAATTATGTCTTTTTAGATGGTTAATTACCTTATTTCTTCCTCAACCTGATCAACAGTTTTCTATTTTGACTCAAAAATATGAGTTTCTATTTAATAAAAAAAATTTTTTTAAATACAGGACCCACAGAAGAAAAAAAAAGTTACCAAAAGGGCTTCACGGTGGAGCCGAGATTGGGATCCACTGATCTGGTCCAATTTCCCCATGTCACTGTGAGGAAATGGAGCCTCTGAGCTGGGAAGCTAATTGGTCAAGGTCATACAGAGAGTTGGGCGAGGACCAGGACTCGACTCCTGCCTCCCACGCCATCGCTGCAAGGGGGACTACGGTACACCCAGAGGACACACACCCAAAGTACAAAACTATTGTGAGTGATGCTGACCTGCCCAAACAAGCACTACCTGTAGGCAACATGTACCTCAATCTTGCTTGTCTTCCAAGTTAAGAGGGCTGATTCCAATACTATTAATAACCAGCTACAACTTATTAATTGCTCACCATGTGCCAGGTATGTAGCACTGATGAGGTACATACTACAGCTATCCCCATTTTATGGATGAGGAAACTGAGGCATGGAGAAGTAACTTGCCTGAGTTTATGCAACTAGTTAAGGGCAGAGCCATGATCCACACCCGAACTTGTCTAGTCCATGATGCTCTGCATTGTTTAAAGGTCCCTAAACATGAATCAAATTTTATTCTATTGTAAGATTTTTTTTCACACTATTAAAGCTGCAAATCAGGATAAAAGATTCTTTATCTCCTGCACTTTCTGACGTTTGGCTCAGCTACACACACACTGCATGGTTTTGTTTGTTTGTTTGTTTGTTTTTGGCCTCGCCATGCAGCATGCAGGATCTTAGTTCCCCGAACAGGGATTGAATCTGTGTCCCCTGCAATAGAAGCATGGAGTCTTAACCACTGGACCGCCAGGGAAGTCCCCTCACCCTGTGAATTTAAATTTGCATCTGTGTGAAGTAAGTCAGAAAGAGAAAAACAAATATCGTATATGAATGCATATATGTGGAATCTAGAAAAATGGTACAGATGAACCTATTTGCAGGGCAGGAATACAAAGGCAGACGTAGAGAACGGATGTGTGGACACAGTGGGGGAAAGGGAGGGTGGGATGAATTGGGAGATTAGGTTTGACATAAATACACCACCATGTGTAAAATAGATAGCTAATGGGAACCTGCTGTACAGCACAGGGAGCTCAGCTCGGTGCTCTGTGATGGCCTGGTTGGGTGGGATGGGGTGGGGGAGGGAGGTCCAAGAGGGAGGGGATGAGTGTATGTGTATGGTATGGCTGATTCACTTCTCTGTGCAGCAGAAACTAACACAACATTGTAAGGCAATTATACTCCAATTAAAAAAAATTTTGCATCTGTGAAAAGGTGTCCAGCAACATTTTCAATGCAACTTTGCTCTATAGCAAAAAGCAGCATTCAAATTCAGTGCTATATACACCAAACAGTTCAAAGTGACTTTATCAGGGGATGGAGAAAAGGAGAAGTAGGGAATAAAGGGACTTTCAACATTATAATGACACAAGAATTATTTTGATTGGGAGGAGATATTTTCTCAATGAAAAAAATATTCCAGTGATCAGCCTTTCCAAGAACAGTCATTGCACTTTATTTTCATTTTAAGGGCACTAAAGTGAGTTTCAGAAGACCTGGGCCCTGTCCCGGTTCTGCTACTCACTGGTCTCATGCCTTAGAAGGTGACTTCTCTCTCGGCCTCCATTTTCCCATCTGTAACATGAGGAAGTTGGACGACGTTCTCCGATGCCCATTCCCACTTCAGCCATGAGCGCTGGCTGAGCAGACATGCTCAAACCAGGTGGCTTTGAATTTGTTGGCTTTGATCTGACACTGCTCTGCATCACCAGGGACAGTCTCAGTGGAGAGGAAAGTCCCTCACCTGTGTGGGAATGTGACAAAGGGGGGTAAACATCCCAGGTTTTGGTCTGAGGACAGTTGTGGGGTGTCGGCAGGCCTCCCCAGCAACCTAAACCATCCCCACTTCCCTGCACTGTTCAGTATCAAGCAATGGGTATGTCCCCAAGTTAGCTAACAACGCTGGGCAGACACAGCTGAGAGGTTACCTGAGTTGGAATGACCCGCCTGAAGCTGGAGCTGGAAAAGAGTAGGACCTACCAGACTGAGCCAGGGGGTTGGCTGACTCAAAACTAGTATTAGCAGCTGTTTTTCAGGCTTTGGATGGTGTGGCCCTTCTCTCCACAGATCATCGTCACCATCTCTTGCTGTCCTCCCTCTCCTTGGACAGTTTCAGAATGACGCTTTGCCAAGAAGTTATTCACACTGGGTGGGTGGATGGGTTAAAGTCAGTGCAAAGCAGGAGACATGGGGCTGCTTATGACACGGAGATTGAGCGCTGGGAAACCAGAAGACACGTCATGTCACGGTCCTGGCTCTGCTGTTTACTGAATGTGCGGTCTCGGCAGTTACCAATCTGCTCTGAACCTGTTTCCCCATCTGTGAAACACGCGGCACAACACAATTTGCAGGACAGAAGGAGGATGGAACAAGAATGTAAGTTCCCCTGTCTCTCTTGCCTCCCCCTCCTCAAAGCAATGCAGTCTGGCTCCCAACTGCCCTCACTCAGCTCACCAGCGACTGGCAAATTTCAACCTTCTCAACAGCAAAGGACATCGTTACCCTCTTCTTCCTTGTTGAGATGCTCTTCCATCAGCTTCTGCGACTTACACGTTGCAGGTTCTCCTGTTTCATCGGATGCTGACTTAGTCTCTCCTGAGGAGCCTCCCCTCTCCCCGCAGGTTGTGCCCATTTCCCACTGCTTTCTTGAGATCTCTCCCACAGGCACCTCGACTCAAACCATCCCCAGCCAAAATCATAGCTGTCCCGCACCGCCCCCCCACCCACGGCTACCTAACTTGCTAAGTCAGAAAGCAGGAGTCAGATCTTCCTCTCTCCCTCAGTCTTTGACTTTGGTCACTTCTACCTCTCAGAGAACTTGTCCACCCAAAGCCCTCCCCACAGCCTACAGCCCCTGCCCTCACCTCCTTCCACGCTCCGCCCTGGCCGCTCTGCTCCTTGCTCTTGCTTGAACTCGTTGGGCTCTGCTGGTACTGTTTCCTCTGACTGGAATCCAGCTCCTTCTGCAGACATCAGCCTGGCTCACTCCTCTCCGTAGTTCAGGTCTCTGTCACATTACTGGAGGCCTTCCCTGACCGCCCTCTGTAAAATCACACTCCCCATTCAACCTCTCCACTGCATTACTTTTCTTCACTGCATTTACCATCATCTGACATGTATTTGTTTATTGGCTCTTGCCACACCAGAACGTAACTACATGAGAGCAGAGACTGTTATTACTGCTATACCCCTAACAACCAGCACGCGGGAAGTGCTCAGTATTTGTTGGGTGAACGACAGCATTTCCACTACCACCCATTCCCAGCCACCTAACTGATTTCCCCACAACTGCACCTTGCCCACTAATCCTCTCCAGTGGTCTCTTCAATCATGAATCTGATCGTATCATTCCCCTGCTCAAAACCCTTCAAAGAGCCCCTCAATGTCCTGAGAATAAAGTCCAGTCTCTTGAAGCAAGGCCTGTGTGACCTGACCCTGCCCCCCTCCCCTCATTCTCTGCTCCAGCCATGCTGGTCTCAGGGCTCACACCCAGGGTCTCACCATGGGGCTTTTTCACATGCAGCCCCTCACATCCCCACCTTCCCCCACACCTCCTCATTCAACAAGTCACAGCTGAAATGCGGGACACTAGAGTGTGGAGGTTAAGAGACTTACTCCAGTGCTAAACTACGTGGATTTGAATCTCAGCTCTGCCACCTAGTAGCTCTGTCACCTTGGGCAGGACACTTACAGCTCTTTGTTCCTGACTGTCCTCATAACTATCTCACAGGATTGCTATAGGATTACAGAAATAAACTCACATAAAGGACTGGCCCACAACAAATGCTGTTTATTATCATTATAATTTCTTGGGGACACCTTCCCTGATGCCCACAAGCGAACCCATCCCACTAAACACACCCACAGCACCAGGGAGTGCTCCTCTTTAAACTCTTACTGTTGTTCTTTGCCCCTGGTAGACCTGAGCTCTGTAAAGGGAGCTGCCTCTGTCTTGTCCACAGCTGCGTCCCCAGCACCTCGGACAGGCCAGGCCCGCAGCTGATGAAACATGAAACACATGTTCATTCCTCACTCTTTCCCTCAACAGGGCTGCCTTCGGCCAGATACAAAGAAGGGTGCAGACCCGCCCTAATCCACCTCCAAGGAGTCTGGTGTCCTTCAGCACAGAACAAAAACCAACCTCACAGGCCTTCAGTGGTGAGAAAAGCTGCCAAAACAATCTAATGCCTGACTCAGAGACTTGTCAGCTGAGTGTCTCTGGCCTTTTAACCTTCACAAGTCATTCCGTTTGGTTCCAAATGGAAATGCCTGTCCTTCAGGGAGCTGGATGGGAGTGACTATTCCAGCACTAAGCACCCCAGCAGGGCAATAGTGCTGCCTGCGACCTGGCTACCTCACTGGGCAGGGTCACTTCCACAACGTTTAAAGAACAAGCACCTTGAGGAGTTCCCAGGGAGGGTGGCAGGACAAGCTCTCCTGGAAGCTGATAAAAAGATCTCACATCTAGAAGTGGTTTACCTTATTAAGAGTCTTGGGAAACAAAGTGGTCGTCCATAAGCAGGAAGGGGAGTCCTCGACCTGCTTCTCATACACTAGTCTCTATCAGGGAACCCAAAGAGAAAGATCCAGACACCCAAGCTCAGAAACACCAGTCTTTGTACAGAGCTCTGCTGAGGGAAGGTGAGGGTGGTCAGGTGCCCGTCTCCACCTCTACCACTTCTGCCCAGGTGCTAAAGCCCATGTCCTTATGGATGAGCACCAGGCTGGGAGCAGGACCTGGCTCCTCGGGCACCACAAAGCACTTATCCTGGCTCTCGGAAAGGGTGACCTCGAAGACGTCCGGGGCTGGGGACCCGCCCCGTTCACTGCATGTGTCCAGTAGTTCTGGCTCGGTCTGCAGGAGCACCACGGTGGGCTCTGAAGCGGCAGGCGGCATACAGGGTGGGCTGGAGGGTGCCCCGGGCTGATGACTGAGCTGATGCCGCTTGAGGCTTTGGAGGAGAGTGTAGCCCATGCCACAGGTGGGGCAGCGGTAGGGCTTGTCGGCCAGGTGGGATTTGAGGTGGCGCCTCAGCTTGGTCGCCAGCGTGTAAGCACGGCCACACTGGGGGCACGGGAAGGGCCTCTCGCCTGAGTGCAAGCGCTCGTGCGCACGCAGCGTGTGGGGATCCCGGAGGGCCTTCCCACACACGGGGCACAGGTGGGCCTCCCCGGTGTGGGAGATGAGGTGGCGCCGCAGTTCAGGCAGCTGGGGGAAGGCGTCAGCGCAGTGTGGGCAGCGGTAAGGGCGCTCCCCTGTGTGCAGCCGCAGGTGCCCGCGCAGGCTGCCCCGCTGGCGGAACGCCCGGCCGCAGTGTGGGCACAGGAAGGGCTTCTCCCCCGTGTGGAGCCGCATGTGGTTCCGCAGGGAGCCCTGGTTGGCCAGGGGCCGCCCGCACACAGGGCACGGGCACGGGGCAGGGGTCGCTGGCACCTGGTGTGTCTTGCGATGCAGCCGCAGGGAGGGCCGGCGGGCGAAGGCCTTGCCACACTGGTCGCAAGCAAAGGGCCGGGCACCTGAGTGTACAACCTGGTGCTCTCTGAGGTCTCGCCGGGTGCCGTAGGCCTTGGTGCACTGAGGGCAGGGGAATGGCCGCACCCCACGGTGGCCCAGCATGTGGGCTTTGAAGCTCTCCTCTGAGCTGTAGCTCTTGCCACACTCGGTGCAAAGGAAGGGCTTGTGGCCCGTGTGCACGAATGCATGCTTCTTCAAGTGGCACAGCTGCAGGAAGGCCTTGCCACACTCGGCACAGCGGTACCGTCGCCCCCGCTTTGGGGAGCCTCCCACCGGGCCAGGGGCGCTCCGCAAGCATGCGGGTAAGCCAGGGTGCTGCTGCTCTCCACTCTGCTGGGCCCCGGGCTCTGAGGTCTTCGCTCTGGGTGGACGTTGATCACTGGGGCTACGCAACTTCCTGACTAAGTAAGCACGCAGCTGGGGGCCCCTGGCAGAAGATGAGGAACTGGCCTCACTGCTCTCAGGGCCCTGCTGGGGAGTGGAGCTGCTCTGAGGTTCAGGTGGCATCTGGGTCTGGGGTGGGTCCTCCTCATCTACATGGCCATCCTGAGGCAATGGGCCGAGTGGCTGGCTCTCCTTGGAAACTTGGTCCTGGATTTGGGGCTTAAGTCCAGGGCTCACCGCCTGGATGCGGGGCTGTGACTGGTGACCAGGATCTGCAAGGCAAGAGTGGGGTGCTGGGCTTAGTAGAGACTGTAGCAGGGGGTCATGGTGGTCTCACCAGAAAATTATAGGAATATGTGTCTTCTCCTCCTCAGCCCCTGAACTGCAATGGGAGCAATGACACCAATCTCCTCCCTGGAACATGAGTCACACACTCTGTTTATCTTTCTGTCCAGTCTCAGGTGCCTTCTGGGGAGGCTCTCCTGGGAACCATAGTGTCTAGACATCTGGATAATTTCTAGAGAAAGGCCATCCCAGAGTGCCCTTGTTTTCCCTCTGGAGACATGCACTTAGGATGAGTTGAGACCACCACCTCCTCACTTTAGGTCACGTGAAAAGAAAGGAATCCCCATCCCCAGCCCAGACAGAAAAAACATAAGAAAACTGGAAACCTTATACACAACTTGCTGTCTTTGTCAGTGTGACCTTACTATTCCAGAAAACTTAACTCAGGAAGATAAAACTTGCAAATATCTATACAGTTGACCCTTGAAAAACACAGGTTTGAACTGCACGGATCCACTTATACGAGGATTTTTTTTCAACAGTAAATACCACAGCACTACATGGTTGAATCCACAGATGCAAAACCACAGATGTGAAACCTCGGATACGGAGGGTCAACCATAAGTTATACTCAGATTTTCAACTGCCCGGAGGGTCAGTGCCCCTAACCCCCGTGCTGTTCAAGAGTCAACTATATTGTTCATTCCAAGGAAAAGACCTGTCACTCTTTAATAAAAAGCATCAAATGACAGTTTACATCCCCAAACTCTCTGAACCTCTTACCTGAAAATTCTAGCCTTGCTGTCTCCACAAATCCTAAACTACTATGTCATGATCCTTACCCAATACTGATCGAGCCCCGACCCCATCCCACACTGAAAAATCCACCTTATACCAGACTTCAAAATTTCGATAAATATCCAGGCTTTGCCCTTCCCTCTCAGAAATGCTACTGTTCTCCCCTACTGTCTTACGTCATAAGCTTTGCTTTGTCTTATCAACAGGTTTTTTTGGTGATAATTGGGGAAGCCAGCATTTATTTGACACATACCCGTGCAAGGTTCTGCTGCATCCTCCCTGGGGGAGGCCACTTCCTGTTGTACAGCAGACTCCACTTCTGTCACCACAGCCAAGGATGCCTCTTCCTCTAGCCTGGGCTGGGTGGGGCTCAGGCCCTCCGAGGGAGGCTGGGGCCACATCAGCAGCTCAAAACCTGGCAGCACGACCCGGTACACCTGCAGGTGGAGCCTTTCGCTGATCCGCACCGGGGCCACGTTTCCCTCACCCTCCAGCCTTCCCCGCTGCACCAAACTGCAAAGCAGAGCAAGAGTTAGCTCGGAGATCCCCTTCAAGTGGCCCTCCCTGAAAGCCCCAGCTCCTGGGCAGTCTGAGTCCTAAAGGATCCCAGGCCTTTGGAACACTCACTGCAAAGATCCCTGGGTGGGAACCAGAAGCCAGCTTCCGGTTCCATCCCATGCCACAACAGAAAGCCTCAAAGGAACATCTTCACTACATACTCTCCTGTAACTTACCTAGTCCAGCCTGAACTCTGCTCACAAGCACACACATCTCCCCATGGGCCTAGTGACACGTCCTGAAATAAACCAATAAAAGTCTTTCTCCCATGTGTTTGAGGGGACCAGGGTGAAACAAACAACAAAAAAACCCCTGATGTAACCTCTCCTGAGACAGGTCTAAGATGAAGCCCCTAGAAGGTTAATGGTCTCTGGTCTGCCTCTATAGGACTATGCCGTTCGAGTTTTCATTCAATAAAGGCCAAAAGAACTGTCCCCTCACCTCCCCCCAAGGTGTGGTGAATGACTGAATCGCACATATTATTGCCTTTCAGTGAATACCAAACAGAAAAAGTAGTAAGAGGTACATCAACCTTAAATTTGTTTTTCAGGACTTATGCAATGAAATCCTTTACCTGTGCTTTTTCAACTTTTGCTCCAAATAATCCTGGAGAATTAAAATAAAGGAAACGGCCATTCCTTTATTTTACATATGAGTTAAACGAGGCATGCCATCTAACTAGCTATGTGACAAAGCTAGGATTTGATCCCATGGCTTTTTTTTTTAAATAAATTTATTTATTTATGTTTGGCTGCATTGGGTCTTCCTTGCTGCACACTGACTTTAGTTGCTGTGAGCAGGGGCTACTCTTCGTTGCGATGCGTGGGCTTCTCATTGTGGCGTCTTCTCTTGCTGTGGAGCACGGGCTCTAGGCGTGTGGGCTCAGTAGTTGTGGCTCGCCAGCTCCAGAGCACAGGCTCAGTAGTTGTGGCACATGGGCTTAGTTGCTCCACGGCAAGTGTGATCTTCCCAGGCCAGGGATCAAACCCGTGTCCCCTGCATTGGCAGGTGGATTCTTAACCACTGTGCCACCAGGGAAGCCCCCCCATGGCTTTTTAATTCCAAAAACCTTTGCTCTTGACTTTCGTCGTCATTGCTGACACTCTACTAATCCAACTTTTTTTTTTTTACATTTTGGCTGCGCTGTGCGGCCTGTGGGATCTTAGTTCCCCGACCAGGGATCGAACCCGCGCCCCCCGCGGTGGAAGCGCTGGAGTCTTAACCACTGGACCTAGGGAAGTCCCATCTACTAATCCACCTTTTAATAACTTTTTGCACCTCCTCGGCTACTGCAAGTGAGGGGATGAGACCGTCCCTGAGAGAGAGGGCATAAACCATCTCCTATCTCTTGAAACACCCTGCATCTTCCAACAAACTGGAGAGTTACCGAGAAACGTCTGATCAAAATTTTCAGTCACGGAGACGTAAAGCCCTATCCCTCAATACCTCCTTCTGCTGTGTTTTCACTCCATGGCCCTTCTGCTCGGAGACAGACTCCTCTTCCAGTGGCCCCCAGAGCAGTCCTGGCTGCAAGGGTTCCCCAACACACCAGACCCCCAAGCGCTGCTCCTTGATGAGTGAGGGGCCAAGGGCCAAGCCCCGCGGGAGGCTCTTTAGAGCGAGGATGGCTCGGGTGGGTCCGGGCGAGAGGTCTTTGAGTCCCTGTGCACAGCTTTCTCTGGAAGGGCTCCATCCTGAGTCCGGGCCCAGCCGTGGATCGGGGGCTGCAGGGACAGAGAAAGACAGTGAGGAAGCGGCCCAAGAGGTCGTGGGGCGGGGAAAGGTGAGGGAGAAAACCCGAGGTCCAGCTAGGCCTCAGGAGTCTGAGAGATATGTAAGGGCTCTAAGGGGGCCCCGGAAAAGTTTGAGGCGGTTCGAGGGCTCTTAAGAAGCTCCCAGAGGTTCTGAGGGCACCGGAGGAGGATGCCAGGCTCGGAAGGAAAAGGGTCGTGGGGGGAAAGAGTTGACCAGAGAACGTCAGGAGTATCTAGGCCAGGGCCGAGGGTCGGAGACATCGCAGGTCACTCACCGAACTGCAGTCTCTCCCACTCCAAGGGCAGCTCCTCCGCCTCCTCCATCCCGGGTCAGAAAGCCTCCCTCCGCCGGAAGTGAGACTCACCTTCTCAGCTCCCCCCGGAAACAGTCATTGACCACCAAATTTCCTTTCGGGAAAGAATCTTAAGAGTCAGACCTCATTGGTGCGCAGGACTGAGAGTTTGGCAGTAGCGGTGAAGCAAATCTCTGTCCGAGAACAATACGAGTTTAGAATTCCGGAGGTCCACTAGGGATTTGAGTATCCGGTAGAGAGGAACTAATTGTTTCAAGGGCTTCCTTTTGGGAGGGACGAGTCGGACGGTTATACTGTCTCTCCTCCAGGCGGGAACGTAAGCGGGCTCGTAAGGAAGTGGGCGGGGCTCCTGCGAAGGCCATGTTTGGACCGGGCAGTGGGTCGGAAGTAGGTCGGAGGTGTGGCGGAAGTGGCTGGGGAGTGAAGCGACAGGGAGGGGGTGGTTCCCATTCGACCGCGTAGCCGGATGTTTGCCTGTCCTTGACAGGCGTGGCAGAGGGAGCGGTGCCCCACCACGGTGAGCTGCTGGGCGCGGGGTCTCCCTGGGAGGTGGTGGGGGAGGGAAAGGGACTGGCCTGGTCTTCGGAAGGGATGGGATCCGGATGGGGAGGATCCGACCGGAACCGAGGAAGGGAGCAAGGGTGGAATGGGCCCTGGGAACCTGGCCTTCCTGCTGCGGGGATTCGGCCCGCCTCGAGGGTCTGAAGTGAGAGGACTTTGCTTCCTTGCTGCCTTCTTCCTGGCCTCCTCGCTCGCTGTCATTGAGCAAGCTCGTGGGAAGGGGAAGTCTCCCTGGTCCGATCTGGGGAAGAACTAAGACCAAGATATTTGGGGGAAGTATTCCACCTTTGCCACTTATTAGGCCACACTTTCATATCTATTTCTTAATCTGTGAAATGGGATAATTACACCCAATCCGGGTTTTGTAAACCATGAAGCTCTATGCAAATATGATTGTAGTTAAAAGTTTTGCTGTTGTTTTGTGGGATTTGCATTTTCACAATTCTGGAGCCCCAACTAGGAGGGCGATCCCCAGGCCAGAGAATACGATTTTAAGTTGTTATTTCAGTTGTCCATGGAGGAGATTAAAAGAGAAGCTTTACTTTGCCCTTTTGCAGAACTTTGAGAATCTCTTGAATGACAGTCCATTAGAGAAGTATCGAGGGATTGACCTGCACAAAGCGACCACCTTAAGGTAGACGTGGATTAAAATCTTGACCTTGCTGTATGATCCTAAGCAACTTGCTTACTTTTTCTGGTGCTCGGCTTCTCAAACTGTAAAATGGGTTTAGTAATACATACCTCACTGGTGCTGTTGTGAAAAGATAATTTGTATCCAGTTCATGGTGGTTGGTTCCCTTTTAGGATACAAATTGATTTGTTCAGTCATTCAGCAAATGACTGAGCATCAACTCTGTGTCAGATGTAATTTTGAGGAGGCAGGGTTTCTTAAATGGGAAAGAGGGCCTGTGAACCCCTTAAAATTTCATGCAAGATTTCATGCATGTGCTGATTTTTCTTATGGAAAAAGTCCATAAATTTCTCCAGAATTTCAGAGAGCTCTAGGACTTCCCAAAGGTTAACATGCCTCCCTAAAGTGATTCTTGAAGATTATTGTAAAGGTAGAGATTTTACCAACTGAGAAGGGAAAAACTAATCTGACAATAAGGATTATTTTGCAGAGTGGAGCAGGACTTGTAAGTGACAGGAGTCTTAGGCAGCTAGGATGCTTCATTTCTACTACTTCATGTTACAATTGCCCTGTACTAGCTTCCCTCCCCCTCCCACTGAGTGGGAGCTGAGCTTCTGGGCTCACAGAGGGCAACAGCTGTGGGTTGGAGGGTAGTGAGGGAGGCTAGGCTGGTTGGGAGGTGGAAACAACTGTGATTAGTTGGGCTGGAAAAGGAGTTTATGGGGTGGGGGAGGGGTCAGTTCTGGAAAAACTGACAAAATAGAAGAGTTACTGGAAGAGGTGGAGTTCAAGCTCATCTCCCTTTTAGAGAGTGTCCCTCTCCCTCCCTCACGCATACTTCAACTCCCAGCTGTTCCTTCTAATCCCGTTGTTCACTTCAGCACAAGTAATTTAGAATGCTGGAGAATTATATTTCTGGGAGGAGCCTTCACTTCTGTAGATGAGGAAATTTAGGCCTAGATAGGAAAAGGACTTGCTCAGCATCTTTGCGACTCAGTCAGGACTATAATCCAGTTCTCCATGTATCTCATCCCATGTTTTTTTCACTGCATCAAGCACCCACTCTGTGCAGAAAGACTTCTCTGGAACTGCTGTGGGCAGGGCTGAAGGAGCTCTTGGTGCCTGGGCAGTAACCAAAAAGAAGGGATGGAGAGAAGGCTCAGGCCTGGGGAGGGTTACTGTGAGCTAAATTCTGTCCCTGTTACCTGACCAGGGGCCCCTTTGGGGGAGCCCTCACAGCTTCCTGGTTGAATATGGGGAGGAGCTTATAGCTGAATCAGGTGTGGATTTCTCAAGACTGAGGGCTGCTTGGAATGGGGAGCTGGGGTGAGGGGTACAGCAGCACTCGCTGGGAGATATGCATTCCCAAACAATAGAGAACGTCTTTCTCTCTGTTTGTGGTAAGGGACTTGTATTTTGGTAGTGAGCAGTGAATAAGGGTAGCAGATAAGGCCAGAGGAGAGGAAGGGGAAGAGAAATAAGTGGGGTTTTTTGGGGTTTTTTTCCTGGCTGTTTGGCGGCTCAGTTTTGGCTCAGGAGCTTCAAACAGCTTTTGCTGCTGAATCTGTGTGGTTGCCCTGGTAACAGGGTAGTTGTTGCTAGGTTGTTGCTAAGTAAGTAAGTAGGGAGCTGCCGGTTTGCCATCCGGACGGAGTCTTTGCTGTGATGTGCGCAGGCGGTTGTCACATCGCTCAGAGGTGTTCAGGATCTGGAGCTGGGCCCACAGTTCTCCTCTCTTCTCCCTACCCACGCCTGGGTCTTGTCTGTGCTCCTTATCTGCCCTGCTGATTCTGTGACCATATATGTCATTTTTTGAGGCCGCAGGAATGCACTGGACTTAGAGCAGCCTCTTTGGGGTTGGATGAGTGGGTTGAATTGAAACTCCCGCCCTCACACATATGGTGAGCTTGTGAAGGGAGAGGGATTGGCTTCCGGTTAGGGCTGAGGGCAGAAGGTGCCTCCTCCAGGCTGCACTCAGCCACATCCATGAGGCCACACCCCAGACCTGGGCAAACCCAGTTGCAGAGTTGGCTCCTCTCCCTCCCCGCATGCAACAGCTGTTGTTCTGTTTTCCACCTCCTGGATCTCTGGACTCTGGGTGTCATGGGCTTCCTCCTTGCCCACCTGTACCCCCCAGTCCTTAAGGTGGTCTGTTGATCTTTCCCACCTTGAAACTAGTGTCAGGAGCTCCCCCCAGAGTAGATTGGGCTTGGGAGCCTCCAGATTGTCACAGTGACTGGCAGGAAGATTCCATTTCCTGCTCCTCATTCCTGTCCTGGGGCAAACCCAGCTGGGCCCCTTGGCCATGGCCTTTCTTTTTTAGGTCTTATGGTCTCTGGCTACCTCATCTTCCCTGGGGCAGGAGTGACGGATGGAGTAGCCAGGGCCACAGCTGACCTTTTTCAGGCAGGGGTTTGGAGCAGCCCTGTGCTCCTTAGATTCTTGCAATATCTCTTCCCCATCACTGCTGGGGCCTGGGAAGCTTCTGTGCTCTATGACCCTGGAGGAGAGGGGCATGGCCCTTGAACCTCTGCAGTTGGGACTGCTCGACTGAACCAGCTGGGTGGTGGGCAGTGCAGGGCCTGGCACCACTCTTCCTTATGCAGCTGGAGGGCCTGAAGGCAGGCACTGAGTTGTGCCATCCTGTGCCCCAGCTGCCTTTTCTGGCACCATGCCAGAAAAGTGTGGAGCCAGGAAAGCCAGGAGGAGCTACATGGAGCTCTTGGCAGGGATGAGGAGTGTTGAGGAACAGGGACAAGGGAGCTCGGAGGAGGAAAGAGTGGGAGCAGGAGGGCTTGCTGTAGAAGTTATGGGTGAAAATATTGTGTCACTGACCTGCCAACTCCCTCCTGTCCCCCAGGGTTCTCTTCAGGTTCTGCAGCGTGAAGCTGTGGGGCAGAGGCTCGGCCATGGACCCACTCTCAGAGCTGCAGGACGACCTGACTTTGGATGACGCCAGCCAGGCTCTGAACCAGCTGAAGCTAGCCTCCATTGATGAGAAGAACTGGCCCTCAGACGAAATGCCCGACTTTCCCAAGTCAGGTGGGTACGGCTGGATCTCAGCAGCCATAAGCACCTGAGAAGGGAAGACCCCCTTCCTGTGGAAGACCCCAGGAGGACAGGATGTGGGCAAACAGACCAGCCCCAGGGTGGGGCTGGGAGCACAAGCCTTACTGGGAGGAGGGCCAAAGAGCATGAATCTCAGGGAGAAAATTGTGCCAGACCCCCAGATGATCCCCTGATTTTGCTGTGTTCCTCAGATGACTCCAAAAGCAGCTCCCCGGAACCTGTCACACACCTGAAGTGGGATGACCCTTACTACGACATTGCCCGGCACCAGATTGTGGAGGTGGCAGGTGAGCACACCCAGCCTTGCACCTTTTCCCTCACAGTCTGCATCCCTGGCTTAAGGAAGCCAGGCCCTCCTGCCTTAGGGGAAGGGGCTGCAGGGGAGGGGCCGCTCTGACCCCTGACCCTGGGGCTATTGAGGCTCCATGTGTCATTCGTTAAAAATACAGACTTGATTGTGATGGCCACTTGGTCTGTTCACCTGCAACCACATCCTGACCTGTGACCTCAGCATCTCCACTGGCAGATGGCGTGTGGGAGGCACTGTGAAAGCCCTGGGTTTGATTTCCAGCTCTGCAGTCTGAGCCCATTCCTTCCTCACAGGATTGCTGAGAGGATGACAATGGTGAACGTATATCAGGACCTAGCCCACAGCCAGAACGTAGTTGGCCCTCAATAAGTGTTCATTCAACTCCCTTCCCTTTGCCCTCAGGTCAGCTTTTCTTCCCCATCAGTTATTGGGGAGCAGGGAGGTGCCAGTCCCTCCGGGGAAACCGTACCTCCAAGGAAGTCTAGAATGGCAGAGCCTCCTTCCAGAAGTTAGGAGGCACATGACTCCTGGAGCATCAGGTTCCCTGCAGATGTGCTACCCTGCTACGAATGAGCGCGGAGCCCCCCTTGGGTCTTGGCCTCAGTGAGCTCCCGCCCTCCTGTTCATAATGCAGGACCCAGAAGCCTCCAGGAGCAACCGAGGTAGCAGAGATGTTGATGACCTGGTTTCTGCCTATAGGGTCCTAGTGCTAGACGAAGAAATTGGAATTGTAGGATCCTTTGTCTCTTCTTCAGCTGTAAGCAAGGATGGCAGCACGGCCCTGCCCTGAGGCATTGGGGTGGGCAAGGAGAGCCAGGTAGCTTGTGGCCCCTGGAACCCTGAGTGGTGCTGGCTGAGGGGGCCCTGGAGGCATTCGGCCATAGGGAAGCAGCAGGGAGCTCCGTCTCTCCTGAATGCTGTGCTCAGGGAGGGATGGGGCAGTTGAGAGGGTTGTTCCTAATGTCAAGGTGTTTCCTTGACATCTGTGTTCCTGATGCCTGCCCTGGTCTGGATTGGAGGACTTGGCTATGGCCTCTGTCACCCCTACAGAAGCAAGGCTGAGAGTTCTTTTTTGGCCTGGTCCTGCCATGAGTACAGGAGAGTCACCTGAAGGCTCAGAACTTTCCTCACTCCTAGAGATGGACCTGACTGGGGCATGGGGATGTCTGATGTGAAGGAGTCTCTCTGCTGACATCCTCCTGGCTATGTGACCAAGTCACAAGGCAGAGCAGGGAAGACTGCCCCCATCCCCACCAGGTGACCCCTGCAAGCAGAGCTGCAATATGTTTCTGTCTCTCCAGGGTGCGATGAGCCTGAGGGGGCCCAGCCAGGTAGGTGTGTAGGTGTGTCCCTGGCTCTCTGTGCTTGGCCTCTCTGGGCTGTGGATCAAGAAGGGCTCTTGGTGGAGGCCAGGTGGATCCAGCTTAATTGCAGCCCCACTCCAGGGAGCTGGGAGCTGGGAGCTGGCGGTACTTGGGAGCTGGAAATAGCAGGGGATTTATGGGAGGTTTGACAGGGTGGGGACTGTGTGGGGAGCCCACACATCCAGAGCCCAAAGGGAAAGGAGCTCCAGGGGAGGGGGGGTCTTGTCCATGGGGGTCGTGGGGCTGGCTGTAAGCAATGGCCGGGCTCAAGTGCTGGCTCAGGGCCCCTCTGGTGGGGTGTCCCCCATGTGTGTGCCTCTCTGACTGCTGAGAAGAGTTTGGATTGGCACTGCCAGAGCAAGAGTTGTTTGATGAGGCTATGGTGACTTCCTGGGAGGCCAGTTTCCTGGCCTTGGAAACCAGAGAAAGAGCCCACGTTGGAAGGAAGGGTGTGTTATGTCCCCAACTCCTCCGTAGCCTCTGTTCTCCCTTGCTGGCAGTAGCTGTCATGCTCCACGGTCAAACCTGACTGGTCCACATGGGTTCTTTCCAGTGGTGTGCTGGTAAAGGTTTAATAGTCTGCCCTCCAGAAAGAAAAAAAAGAAAAGGTTATTATTTGTAACATGTGCAATTTCTAACTACAAATAGCAGATTTCTGGCCACCAACGATGATGTCAGCTGGCTTGCACTATTCCTGACAATTTCACATTTTAACCAATGTGCCCCAGCCCCCCACCTCCCATCTCCTTGGTTGGCCTGCTCTCAGGTCACGGGAGGGTGCTGGTCTGGCGAGTCCCAGAACGCCTGCTGGAGGAGCTGCTCTGTTGCTGATTAATACCCAGGTTCCCCTGGGAAGTTCCTGATCCGTATCTTGGGAATGCAGAGGTTTCATTCTCTGGCGGCTGGTCTTTTCCTGGTGCTTTCAACAAACGCTATGCCTCCTTTTTGAGCCCTCTCCCTCAGTGTTCTGGAGCCACCAGTGCTGCCAGCTCCTTCTTTCCCTTCTTTTTCCAGGGTAAATCTGTTTGAATCTTCTGAGATGAGGAGGGGACTCCCAGGCCTTTATACACATGCTTCTTGTAGGAGCCATTACCCTGCCTGCTGGCAAATGCCCGAGCCACTCAAGGACTTGGGCAGTGGGACTCCACTCCAGGGAGGAGAGGACGGGCTAAGCCCTGGGGTTGACCATGTCTTGTTCTTTGCTAGTCTGGGAGTCTTGCCATCCAGTCCCTCTCTGAGCCCCCTCCTTTGTCCCCCATCCCCATCCTGACTTTACTTGGCATGCATTTATAAAACACCTACTTTGGGAACAAGTCCAGTACTCAGCACTGAGGATTTTTTTTTTTTTAATATTTATTTATGCCTGCGTCAGGTCTTAGTTGAAGCACGCGGGATCTTTCATTGAGGCGCGTGGGCTTCTCTCTAGTTGTGGCGCATGGGCTCCAGAGCACGTGGGCTGTGTAGTTTGTGGCATGCAGGCTCTCTAGTTGAGGTGCGCGAGCTCAGTAGTTGTGGCGCATGGGCTTAGTTGCCCAGTGGCATGTGGGATCTTAGTTCCCCGACCAGGGATCGAACCCACATCCCCTGCGTTGGAAGGTGGATTCTTAACCACTGGACCACCAGGGAAGTCCCCAGCATTGAGGATTCATTGAGGAACAATGCACATTCCCTCCTTCAAGGAGCATACAGTCCAGGGAAGCAGTTCTTGAAACTGGTCAGGAGTCCTCCTTGAAAATATGAAAGGTGTGGACCTCTTCTCCAGAAAACACGTGCACGTGCTTGTAATATTTTTTATATAACATCATGACATTGGTGGATGCCCATTGATGGAAACCTGGTTGAGAACCCAAGTTCCTGTTTACAAGTTGCTGGGGCAGCTGAGCGGTGGAACTACAGGCCTCTGGCCTCTCACCTCAGTTGCTTGCTTAACCAGTTACCCCTCTTTAAATACCAGAGCCTTGTGAGCTCAGACTTTCTGCTCTGCCTAAGTCCTCAAATCTGCCGGCCAATGAGGGCTGCCTTACTGTTGGAGGGCAGTGATGAAGAGAATCTTTTAGAATCCTCCATGCTCCTCCCAGCATTTTCCGCTATACCCTGGGCGTTTCCTCTGCTTAGAGGGGAGTAGACAGATGATGTCCCTCCGCCCCAAAGGCTCATAATAGAAGGCCCAGGGGTTTCTGAAGCTCCAGATTGTCCACGAGGGTGGGCTGGGCAGTCTAACCCTTCATCCCTGCCCACTGCCAGTCTGCTCTTTCTTCTGTCAAAGCCTATGGGAAGTGAATCAGAGCAGGCCACAGAGCCACCCCCAACTGGCCTGGAAGGAACCCAGCACCTCAGGATCTGGTCCAGGGTGTGGAGGGGAACAGGTGACACCTGGTCTTTCAAAATAGACCTGCTGCTGGATGGAGCTACACCGTCTCCTCCTCAGACATACCTGCAGAGGGTTCTCTGCTTGTTAAGTCTGGAGAAATTCTGCCCCAGGCTTTGGGAAGCTGTCCAAAGCAGTCTCATATCCCAGATAACATGGTGAGCAAACTCAGAAATAGAACCGTGCATACCATGTAATGCCGACCTGTGACAGGCTACCAGCGTTTATTGAATACCTGCCACGTTGCTGGGCTCTGGACCATCTGGACATTTAAAGATGGACAAGACAGTCCCTGTCTTTGAGCTGCTCACAGCCACTAGAGGAGACAGACACATAAATAGTTATACAGGAGAGTCAGTGTTGTGACAGAGACGGGTGATGGTTCATGCTGGGAGCTATGAAACGGGACAGCTAACCTGCCTGCGGGGAGGAGGAGGGGACACAGGCTTCTGGGAGATTATGCCTGGGATGAGTCTTAAGGATTCAAAGGAGTTAGCCTAGAGGAGGGGAGCAGAATTGCCTAGAGGAAGTCTGTCTGGCATGAGAGACAGAGGCTAAAGCCACCTGCTGCAGACTGGGCCAAAGGTGTGCATGGTGTGAGCCTGCAGAGGGGGTTGGTGGGGCCAAGCCTCAAAGTCCTGTGAGCCTTTCTAAGGGGCTTTTATACAGCTTGGGGTGGGGTTCAGGAAGAAAGGAGTCAAGGCAGGAGAGTCAAGGGGGGGTAGATGTTTCTAATTCTCCAAGGCTAGAAGCTGGGGCAGTTTAGAAAGGAGAATGGAGCCTCTCTCTGGGCTTGGTGGGCCAGGCCTCAGACCCTGACCCAGGAAATTCTTGGAGGGTCCTGGCTAGGACCTTTGGCTAGGGCCAGCAGAGACTAGGCAGTGTTCTGGGTGGAGATGGAATCACTGGAGGGGTTGATCCAGAGGCTGGACACAGTGGGAGACTGCTGGGAGTGAGGCAATAGCTCAGGCCAGAGCACCAGGCTGGGCCACCAGCAGGGACTGGGGCCATGCTGCCCACATTCCAGAAGCCTTCCTCAGCCCCTCCAATGAGTCTTGCCCCAGCCCTTGAGAAAAGGGTCAGAGCCTTGGCAACCACTTTGGAAAAGCACTGAGTCCTGGGTTAAGTCACTCACTGACCAAGAAGGATCATCAGGATCATGGTTTATTTAACATGGAGAAGACACTCAGCAAGTTGTTGGGGAATCCCTGAATCCTCAGAGGTGGAAGGAGGACAGACTGTGTGGGCTGTGTAAGTGGTCTTTTTATTTGCCTCTGAAGCAGTGGGGATTAGGCAAGAATGACTCTGGAGAGGTGTGAGGGTAAAGATAAAGGGAAGGGCCCTGGGACATGGGGGAGTGGGGACCAGGCCTTGTCCCCATCGAGCTGTGCTTAGAGTCCCTGGTTCACACTGACCCTGGAAGAGCATCTCACCTTGGGAGGCTGTGGCATATGTCTCAGGAGCTCCCCAGCTTCATGACAAAGCCAGATGGTCAGACCATGAAATAGTGACTAGTTTTGGACAGACATCCCTCAGTGGTTACACTCAAATGAGCACCTTCCCAAAGTGTTACAAACTCCTCTCTACTCCATGTTTTTTAGAATATCCTTAATGAGAAAGGAATGATTTTTAGAAATGTCCGGAGGTCAATCAACTGTGGCAAATAATTCTGGCAGTAAAATCAGAAAGTGTTGTTAGTAGTCAAAAACAAGACATGACTGTTAAGTAATCAGACTGATTTCCTCATTGGCCTCAGGCTTTCTGAGAAGGTACCTTCAAGAAGTTTTTCAAATACAGGCTGCTCACAGGAGATGCTTCTGGAATAGGTATGGAGTTTTAAGATGATGTATGGCAAGATAACAGTTGCTTTGGCGGGTGTGACTTTTTTTGTTTTCTTAGTTATGGTGAAATTTATATAACATAAAATTAACCATTTTAGGGGCTTCCCTGGTGGCGCAGTGGTTAAGAATCCGCCTGCCAATGCAGGGGACACGGGTTCAAGCCCTGGCCTGGGAAGATCCCACATGCCACGGAGCAACTAAGCCCGTGTGCCACAACTACTGAGCCTGTGCTCTAGAGTCCGCGAGCCACAACTACTGAGCCTGCGTGCCACAACTACTGAAGCCCGCGCGCCTAGAACCCATGCTCCGCAACAAGAGAAGCCACCACAATAAGAAGCCTGCGCACCGCAACGAAGAGTAGCCCCCGCTCACCGCAACCAGAGAAAGCCCGTGCACAGCAACAAAGACCCAACACAGCCAAAAAAAAAAAATTAACCATTTTAAAGTGTATACTTTGGTGGTAGTTAGTACATTCACAATGTTGAACAACCACCACCTCTATCTAGTTCCATCATTTCATCCATTTCATCCATAGTTTCACCCATACCAACCCCCATAACCATAAGCATCAATCCCTATTCTCCCTTCCTCCCAGCACCTATAACCACTAATTTGCTTTCTTTTGTTACAGATTTACCTATATAGCTCATATAAATGGAACCAAACAATATGTAGCCTTTTATGTCCAGCTTCTTTCACTTAGCATCATGTTTTCAAGGTTCATTCACAATGTAGCGTGTATCAGTACTCCATTCCTTTTTATAGCCAATAGTCCATTGCATGGATACACCACATTTTCTTCATCTACCCATCCATTGATGGACATTTGGGTTGTTTGTGCCAGGCATGACTTTTTAAGAAGTCATGTTATTTTTTTGTGCCCCAACTCTGTAGCCCTGAGACCACCTGTCCCTCTTTCTTCAGTGACACACCCTTGAGTGCAGGCACCTGCCCAGAGGTCTGTCCGCATGGGCCACTCTGGCCCCAACGCTAAATGGTACAGTCTCCAGGCCTGGCCCCTTTCAGATCCTCACCTGACTTCTCTTGGCTTATTGTTCACCCACTGTGCTCCACCTTTCTCCACACCTAGGAGATGACAAGTATGGGCGGAAGATCATTGTGTTTAGTGCCTGCCGAATGCCCCCGAGCCACCAGCTGGACCATAGCAAGCTCCTGGGGTGAGTACCCATGGGGAAGTGATGGAACCCGTGCTCAGATCCCCACTACAGCCTGGAGCCATTTTCCTTACTGTCCCTTCCTGCCCCGGGGGTACCAAGCCACCTCCCTCAAGGCCTCCCCTCTTCTTCTGAGGGATATTGGGAGCACTGGGCTAGGTGTCAGAACTGGTTTCTAGTCCTGGAAACCATCTGTGTGACCTTGGAAAGTGTGTTCATCTCTTTACCTCTTTTTCTTCACTCTTCTTGGGGAATAATAATACAGCCCTTGGTCCTCATAGGAGTGAGATACTGCATTTGAAAATGCTTTGAAAAGTAAAATACTGTCCAAATGTGAGGACTGATTATGATAACGATATGGTGCACTTCTGAGGCAGTTGCGGTTGTTCATCATTTACATGAATAATTAGTGTTATTTTGTGCCAAATCTGGTGCCAACAACTTCTGTACCTATCCAGGTTCTAATAGCTAAATACAGGTAATAGCTGTTTGGTCTAGAAATCTGATGCAAGTCCAAAGGCTGATTGAAAGCAGGAGTTTGACAGACTGTGTTCTGATAAGTGTTCATCGTTGAGCCACCACTAGGCCAGTGCTGGGTCCACAGCAGGTGCGGGATCCCTGGAGGCAGAGCCATAACTGACTTCCTCCTGAGGCTCCTCAGTGTGTGTACAGTTTCCATCTTGCACTCCTTTCCTGACACTTTAAAGCACTTCCTGCAATTGCAAATGTCTGCCCCGCCCTTACCAGCTCTTTGGGATCCTGAATGGTTGTGTGTGTGGAGGGGCTGGTGTGGGGGTGGGGACAGTCCGGGGCTACAGCAACAGAAGGGGAGGGCCTGACTGCAGAGCCCGTGCAGTCCTGTGAGCCAGGGCCAGGCCCGAGTCTCTCCAGCTTTGTGTGAATGCTTTCTCTCTGGTCTCCTGAGCCCTCCTCCCACTGCTCCTCCACCGTGCAGGCAGGCAGAGCCTTCTCCAGGCCCGTCATGTGGCCCAGCCAGGAACAGGCCAAGAAGCCCAGCCTGAGGGTGGCTGAGTCACCTGTCCCCCTTTCTGGGTTTATTGTCACAGCATCTGACAAGGCAGGTGACAGACTCCTGGCCAGATTATGGGCTGAGTGGGAGGAGGTCAGAGGAGGTGGATGGGAAAGCACCCAGCTTTCAGGAGAGAGCGTGCTGAGCGAGGCTGCCTCCACTCTGGGGCTTCATCTCCTTCGGGAAGCCCTCTGTCACCCATCCTGTCCATCCTCCACTCCTTCCCAGTGGGATCTCCCCGCCACCACCTGGCCGGGCAGGGAGGTGCTTTCATCATGCATCAGTCCTGTCATCTTATTTTCAGTCAGATTATCTCAGACCTGGCTTTTCCCAGCTGTCCAGCCAGATCTGGGGGGTTGAAATAGAAAGTGCCTGAAGCTTGGATGCAGAAGACCAGTTAAACTTCAACTCTGCCTCCTACTAGCTGTGTGCTTGGGGTCAGGTCTCTCCTGAGCCCTGTGAAATGCCATTGTATTCATTTGTAAAGTATCACAGATTTCAAGAATGTAGAACAATGTAGATAGCTATTAAGAAAAAATACAGCAATAAATAAAGTCTCCCATAAACCCACCACCCAGAGAGAAAACCACTGTTAACATTTTAGTGTATTCACTTCCCATTTTTTTCTATAACATATACAGAACTCTATAGTCAGTTTTGTATCTTACATAATGTTTTTATATTCTGAGCATTAAACATTCTTCAAGGATATCCTTTCAAAAAATTTTGACATATGTGTATCCAGAAAAGTGAACACATTATGTATACTACTTGATGAATTTTCAAAAACGAAATACACCCATGTCATCCACACCTACAAACTTCCCTTTGCTCTTCCAGGCAGTACCCCAAAGGGTAACCACTGTTCTCACATCCAACTTCACAGATTGGTTCTGTCTGCAGAAACATCCTGTGAGGTATTCTATTTATAGATCTCCTGTGATTTATTTAACCAACATTCTGTTCTTGGACACTTACTTTGCTGCTCATTTTTTCCCCCCATTATAAAACAGGCTATAATGAACAGCCTTTTACAAAAACATTTCTGTTCATCTTTGATTAGTTCCTTGGGATAAATTCCTGGACATATTTTTATCAGGTCAGAGTATGAACATTTTATAGCTTCTGATAAACATCACTTTATTGACCTCCAAAAGGTCATAACATTCATCAAAGGATGAGTGTATTTTCACTACAACTTTTGCTATTTTATTTATTTATTTTTATTTATTTTTTGCGTGGCATGCGGGATCTTAGTTCCCCAACCAGGGATCGAACTCATGCCCCCTGCAGTGGAAGCACAGAGTCTTAACTGCTGGACCACCAAGGAAGTCCCTAACTTTTGCTATTTTATAGTTGCAAAATGCCATTCTTTTATGTGACAGCTCTTTTCAAACTGCAAAGTGCTCAATGTGTGTAAGGGGTAAATTACTGTATAGTGATAATGATGGGAATCAAGATAATAAATCCAGCATAAGACACCTCACATGTCCACCAGTGCTGGCACCCATGGACCAATGTTTAGGTTAGCCTCTCTGGGATAGGTCAGGTTGTGTCTGGGCACTTAGTCACATCCTTGGGCACTTCCCAAGGCTCCTTCCCGGGCTTCCCTGGTGGCTCAGTGGTTAAGAATCCACCTGCCAGTGCAGGGGGCACGGGTTGGAGCCCTGGTCCAGGAAGATCCCACATGCCGCAGAGCAACTAAGCCTGTGCGCCACAACTACTGAGCCTGCCCTGTAGAGCCCGTGAGCCACAACTACTGAGCCCATGTGCCACAACTGCTGAAGCCCACGAGCCACAACTACTGAGCCCGTGAGCCACAACTACTGAAGCCTGCACGCCTAGAGCCCATGCTCCGCAACAAGAAAAGCCCCCATAATGAGAAGCCCGCACACCGCAGTGAAGAGTAGCCCCCACTCACCGCAACTAGAGAAAGCCAGCGCACAAAACTGAAGACCCAACACAGCCAAAAATAAATTAACTAATTAAATAAATTTAAACAAAAGCCGTCAGATTTCTAATTAATAACTGTAAGCTTTCCAAATCATTAAAAAAAAATAAAAAAGGCTCCTTTCCTCTTTTCCCTCCTCCCCTCCTTTCCCTCCTCCCCTTGGAAGCCCTTAGCATTCCTGCATGCCCAGCCTCCCAGCCTGGAGTGGTGTTCCTGCTGGGGCCTGGGAGCTGTTGGCCAACCAGAGAGGGTTTTCCACTGGGCTCCTCTCCCTTTCTGGAATTCATGTTCACTCAATTTATACTTCTCCACCTCAGGTGGGCCCAACACCCGTATGTGTGTTTGTGTTGGGTGGTAGGTATTGTGTTGTGAGCATAGGGAACTTGAGGTGTGGGTCTTTGGTCCACAGAACGTCCAGTGACTGGAGCAGGGGAGAGGACCCTCTGACCACCCTGATCCCCTTTCGTGGGCACAGTGTTCTACAGACAGCGCTGGGAGTGTAAAAGGCAGAGCTGTCCCATGATCAACAAGGCGAAACTTGGAGTTAGTTCACCTCCAGTCTCCACCACAAGCTGTGTGACCTCAGAGAAGCACTTGACCTCTCTCAGCCTCACTGCCCTCGCTCGTAAGAAGGGGATAGTATTGGCCTCCATTATAATGAGGAAGGCACGAGATATTGCATACAAAGTGCTTGGTAGACACTAAGCTTAATACTGGTAAATGGTGACTGTCATCATTACTGTTGACTCAGGGCAATCCTGTGAGTGAAATGTTATTCCCATTTTTACTGCAGGTATGTGAGATGGCTCCAGTTAGAGTCCTGGTCTCCTGACTCCTAGTCAGTGCTCAAACCTGAGATCTGCTGCTGTTCTTATTATTCCTCCACGCAGCCCAGCCACTACCTCGTTCCTCCTCCACCCCAACATGGTGACTGATGCAGCCAGAACAGACAGGGCAGGAGAGGGGATTCCTGGGGCACTGGTTCTGTCTTAATGGGGCCCCATTTGCATACAGGGCAGGCCTGAGGGGGGCTCATCTCTTACAGATACCTGAAGCACACCCTGGACCAGTATGTGGAGAGTGACTACACGCTGCTCTACCTGCACCATGGCCTGACCAGCGACAACAAGCCCTCCCTCAGCTGGCTCCGGGACGCCTACCGGGAGTTTGACCGCAAGTGGGTTAGGGCCTCGGAGGAGCTCCAGGGCCCGGGGGCCAGCAGCTCTGCCGGTTCTGGGCTGCCCTCTGCTTGGGCAGGAACGTATTCCATGCCAGGGGAGGCGGGTCCCCCCTACCTGGGTAAACTAAACACAAAGAGTCTCAAGTTGGAATGGCCTGGGCTTAAATCCCAGTTTCTCTGCTTACTCGCTCTGTGACCTTTCATCTTACTTAACCTCTCTGAGCCCGTTTCCTAATCTGTAAAATAGGGCAACAATGGCACTTACCTCAAAGGCTTACTATGAGTCATCAAATCAGTAACTGTACATTAAGAGCTTAGCTCTGTGCCTCTCCTACCATGCCCACTCCTGAGTTCCCCGTTCTGCCTCTGCAGGTACAAGAAGAACATCAAGGCTCTGTACATTGTGCACCCCACCATGTTCATCAAGACCCTGCTCGTCCTCTTCAAGCCCATCATTAGGTGAGTGGGCCCAGGGCGGGGCACTCGTCTCTTGTGCTTCCCCTTGAACTGTGAAGCAGATACCTGAGGAAGCCAAGCATCCTGGGGACCGACCACTTTGGGGCTAGGCCTCAGTCTGATCTGGGTGGGCTGCTGAGGAGAAAGTGGAGGCCTGCTGAAGCGGGCCTACCCTGGACCCATACCCTTTCTTCCATCGGCAGCTTCAAGTTTGGGCAGAAGATCTTCTATGTGAATTACCTGAGTGAGCTGAGCGAGCATGTGAAGCTGGAGCAACTGGGGATCCCTCGCCAAGTGCTCAAGTGAGACCGCGGTGGGGGCTGTGTGTGCCCACCGGGCACACTGTCCACATATATCATGTTTGTGGGGGTAGGATGTGCCGGCCAAGGGGAGAAGCAGCCTCGACAGTGCCAGGATACACAGGGGAAGCAGATGTGATGAGTAAGGGGCAGCACATGGGGTCAGACAGAGCAAGTCCAGATCCCGTATCTGTCACTGAAAAGCTCTGTAACTGAATCTCTTTAAAGTCTTCACTTCTGTGTAAAGCTGGGTTGGTGGGAGGACTGAATGAGGTTATCCATGTAAGATAGCACAGTAAGTGCCTGAAAAAAAGAGTTGCCATAGTGACTGCAGAACCAGGTAGGGGCCCTGACCCTCCCCGCTGCTTCCCCAGGTATGATGACTTCCTCAAATCCACCCAGAAGAGCCCTGCGACAGCCCCCAAGCCCATGCCACCACGGCCCCCTCTGCCCAACCAGCAGTTCGGGGTCTCCTTGCAGCAGTGAGTATGCGAAAGGTGGGCGGGGCTGGCACCTGGGGACCAGGAGGACTGCAAACCCGTCACTGCGTTGTGCCCACAGCCTCCGGGAGAAGAACCCAGAGCAGGAGCCCATTCCGCTCGTGCTGCGGGAGACCGTTGCCTACCTACAGGCCCACGGTGAGTGCCAGGGAGCCCTCTCCCCTCGGGAAGCCGCTGGGCAGGGCTGGGCAAGGTCCCACGTGCGCCAGCACCCACACTGACCCTGACCAGGACCCCAAGACACAGAATGGGTGGGGAGTCTGCACGTTGCCCCAGAGCTCTGAGACTCACCAGGCCCCACTGTTTCCCAGCTCTCACCACTGAGGGGATTTTCCGGAGGTCGGCCAACACCCAAGTTGTACGGGAAGTGCAACAGAAGTACAACATGGGTGAGTGGGCCCAGGGGTGTGTCGGAGCCCAGAGGGCCAGTACAGATCGTGTGTGCGCACACGTGTGTGTGTGTGAGTTTTCTGTGGCATTTGGTATGATTACATGTGTCTCACTCCTGCCTGGTTGTCCCAGGCCTACTTTCTCATAGGTCAGGCTTCTGGAGCCTGGGTTCAGGGTCATTCAGAGGCGAGGAATAACTGTGGTGTGTGCTCGGGGGCCCCACTCCCCAGATGGCCTGACCCTGTGCCCCCTGTCCCAGTGGGAGGAGGAGGCTTGTGGCCAAGGGTGAAGTCAGGCTGTGGGGCCTGCTTGGCCTCCGGATTGGCTGCTGGTCTCCAGGCTCGGCCCAGCTCCTCCCCTCCCCACCCCCAGGGCTGCCTGTGGACTTTGACCAGTACAATGAGTTGCACCTGCCAGCGGTCATTCTCAAGACCTTCCTCCGGGAGCTTCCTGAGCCCCTGCTCACCTTTGACCTCTACTCCCACGTTGTGGGCTTCCTCAGTGAGTGCCCCTCTCCCCTTTCTCCAGCTTCTGCAGGGTGGGGTTGCAGCTGGACTCAGAGCAGGCAGATTTGGCCTGTCCTTCAAGGAAAGTCTGGTTGGGTCTTCCCCCTAGCCTCATGACAGGGCTTCCCGAACCAGTCCAGCCATGGGCCCCTGTGACCTGGGCCCCCCTTCCTCATAGACATTGATGAGAGCCAGAGAGTGGAGGCCACGCTGCAGGCCTTCCAGATGCTGCCCGAGGAGAACTACCTGGTGCTGCGTTTCCTCACTGCCTTCCTGGTGCAGGTGAGACCTCGGCCTGGGCCTCTACCGCTTACCTGGAGGAGAGAGGGAGGAGGAGTTGCCGTGGCTGCTGCTCCTGGGCGTGGTTGCCAGGCGTGGGAGGCGGCATCTGTGGCTTCCTGCTGCAGCCCCCTGATTCCTTCCACAGATTTCTGCCCTCTGTGACCAGAACAAGATGACCAACACTAACCTGGCTGTTGTCTTCGGCCCTAACCTGCTGTGGGCCAAGGATGCTGCCATCACCCTCAAGGCCATTAATCCCATCAATACCTTCACCAAGTTCCTCCTGGATCATCAAGGGGAGCTGTTTCAGCCCTGACTCCAAGGGGCTCTGAGCCCAGCCCCTGCCCCACTCGCCCCCTTCTCTGATAGCCCCGGTTTGGACTCTTCCTCTTGGCTTCAGCCTTACGGGAGCCCAGGGCTCCTGCCCAGAAAGGGGCTGTGAGCCCCCTGGAGACAGAAGCTGGAGCCAGTCAACTGGACAGCTCCTCCTCCCCTCCTGTCCAGCCCACCTCACCAGCCCCAGAGGCCTCGCTGTAACCACAAGACATTTTTCTTCGCCTTATACCTCTCACTGCCTCTTTGGATCCCTGGCTCCCGCCGGGCTCTGCAGAGCTGGCCTTGCTCTTCAGGCAGGAGGACTGGGCCCAGCAACAGCTTGCTTACCTGCTTTCTCCTGCCTCTTCCCCTGGCAACTGGAGATGCCAAAATCACTGCCGGCTGGGATGGTAGCTGGGGCTGGTCCTCCCCTTCCCGACTGCTGGGGAATGAAAGGCTGAGCTGGCCTGGGCTGGCCCTGCTGTGACTCCTCCCTGTCTGGGTGAAGGCCTGGTTGCAAGCACCCTGTTCCTGTCCTCCCCTCTGGTGGCTCAGCCTCTGGTATTTACACAGTTAACGAATGACAGCCTGGAGTCCTATGTCTGCCTTCTCTTCCACACATCCTGGGTCAGCCTTTCCCAAGTGGTACTGCCCCCAGGGTGTCTTAGCCCCCTGGTTCTGCCAGGACTGGCAGCTTGGATGATAGGGCTGAGTCCCAGCATCCATTCAAAATAGACACCCCACTCACCCCTGAGAGCCTCCTAGTGTCTGGTCAGACCACTGACAACCAGTCCCTGCCCACTCCACCCCCCATGCCTTGCCTCCCCTCCCTTCCTACTTGGACAGATCCTTAGGCATGTCTGTTGTGGAGTCACACCGGTCCCTGCTCTGGCCAGGGGTGATTCAGTGCCTCAGGATCTGGGGTGGCTCCTTCCTCCAGTTTTGGACTCCTGGAGGGGCTGGGTAGAGATTTTGCTAATTAGATTGGCCCCTGCCAGGTAAGTTCTAGCAACCTCCCCTTGGACCCTGATGATGATGGATATCCCTCTTTCCAGCTGTCCCTTCCTGGTGAACTACCTTCCTGTAGCCCTGGCCAGAGCCTGTACTGTGGCGGTCCTCATTGACCAGTCCTGCCCCATCTGCGAGCCGGGTGTGGCCTGGGCCTGACCTCACTGGGCTCTTTTCCCAGGACACTAGCATGTCAGGAGTCCCAAGGCCTGGTGTGGCTGCTATCAGTCCCTGTGTCTCCAGGCCAGGCCCAGGCTTCTGATTTCTGCCTGCCTTCCTTTGTATCAGGTGTTGCTCAGAGCCCCATTTACTGGGGAGCCTTGTGGGTCTATTTGGTCTCTCCCCTATCCACCCCCAACTGGTCTTTACCTGGGGGTGGGGGGACTTGTACAGTGAATCAAGTATTCACATTCACAATGACTTCCTTGGCACCAATCATGTATTTCACCTTTGCACTTTTTATACTTCAATAAAAATGGAGATGGAAAACTGCCCATCTGGCTGATAAGGAAGTGGGCATGGAGGCTCATAACTGGGTGGGAGGTGTGGTATGGCTGCGGAAGAAGAGCAGATAGGGCTTCAGGAAGTCCCCTCCCCAGTCAATCTGACCCCTTCCTCATCCTGCTCACTTGTGAGCCGGTATGAAGCCAGCTTTCTGACCATATTCCAGGCTTAGAAGTGTGAACAGTCCCCTTCCTTTTTGCACCTATACATTCCAACTGGCCATCAAGTGCTATATCCTAAAACCAGGACCTCTCTCCCCGAAACAGAACAGACTGTGGTGGACCACAGCACAAGCTTTAGAGTGAGACCAGGGTTTGAATCCTAGTTCCATCACTCACAACCAGCTCTAACTGGTAATTGTCATGTAACTGGTCCCATGTCCGAGACTGTTACTTCATTTCTCTGAAGATCAGACACACAGTCGTCCCTATGTGTGGGGGACTGGTTCCAGCCACCTGACCCCGTCACCAAAATCCAAGGATGCTCAAGTCCCTTCTATCAAGTGGTGTAGTATTTGCAACATAACCTACACACATCCTCTCTTTACATCATCTCTAGATTACTTATAATACCTAATACAATGGAAATGCCATGTAAATAGTTGCCAGCATGCAGCAAATTCAAGTTCTGCTTTTTGGAACTTCCTGGAATTTTTTTTTTCCAAATATTTTTCTATCCAAGGTTGGGGGAACTCTCGGGTGTGGAGCCCACAGATGCGAGGGCCGACCGTAACATATACACTACATAACAGAATGAGTGCCCAGTGGGAACCAGAACGATGGTCATTTCACAGAGGAATGAAGTGATAGTCCCAACCTTGTACAGCAGCCAGGGGTAGAACCCTCATCTCCCAGCCATTCCGGTCCTCCCCACCCCGCCCCTCAGCCTGAGAGCCTTGGCTGTTTCCACCTGCCACCTAGTCACGTGGAGGCTATGAAAGATCCAGCTTTCCTCTTTCGAGCAGTTTTGCTTTGCTTTAAAGGTTAATGTGGTAAATTTTACGTTACATGTATTTCACTACAATTGAAAAACTAAAATGGTTTGTCCCAGGGAGGGCAGGCCAGAATTCCACTTGGCACACTGGTCAAGTTCCAGCTGTCTGCTGCCTGCCTGCTGACTGCAATCAGGAGGCTATGATGGCCTCAGGCAGGCCTGTTCTTTTTTTCTCCTCATTGCTTGTTGGGGATGAGGAAGCGGGGCCAAAGCTGCAGGATCAAGACAATGGTTATAAACACGGGCACTAAGCTCCAGGAAGCCAGTCCGCCTGCACAACTGTGACCTTCGTCCAGGTAGCTCGAACAGAAGGCACTGGCAGCCTGTCTCCCTGGCTCTGCTCAGCTCTAAGCTGGGTGACTATTTAGAACAGAAGGGCAGTGACCCAAAGAAATGACAAGACAGGGAAGCAGGAGACGGAGAGCTGTTTACTTGGGTTGGGCTCCTGGCAGGGCCTCTGCCGAGTGATTCAAAAGCCAGTTTACCCCTGCCTTGGCAACAGTGGGTCTCTGGGGGCAGAGTGTAGTGACATGGCTTAAAAGGGTAGGATACCATCAGATGAGGGGCAATTGAACACTTTGCTTTTGGGGGACCCCTACCTGAAGGTGAGGACTCCGACAGTCTTTCCACCATTTCTGACCCAGGAGTTGGATGCGTGGTCAGGTATCATGGTCAGCGTCACATGCAGTTCACTAACAAGCAAGGGCTCCCAGGGCCCAAAGCGGCAGCAGTGGGTGGGCCCATTCTTTTCAGCCCCAGGTTTGGGTTGAATCTAGAATTTCTAACTAGTCCTCTTCTGCCCTGGGGCGTGGCTTCTGGCCTGAAGGGCATGGGAGACAACCAAGACAGCACTTGCCTGGGTTTGTCAGTCTCCGGTCTCTAGAACCACCTCTTCCTCTGGGACACCAGCTCTACCTTCCACTCCCTCCCGCCACTGCAGGCGAAACAGGAGGAAGGAGCTGTTTGTCAGATCAGGGCAGCTAAACAAACATGCATGGGACCTGGACTTCTACTTACTTCACTCAGTCCCTTCCCTTCTGTCTGGTTTGCTCAGCCACAACCCCTCACACCAGATCAGCAAATATCCCAGCGGTCTGGGGAGTCCCCCGCCCCCTGCTTGGCCTCTGCTGGAAGCATGGCAGGGACCTGTCACTTGTCTTTCCCTCTGAGCCAAAGGCTGTTGCCCAGGGTGAGTGGTGAGCTGTGCTGCGTAGGAAGGATAGAGAGCTGAAGATAACGGCCTACCCGTTCTGAGGTTTTTACTATGGGCGTACCTCACATGCACGCCTACTTCATACATGTTATCTCACTGAATACTCTCACACAACCCTTGAAATGGAAACATTACAGCCAAGGAAAATGAGGCTCTAAGAGGTTTCCTGGGACTTCCCTGGTGGTCCAGTGGTTAAGACTCCGTACTCCCAATGCAGGGGGCCTGGGTTTGATCCCTGGTCAGTGAACTAAGATCCCACATGCTGCACAGTGCCGCCAGGAAAAAAAAAAAAAAAATTCCCGACCAGCCCAAGGCCCCAGGACTCCAAACAGCCTGAATGGCTCTGAAACCTTGCTGTGCCTCACATGGCACCGCTCTTCCCTCCACGGAGCCTGTCGGTGACCCGGGGCTGCCCAGTGGTGGGAGGAAGTGGGCTAGGTTTTTCGACAGCTTGCAGGACAGGAGGCTATAAAGTACAGAAAAAGTTTATTGGAAATCCCTTGAATACATTTTAAAGTATAGCTCAATATTTCCAAGTAAAGTAGGCTGGAGGAGCGGGAGGGGCTCTCCCACCTGGAGACATGACTGGTCCCAGCCCTGTCCCGGGGGTGCTGTGCGGGTCCGTCGAGGGCTCAAACCTTTCATTGTACAGGGCTGAGGGACAAGGGCCGGCCTTGACAGTTGCTCTGCTCCTCCCAGGCTCAGCTCAAAGTCAGGGCTCAGCCTCCCTGGCCTCTCACTGATGGGGTCCTGAAGAGAGGCTGCTGCCTGCAGAGGCCAACAATTAGGCGTCAAAGAGGCAAATGGCTAACAGGCCTTTCCATGCTTGGCCTTGGAAGAGGGCAGCGGCTGACATATTGGGATGAGGTGGGGGAGTGGGGGGCAATCAGTAACTTACCAGGGCCTTCGCCCATCTCAGTGCTGGGGCCTGGGGGGTAAGCCTGGATTGGTTTAGCAGGCCACAGATGTGCTCTGGCCCAGAGACAGGATGGCCAGCCAGCTGGACGCCACTACTGGAAACACTTTTTTTTTTTTTTTTAATTTTATTTATTTATTTTTGGCTGCGTCGGGTCTTCGTTGTTGTGTGCCGGCTTTCTCTAGTTGCAGCGAGCGGGGGCTACTCTTCGTTGTGGTGCACGGGCTTCTCATTGCGGTGGCTTCTCTTGTTGCAGAGCACGGACCCTAGGTGCACGGGCTTCAGTAGTTGCGGCTCGCGGGCCCTTGAGCACAGGCTCAGTAGTTGTGGCGCACGGGCTTAGCTGCTCTGCAGCATGTGGCATCTTCCCGGACCAGGGCTCGAACCCGTGTCCCCTGCATTGGCAGGCGGATTCTTAACCACTGCGCCACCAGGGAAGCCCTGGAAACACTGGAGAATGTGTGCACAGAGGCAGGGCTCAGCCCAACTGAGGCAGCATCAGAGCTGACCCCAGCCCTGAGATCAGCCTTGTAGGTGAAAACAATGCCACGTGCACTTGCTAACAAGCAATTGAGGGCCACCTGCTCTGCTGCAGAACAGCTGCTGCCAATGAATACCCGAGGTGGGCCAGAGAAGCGGGGTTGGGCCTATCAGTTAGGCGGGGAGGAACAGATGGTCAGTGGGTGAGGCTGGGCCCTTGACTTAACTCAAGTAACAACACCTGAATGCCCAGTTTTGGTTTCTCAACAAGGAACCAATCCAACTAATAAACCTCAGGGCAGTGTACAGACCCTGGGGTTAAAGAAAGGTGGTGGCTAGGCCTAGCAGGAAAAGGCCCATAACCCAGCCCTGAGAATCAGGAACAAATGCCCCAGGAGGAGGGGCCTCTCTGGCCTTCCCCGGGGCCACAGCGCCCCTCGGGCACTACACGTGCCACAACTCTGGGGAGTCATCACATTTCGCACCCAAGACTTCCTGGGCTGCCAGAACAGATTCAGTCTCTCTGGGGAAGCTGGGAGATTCAAAGTTCTCACCAGGAATATGTACATGTCCAAGGCAGAGTGTGATGTCAGTTCAAATGCAGCAATTCTGGGAGGTTCTGCTGCCCTCAGCCAGCCCTATTCTTGGATCCCACCATATACACATGGGAAGGGAAATCCTCAGGGCAGCAACCTAAATCCAAGGAACCTCTACAGGAGGAGGCGCTGCCCCAGGAAGAGGCCCTCCAACCTTCCCCAAGTGAAAACGTCTAACCTCAAACATGTTTTCTCTACAAAATATCTGATTTCTCTGAAAGTAATAAATATTTACTGGGTTCTATAACCAAGGAGCAATGACAGGGGAAGGGAGAGGAAAGAGAAGAACCTTTGCTGTGACTCCAATGACAGAATCCTAGAAAGGGAGGCTTCTGTTTCCATGTAGCTGAGCACAGGCAGCCGCCAGGGCTGCTCGGATGGGCTGGCACAGCCTTCAAGGGTGGGAATGGCTGACTTTAGGGTTCTCATCACCTTGGGCAGGAAGCCTGCCATACTGCCAAAAATACAGGCACGGGGCAGAGAGGGGGAGAGAGAGAGGGGAAGAAGATACCAGAACTAACAGAGAAAGACCCTGAAGGAGAGCTTCCTTCCTTCCTCCTCCTAGCACTGTCTCCTTCCTCTTTCTGCCTCCACACCAGTCTCTGGGCCACCAGCTGGAATGTCGAACGGTGGATGGCAACGGCAGGCAGGCGAGGGGCCAGCTGCTGGGCAAACCCGGGGCAGGGGGCCGGTAGGAGGAGCGGGATGACAGCCTTTGTGAAGCAGCTGCTGAGGGCGGTATAAGCACAGGGCCCTGCAGAGGGAGGTCAGAGGGTGAGTCCTCTCAAATGCTACCACTGGCCTTCACTGCTGCCATGAGTCTCCAGGAGTGCAAGAGCAGGGACTTCCGGGTCCCCATGGGGGAACCAGCCTCCCCTCCACCTGGCTTGAAGCGGGGCAAGGGATGGGAGCAGCTGACGAGTGGGAGGCTCTCTGTCTCCTGGGACCACAAAAAGGGGATGCTGCCGGTACTCGAGGACACCAACTTTTACTGCAGGGTTTCTACAAAGGCATCAAATTCTCGGACATTCTTCTCGTGCACAGCCAGCTTCTCTGGTAGTGAGTCCTGTACCGGGAGGGGAGAGAAAAGCTGCTTATTCAGGTAGGGCCTTGAAGCCAGCTGTCACCCTGGGCTGAAGGGAGCATGGCAAAGAGTCCGGCTCAGCAGTGCTGGGTTGGAGAGCAAAGTGCGGAGCAACTGAGCAGGCACTGGCCAGTGGGCCTTTGCCCAGCAGGGGTTAGTGGGGGCTGGGGAGGCGGACAGAACAGCCTAGGGAATCTAAGCCAGCCACACACACAATGAGATGGAAAAGGACCATGCCAACAACGGGATGACACAGAGAAATTCAACGTGAAGTATCTTTGGCACAGATGAGACTGACATTAGAATAACACAGTAGGTTTAGAGCCCTACAAATTCAGAACGTGTACAAATGATTTCTTCACAGCCTGCGCTGGGCAGGCATCAGAATCCCCCGGGGGCACATGAACAAGGCAGTCCCAGCCATACTCCCAAGAGATTCTGACCCGGCAGGTCCACGGTGAGGCCTAGGAATCTGCATCTTTATATCAGCTGAGAAGGGGATGGGTTAGATGGGGTTGAGAGAGAACAATGAAAACAAAAAAACAGAACCATGAGGAGTTAAGTTTAACTGCCCTCAGGTATCAACCATTAATTAAAATTTGGTCCTAATCAGGTGGTCTGTCTCCACTGATGAATTTGCATTTGAAGAGCTCAGCCATCACAGAAGACTTCCTGATAGGCACGAGATACTTGGTGCCACAGGACTTACAAGGCAGCCCAGACAGGCCAGATGCCCGGGCGGGTTTGGGAGGCTGGGGCAACCAGCCAGCACTGGCTGCAGCCTCACGTTGAGCCTTTGGACTCCGGTTCCTTCCAGGCAAACTTCAAATGAGAGGCCAGGGAGCCAATGGTTAAAAGCCTAAAATCAGAAGCCAGACTCTTAGGGGTCAAAGCTTGTTTTGCCAGCTCAGTGTAACCACCAGCAAGTTATTTGCTCCCAGTGTCATTTTTCTCATCTGTAAACTGGGATAATAAGAAAACCTACCTCTTAGGGTCATTGAAGATTCATGTAAAGCACTTAAAAAATGCTTGGCACCTAGAAAGCTTCAATAAATGTTAATAATAATGACATTATTGCTGTATTATTATTACTGAGCATGTTTACCTGATTAAAGCAAATCAAGGGCAGCTAAACCTAGATTCCTATTCCTAGAGCCATTCCTCTGATTTCGACACATGAGGTGATATACCCACCTCAAGCAGAGGGACCCTGACATCTTGTGGCATGGGGCACCCTGAGTTTGCGGCTGTGCAGGGCACTCCTCTGCCCTTCAGAGACAGGAAATAGGAAACACCCTAAGCGGAGATGTGGTCATTACAGTCAGTATCAGGACATCTGGCTGAACACGAGAACCAGGGAACGATCTTTCCGAGGAAAGGGCAAGAACACCAATGCTGGGGACCTTCTGTTTCTTCTGCCCTGTACCATTGTCATCTGCCTGGCAACCTTAACAGCGGAAGGCAAGAGCTGTTGGAGCAGCCTGGCTTAGTGGCATCAGCAAGCAGAAGACATCAGGCACCAACAACAGGCGTGTGTGAGAAATGCCGTGACAAGAGTGCCGAGAAAAGGAGGAAATGAGCGCAAGCAAATCTGAGATAATGACCGCCAGGCACAATGCAAATCTCAAGTGTGATTCCAGGAAGGTAATGGTCTAAAAGTCCCCGTCCTGTTACAGGGAAGATGGGAGGTGTGGGCATGGAGGAGTAACAGGAAGAAATTTCCAGGCCTGTGGAGTAGGAATGACCATCGAAGGAGGAAAGGAGGCCAGAGGACGAGGTGGGGTGGGGGAAGGGGTTTCCATACCAAGTCCTCAGCCATGGACTGTGCCCCGATATCTATGGAGAGGCTGCTCAGCTGAGGGGGGTTCTGAAATTCACGATAGAAGGTCCCCAAGTCCATCGGAAGAATGTCGTCTTTAGAAAAAGCTGGTTTCTTAAAAAACAAGACAGACTCAAGTTTAGCTTGCCTTGGACCACAGAGGAAAATCAGAGGGGGTAAGCTATCAACAACCCTCTTTCCTTCCAGTAATTAGCAAAGAAAAGGCTCCTCCAGGCTTATCTTAGAGAAATCTTTACACCTTTCTCTTCTGGGCAGCTGAATTAAGCCTGGTGATGACATCCCTCTCCCCTGGTTTTTTGTCCCCTTCCTTCACGCTCCTCTCCTTGGAAAAGGGCTATCCAGGGACTTCCCTGGTAGTCCAGTGGTTAAGAATCTGCCTTCCAATGCAGGGGATGCGGGTTTGATCTCTGGTCGGGGAACTAAGATCCCACATGCCACGGGGCAGCTAAGCCCACGCCACAACTAGAGAGAAGCCCGCGTGCTGCAACGAAAGATCCCGCGTGCCACAACTAAGACCCGATGTGGCCAAAAATTAAAACATTTAAAAAAAGGGCTGGGGGCTATCCATTCATGAATAGAACCTATGCAGTTACCACTGGAAAATCCCATGTCAAGTTGAATTTCAATCAAAGACATGGCACAAAATGCCTTACTGCTGATGGGCCTCCAAATGCCTCCCCAAGCAGGGTGTAAGGGCAGGTTCCCCACATAAGATGCACAGCCAGCACCCATTCCCTCTGCCTATACCGACCCATCTGATCCCTGAAGTCCTATTCAAGTGCAACGGATGCTTCCAGGTTTATTGCCCCCGAAGCAGCAAAGGTCAAGGAAGATGACAGCAACTTACGAAGTCGATCATGACAAAGTCATCCTGGGTATTGCCACTGCTGCCCCCACTGGAGCCATCAGAGTGCAGGCTGCCCTGAAGAGGAGATGTAGTCTCTGGGGAATCTGGAGGATTCACCTGTTTCAGAATAAGGCAGAGGTAGGGGCTGGTTCTGGGCACTGGCTGTAAACCAAAAGCCAAGAAGCATGGCTAATGGTCTGTGGAGGAATAGTGAATGACTCGCCCAGGAAGGATGACGACTACGGCACCATCTCACTGCAAACTTCAGTCAATGGTGGACTCACCATGGGATCCACATCCTCCAGTTCCAAATTCTTGGCAGCAAACATGGCAAAGGGTATGTCCAAACTGGTCAGGGTCACCTGAAGAGACATGGGAGAAAGTATTAGTGTCCCCCTTCCCCCAGCTTGCCTGCTTCCTCAGAGCCCACCAGAAACCTGGGGGTCCAGCACGTTTGCACACCTCAGCTGACGATGCCATCCCTCAGGTTCCTGTCTTGTTGGAGACCTCTCCAACCTCCCGTGCCTCCCACTGCGTGCCCACAGCATCAACAGGGGTGAGGGCTCCCCAGGACCCTGGGAATTCAGCTTTGGAAGCTGGACCCACAGTAATTCAGTAACAACTGCTTTTCACTGGCAGAGCTGAAGAGGAACTTCCTATTTCAAGTTAGGCTGAGGCAATGCCACTTCAGTGTAACGTGTCTGTACCTAATGGCGTGGTCTCCTCTCCTATGTGATCACAGAACAATAGTTAACTTTTCTGGAGGGATGTCACAGGTTATTAACCCTCTTCACAAAATATTCACACACACACACAATTTCGCATGCGATTTCAGTGGTTCCACAGATCCCAGGTAAGACCTCACTCTAAGGGCTCACACATTCTCAGAGTTGCAGGGGCAGAAAAATCACCTGGTTGATGGGTTTGTTGACAAAAGCCCCCACTTTCCGGACAAAGATGGTCTCCAAGACATCATGGGGGGAGGCCCGTCCCTCACTGCTGTTTGACACAGTTTCAGTATCCTCACTGGAGGAGAAAGGTAATGTTGATTCTCATTCTCAAACCATAGCAGAGCCTACTTGGTTCCCCATAAGTCTACCAACTTGTGAGGCTGCAGCCTAGGGCAGGAGTTGCCCCCCACCAGCTCACACATGTTGGAAATGTCAATATGAGGTCTGGCGGCTGCCACTGTCACCCTCCCTTTTGAATTGAGAGCAGAGGACTGCATTTCCTGGAAAAGCTAAAAATTATGCATATGTTAATTGAAACTTGGTGTTACAACGGTGTAGAGCTTACATAAAATTTAATCTGTAATACCAATGCTAAGCATCAATCACCGTGCATCTAGCAATCATACATATAGGCAAGCAGCTCTCATAAGCAGCTAATTTTAATATTAATCTAATTACAAAGCCAGCCTCAAGATTTTAGATTTTTCCTGTCCTGTTTTGTTTTGCTATCTAAAGCTCCACACCATGTTTCCTCCCTTCTCTCTGCCCCCAGGCATCCCTCTGTTCAGCAGATGTTCCAGTGACACTTTCAATTTGGCTGCTCCCACTCCCTCCCTCTAGACTGAGGCTGAGTCCTGGAAGATGGGGGACTCCAGGCAGCAGAAACAGGGGCCCATACTGTCGCTGCCAGACTAGTAGTCATAGCCCTTCAAGCAGCAGGGGATGGGAAAGCCTCAAAGCAGGGGCTCAAGATGGGGAACACTATGCAGTCCACGTGGCCTCTAGACTCCAGCCAGCAGGGAGGACCAGCATTTAAGAACCCCCTACACAGGGTCCTCTGTCTTAAGTTACTCCCAGTCATACCCCAGGAATCAAGGCTCAGAAAACGAGAGTGTAAAATGACCAAGAGGATCCTCCTTTGATTCTCTGACAGGAGGAAGGATAAGAGGATGGAGGTTTGGGGAGCCAGGAATGAAAGTAATTACTTTTCCTGATGGATGGCACAGAAAGATCTTCCCAAACAATCTCCCCCTCCTCCATCTCCACTGTGGGAATGGAAAAAAAACCCCAGGAATTTCTATTATCTGAAAGTTCGTTTAAGATGTGGTGGGGCAATCAACGTCATTATCTCTGAGACCTTCCAGTTAAGGGAGGGAAGGGCAGGTCAAGACAGGCCCAGCTTCCCACAGAACTCCGAGTGTAATGGAAAGAGCAAGCCCAGGCTTTGCAATCCAAGGAGCTAGGCTTGTGTCTGGCCATTTTGTGAGCTAAGTGCTCTCTTAGGCAAATTGCTTAACCCTTCTGAGATCCTCTCATCTTTTAAAAGGAGGTAACCGTGGTGATTTTTGCAGGGTGGGATTACGAGGACTTTTATTTCCACCTAATCAATGTCTTCAAATTTTGAATTTTACAGACTGTTATCACTTCTGCAATCAGAAAAGATTTTTTTTCTTTTTTAATTTTAGTGAGGGAAAATAGTTGTTTCTAAAGGATCTCCATGAGGCATTAACATAGTAGAAAAAGAAGATCAATCCTAACTACCACCACAGACACACTGTGACTCCCGATGTCAGGGTTATGGTTAACGACGCCCTGTTCTGGTCTCAGAAAACACTGAGGATGCCAAGGGAGTCAATCCTGGGGTAAGAGAGAAACATCTGAAAAACACCTTCACTGGATGAGGGTGAGAAGCACCAAGCCCGATGCTTGCTGTTAGCAGCAGTGCCCAGGGAGAGCTTCCTCACGTATCAGCTGCAAAGTACGATTCTTATTGAGAATTTTAAGGATTCCACATTTTCCCCTCAAAGGCCAAGCCTGAGCCAATGCTGAAAGCTACTCTTTACTGATACCAAATAAGCACATGTATCGGGGAGGACAGGTCCCTGGCTGGTCCGAAGAGCAGGAGAGCCAAGATGTGAACTCACCTGCTGGAAGGTGTGGCAGCACAGTGGGCCCCATCAGAAGGGGTGTAGGTTGTCAGTCTCTCCTGGTCACCAGCCTGGGCACCGTGGGCAGGCTGGTTGGGAGCAAGGGGTACCCCACCTTCCTTCCCGGGAACCATTAGCTTTGGGGAAAAATGGAAAAATAGAGCGAATCATGGCCGTGTCAGGTAGAAGGGGAAACTCACGGCCTAGTTCCCATGATGGTATCTGCTTTCCAGCTTTTCCATCACCAATGCTGCCACCAAGTGGGCAGGAAAACTTGGAAATCTTTATCCTCTCTGGGGCTCAGTTAATGGAAGACATGCATGGAAATGACTACAGAGGGAAAGACAGGGAGAAAACACTTGGGAAACTCTTCTTTCCTTTTTTGAAGTCTAAAAGGTCCCCGCTCAGAATCATCTTAGTCCTCCAAAGCTACAGAAGAGCTTTGAACACTGGTGTCTCAAGAGGCCCTTCAAATGTGTCAGGGCAGGGGAGGCAGCATAGGAACCCCTAGTGTCCTCCCCATCTTTAAAGATACCTGGTAAGGGTGTGTGGTGTTTAAGCCGGCAGCAAACACGGCTGGACAACCCAGGTCAGCTGATCCAACGCCCAGGGCAGCAGGCTGACAGGAAAGGCGAGAGCTTGAGAGCTAAGCAAGAGAAAAACAAAGAAGGGCAGAGGAAAGGAGGAGGAAAAAATAGGCAATCCTAGAGTATGACTAATGATCGAGATCGGCAGAGAGGTAAGGAATGGATCCCAGCCCACATCCTCATGGTGCGGGGGGCCTGATGTAAGGGTTAAAGACAGACCAGGCCGTTACTCTGTAAATAAGAAAGCAGACTTGTTTGCAGTGGGATTGAGATTCCCAGCTCTGTGCCTTCCAAAAGCCTCAAATGAGTTCCCTGCGCCCCCTTTTCCCAGGGGCTCAGCTAACTGTTTCAGTTTCCACCCCAGTAGATCTGTAGAGCACAAGCCTGGGCAGAACTCGGAGCCAAAGTCATCGGTTTTTCCCAGGTCATTCTATTTTCTCCTTTGACCTTGAGGTCCCTTTGAAACAGAAGCAGTCTTCTCTAATCACACCCTCCATCACCACTGGGTTTGGGAGGGTTCCTATTTATATTGAAAAAGAAAGAAAACCATTCTTGGATGGTTTATTTGGAAAAAAAGATATAAGCAACTCCATGTATTTTTCACATCAATGGTAGGAGGAGGGGCAAATGACAAATCCTATTTTGGGCTGCTGTGCTATGGCTGCATACTGTTAAAAATCAATTACCATGCCTCAAAATAACCCATAGAAAACTTGGGGATATTTAAATAGCTATACCTTGTCCTTTATTTACAGTTTTTAAATAAAAAGATACCGTCTGATTATATATACCCCCTTCTTCCCAGTATGGACTCACTTGATGGGAAAAGGCCAGTCCTGCCATGGGGACCCTCAGAGTGTCCGTCACCACAGGAGTAGGGGTCTGAAAATGTGCCTTTGTGACAGTAAACACACACTGTGCACAGATACACACAGAGACAGGAGAAACAAGAGAAGAAAAAAGAAAAGGGACTTGAGAAAGAAGTGAAAAAACTCTGGAAAGGGCAGTTGCAATAGAGGCTGAAATGTACAATGAAGTCAGGAGGGAAGCAGGGAGAGAGCTGCGTGACTGCCTTTGGAAAAGGACCGCTTGGAAGGATGTGAAGAAGAGATGTTTATCCCTGGTGCTCTCCCTGACAAGCAGGTGGAAAACAAAGCTGAGTTGAGCTGCTATGACTTGGCGAAATCTGAACCAAGCATTAGTCTGTCTTTAGTCAAAAGAAGGTGGAAGTTAGAGAACAGCTTCCAATAGGAAGGTCCTGAGAACAGACACAAGTTGTGCTAAGCAGGAATGAGGACACTGAGGTCAAGATGTTAGACTGAAAGCCTTTTTCTGGGGACTCAGGATCTGCGGGCTCAGGTTTAAACAGTTGACGTTTGTTGGCTGGAACTTTAAAATGCTCAGATACCCAGCTGCAAACTTTCCTACATAATCTCAGGGAAGATGAGTTGGGGTGTGCAGGTGTAGGCATCAGGATGTGTGTGTGCACGCTCTTACAGTCCCTGACGGTGTAGGAGAACTTCATGGAGTAAAAGCTAGGGCATTTTCAAAACTCATGATTTCAAAGCTAATTATGGGTATGATGATAGTTTTGGGTCTTGCTGTTCCATCTTTAAGTCTCACCAATTAGCTAATTAACGCCTAGAAATGGAGGTAGGACCTTAAGTCACAGTAGCAGGTTCAGGGTCACAACTATTTCTTGACTCAACTCTGTGCCCAAATGACACAATGATCCTTATTTTGTTGGGCGGGGGGGAACCCAGCTCATTAACATGTATTTACTGGATTCTAGCAAAAGCTCAAATAGAAGTTGTTGAACAATTATGCAATTCCCTAGGTTAAACCAAGGAAGAAACTATTTCAATATTTACAGGAACAAGGAGACCAGATGGCATATGATTTTTCTCTCTCTGTTCTACCATCAAGGTTCTAAATGAGTATTTCTGCACCAAACTGTACTGGTCTTGATTACAGGTACTCAGGGAGAAGTGACAAGGTTCACCCATGGGGTGCTCAGTATTGATGAGATCTTGACGTGATCTACTTTTAAACTGTAAGAAGACACAACTGATACCATGAAAAATACAGACTCTCCTTACGCAGGTTAACAAACTTTTTTGCAAACATCAGGTACAGAAACTACTTAACTTCCCTTTACTTTTGGGGTCAGGTCGAATTTCCACCGTATCAGAGAAAAAGACAAACTGATTTGTTAAGGCCCAGACTCACCATGCCTCATATCTCCCAAGTTTATATACTGTTTATGAATTTATCACGTGTAAAACAAAACTGTTTAATGAACATTAAATGACATATTCACATTCTGATGATCTTAAAAAACAATCTACTCACTGATGTGCACTAGTAAGAAAGTGGGCTCTCCCCCCCTTTTTTGGTCAGGATTGTTCCATGTCAGCAAGCATACCAGAAGCTACCCCCTCCCAGAGCAATGGCGACATCCATGCCTACATATACTAGTAGGTGGAGGGAAAAAACCATTTCCACACCCCCAAACCAAACTGTCTAGGTAACTTTACAACAAGAATCTCTTTAACTCTAAACTGGGACAACAGAAATAGTAGTGATCCATGGATTTTGTAAAGTGCTTCAAATACCAGTTAGCTTTTGTGCTTAACTTCTGCTTTTAAAACAAATTAAAACTATAATTTTAATCCAATACCTAACAACCCAGGATATAATAAATTAAATTTTTTTCTTAATTAAGAAAACATAGAAAATAAAAATGTATGGATAGCTACTTAATTTGTTGGGTCCCCCAAGTCAGATGGTGAAAAGGGATAATCTGGGCTAATTTCAAGGAAAGTAGAACTGACTGATGTCTAGAACCATCTAATATGAAAGCAAAGAGGAAGGAAATAATAGAGATGATGGGCAGGCAATGGGTAGAAGATGAAGACTTGGGGTGGAAGGGAAGAAATGTGCCCCTGAAATTCTGAAATTCAGTCAGCTGGCAAAAATGATTCCTTATCTGAAGCAGTCTCAGTACCACATACATCATACACTTCTTTGTGAGAAGTTCTCACATTGTTTGGACACTGTGTTTACTGAAACTGGATTTGACACTGAAGATGGACTCGAGTGGAAAAGTTAATGGTTAAAAATGTTCAGAGAGGGAATGCAGATAGGCAGATATCTGTGTAACTATTAAGAAAAACTGCACAGCTGGTGTCTTACTGGCATTTTATGCTAAATTATCATTGGCTCCTTTTGTGCTCCTTCCATTATGAGGAACCACATTTACCACTTCAAAGAAGAAGTAGCTACCAAATTAACAAGTGTAGGTTAGAGTACCTCTCTGGTACCAGAACACATTTCTGATTTTCTGTGACTGATTTTCTAGGGAATTTTCAGATGTCCCAGGAAGGTAAAGGTTACATGTAATCTTGCAGGTTAAGAATGATTACAGACTAGAAACACTGCAATATTACCAGTTGGATAAGAAGGCTCTCCTTCACCCCTCAAAATAACCTCCTTGAAATAATCACCATCACCACCAAGAGACTGTATCTAAATTTTGACACCATTTCATAAGGCCCATATATGTACCAAATAACTACTGCCACCCCAGATCCTGTTTCCCCCTACCTGGGATGGAGGGGAGGTGGAAAAAGAGGTGGTGCACACTTCTTGAGAATCTTCCACAGAAGGATATGTTACTCCAGTGTCCTCACCAGCGGTTCTATGGTGAGTGGAAAAGAAATCATGAACTGACTGATGGCAGTCAATTTCAGAAAGGATACAAAGAGAGGTTAGATATGGATGCAAGTTGTGACATGAACTGTTTCAGGCAGAGTTCCTAATGGCAAGAGAGGTATGTTGAATCCTTGATAATTTCAAACATTTCCAGAAAGCAGCATCTAGAGGTTGACAATGGCTTTTTTTTTTTTTAATCCAAACATTTTACCTGACATATCATTTGAGAGGATTTTCTTAAGCCTGGCCAGTGTTGTGACCAAGAATTATCAGCAATAGAGAATGCAGTGAAACAAAAGTCTAGACTCTAAAGACAAAACCTATCCAACTTCATGAGTCCTTTATAGAAAGGGAGTATCTCTCCTGATACAAATCTATTCCAATCTCTAGAAAATTCTGTTATCTGGGATCTAGGTCTGGAGATATTTGATTCTGATGTATAAAACTGCATTGTGCCAGCCAATGGTGACCTGAAAACCATTTAATTTGCAAAGGACATTCTACAAATTACGGCCACTCTCACAGTCTCGAAGTAAAATCAAATCAAAAGTCAAATCACTACTGTCCAGATCCAAACTATGCAAGAATCTTCTGAGACCTGGTCCACCCTGAGTCTTGGTATACCTTATAGGCAGCAGCAAGAATGAAAGCTGGCCACTCCGCTTCTCTCCACATGGCGTCTCCATCAGTGCCCCCTGCCTATCAGTGAGTGCTGATAAAGGTGCTCTATGGACCTGTGCAAGATGGATGCTTCTGCCTAGCTGCAGTTTGGGGAAGTGTTTTTCACATTCCTCACCTGTAATTGCAGGGATGCATGGGCGAGGAGCTGGGATAGGGACGGTCCACAAAGTGATCAATAATAATCCCCATGATAGGTGGGGTCCTCTCAAAGTGCCTGTAATGCAGTAAGCAGATTGCCGTATTTGTTAGAATGCCTTGTCAAGTCCCCCTGAAGTCCTCAGAGAGCCCCTCGCCTCTTATCTATTGGCAGGAACCACAGAGCCTTAACTACTACATCCCTAAATATAAACCACAAATTTTACATTGGCTCTGGGACACTCAGATTCTCCAATCTGGAAGAAGGGTTCTCTCAATTCAGCAATGGAGAAGCTGAATTGTAGGCTCAGCCACAAGGTTTGGAGGAAAACAACTTTAATATCTTTAGAAGAGTTCTATTGGATTCCAAAGCTCTTTCCTCACCTGGTGGACATGAATGCCAAGTTAATTCTGTAAGCACAAGAAAGAGTGATGGTGCCCACAGGGGTACCCACTGTCCCAACACGAACTGTCTGGAAACCTAGGAAAAGAGATAAATAATTAGGTTTTTCCAGAGAATACTTACAGTACCCACAGTCTGTCTTTCCCTGAACCACTTAGCCTGTTGTACAATCTCTGGCATTACCCACTTAGCACCCTGAGTGCAGCAGCCTCAATTTCATACATACGTGTATGTGTGTATATATATATTTTTTTTTTTTCAATTTATTCTATATTGACCTAATATTGCCAGGGGAAACAGCATTCTATTTCCAGATAAAACTACCTTCAAAGAGGTAAAATGATGATTAGTCCTAAAGCTTGAACAAGTCCTAACCAACCCTGTCCAGATGTGCTACTAAGACAGCAAAGGGGCACAGGGAGTTTCTCACACAAACACCTCAATTTATGAAGTAAATGCACTCCCACCCAAGTTGCCACCCCAGAACTAAATATAGAAAAGAGTCAGAGTGTTACAATAAAGTTTTCCTGGTGTTCTTGGTTTCATTTCCAATTTTTCAAAATTGTTGATGCTCATCAGAGACATTTAACATGCTCATTGTAGAAAATTAGGAAAACAGACAGTCGTATAAAGCAGGGGTCCCCAACCCCTATGAGACCGGGCCACAGAGCAGGAGGTGAGTGGCGGGCAAGCGACTGAAGCTTCATCTGCCACTCCCCATCACTAGTATCACACCCACTTCCGTGGAAAAATTGTCTTCCACAAAACCGGTCCCTGGTGCCAAAAGGTTGGGGACCGCTGGTATAAAGAGTAAGAAAGAATACTGAGTTACTGGAATTTTTGGGAAAATTATTCACTCATTCCCTGGTGGCTCTTTGGACCACCTATCTGTCTTTTCCTTACTTGTATCACTCATACTAAAATCACAAGCTATGTATTATTACAGGCAGCATCCAAGCATATCTCTGAAGTCAGGAGAGCTCTTAACAATACTACAAATGTTTTTCAACCTTGATACATACCTTCTCCTAAGCCATTCAGCTGAACTTCCCCAAAATATATTCTGTAGGGAAGCAAGAAAAAAAAATGTTACCTGATTCTTTATTCTAAGGGCCTACATACCAAACACCGAGAAACAAAATAAACAAAACCAACCCTTCTTTTCTTATCTGCATGAACATCTCTCCTAATGGTGCAATATTGCTACCACTTGATTAAGCTGTAGACATGGGCATGTAGATGGAGAGGACTGGTTAAGAAATTAGGAGAACAGGGACTCCCCTAGTGGCACAGTGGTTAAGAATCCGCCTGCCAATGCAGGGGACACGGCTCTGAGCCCTGGTTGGGAAGATCCCACATGCCGCGGAGCAACTAAGCCCGCGCACTGCAACGAAGAATAGCCCCCTGCTCACCACAACTAGAGAAAGCTGGCGCACAGCAACGAAGACCCAACGCAGCCAAAAAGAAATTAATTAGTTAATTAAAAGAAAAAAAAAAAGGATCAGTTAGTAAATATTTTATGCTTGTGGGCCACATAGTCTGTAGCAACTACTCAGCTTTGCTGTTATACTGCAAAAGTAACCATTGATAATAGGTAAACGAATGGAGTGGCTATGTTGTAAGACAATCTTATTTATAAAAACAAGGGACTTCCCTGGTGGTCCAGTGGAAAAGAATCTGCCTTCCAATGCAGGGGATGCGGGTTCAATACCTGGTTGGGGAACTAAGATCCCACATGCCGCGGGGCAACTAAGCCTGTGCGCCACAACTTCTAAGCTCACGTGCCTCAACTAGACAGCCTGTGTGCCCCAAACTACAGAGCCCACGCGCTCTGGAGTCTGTGCGCCACAACTAGAGAGAGAAAACCTGCATGCCACAACTAGAGAGAAGCCCACATGCCGCAATGAAGAGCCCGCGCGTCACAATGAAAGATCCCGCATGCCTCAACGAAGATCCCATGTGCCACAACTGAGACCCGATACAGCCAAAAAAGAAAAATAAATACATAAATTAAAAAATATATATTAAAAAATAAAAGCAAGCAAAGGGTCTGCTGACCATAGTGTGCTGACTCCTGCCATGAAGTAACACACGAATGATGTTAATAAACTGTCGCCAAAGGAGACTTTGCTAGGTACCCTGTGACAAAAGCTGACCATCAGCTCGCTACTCATCTGAGTATTGGTACAGTGCTTTAAATAATCTGGTTATGTTCCACTTTTTCTTGGTTACATTCTTTATGACACTCAGGGGCTAAGCAGAAGTTTTCTTCACAGATAGTACACAATAGAACTTTCATGCAGTCTTGATGAACAACAAATTCAGAATGATTTTTGATAACAATGTAGTTTCACAGTGAAATTGTCAGATCTACAGGATCAGGGGAAAAATGACAGTACAGCAAAACAAACAAACGAACAAAAAACCAAGACAAGACTATTGTTTAACGGTCTAAGGCTATACTGTTAACCTGTCACCAATAGTACAAAAAGGAAAAAAAGAGCTAAATCTACCTCTGACATAACGTACTTCTCTATGGTTTAAGCTACAGCTATTTGTATCCAAAAAGCAATCCTAAATGATAAGCAATCAGTGAGCAATAAATACTGTATTACTCCAGAGATACAATGAAGACTTGAAACACAGGTATGAAAAGGACCAGGAGTCCTAGTTAACTAAGCTGATGACCAGTAGTGTAACATGGCTACTTACAGAAGAACCAAAGTGAAGGAAACTTAGCATAGGTAAATGGGAAATAAGAGTTAGAAAGGAATCTATTATATCTAAATAAAAGTCTAATAATTTTCAAATGGAATACTCATCCTGAAACCTGGGAAAACAACAAAAATGTATTAAAGACTTGGAAAAACAAATATAGGTAGGGTTGCTGGATTATTTCAACAGAACTAGTTAAGTCTCTAATCCTTGGTCCTTTCATCCTGCTATACTAATTCTTCTAAATATCAGCTCTAGAGACTTCCCTGGTGGCACAGTGGTTAAGAATCCACCTGCCAATGCAGGGGACACGGGTTCAAGCCCTGGTCCGGGAAGATGCCACATGCCACAGAGCAACTAAGCCCATATGCCACAACTACTGAGCCTGCACTCTAGAGCCCATGAGCCACAACTACTGAGCCTGTGTGCCACAACTACTGAAGCCCACGCGCCTAGAGTCCGTGCTCCGCAACAAGAGAAGCCACCACAATGAGAAGCCCGTGCACCGCAACAAAGGGTAGCCCCTGCTCACTGCAACTAGAGAAAGCCCATGCGCAGCAACAAAGACCCAAGGCAGGCGAAAATAAATAAATAAATAAATCACTTAATTAAAATAAAATAAAGATCAGCTCTATAAATAAATGTAAGCCAAAGGCTAAAACCCATGGCTCATCACTAATATGAAACAGACTCTTAGATGATTTAGGAACCCTTGACTTTCCATGCTCTGCTCTCACACTTTGCTACACATCCTCCTCACCACCGCTCTGGTCCATTTGACAATCTGAGTACAGCTCATTTCCACCCCCCATTTCTGTTCCTTGCCATCTGCGGTACACCCCACCTGGAATGATCATGCTCCCTCACTTCCAACAGATGAAATTTTCACTGCCTCAAGGTCTAGCTGGAATGCTACTTCCTCCATGAAGCCTGTCTTGATTCTCCCACCCAGAACAAACTCTTTCTTCCTGTGTTTTCACAGCACTTTTTTTCCTGACACTGCTATGCAAATTCTGCTTTTTACTGTGACTATGCATGTACCAAACCATTTCCCCCATTAGATTAGAAACACCAGTACGGCTGGGCCTCTGTATAGTTCTTCCTTGGGCCTACCACAATGCTTGCCTCAAAAAAGCACTCAAATATATGTTGATGTGAAATACTACAAGGAAAATACTCAAAGAACTGTTAACCAGTTCTTTATATCCACAGACAACTAATTAAAAACACAATGAATTAGCAGTTTGTTACACAAAAAGTTTTAATCTAACTCTGGAATATAGAACATTGTGGAGTCTTCCCAGGATAGCCTGTTTTTCAAAGTCTTAACTTCCTTTTCCAGAAATGAGATATATATCAGTAGGACTTCAAAATCCATTCTACAGGAGTCATGACTGTGTACAAACAAAAGAATAACGAACTTGGTTGCTTTGCAAAAAGCTGAGGTTCAGAAGGGAGAATAGATAGACAATTATAGTAAAGCTACAGCATCAACTATCCAAACGTCTGTCTAAAAACTAATCATGGAATACCTGAATGCTGGTCAGACGATGTGCAAAATGATGAGGCCGATGAGTGAATCATGAAGGTGACTGCTTACCTATACAATATGACATATTCATGCCCTTGTTTCCTGGACAGTCTGTAAGCTGGTGTCACCCTAGTTATAGCAAGGAGAGACTTCAGTAGCAACGACAGTCTGTTGTACACGGCATAGGAAACTTTGATTTCTTTATCACACCTGAGGAGCAAAGACACTATCAGCATTCTCCTACTCCACTAATGAAAAACAAAGAACAGAAATGCAATGAATAGAGATGTTAGTTATGTTCCATCTAGCTACTGAGATTAATTTGTTAGCATTAGAATATATATATAAAATTGAATCACTTTGCTGTACACTAGAAACTAATACAACATTGAATATCAACTATACTTCAATTTAAAAAATCTAAAAAAAAATCTGTTAGCATTATTCATAAATTCTGATAGAATATAATCTGATTTGCAGTCTAAATAACCTTTCACAGAGTATTACAGTCAACAGAGATAGTCACAAATTAAGTGCTGGAACTGTATAAGATTAAATTTATTATTAAAACATGTTCTGGGGCTTCCCTGGTGACGCAGTGGTTGAGAGTCCGCCTGCCGATGCAGGGGACACAGGTTCGTGCCCCGGTCCGGGAAGATCCCACATGCCGTGGAGCAGCTGGGCCCGTGAGCCATGGCCGTTGAGCCTGCGTGTCTGGAGCCTGTGCTCCGCAACAGGAGAGGCCACAACAGTGAGAGGCCCACATACCGCAAAAAACAAAACAAAACAAAAACGTGTTCTGAACTAACGTTGTAGTTAGAGTTCTTTGTCAGTTTATCAACAGATTGTTGAAGCTAGCCAAAGTTTCACTTTCTCATGCACTAGACAAAGGCAGGTGGGCACCAAAAGGTACCCAATATATATTTTTTCTAGCTTTGAAGCAGTTATCTTTCTAAGAAATAAAGCAACACCCTTAAAAACAGTAATTCAATATTGCAATTGTATTACTAAAGGTGCAAACAATTTCAATGTACTATCTTACGAGCAGTTTACCTCTATACATCTAACAGGAACTCTGGAGAAGTGTTTGGTACTAAAATTTTGGACTATAACTTGGCAGTTGATTTCTATTTAAGAAAGAAAAATAATGCCCATACCACTCATACTTATTAATAAGATTTTTCTTCTGATGTGTTGCTATTTCCTCAATTTTCCTATATATTCTTTTTGAAAACTAAAGCTTTGGGCAGGAAGTAAGCTAATCTGCCCTGAAAGAAGAAAATGGAGGGGGAAAATAACATGCATTTCCAATCCGTGACCAACACAGCATGTCTAAAGGAGTAGTGAGGGGAAATCTTATTGGATGTCTGCCACATAGAAAACAGACAAAACAGAGTAGTCATGTTACAGGAGCTCAAGGGATTTAATCAGAGAACTATCTGTACTCTGGGAAAACAACAAATCCTTTTTCAGCTTTCTCTCTGCTCCTCTCCCAGTGGTGTCTGAGTCTCTCTGGACTGACACTCCCTCTGAAGGTCATCTCTGTGCCTGGGCTGGAAGCCAAGCATGAAGCAAACTGTAGCAAAGACCTATTGGCTCTGTTAAGTGGTCAGAACACTCTCCATGACTGGTACAAAGCCCTGCTTTTCACATGATGTCGTGCACTTTATCCTCAGCTACCACAACGAAGGACCCTAAAACAGACCACTTACTTTTCATTCATTTCCAGACACCAGATTTCTAGCTCCATGGAATCTCCCTGTAGATGGAACAATTCAAAGATATTTCAGTTTTTTTTAAATCTTTTTCCTTATTATAAAGCACTATACAGTCACTATAAAAATATTAGAAAGTATAAATAAGCAAAAAGAAGAGACATCAACTTATAATCCAATCAGTGATTTTTCTTTCTTTTTTTTTCCAATCAGTGATTTTTCTAAATAAAAGTGAGATCATACTATATATACTATTTTTATCACTTTTTAAAAAAAATTTATTTATTTATTTTTTGGCTGCATTGGGTTTTTGTTGCTGCACACGGTCTAAGCCCCTATCACTTTTTATCAATAAATACAACATGGAATTTTCCTTATAATTAAAAATTCTAGTTGACTTCCCAGTGGCACAGTGGTTAAGAATCCAGCTGCCAATGCAGGGGACACAGATTCAAGCCCTGGTCCGGGAAGCTCCCACGTGCCGCGGAGCAACTAAGCCCGTGAGCCACAACTACTGCGCCTGCGCTCTAGAGTCTGCAAGCCACAACTACTGAAGCCCACGCACCTAGAGCCCAGGCTCCACAACAAGAGAAGCCACTGCAGTGAGAAGCCCACACACCACAACGAAGAATAGCACCCGCTTACCACAACTAGAGCACAGCAATGAAGACCCAACACAGCCAAAAATTAAATAAATAAAATTTAAAATTCGACATTATTTTTAATGGCTGTGTAGTATTCCAACATATGACAATTATTTTATCCAATCAGTACCCCCATACTTGGACATACAGCTTGTTTCTAAATTTTTACTACTACAAACAACACTGTGATAAACAGACTTGAGACTAAAATTCTGTATGCATCCTGAATTAGTTTCTTAAGGTAAATTTCCAGAATTAGAATTGTTGGATCAAAGAATATTCATGCTTCTAAGACTTTTGCTATGTATGTCCAAATTGCTCTTCAGAAAGGCCAACACTTCAAATCATGGAGAGAGCCTTTCCCTCCAATTCTATAGAGGATATTTTTAGGTGATACTCACAGTTAAATATCTTAACAAGCTCCTTACTTAAAAGTCTTTTTAGCTATTTGATGTCTTTAGCCAAACTGTTCAGTCTCTCTATGTGTTACTCTGAACAGACTTAGTCTAGTGGGTGGGAAAGAAAAAGAAAAGACCAAAGCCAGAATCCCTTAACCCTGTAACACTCCTGTGTGTCATTTAGTGAGATGGATAGTCACATACTTTTGAACACAAGTAATCTTTTTACAAATCAGCTGTAAGAGGGCCATTCTTTTTTTTTTTTTTTTTTTTTTTGCGATACGCGGGCCTCTCACTGTTGTGGCCTCTCCCGTTGCGGAGCACAGCCTCCGGACGCGCAGGCTCAGCGGCCATGGCTCACGGGGCCAGCTGCTCTGCGGCATGTGGGATCTTCCCGGACCGGGGCACGAACCCGTGTCCCCTGCATCGGCAGGCAGACTCTCAACCACTGCGCCACCAGGGAAGCCCGAGGGCCATTCTTTTAGGTTTGGGAATAAACTCGGGTTAGTTTGCGGAGTAGAGATTTTTACTTGTTCTAGATCAAATTTAAATATGTATTCTTAATATATATCCTTTTCATCACAGTGTCATCTCTAAATGACATGATGAATTTTGAATCCACCCCCCCCCCCAAAAAAATTCAAGGGATGACTGGACAGTAGGAAGTATCCAAGATAAATTGGTGTGGTTTCTCTAGGATAATCACAACAGTTTAGAATAGGATTACACAGATGCCTGAGAGAGGAAAGAGTTCTTCCAGGGATTCCTTTTGGACTCCCTATGGATCGCTAAGAAAAATAATCCACAGTATAAATTGGTAATTCAATAAAGAAAAATACGAAGTTTTGTTTTATTTGGTGCTTAAGGTTGCCATGGAATAAGTACTGACATCATTCGTTCAACAAAATTGAGAGCCTACTGTGTGCCATCCCGGGCACTGTGCCACGCAGAGAGATGATTATTTATTTATATCCTGCCTCATTTCAAAAAGAATTTTTTTTAAAATTTATTTTTGGTTGCGTTGGGTCTTCGTTGCTGTGTGTGGACTTTCTCGAGTTGTGGCAGGCAGGGACTACCCTTTGTTGCAGCGCGCAGGCTTCTCATTGCAGTGGCTTCTCTTGTTGCAGAGCACAGGCTCTAGTCACGCAGGCTTCAGTAGTTGCAGCATGCGGGCCCGGTAGTTGCAGCGTGTGGGCTCAGTGGTTGCAGCACACGGGCTCTAGGGTGCACGGGCTTCAGTAGTTGTGGCTCACGGGCTCTAGAGTGCAGGCTCAGTAGCTGTGGTGCACAGGCTTAATTGCTCCATGGCATGTGCGATCTTCCTGGACCAGGGCTCGAACCCATGTCCCCTGCATTGGCAGGTGGATTCTTAACCGCTGCGCCACCAGGGAAGTCCCTCAAAAAGAACTGAAGAGGGCTTCCCTGGTGGCGCAGTGGTTGAGAGTCCGCCTTCCGATGCAGGGGACGCGGGTTCGTGACCTGGTCCGGGAGGATCCCACATCCCGCAGAGCGGCTGGGCCCGTGAGCCATGGCCACTGAGCCTGCGCTCCACAATTGGAGAGGCCCGCGTACCGCAAAAAAAAAAAAAAAAAAAAAAAAAAAAAAAAAAAAGAACTGAAGAACTACACAGATAAATAAGATGTGGCAAAGCTGCTGACCTCAAGAATAAAAGTGCAGGGACTTTTAGTTAAGAATCTGCCTTCTAATGCAGCGGACGTGGGTTCGATCCCTGGTTAGGGAAGTAAGATCCACAAGCCGCAGAATAACTAGGGCCCGTGTCCCTCAACTAGAGAAGAAGCCCGCGCACTGCACAAAAGATCCCACATGCCATGATGAAGATCCCAAGTGCTGCAACTAAGACCCAACACAGCCAAAAAAAAAAAAAAGGATAGTATGAACAGGAACATGTAATGATCACCCACCATATGTTATGTTAGGTAATTTACAAGTAAGAATGAAATGAGGAAATATTATAGCTCTGCAAGACTGTGAAGTGTCATGTTACTTTGGTGGTGTTAGGGGAGGTGGGGTTAAGTAATTCGGCCAAAGTTGCTCAGCTAGGATCTGAATTTGGGTCTGTATAGCTCCCAAACTCATTTGCCTTTTATTATACCATGCACCCTCACAATCCTGTAGTGGATATCGATTAATAAACATGAAAGCAAGAATATTTGCCTCAATCCTAGCATGGAATAAGGTGAACAAAAACACATTAAAAAAACCCCACAATACAGCAAGTTATACTCTGGAAACAAATGTAAAGAAAACACACAGGAAATCTAAAGAGGGTTTAGAAAGGGAGATCCTCTAGAGCAGCGGTCCCCAATCTTTTTGACACCAGGGACCGGTTTCATGGAAGACAATTTTTCCATGGGGGGAGGGTGGTGTGGATGATGATGGTTCAGGAGGTAATGCGCGTGATGGGGGGATAGTTCAAGGCAGTGTATACGAGCAATGGTTCACACGTTAATGACAGCGATGGGGAGCGGCAGATGAAGCTTCACTTGCTCGCCCACTGCTCACCTCCTGCTGTGCAGCCCAGGGGTTGGGGACCCCTGCTCTAGGGCATATAAGTCTTGAAGGATAAGTAGAAACATATCACATATAGATGATATATATGAAGATGAGGGTGAAGAGTCTATTCCAAGTTGTTGGAAAAATAGGTACAAAAACTACAACCTCCTCAGAGAATAATGAGGTGATCAGAGAGGGAAGGAGCAGGAATAAGGCTGAGTTGGGGGACTTTCCTGATGGTCCAGTGGCTAAGACTCTGCACTCCCAATGCAGTGGGCCCAGGTTCAATCCCTGGTCAGGGAACTAGATCCCACATGCCACAACTAAAAAATGATCCCGCATGCCACAACTAAGACCCAACACAACCAAATAAATAAGTATTTTTTTTAAAAAAAGGCTGAGTTGGAACCAGAGTGTGAAGAGCTTTGAGTGCCTAGTTAAGACACCGTCCTGGTGGAGGGAAGGGAACCCTCCTACACTGTTGGTGGGAATGTAAATTGGTACAGCCACTATGGAGAACAGTATGGATTTTCCTCAAAAAACTAAAAATAGAGCTACCATATGACCCTGCAATCCCACTCCTGGGCATATATCCAGAGAAAAACATGGTCCGAAAAGATACATGCACACGAATGTTCTTTGTAGCACTGTTTACAGTAGCCAAGCATGGAAGCAACCTAAATGTCCAATGACAGAGGAGTGGATAAAGAAGATGTGGTACATATATACAATGGAATATTACCCAGCAATTAAAAAGAATGAAATAATGCCATTTGCAGCAACATGGATGGACCTAGAGACTGTCATACTGAGTGAAGTAAGTCAGAAAGAGAAAGAGAAATATCCTGTGATATCCCTTATATGCAGAATCTAAAAAGAAATATACAAATGAATTTATTTACAAAACAGAAACAGACTCACAGACTTAGAGAATGAACTTATGGTTACCGGGGGTGGAAGGATGGGGGGAAGGGGTAGTTAGGGAGTTTGGGATCGACATGTACACACTGCTATATTTAAAATGGACAACCAACAAGGACCTACTGTATAGCACAGGGAACTCTGCTCAATGTTATGTGGCAGCCTGGATAGGAGGGGAGTTTGTGGGAGAATGGATAGATGTTATATGTATGGCTGAGTCCCTTTGCTGTGCACCTGAAACCATCACAACACTGTTAATCAGCTATACTTCAGTATAAAATAAAAAGTTAAAAAAAAAAAAAAGACACCCTTCTGGCCATAACCTTACCTCAGAAGTCTTGAGTGAGATCTCCACACACATAGACCTCCCGATGGCAGGCAGCTGCCCTGCCAGCGCCTTCTTTGCTTCATGTGTAACCTCTGGGATGTCTTTGATTGCTAAATTGAACTAGAAAACAAAAGGAACTTTGTGTTAAACACTCACAAGGAACATTATGGAAACATAAAGTAGTAAGATTGGATGCTGAGCAAAGCAGGCATTGCTCTTGACTGATTAAGGACATTCATTTACTTCTCCCTTCCCCATAAGATATCTTGCATCAAAGCCCCAAAACTCAGGTTGAAAAAGCTTTTCACAGCAGAAAGCCAAAAAACAAATACATCAGACTAACACTGACGAAGAACATACTTTCCAAGTGAATGGATCAAATGGAATTAGGTATTTTAATGTTATGATTTAGTAATACTAGAAATAGCATTATTTATTACTACACGGTGATTCCTTGTGACAAACACCATAGTATATCCCTTAACAAACAATTGGAATTTTACCCAGTCTGAACCCGTTGGGGAAGAAGATGAACGAGTACAAATCTTCTCGCCCAGTCGAGCCTGGACAATCACTTGGACAGTCTAAAGAAAGCAAACAAAAAATCAAAGATAAAAAGTTAAAACAAATTGATCTGGCTCCTAATCAGGGTTAAAACCCTCCCAATGCGGGATTTAAAAGATGCCAATGATCATAACTATACTTCAGGAAAGGGTAGGATTTAAAACCTTCAAGAACAGGTAGGAAAAAAACATGGCACAAAAATAATACTGTAAATATTCCTGAGGGCACAGTGTCAACCAATTAGAGAAATTACAATTTGAGGCTTGTAATCTATAATATTCTCACATGGCAGAAGGAAAGTTGCACATGATGGCTCTGACTTTCATAGAAAAACAAGTCCAACCATAGGTTTAAATATTCACTGCCATACACTTATGTAATCATAGTTGATTTAAACCAAGGATTCCACAATTATTCATATGACTTGGCCCATATGGCAAAAGTCTTCCAACTAATTTTACAACCAGAATCTACCGCATGGATTATTCTTACATAGCAATGGTTGAGAGGAAGGAGTGAGAGTGGTGGAAATGATTTTTAGATTTAGGAAAATATGCCTTCTTAAGCATTCAAAATTCAGTTTTAATTCTTCATTTACCCAAAAGGGAACAATAAGTGAAAGTGAGACATTTCAGAGGTTGTTGATGCTTATGGAAAGATGCCCAAACTGCTGTCCATTCCAGTCCGCAGTCTTTGTTCCCACCCCAAGGGAACACACTGTGCCAATAACCTGGCATAATAAGTTTGACATTTCTGCAAACAGGCTTGCAAAAAAAATTTTTTTTTGAACAAGTAGCTGAGGAAAATTGGAAGCTACTTTTTAGTTACACCCCCAGTACCGCCCCCAAATTTCACAGTTTGGTTTACAACAGACAGAAGTATCCCTTAAAATGGGCAAGCTGCAAGCTGTTATGCTATATTTCCAAAAAGGGAGAAGCACGGAAGTTATTTCTAACAGTTCTAGGCTCAAGAGAATGGATATAGTACCTTGAGGGCAAAAAACTTAATGAACTTGTCCAGGTCCTTTCTGTCCTGGGAATTGAGATCAGTTTCCATTGCCTATAGGAATCTAAAACAGGAAAAAAAAAAAGTGTTGAAAAATGTGACTAATATCTTTTAAAAGGGATTGCTACAACAAAGCATACAGAGATGGTATTGTCTACTAGCTGTATGAATAGTCACGTAGGAGGTAAAAAAAATTTCCCCCCTGACTAAAGACACCAAAGTGAAAAATACATACTATCTTTTGAGCAAAATAAATTCCACACAAAGAGCTAAATCTATAGACCTTAAAAATAGATGAGACAAGCCATTTTACCTGAATCTGAAACTTTGAGCTTTTAAATATAACTTATATATTAAAAAAGTTATATTACTTACCTATTAAAAAAGTTTTATTACCCAGCATATTGAAGACTAAGTGCTAATGAGACAAAAAGTTTATTAAAACATAAAGTGAGTTAACATTCTTTCAAAGGGCCAGTAAATCAATTTAACTTTGGGCGGGAGTGGGGTGGGGTGGGGGTGGGTTTTGGACCCCTTCTGAGAATCCAATGACATGACAAGCCCTTTCTCCAAAAAAATGCACAAATATAGAAACTTTGGGTATATTCAGGGAGTTCATGAGTTTCACGAAGTACATCATAAACCCCAGGTTAAAATGTTTTGAGAAGGGGCTGGTATGAGGAAGAAAGCATTTACAGAGAGAAGAGCATGAACAAAGGCGTAAAAGCCACAGAGAGCAAAATGGGTTTGGAACTATTAAGTATCCCAATTTTCCAGCGGTTGTGTATGGCTGGCTGGGGCCAGATCATGAGAGACTTAAATACAGTGCTAGAGACTGACCTGCATCTAATATGCCAGAAATGGGAGCACCCTCAAGGCTTTTGAGGAGAGGAAGCAACACAATCCAAATGGTGCTTTAGATGATAGCTTTGCTGGCATATTGTAGAATAGTTTTGAGTATGGAAAGCAGGGAAACCAATTAGGTCCTTGGCAATAATTCAGGCTCGTGGTCAAGGCTAAAACTCTAATACAGATACAGACATGATTTGCAAATAGTATGGATGGGAAGTATTTTAAAGGAAGAGCTAACAGGATTTAAGGACTGAGTGCAAAAAGTTTAATGGGCTTTCAGAAATACAAGAAAGCCAGAGGGACAGCTAGTTTTAAGGAAAGGTATAAACAAAAGGATAGAGTTGAAACAGGAAATAATGAATACAAGTTAAAAAAAAAAACATTGTTCTCTATTGAGGTATAACTTACATGTAGTGAAATGCACAAATCTTAGGTGTAGAGATCAATAAACATTTTGTATGTAAACACTCATACAATGACAACCCAGATCGAGTTATAGTACATTTCCAATAATCCAGAAGGTGCCTTTGTGTTCCCTTGGTCAACAAAACCACCAAAAAGTAACCATGATTCTGACCTCTATCACTATAGATTAGTTTTGTTTGTTTGTTTGTTTGCTTTTTTAAGAAAATGTTGGGGGTAGGAGTTTATTAATTATTTTTGCTGTGTTGGGTCTTCGTTTCTGTGCAAGGGCTTTCTCTAGTTGTGGCAAGCGGGGGCCACTCTTCATTGCGGTGTGCGGGCCTCTCACTGTGGCAGCCTCTTTCTTTGCGGAGCACAGGCTCCAGACGCGCAGGCTCAGTACTTGTGGCTCACGGGCCTAGACGCTCCACGGCATGTGGGATCCTCCCAGACCAGGGCTTGAACCCATGTCTCCTGCGTTAGCAGGCAGATTCTCAACCACTGCGCCACCAGGGAAGCCCCTAGTTTTGTTTGTTTTGAATTTCTTACAAATGGAATCAAATAGTATTAACTCTTCTGTTGTGTACCTTCCTTTATTCAACATTATGTCTGTAAGATTCATTTATAATGCTGCATGTAGCAGTTTATTCTTTTTCATTGTTATGTAGCACTCCATTTTATGAATATGCCACAATTTATAAATTAAACTGTTGATAAACATTTGGGTTGTTTCCTGCTTTTAGCTGTTATATTCTTTTTTTTTTTTTTTTTTTGGCTGCATTGGGTCTACGATGCTGCGCACGGGCTTTCTCTAGTTGCGGCGAGCGGGGGCTACTCTTCCTTGTGGTGCGTGTGCTTCTCATTGCATTGGCTTCTCGTTGCGGAGTATGGGCTCTAGGGCATGCGGGCTTCAGTAGTTGTGGCTCATGGGCTCTAGAGCGCAGGCTCAGTAGTTGCTGTGCACGGGCTTAGTTGCCCCACGGCATGTGGGATCTTCCCGGACCAGGGCTCACACCTGTGTCCCCTGCATTGGCAAGTGGATTCTTAACCACTGCGCCACCAGGGAAGTCGGTTATTATATTCTTACATGAGAGTTTTCGTGAATATAAATACTCACTGCTATCAGATGTAGAGCCAGGAGTGTTGTTGTTGGGTCATAGAGTATGCATATGCAGGCATACCTTGTTTTATTGCACCTTGCTTCACAGATATTGCCCCCTCCTCTTTTTAAAAAACAAATTGAAGGGGCTTCCCTGGTGGCGCAATGGTTAAGAATCCGCCTGCCAATGCAGGGGACACGGATTCCAGCCCTGGTCCAGGATGATCCCACGTGCTGTGGAGCAACTAAGCCTGTGCGCCACAACTACTGAGCCTGCCCTCTAGAGCCTGCGAGCCATAACTACTGAGCCCACGTGCTACAACTACTGAAGTCCACGCGCCTAGAGCCCATGCTCTGCAACAAGAGAAGCCACCGCAATGAGAAGCCCACGCACTGCAAAGAAGAGAATAACCCCCGCTCGCCGCAACTAGAGAAAGCCCGCACACAGCAACAAAGAACCAATGCAGCCAAAAATAAATAAATTTATTAAATAAAAAAATTGAAGGTTTGGGTCAACCCTGTGTTGAGCAAGTCTATCAGCGCCATTTTTCCCATGGTGTTTGCTCACTTCGTGTCACAGTGTCATATTTTGGTAATTCTCAAAATATTTCAAACCCTCCACCAGCAAAAAGATTACAACTCACTGAAGCCTCAGATGATGGCTAGCATTTTTTAGTAATAAAGTATTTTTAAATTAAGATATGTACATTGTTTTTTTTAAGACATAATACTATTGCACTCTTAATAGTCTATAGTTTAGTTTAAACACACTTCTATATGCACAGGGAAACAAAAAAATTCATGTGATTCACTTTATCACAGTGATCTGGAACCGACCCACAATATATCCAAGGTATGCCTTGGTGTTTAGCTTTGATAGATACTGCCAAACAGTTTTCTAGGATCTGTACCAATTTACATCACCACCAACAGTACCTTAGAGCTCCCAGTGTTCCACATCTATACTACCACTTTGTATTGCTGATTCCTTAGCCATCTTGGTAGGAGTGTGGTGGTATTTCATTTAATCTGCATTGAATGACTGATGATTAGAGATGAAATGATGACTGCCTTTCCTCCAATGATACCTTTTCATATGTTTATTAGACATTTGGATATCCTCTTTCATAAAGTGCTAGTTCAAGCCTTTTGCCCACTTAAAAAATTAGGTTGTCTTTTTCTTACTGAATTGTGGGAGTTTTAAAAAATATATAGTGGATTCAGTACATTGTTGGATATGTACTGCAAATACCTTCTCCCAGTTTGTGGCTTGCCTTTCTTGTGGAATTTGTTTCTTATCGTGAGAGTCACGACATACTAACGGACAATGGCCAGACTATATATATAAAGATAGAGCTCTGACCCACAATCTGCAAAAATCCAGCCCAGGAAGCCAACCTACTATCTACACTTACCAGTCAAGGAAGTCAGACTATCTCTAGCAACCAGTGCAGGAAGTCAAATGATAACCCCTGTAAAAACTGGCCCCAAACAGCCAGGACTTGATTAACTGACAGCTTCCCTAATTTTTATCCCTGCTTCCAACTTAGGACCAACCAGAGAAAGCCAAATATGTACCCCAACCAATCATATAGAGTACCCCCACTTGTAGTCAGGCTGCCTACAGCTTCCTTGTGCCAACAGCCCCAAATCAGGACATTCCTGAAGGCTTCCCTGCCTTTTTTCCATTATAAAGCTTCCCCAGTGGTCTACCTACCTTTGCATCTTTGCCAAAGGCAAGCGCTGGAGCGGACTCCTCTGCTACCGAAAGCTCTGAATAAATGGCCTTCACCTGTTCTCATCTGGGTGGTTTTTATGTCCACATTAAATACAGATTTATTGAGGTATAATTGACAATATCAGAAGTATAAGTTTTGACAGGTTTATAACTGTAAAATCATCACCACAAAATAGTGAACATAACAATTACTCCCCAAAAGTTTCCTCATGTTCCTTCGTACTCCCTCCCTCCAGCCGCGCCCCCATAATCCCCCATACCTAAACAACCTCTGATATGCTTTCTATCACTAAAGATCCCTACCTGCATTTTCCAGAGTTTTATATAAATTAAATCATACAGTATGTACTCTTTGGCTTCTTTCACTCAACACAATTATTTTGAGATTCACCCATGTTATATTTTTTTTCACCCACGTTATATTCTATGTCAATAGTTCATTTCTTTTTTTCTTTAATTTTTTTTTTTGATGTGGACTGTTTTTTAAAGTCTTTATTGAATTTGTTACAATATTGCTTCTGTTCCATGTTTTGGTCACAAGGCCATGTGGGATCCTAGCTCCCCACAGGGATCGAACCTGCATCCCCTGCATTGGAAGGTGAAGTCTCAACCACTGGACTGCCAGGGAAGTCCCGATGGTTCATTTCTTTTTATTGCTGAGTATCATCCTCTTATGGAGTTTCCTGATGATCAGAGGTTCTTTATTTTAGTAAGTCCAATTTATCAACATTTTCTTTGATGGTTAGCACTTTTCTGTGTCCTGTTAAAAATTTTTTTGCTGATCTCAAAGTCATGAAAATATTCTCCTACATTTTCTTCTAGAAACATTACTGTTTACCTTTCACAGTTAGATTCATGATCCATCGAAAATTAATTTGTATATGTGGTGTATGTTAGGGATCAAGGTTCACTATTTTTTGCCAATCAGTTCAGTTTATTTAATAGGTGGAGTTAGAAACACCTGAAGATCTGTCTGAAAATGCTAAATCTGAAGCTAATGGAAAAGGTTAAGGCTGAGATTAAAGTTGGAGATAAATCTCAAAAAAGAAGGAATTATTAAAACTATAGCAACAGATGAAATCACCAAGGGAGATAACAGAGAAAAAACAAAACAACGACCTTGGAAAGCATTTGCATAAAAGAACCACAAAAAGAAATGCAAGAACTAATCAGAGAAATAGGAGATAAAATGATTTCTGAGAAGTTTTCATTGAAACTGAGAGGAAATTAAAGTTTCAAGATTGAAGGGATGGTCAAACAGTGTAAGTTCTTGTGGAGGAGGCAAAACTTTACCTCTACGCATATTAAACTTTGAGCTGGGACTCCTTCAACAAAAAGGCAGATTAACAAGAGCAAAACAGTTTACTGACTAATGCAGCACCTACCACAGAGGAGAAACCTCAACAAAAAATAACTCAAAGCAGTGGCTTAGAACTATGGCTCATATGGGGTCTTCAACAAAGAATAATAATTTCATAGAGAAATGACAAGACAAAGGAAAGCAGTTTTAGGCATTCAAGGGTGCAGGCTGTGGGAGGAAACTAAGGGAGCAAGGTTTGTTTGCAGATTTCTCTGGTGTCTTCTCAGGTCTGATAAGATTCTGTCTCCAGTAAAAAAGCGGAATTTATATCCCGCCTTTAGGCAGAAAATGGGAGGGCACAGAAAGGTTCTCCTGCATTTGCTGCTTCTTAACTGCCTTCAGCTCAAAATAATTATGTCAAAGAGGCGTATTTTGGGATGACATATTCTGGATTCCTTCATTCTCAAGAGGAAAAGGCCACTGGACTTGGCATTACGTTGTTAATGACCTTTGAGAGGAGAGTTTCTTAGGGTGGTAGTGAGGAATGGATTCAGCTACTTCTGAGATGTTAGACAGGAAAAAAGCTCAAGCTTTTCTGTTAAAAGGATTTTCCCTGTAGGATAGGAATATCTGAGCAAATTTATAGGTGGGGGGTGGGAAGAAACCAATGAAGGAGAAATAAAACCTTTGAGAAGAAATAATTGATGAGATCCACAGGAGAATCTACTGATCAAATTACAAAGGACTCATCTTTGGGGGCCTATCAAATAATATGCTTGACGTGTACACCCACCTTCAGGCCTTCCTAATTTTGGTTGAAAAGAACACTAACAAATATTAAAGTAAAAATAAAAAGACCTTTTAAAGGGTTAAACAGCTCAAGGCCCTGAAGCAACACAGCAACAGATCTGAGATAAGAACAGTGCTGGAGGATTGGGCTGCCCCTATCTTACACTGAAGTGGGGAAGTGCTCCCACTACCAGAGCATCTACCAAAGCACAAACATTATAATGGCACAATGACTCTTGTGACTTTTTGTACCACTGGAAGCACTCAAAGGATTATGTAACTAGAGTTAGTTATTGAGCCAAAAAGGGTGGTCTCCACAGAGAAAAAGTTCTCTCAAAGGTATCAGAGCTTATTGTCCCCTTAGGCCTAGGCTATCTATCAAGGATATTAGTTCATCCTTTACAAAAGAAATGTAATAGAAAGTTTACTTTTGCTTTGCACTTTGCAAAATTCCTTCTTTGAGTGCTCCAAGGAATATAAAGGGAAATTTGGTACAAACATTAAAAACACTGAATTTTTTCTTATTTTCTGCCCTATACTACGCTAGTCAATTACTGAATCCTTCAAACTTATGCTTATACAAAATCCTTTATATTAGCAGCATTTTCATTTCCATAGATAACTACACCTTAATCCAAGTCTCATTTCTTATCTGGAAGAGACTCTCTTGGTTAGTTACTTTACCTTTGAAGAGGATAGGCTATGCCATCCTAAAATATGCCACTTTGGCATAAAGATTATTTTTAGCTGAAGACATTTGAGATTCAACAGATGTAGAAAAGAAATCTTCTCAGAGCTTCCCTTATCTGACTAAAAGCGGAAACTTCTAAGAAATGAGGACTGCCATAAATTCCCATTTCAGGTTGGCTTCTACCCCAGGAGAGAGACCTAACATAAACCTAATATAAATCCCCTATCTGGGGGAGTTTCATAGTCATGAAGAAGATGGAAAGACCATTTGCACCCACACAAGATAAAGTTTGTTATCACAAACTTTCTTATTTCCCATTTGTTCTCCTAAACACCCATTCTTCTTTCCTAAAGAAACTAATTTTTCTTCCCATAAAACCTTTCTCCCCTCTCTTTCTCCTACTGAGTTAGACATTTAAGTCCCAAATTTTTACCACCTCCTTGAGCATTTCATCACTGAGCACTCCTGTGGTATACACTTTGCAGGCATTAATAAACTCTGTCTTTTCTCTTGCTAATCTATCTTTTGTTGGTTTAATTTGCACGCCCCCATCTGCTGAATCCGAGGTTATAGGAAAAGTTTCTTCCCCAACACCTCCTTCTAGATTATACTGTAAACCTCAGGTAAACCACTGAAAGGCTAGTCTAATAAAGCATTATGTCATCATATTGCTCCTATGTACCAGAACTTTGGGCACACTCCTCAGTCTGACCTTCAGGAGTCCACATACAAAGTCAGCGGGGAAAATAGGTAAAGTGATTTTGCAAAGGTGATCAGAGGCTTGCTGGTACTTTCAGGAAAGATCTTGGTCACTGAAACTAGCAAATAAATGGTGATCCTGGACAAGGATCTAGTCCTTGGATGTACATGCTCAGGAAACTAATTTTATTAGTTCAGTCAAGGTTTGGGGGACTTCACTTACAAGGGACAGTTTACATACCATAAATCCAATTTATTAATTGAGAAATAAAACTGTCGATAAAAGAAGCATCAAGTGATCAACATGTTGCCTTTCCTACAAGGAGACTATTTTGGGAAAATAAAATCATATCAACCCACTATTAGCTTCATATATCCTTCTCTACCTCAGGAACAAGCACATTGGAATTCTGCCACCAAGAGTCTAGAGAGGGCCTTCTTAGTTGACAATGAATGTATGTGACTTTCTTTCCTTTAGACTTTACAGACCACTGCCCATATCAGTCATTGTCACCAACATGTTATAACTGCCAAAGACCCTTGATGGAACAGGTTTTAAGAAAATATATCAGCTGCTAGAAGACTAAGCCAAAGTAGGGCTTTTAGGTTACCACTTAGTTTAAGTCAAGACCACTTTACCTCTCAGCATTCTAGTCTCTCAATTACATAGAAAACTCTTCTGCAAGTGAAATACGAGGGAAGGAGGCAGGGCACAACCTTTGAAAGAATGACATAGCCTGAGGACATGACGTAAACTGATTAGAACCAAATGGGTCCAAGATGGCAGACAAGTCGACTTCCACTAGACCTTGAGCCTCAGTACACGCTCACATCAGCAAGCTAAATAACACACCCACAGGCGCCAGGACAGTTTCAAGACGGACCATAAGGATCAAAAAGTGGGCAGTGGCCCAATTCCTGGAAATCCCCACCCCTTCCTAAAATAGCTGGAATACTCCTCCCACTCATTAGCCTATGAAATTACCCACTCCTATAAAAACTGACAATCCCACACCCTGGTGCCTTTCTCACCTTCTGAGATGGCCCACACTCTGTCTGTGGAGTGTGTTTCTCTCTAAATAAATCCACTTCTTACGTATCACTTTGTCTCTCACTGAATTCTTTCTGCTATGAGACACCGAGAACCTGAGCTTCATTAAGTCCTGAAACCATGTGTGTGATCTCAGTTGGAAGACCATGGGTTTTGTCTGGGTTCGAGTTCCGGCACATGGGTTCAAGTGCCAATCTGAGGTGCAAGGTTTCACAAGCATTCAAATCTCATGTCCCTTTCCTGTTAATATGTTGAATAAGCAAGTTCATCAGCGCTACTTACTACCTTATTAAAGTTTTTTGCCTTAGGGACATAAACCAATTACTATGTATGATTTTTGGATATTTACAAAAAGTTTTATGTGGTTCCCACCCACATATATTTGATTAAATTTACCAGAGGTCACCTCTAAAATGGCTTAATTAGGCCAAAAGTATATTTATGAATCATAATGCTCCTAATATTGCTGTCCCTTCAAGTTTCATCAGAATCTATTTCCCCAGACTTGCCACTTGTAGCTTTTCTTGTCTGAGAAATACCTCACTTAATTAAGGCCCTTCTTCAAGGCTTAAGACATTTAACAAATAACAAAAACTATTTACTGGACCTTGATTAGCAATTTCAATTTAGCAACATTCTCTACACATCATTTTCATTAACAGAAGTTCATAACAACAAATAATTCTGTCAGGTTCCCACAGTGTTTAGAACATGTGCAGACTTGTGCCAAATTAAAATGTTTTTAAACAATTATCTGAAAATAGAATGGATAAGCAAAATGTGGTATATACATGCAATGAAATATTATTCCACCTTAAAAAGGAAGGAAATTCTGACACATGCTACAACATGGATGAACTTTGAGGACACTATGCTAAAGTGAAAAGAACTAGTCACAAAAAGACAAATACTGTATGATTCCACTTATATGAGGTACTTAGAGTAGTCAAAATCATAGAGACAGGAAGTATAATGGTGGTTGCCAGGAGCTGGGGGGAAGAGAGAATGGGGAGTTGCTGTTTAATAGGTAGAGTTTCAGTTTTACAAGATGAAAAGTTATGGGGACGGATGATAGTGAAGGCTGCACAGCAATGTGAATATATTTAATGCTGCTGAACTGCACACTCAAAAATGGTTAAGATGGTAAAATTCTGTTGCGTGTATTTTAACACACACAGAAAAAGAAAAAAAGATGCCATTACTAAATAAATAAAGTTTCCCATTATTATGTAATGGTTGTAGATAATCACCAACTCCCAAATACCAGACAGAAGATTCTACAACACTGTTCAAGTGCAAATGATACAATCAGGTAAGGGAAAAGTACAGTTATCTGGATAGACAGGTTTTTTTAGATCTTTTACTTACTTTCATACTGAAATGCTAATTTTAAATTTAAAAAATACGAGTTCTTCTTAGGCAGACAAAACCCATTTATCTCAACTACTTTCCCAATCCTCAATTAAAAGCACAGAAATATAAAAGCTATAAATAAACCCAGAAGAAGAAATAACAATGAAAGATGTCAACAAAATATTGGGGGGAAAAAGTAAACACACTGGTAAAGGATAAAGGTTCAATGTTTTTTTCTGCTCACTCCTAAAAAAAGGGTGGAGGACTTAAAAAGCATACACACAGACAAGAGATAACAACATCAAAGTTCGGGAAGGTAGAAAGTAGAAGGAATACATAACTGACTAAGCAGAGCACAGCTGATATCCAAGCCAGCAGTGGGAGAAACCCTAAACAAAGAAAGCTCTTCTGAACCAAAGAACCTAAGAAAGTCTAAGGAATTAGTCACCAGGTAGCTACTAAAGTAGGGTGGCAGATGGGGCTGAAAACAGGAGGATTATTTGAAAGTCCACGGAAGAAGCAGTTAGACCCCACTCTAAGCCCTACACCCACTCCATGACCCCACTCAGACCAGAACTGCCCTTCCTTCCTAACGTTAGAAGGCTGCACATTGGGAGGTCCCCAAATAGTGAAGTAGGAAGACCTTGATCTCACCTCCTCTCACAAAATTTACAATTATGTACAGAACTATTGAAGAAAAAGACCCTGACCCTAACTAACCCTAACCTACCAGAAAAGATCTTCTACAACTACAGATATAAAGAAGGAACCACAATAAGATGGGTAAGAGTGGGGAGTCCCAGTACAGTCACAATTCATGCCCCCGGTTGAGGAACTCACTAACATAAGAATAATTACCATTGCAGAGATTCTCCCCAAGGAGCAAGCGGTCTGAGTCCCACATTGGACTAACCAGCCTGGGGGTCCTATGCCAGGAAGACAAGCCCCCAGAATGTTTGTTTGGCTTTGAAGGCCTGTGGGGCTTACATCTGGGAGCACCAGAGGGCTGTGGGAAATTGAATGGAATCTCTTAAAGGGCACACAAACTCTCATATGTGCCGGGACCTTTAAGGCAGAAGTAGTAATTTCAGAGGAGCCTGGGTCAGAACTACCTGCTGATCTTGAAGAGTCTCCTGGAGAGGCAGAAGGCAACTGGAGTTCACCCTGGGGACATAGATACTTGTGGCAGCCATTTTTGGGAGCTTGTTCTACCACATGGACACTGGTGCAATCACCATTTTGGAATCCTCCCTCTACCACTAGCATGGTGTGTGTGTGTGTGTGTGTGTGTGTGTGTGTGTGTGTGTGTGTGTGTGTGTACACACACACACAAAGGAATACTACTCAGGCCCAAAAGAGAATGAAAATTTTCCATTTGCAACAACATGATGGACCTGGAGGGTATTACACTTAGTGAAATAAATCAGAGAAAGTCAAATACTGTACATTACCACTTATATGTGGAATCTAAAAAAAACACAAATGAATGAATATAACAAAACATAAACAGACTCATAGAGAGAGAGAAAAAATTAGTGGTTACCAGTGGGGAGAGGGAAGGGGGGGCAAGATAGAGGTAGGGGATTAAGAGATATAAACTGCTATGTATAAAATAAATAAGCTATGAAAAGTTGCTGACTAACAATCAATCAACCCATCAATCACCTACAAGAATATGAAGCCAATATTTTACATTTATTTAATTTATTTTTTTGGCTGTGCCATGCGGCATGTGGGATCTTTATTCCCCAACCAGGGATTGAACCCATGACCTCTACATTGGGAGCATGGAGTCTTAACCACTGGACCGCCAGGGAAGCCCAGTAGCCAATATTTTAGGATAAATATAAATGAAGTATAATCTATAAAAAATTTTTATCATACCTGAAACTAATAATATTGTAAATTATACCTCAATTTTAAAAAGTAAAAAAACATTAAAATAAATAAAAATAAAAAGGACTGGACATTAACTTTTTAGAAACAGTGAATCAAAAACATGGTGAACTTTGGTTATCAAAGTCTTTTTTTTTTTTTTTTTTTTTTTTTTTTTGCGGTACGCGGGCCTCTCACTGTTGCGGCCTCTCCCGTTGCAGAGCACAGGCTCCGGACGCGCAGGCTCAGCGGCCATGGCTCACGGGTCCAGCCGCTCCGCCGCAGGCGGGATCTTCCCAGACCGGGGCACGAACCCATGTCCCCTGCATCGGCAGGCGGACTCTCAACCACTGCACCACCAGGGAAGCCCAGTTATCAAAGTCTTTATGAGACACTCCCTCTCCCACCTCTTGAGCCCACTTCCTCACTAAGCTTGAAAAATACTGGCAGCCACAATGGACACTTCCATCAAGTGACTGGTGATCCTTGGCTGTCCCATTCACATCTGAGCATGAGGCACCAAAAAGCCAGAAACTCAGGGTATATGAGTGAGGCTGGTAAACTGGTAGGGCTCAAAGAGGGTCATCAGGAACAAGCTGGGCGCAGCCTTACCCTTTTTTCTATGGAAAGAAACCTCAAGTGTCAATATATAGAGGTTTTTCCCTCCAAAGACACTTAATTTCTCCAGAGAAGCCTCCAATCTCCTGCTGAAAACAAGTTTTCAACTCCTTTGGGTGAGTTACAGGAGTGCAACTGTTGGATCATACGGTAAAAGTATGTTTATTTTATAAGAAACCATCAAACTGTCTTCCAAAGTGGCTGAACCATTCTGCATTCCCACCAGCAATGAGTGAGAATTCCCAATGCTTCATGATCTCTCCAGCATTTGGTGTTGTCAGTGTTTTTGGATTTTGGCCATTCTAACAGGTGTGAGATGGCAACTCATTATCCTAAAAGATACCCCTTTTGGGACTTCCCTGGTGGTCCAGTGGCTAAGACTAGGTACTCCCAATGCAGGGAGCCTGGGTTTGATCCCTGGTCAGGGAACTAGATCCCACATGCCACAGCTAAAGATCCCGCACACTGCAACGAAGATCCCGCACGCCACAACTAAGACCAAATAAATAAATATATATATATTTAAAAGATATATCTTTTGCAAATATTTTCTCCCAGTCTGTAGCTTGTCTTCTAGTTCTCTTAGACAACCTTAGTTTTTTGAAAAGCAAATTTATACACGGAACTAATCTAATATTGAAGAGTTAAAGTTTCCTCGATTTATCTTAAGGATGAATGTTATTAAGCAAATTCAGTTGTTTTGAGTAACAGCTCCTGGCATATTAACAATATTGCTTTCATATTTGTTTAATGCCTACTTCTATTCACACATACTCTACAAAACAGTAACCTCAAAACTATTACAGAGATAACAGGACATTCTACCTGCAATTAAAAAAACAAACTTGCTGACAAATGCTCAGCACAACATTATTTTCAAGACTGATAAGTGTTTAAATAACACTTTATACCCATAAAGTGTTTGTTTGTTTTTTATTTGCGGTATGCGGGCCTCTCACTGTCGTGGCCTCTCCCGTTGCGGAGCACAGGCTCCGGACGTGCAGGCTCAGAGGCCATGGCTCACGGGCCTAGCCGCTCTGCGGCACTTGGGATCTTCCCGGATCGGGCACGAACCCGTGTCCCCTGCATCGGCAGGCGGACTCTCAACCACTGCGCCACCAGGGAAGCCCCCCATAAAGTGTTTTTAAACTCATGTTTGTCATGCAATATGTAAAAGTTTGGGGAACACTGAAATTAAAACTGACAATTTTACATTTGCTTCTTCAACTAACAGTGGAAGAGCAGAGATAATCTTTTCTTGCCGTAGTCATTATTCTACAGCAAGAATTTTCACATTTTCTCCAACACTGGTTTCAAAGGCAGTTGTACAATAAGTGGGGGGAAAAGAATACTTCTTCACAGTAAATTGCCACTTAGTAAATGTATAATAAATAAAGATTTAGGAAAACCACCATTTTGGAAGTTCCCTGGCGGTCCAGTGGTTAGGACTCGGAGCTTTCACTGCTGTGGTCTGGGTTCAATCCCTGGTCAGGGAACTAAGATCCCACAAGCCGTGTGGCGCGGCCAAAAAAAAAAAAAAAAAAAAAATCACAATTTTGCAATCATCACAGGAATAACTGGTTCAAGCAAATCACCAGTAGATGATAAAACCACTGTAAATATACCTTTTGCCAACAAATTTTCACGCAGTCTTCCTGCTAATTGACTTATTAATTACAAAGAGAAGTCAGATGAACACAATCTTAACAAAGTAATCAAAGAAACATACCAACAACTGAAAAACTGACATTACATCCTCTTGACGTGATGTAGGGAGAAGGACATGTCACTTATATAGCTTTTACATTAAAACTGTATAGGGGCTTCCCTGGTGGTGCAGTGGTTAAGAATCCACCTGCCAATGCAGGGGACATGGGTTTGAACCTTGGTCCGGTAAGATCCCACATGCCATGGAGCAACTAAGCCCGTGCGCCACAACTACTGAGCCTGAACTCTAGAACCCGTGAGCCGTAACTACTCTGCCTGTGTGTCCCAACTACTGAAGTCCACGCATCTAGAGCCCATGCTCTGCAACAAGAAAAGCCACCGCAATTAGAAGCCCGCGCACCGCAATGAAGAGTAGCCCCCCGCTCACCGCAAGTAGAGAAAGCCCGCACGCAGCAATGAAGACCCAACGCAGCCAAAAAAAAAAAAAACTGTATAACCCAAATCTAACCATGAGGAAGCAATCAGATGAGCTTATATTGAAAGACAGGGCATTTTACATAATAATGGACTTGTACTCTTCAAAAAAGTCAATCTTATGAGAGAAAAAGTCTGAAGAACTGTTTTAGAATAAAGGCAATAGGAGTATGACAACTAAATACAATGCTTAACCCAGGACTTTTTTTTTAAGTTGCTATAAAGGAGGGTATTGAAACAATTTGGCAACATTTGAAAATTGACTGTACACTACATAACCAGTATTGCATCAATATTAAATTTCCTGAATTTGATACAATTACACTTTGTTCAATGTTCTTTTTTTTTTTTTTTTTTTTGCGGTACGCGGGCCTCTCACTGCTGTGGCCTCTCCCGCTGCGGAGCACAGGCTCCAGACGCACAGGCTCAGCGGCCATGGCTCACGGGCCCAGCCACTCCGCAGCATGTGGGATCCTCCCAGACCGGGGCACAAACCCGCGTCCCCTACATCGGCAGGCGGACTCTCAACCAATGCGCCACCAGGGAAGCCCCTGTTCAATGTTCTTGTCTTAAGAGATACAAGTAACTTTTCTCAAGAGTCCAGAGGAAAAGAAAAAAGTAAGAAATCCTGCGTTGTTCTATTATACAGTATGTGATACATACAGAAAGAAGTAAAGCAATGTGGCCTACAGAGAACAATGTATGAATGTAGGTGAAGAGTATATGAAAGTTGGGGCTTTCATGAGAGTGAAGGAGACAAGGAGTTCAATGCACTGCGCCATGTCAGATATGAGTTCAAAACTCGGAGGACATCCAACAACAATGTGGACTGAACTAATGTTATCAGTCACACCCCACCCCTGCCCACTACAGGTACATAAAAATGCAAATAAGATATGACAATAAAAAGGTTTTGATACGCAGCTAAACCAGAAGGATTGAAACATCCCAGGTTCCAGAAAAAAAGGTAAGTTAAAGCCATAGATATAAGGGAAAATTGATGCCAGGGAGCTGAGGTTTATGGAGAGCAAGGTTAGATTCTTATAATGAACACATGAGAACAAGAGTGGGGTGTGAGGGAATCATACCTCAAGCTTATGGGCAGGTAGAAACCTCCCCTGCAGAAAACCCCAGAGCCAAGTGCTTCTTGATCAGAGGCCAGAAGAATCCTAGAGAAGCAATGAAGAGCTTTGCCATCTATCATGGCAAGGTTGGGAGGTGGGGAAGTTACTCTCAAACCTTCAAAAGAATACATCAGTAAGGTACACAGATATAAGATCCAAAATTACACTACCTACATGGATGGTAAGGAAACAAAAAGCCAAGAAATTAACCTAAAAACTTGTCCAAAACCACTGAAACTCCTAGAAACAGGCAGAAGGAAGCCCGAAGGAGGCCTGAGAAGCTTTCAGACTTGGATCATCAACAGCCTACTGCCAGGCCATTCATAACCCTTCCTTCCAACTTTTAGCTAGATGAACTCAGAATTTAAAAATCTGCAGATTGCACATGGAAATAAAACACCAAGAACTCAAAAGAACAAGACAATGTGAGAGACTACACATCTGAGATAGGAGACTGGGCAAGCTAAGAAGAAATACGCTTATTTATGAACTTGTTAAACACGTTGACTTAGAATGTTAAGGCAGTAGGTTAAAATTTTTTAAAGAATCACTTTATATAGTTTTTCTTAACAGAGTTATAATTCACATACCATAAAATTTACCATTTTAAAGTGTACAATTCAGTGCTTTTTAGTATATTCACAAGGATGTGCAACCATCACCACATTTTTATCACATTGAAAAGAAATCCCACATCTGTTATCCATCACTCCCCTTCCCCTTCTCCCTGTCCTTGGCAACTACTAGGCTTTATTGCTATGGACTTGCTTATTCTGGAAGTTTCACATAAAGGAAATCCTATGTCACCTTTTTGTGACTTGCTTCCTTCACTTAGCATGTTTCAAGGTTCACTCTGTATTTTAGCATGTGTCAGTACTTCATTCCTTTTTATGGCTGAATAATATTCCACTGAATTGGCAGACTACATTTTGTTAATTGACTCATCAAGTGATGGACATCTAAGTTGTCTCCACTTTTTGGCTACTGTGAATAATATTCCTGAGAACACTCATGGGTAAGTTTTGGCGTTAACATATGATTCTCTTGGGTATATACCTACAAATGAAATTGCTGGATCATATGGTGATTCAACATTTAATTTTTTTGAGGAACTGCCAAACTGTTTTCCAAGGCAGCCATGCCATTTTACATTTGGTAATGGCTTAATTTAAGATTAGGGTATATAATGAGTACGGAGATGACAGACATTATGAATGGGTCTTTTTTTTTTTTCTTTTTTCTCCAAGTATTTCCTTGTTACTCCTTTCCCTTTTAATCCATAATATACAACCCAGATAAATAGGCTAATGCTGTATTCTTTAAGGTTTTTTTTTAATTTACAAAAACAATGGATAGTTCTTCTCTCAGAAGACAAATGTAGTTGTAATTTGTATGACTTCAAGCTAATTTTAAAAAGTTTTTATTATGAAAAATTTTACACATCACTCAGCTTCAACAGTGTAGAATAAGGTCTGCCCTTAGCCTCTGCCAGAAACACAGGTAATTTCTCCCTGGAAGAAAATGTTGTCCTAACCCATAAATTATCTCTATAATTTTTCATATACAATTTCTGGCACATGTTAAAGTAAACCAGGCACTCAAGGAGACAAACACAAATGATCAAAATCCAAAAGATATTAGAAACACATTAACAGTTATCAGACACAGACCTTAAAATTACTATGCTTAATATGTTCAATTAAATGAAGCACAAAATTGAGAATTTGGACAGAGAACAAAAATGTATAAAAAGTAGGTAAGTATGATCCAGCCAGATTAGTAGGGAAACATAAAAGTGAGCAAAAGAGAATAACAGTAGATTATAGTAGGGAGTCAATGCAGATTCTTCTATAGGTAAAAATTTAGGGACATTAATCTGAATATAGAGAGGGGGAGATGAAATAAAGGGATTAGAGGCAGGAAGACCAGCTAGGAAGCCATTTCAGTAATCCAGATGAGAGTTGGTGATAGCACTGGATTAAGGTGAGGCAGTCAATAAAGGAAGGAAAGAGCAAATATTTTCAAAGAAACAACTGAATAATTTGGCAAGAGATTATACAAAAATGACCCCAGATAATATCTCCAGCCCCTAAAACTGGGAAAAGTTAATTAACATCAATTATTGAAAAAATAATTATGTTTTCCAATTTTTAACAGTTTTTAAATGTTCTGGATTCAGGCTTAAAAGCTGAGTATGGCAAATCAGGAACAGTTAATAAGAAAAAACAGTTAAGGGAGTTCCCGGCGGTCCAATGGTTAGGACTCTGCGATTCAACTGCAGGGCGCACAGGTTCAATCCCTGATCAGGAACTGAGATCCCGAAAGTTGGGTGGTGCAGCCATAAAACAACCCCACCCCCCAAAAAAAACCAGTTAGGTACAAGTTCAAGGGTAAAGAGAACAAAACTGTAATTTCCCTACTTTCTAGGCATCAGAATTAGTAAATCATAAAGATCTTTTTTTCCATTTAGAAAGTTCTTTGTAGACAAATGAGAAACAGAATGGAAAAGTTTAAACAACTGAAATAGTCTTCTACCAAAAGAGTTACAAAGAAAGTCTGAAAATAAAGAAGAAAGCAGAGATACACTCACTTGGGCGGGAGGGGGGAAAGAGGAAGAAAAAAGAAAGAGGGCTTCCCTGGTGGCACAGTGGTTGAGTCTGCCTGCTGATGCAGGGGACATGGGTTCGTGCCCCGGTCCGGGAAGATCCCACATGCCGTGGAGCGGCTGGGCCTGTGAGCCATGGCCGCTGGGCCTGTGCATTCGGAGCCTGTGCTCCGCAAAAAAAAGAAAAAGAAAAAGAAAAGAAAAAGAAAGCAGGGCCTTCCCTGGTGGTGCAGTGGTTAAGAATCCGCTTGCCAATAGAGGGGACACAGGGTCGAGCCCTGGTCTGGGAAGATACCGCATGCCGTGGAGCAGCTAAGCCCATGCACCACAACTTCTGAGCCTGCTCTCTCGAGCCCGCGAGCCACAAATACTGAAGCCCACGTGCCACAACTGCTGAAGTCTGCGCGCATAGCGCCTGTGCTACGCAACAAGAGAAGCCACCACAATGAGAAGCCCGCTCACTGCAACGACGAGTAGCCCCCGCTCGCAGCAACTAGAGAAAGCCCGCGCGCAATGAAGACCCGACGCAGCCAAAAATAAAATAAATACATTTAAAAAAAAGAAAAAGAAAGCAGAAGTGTCGATATTTATGACAATTCCAGACCAGAAGTGATGAAATGAGATTAAAAGGGACATTCAGTAACGATAATCTCTGAAAATATGATAGCCATAAACCTTTACATGTAACCAATATAGCAATAAAATACATAAAGCAAAAATTCCTAGAGATACTAGGAGAGCTTGATAAAACCAAAACTATACCTGAAGATTCAACATACCTCTTTGATATATCAAGTAGATATAAAAAATTTTTGAGGATCTGAATAATAAAAACAAGTCATTCATATATATATATATATATATATATATATATATATATATGGTGGCATATAGTGCGAGTCACTCAATCTTTCTGTACTTTAGATTCCTTTCTCATAGGGTTGTGGTGAGGATTAAATGAGATAGTTCCTATAAAGAGTACTTGCCACATATGAGATCCTCAATAAAGCTCTTAGCTATCTAACTCTACCTTTCACATTATTCTCTTAGGTTCAAGGGACACCACAAACTGATCATGTTCTTGACCATTAAAAAAATTTTTTTCCAAGATGTTATTGCCCATAATTCAATAAACTAGAAACATAATAAAAAGTTAACCGTGTATACACTAGGAAGCTTTTTATAATAAACATTGAAATAAAAACCAGTTACAAACGATCTAGAAATTAACAAAATGAAGAATATTGGACAACAAATGAGACACAAAAAAAGAAGAATTCAGAGGAAAACTTATAGTCTTTATAATTTAAAAAAAAATCTCAAATAAGTATGCAATTTAAGAAACCAAAAAGTAAAGTAAACCAAAAGAAAATGGGAAGTGGGAATAAAGATAAAAGACAAAAGCTGTGCTTGATTAACTAAGGAACAATTTAAAAACCAGTCTAAAGAATACATAAGGCCAATATCCGATTTCTTGAAAATTCCAACAGAAATAGATTAAAGCATAAAAACACCCTTAAGCTTATATTTAAAACAGGGCATTTAAACCTCCACAAGTATTTCTCTACATAATCTCTCCTAATGACATAATAGCTGTGGGCAATACAGGAGGAAGGTGAGGGTGGCGACAAACCACCCTGGAAAGCCTGGAAAGAATAATATGATTTTTAACTCTATTTCTTTCATATTTGTATGAATCAAAAGTCAACAGTGAAAACAGTATCTTCCAAAATAAGAATACTGGGTTATCACTTCTATACATTCTTTATTTACCTTTATTTTTACTAAGATACTGTTGACAGACTGTGCATGTTGAGTTGTTTTTCTATGTAGTGGTGATTCACAATCTTCTCCCTTCTCTTGTAACCAAGGGCATATGGGGGACACCAACAGGGCAAAAGCAAATTTCTTGTGCCACCTATACTGGTATTTAGAGGCTTTCTCTAACAAACTGGCTCACATTTACTCTACAGTTAAAAACAATTATTTAAAATTAATTTTACATCCTCTTAAGGGATTTAAAATCTGTTTAAAGATTCCAAACTAATTTTACACCCCTTTAAGGATTTTAAATCGTTAAGATTTAAAACCCAAACTTCAAGTTGTTGCTGTTTTTTTTTTTTTTTTTTTTGGTGGGGGGGGTACGGCATGCACCACTCAGCATGCAGAATCATAGTTCCCTGACCAGGGATCAAACCTGTGACCCTCTGCGGTGGAAGCGTGGAGTCTTAACCACTGGACTTTGAGGAATTCCCAAGAAAAGTTTCTTTTTCCCCTTGGTCATAGAGGTCTAGTTAGCTTCCTCTGCATTCTCCCTTTGCATACACTGCCTTTATCCTGTCAGGGACTGCCTGCAGTTTTTTGGGTTTTTTTTTGCTGTACTCGCGGGCCTCTCACTGCTGCGGCCCCTCCCGTTGCGGAGCACAGGCTCCAGATGCACAGGCCCAGCGGCCACAGCCCACGGGCCCAGCCGCTCCGCGACACGTGGGATCCTCCCGGACCGGGGCACGAACCCCTGCCCCCTGCACCGGCAGGCGGACTCCCAACCACTGCACCACCAGGGAAGCCCCACCTGCAGTTTTTACTGCTCTCCACAACTTGACAAAGAGGAGGCAAGGACCAGTAACCCCGTGCACCCTCTCTTCTCTTAAATCCATGCATGAAAAAATGAGGCCCTATGGAAATTTATTTTACTCAACACCCCAAGTTGGAAATTACTTCTAAATTATCCACATATAAAGTTTAGGCAAGCTTTTTCCAAGAAGAAACTTTTAGTAAAGTATACATATTTTAAGACTCTAAAGTCAACATACAAGCCAAAAAAATCTTAAGCAATACAGTAGTTCAAATATTAGCTGAATAGCCTGCATTTCTTACTCAGTGAGTTTCTATACTTTTCTTCCATTAAAAAATAAAACCAGGGACTTCCCTGATGGTCCAGTGGTTAAGATTCCTCGCTCCCAATGCAGGGGGCCTGGGTTCGATCCCTGGTCAGGGAACTAGATCGTGCATGCTGCAACTAAAGATCCTGCAGGCGGCAATGAAGATCCTGCGTGCTGCAGCTAATACCCAGTGCGGCCAAATAAATAAAGTTATTTTAATTTTTAATATTCATTTTTGGCTGTGTTGGGTCTTTGTTGCTGCGCGTGGTCTATCGCTTGTTGTGGTGAGCGGGAGCTACTCTTCATTGCGGTGCCCGGGCTTCTCACTGCAGTGGCTTCTCTTGTTGCGGAGCACGGGCTCTAGGCACGCGGGCTTCAGTAGTTGCAGCATGCAGGCTCAGTAGTTGTGGCTCATGGGCTCTAGAGCACAGGCTCACTAGTTGTGACGCATGGGCTTAGTTGCTCCACGGCATGTGGGATGTTCCCGGACCAGGGATCAAACCCATGTCCCCTGCATTGGCAGGCGAATTCTTAACCACTGTGTCACCAGGGAAGTCCCATAAATAAATATTTTTTTAAATAAATAAAAACAGGACTTCCCTGGTGGCGTAGTGGTTGAGAGTCCGCCTGCCGATGCAGGGGACACGGGTTCGTGCCCTGGTCCAGGAAGATCCCACATGCCGCAGAGAAGCTGGGCTCGTGAGCCATGGCCGCTGAGCCTGCGCGTCAGGAGCCTGTGCTCCGCAACGGAAGAGGCCACAACAGTGAGGGGCCCGCGTACCAAAAAAATAATTTTAAAAAACCAAAAACCAAAAAACTTAATCTGAATAATAAAGGGTCATAGAGTGAGGAATGTAGTGCTCCAACCACAGTGTTATGAATGTCATTTTCATCTCTTCTATAATAATGTAAAAAGTGTTTAAAAAGTAAACATTTTAGGGATTTCCAAGCATTACTAAGATTAAATAAGTTCCCTCCAGATAAAAATTCCAAAATAAATAACTTCCACTCCGAATGGAACAAAATGTAATTGCAGAGCTTTGGTAATGAACCTTATCAAGTGACAGCAATAAGTTCTATAGCGGTTGCACTTTCTGATTAGTCAAAATTATCTTTGAAAACTCACTCATGTAGTAGGACTCATGTCTTTGGAAGCTCAATGTTAATGTCTTAGGCTTCTTTTTGCATTTAGGCTATGGACACCCTGCTCTGAGTCATGGAGGTCATAAGCTGATGCAGCTGGGTGGATGCAAGCAGGAAAGACAATGGAAAAAAAGAGATTGCTTGCCCCCACCTCCATACGGTACAATTCCAGTACGCGTATATGGCAGGACTGAATTGTGTCCAGCTGATTTTTAGTCCTTAAATAAAACAATATTATTTGGAGTATTTAGTAGCTGAAGATCTGCAGTTTTTGATCTGCAGTTTCCACTTGAGGGAAAAAAATACAAATAATAGGAACTGTTAGGTGTAAGTAAAGAAATAGCAATTTTTATGAAATGTAAATCTCAAAAGTTGCCATAGCCGTCTTAACTTCCGACCCAAAGGGGTACAATTTGAAAACAGCAGGAGAATTAACTATATGCATTTTACTACACAGATCAATATATATGACCTTTGCTTCATCACTTATTCATCATCCCCTGGGTATGAAAAATATTAACTCAGGATTCCCTTCCACAAGCACTTACAAGACTTCTGCTCGGCTGAAAAATGGAGTTGAAAGAAACAAACAAAAACATATAATTTAATTGGAGCCATGATATCCACACATGAAAGGACTAACACATAAAACAACACACAATAACCTGGAGTTAATTTAGTGTAAAGAAAAGACCTGTTGTTTCTTATTATTGCACATCTCCCATTGAAGGTGTTCAATAAATTCTACCACCTTAGGAGATGACTTTTAAAGTAAGTGTAATGAAAAAATAGGCACTTTTGTCCTTTAAATATTCGTTCATTCACATCCATTCCCCCGCCCTCCACCCCTCTCTCTCTGGCTGTGGGATGGCCAGAGAGGAAGGAATACTAAAAGTGAAACGCTACACTGAATTGACCAGAAAAACTTAGTAAATAACTGAGTGAGAAAGTGAAAACTGAGATGAGTTAGTGATGAATCCAAGAAGGTGCTTAGCCACTTACCCAGAGATTTACTTAATGAGAATGGATCGCAGGTTTCCACAGGTCATTCCACTGCCAGTAAGAGAGTCGTGAACCTTGGGTCCCTTTTTGCACTAGTCAACAGTCACCCTCACCTACACGCGGAGTACATATTTGGCACTCAACAAATCTTGATTGAATGAGAACCTATCTCATTCATACTGGTACCCAACCACAGAGTTATGGGCCCACAAATTCCTTCCAAAATGCCTTTAACCCAAAGAGCTGAGAAAGCAGAGTCGAAAGCTCTGGGCATCTCTGTAAGGACTGGGAATGATCAAGGGCCAATGAAGCCTACAGTAACCCGACTTCCCAAAGAAAGCTTAGGGGACTGACCTACAGCTAATAGGCTTCGGCTTCGCCAGGACGTACCCGACAGGCCGCAGGCCGCAGGTCCACAGCCTCCCACCCGGGGGCGCTGAGAGATCCGGGGGTATCCCCCCTAAAGTTAGTACCTGTGAAGCTGCGACACAGAGAGTGGCTCGGGACTCTCATTACGGAGGCCGGGGCCTGGGGCCGGCCAGCTGCGCCTCCTGGCTGAGAGCTCCGCGCTCCGGAGCTGCTCTGACAGCACGGGTCGCAGATAATACCTCACGCCTCACGAGCCTCGTGGCTCGCAGGCCCCGGGAGTTTCGTTCCCAAGACTGCGCGAGTTGTCGCACTCACGTCTACAGGCGCTCTTCAGGGCTTCCCTCACAGCTCAAGTGATCACTCCTGCCTTCAGCCCAGCAGCCGATCCCTTCCCGGCGCCGCCATCGTTACTGTTTGTTTTCATCCGCTTCGGTGACGGCGGTGGGAGGAAGAGGGCTATGGGGGAAATACAGCTATCTAACCTCAGCCGCCCTTTCGGCACAGTATGGATGACCTTCTTAATCTCTTTCCTCTTTGACGTTCCCATAAAAACTGGTTTCCTTACCATGTAAGTCTGATTCACCAATCTCTTCAAGCGTCTCAGAAAACAAAGGCGTAAAGAGGCGGTCTTTGAAAGAGCGTGAACCTTTGGGCCGTGTGTGGAATGTGCGCCGACGAATCGCAGGTGGCGGCGGCAGCTGCAGTGAGGACACGGCTTGGGGCGGGCGGTGACGCGAGAGGGCGGTGCCTACAGAGAGCGCCGTGGCGGCTTGTGCTCGGTCGCCGGTTCCGGAGGAGGGCCGGACCCGGCTGGGTGGGTGGGAAGTGCGGCTGGTAATCTGGCAGCCGCCGAGAGGTGGGTGAGCGGCCTCGGCTGACTTTGAGTGGCCGGGGCAATCACACTTCCGTATTCATTTCTAAGACATCTTTTTAAAAGCCTTAGAGGTGGAGTGTCCTCTCAGCCCTAGATCTTCCAGCCTCTTCTTTTGCGCCTTCCTTCCAACCTATCTGGTCTTCCCTACTTCCTTGCCCTCAGCCTCACGATTTGGATTTCTTGGGGTGAGAGGAAACGCTTTTGTTACAACACAGAATCTCCCGTCTACCAGCCTGGGTCGTGGGCGGTGTTTTGCCCCTTCTTCCCTTGTTAGACTAGTTTGAACAACGACACTCCCCCCTCCCCACCCCCATCTCTTACCCCTTACTTATCAGGTGGAGCCAGAGGGCTTTGGGTAATGAATCCTGCCGTGACTAATCCCTGTCCTGGGTAGCTATGACTTACGTCAGCTGCTTCGTGGCCTGTATAGTTAGGAGCAGACCTCTTTTACTTTGTGGATAATTATGCCATCACCTCCATTAATCTTTTGTTCTTCCCAATGCAAATGCCAGGCATTAAATGAGCCACCAAAATTCAGCTCCCATTCTCCTTCATACCAAAGCAAGCCTGTTGTATTGCCATGAGTTAGTGGAGAAAAACCGAGTTACAGTTATAGCACCTTTTTTTTTTTTTTTTGGTACGCGGGCCTCTCCCTGTTGTGGCCTCTCCCGCTGCGGAGCACAGGCTCCGGACGCGCAGGCTCAGCGGCCATGGCTCACGGGCCCAGCCGCTCCGCCACATGCGGGATCTTCCCGGACCGGGGCACGAACCCGCGTCCCCTGCATCTGCAGGTGGACCCTCAACCACTGCGCCACCAGGGAAGCCCTGATGTGGATGATTTTTAAGGTCTTTATTGAATTTGTTACAATACTGCTTCTGTTTTTTTTTGTTTTTTTTTTTTATGTTTTTGGTTTTTTGGCCGCAAGGCATGTCGGATCTTAGCTCCTCCACCAGGGATCAAATCCGCACCCCCTGCCTTGGAAGGCGAAGTCGTAACCACTGGATCGCCAGGGAAGCCCCTGAATCACTTTAAAGTCTTTGGTAGGTTTCTAATGTTTTTTGTTTTTTTCTTTAACCTTTACAGAGAGAAGATTATAAATGCCAGAGCCATTTAAATGATGGTTAGCTGTTGAATTCTGACACTTCCTTAAATACCTTCTTGCACCAACATCTTCAGTGGGAAGAGTTCAGGAAAAGTAGCAGAGGGAAGGAGAGACAACAGTTACATGTACCATGGCTATACCAATAACAGTACTTGACTGTGATCTCTTGCTATATGGCCGAGGTCACCGCACATTGGACCGCTTTAAGCTGGATGATGTGACAGATGAATACTTGATGTCCATGTATGGGTTTCCTCGACAGTTCATTTATTACTTGGTGGAGCTCTTGGGGGCCAGTCTTTCTAGACCTACTCAGAGATCCAGGGCTATTAGCCCAGAGACACAGATCCTTGCAGCACTGGGCTTCTATACCTCAGGTTCCTTCCAGACTCGGATGGGAGATACTATTGGAATCAGTCAGGCATCTATGAGTCGATGTGTTGCCAATGTCACCGAAGCACTTGTGGAAAGAGCTTCGCAGTTCATCCGCTTTCCAGCTGATGACGCCTCCGTGCAGGCTCTGAAGGATGAATTCTATGGGTTGGCAGGGATGCCAGGGGTCATAGGGGTGGTTGACTGTATCCATGTGGCAATCAAGGCACCAAATGCTGAAGACCTTTCCTATGTGAACCGCAAAGGTCTTCATTCTTTAAACTGCCTCATGGTGTGTGACATCAGAGGGGCACTGATGACTGTGGAGACAAACTGGCCGGGGAGCCTCCAGGACTGTGCTGTGCTGCAGCAGTCTTCTCTCAGCAGTCAGTTCGAAGCTGGGATGCACAAAGAGAGCTGGCTGCTTGGTAAGTCTGCAGGTGTAAATGCTTCATTTTTGAAACTATAAAAAAAGTTTGGGCAGAGTAGAATGAAATATAGGGGTCTATAGACCTGAGACTCAGTCCTGTTCTGTTTTAAGCACGACCTCAGATGAGAGCTCTCTGAGCCTTAATTTTTTTTTTTTAAGCCTTTATTGAATTTGTTACAGTATTGCCTCTGTTTCATGTTTTGGGTTTTTGGCCTCTAGGCATGTGAGATCTTAGCTCCCTGACCAGGGATGTAACCTGCACCCTCTGTATTAGAAGGTAGAGTCTTAACCACTGGACCACCACGGAAATCCCCAGCCTTAATTTTTTTAAATCAACATTTAAAGGACACTTGTTAACATTTAAAAACATACAATTTGACCCAGCTCTTCTTGGAGGTACATGTTCAGAAATATGTAAAACAAAATTACAGGCATTTGCATTGCAGCAGTGTTTTGTACTCACAAACAACAATAGCAACGACAACCCTACAAAAGCATTCCCCTTAAATATAGCCAAGATACTTATCAATGCAGATCTGGTTAAATATAGTACATCCATACAATTGAGCCTTAATTTTTATCATCTGTAAAATGGTGAAAATAATGCTAAGGGCAGTAATACCTATTGTTAGGATTAGGGAATATATATGAAAGTTCACTCTAAAGTATTGTGAAAATGTATTATTTTTGCCATTGGTGATTGTCACCATGATATCTGTATGAAAATGATAGTAGACAGTGCATTTATTCAGTTCTTATGGAAACTCACTTCATAGATCTGTTTGCCTGAGTGCCCTCGGAAAGCCTGGCTTAATGATCTGAGTAGGACAAAAACCTATTCAGTATTGAGCAGTGCAAATTGATGTAACTGTAGAGCTGGGAGGAATACAGTTAGTTAACAGTGATAAAACCCTCGAGCCTGGCAGCTTTTTTGTTGTCTTTTTTTTTTTTAAAAAAAGAACCATTCTATGTAAGCAATAGGACAAGGGTTATCTTGTACACAACATGTTATGTGGGAGATGAAGGCACATTAAGGATTGGAAGACCTCTCTTTAAGGCCACTAATCATGTCTGCACTGCACATGTTCATAACACAGTGTTTTACATGTAATAAACACTCAGGAATTTTTCTCTTTAATGTGCTGATTGGCAGTTAAAGAAAAACCTCCCCTTGGGACTTCCCTGGCGGTCCAGTGGTTAAAACTGCACGCTTCCACTGCAGGGGGCACAGGTTTGATCCCTAGTCAGGGAACTAAGATCGCACACGCCACACGGGGCAGCCAAAAATAAAGAACCCTCCCACCCCTGCCCACTGTTCCAGGTGAGGAGAAGAGACTGCTGTCACACTGATTGGTTTAGAGCTGCCAGGGTACCATGAGTAGCATCTTGGAACTTAACTGATTTTCTTCAGTTGTTGCTTCTTTTTTTTTTTTTTTTTTTTTGCGGTACGCCGGCCTCTCACTGTTGTGGCCTCTCCCGTTGCGGAGCACAGGCTCTGGACGCACAGGCTCAGCGGCCATGGCTCACGGGCCCAGCCGCTCCACGGCATGTGGGATCTTCCCGGACCTGGGCACGAACCCATGTCCCCTGCATCGACAGGCGGACTCTCAACCATTGCACCACCAGGGAAGCCCCCAGTTGTTTCTTCTACACACTGTTGTCAGTGCCCCACCTTCTAGTTACCCTAGTGGAAAGTTGTCTTAATCCCACCTTTTGCCTACTCTGAATTTTCAAATTCCATTTTCATACGACTCACACCAAGAAGTGAAGGGAAGACTGTTTGCAAGTGTCTCATCCAACTACTTCTTCAACAGCTGGGGAAGTACTTGGGTTCCAAGCTGATTTCTTATGAAATCACTTTGGTACCCTAACTCTAAAGCCAGCTAAGGGGACTTCCCTGGTGGCGCAGTGGTTAAGAATCCGCCTGCCAATGCAGGAGACACGGGTTCGAGCCCTGGTCCGGGAAGATCCCACATGCCGCGGAGCGACTAAACCCGTATGCCACAACTACTGAGCCTGCACTCTAAAGCCCGCGAGCCACAACTACCGAGCCTGCATGCTGCAACTACTGAAGCCTACACGCCTAGAGCCCATGCTCTGCAAACAGAAGCCACTGCAATGAGAAGCCCTCGTACTGCAACGAAGAGTAGCTCCCGCTTGCCGCAAATAGAGAAAGCTTGCGCGCAGCAATGAAAACCCAACGCAGCCAAAACAAAAAAAGAAAAAAAAAAAGAAGATGGTTGATTTTATCTTAAGAATACCATCAGATTTGTAGAATGGTACTAGATTTGCCAAACCTAGAACTAGCTGTGATTCCCCCTTGTTTTTTTGGTTTGTTTGTTTAGCATATTTTCATCTTGGGTGTCATCCCTTCATGTCCTCATTCTCGTATGCCCCTTCAGAGGGCATCACCTAATTCCTCTTCTCTAAATGTACCTGCTCCTACAAACAATTCAGCCTGAGTTATTTCTTCAGCCCTTGGGCTAGTCTTGTTAAGCAGCTTTGGGTAAGATCTGCCAGAATGTCTCTTGGATGACTGATCATGTAAGCAATTGTAGTCTGTTTAGGAATTCTGTTCCTAATCCCCTCCTGAGTGTCTGTCTGCCAGTGGTGCTTGGATTATAACCAGTTAATGATGATGCAGCATTTTATAAGAGGTCTACATTAACTAGCTTGTCTTGTATGTCTTCCCAATTAAGGCTCATACTGTTTCTTAAGAGACGTTTAACAAATATCTAGTATCTCTTTGTTTTGCTAGTCATCTTAAATGTTTTTCTTATTCTCTTTTACAGCATTATACCATTGTTTTAGTGACTTTGAGTCTGACATTATTAGCATTTAGTGACTAGCTCCTTCCTCTTCCTGTGCCTAACATATCAAAGGATGGGTGACGTTTATTTTTATTTTCTCACTTGTAAAATAAGGTCAGTAGTATCTGCCTAGTGGAGTTGGGATTGGACAAGTCATAGATATTATTTTCATTATTATTTACAACATCAGTTTCTAAAATTCAGTATTTAGTAGGGATGAGTTCAATTAAAATAGGTTGTACTTAGGAGGAAAAAAGTCAGCTAAATATACAATTTGAAAATTTTGTGAGCCATCTCAGATATTTAAAGTTAATCCAGTATACCTAAAACTAATACAATGTTATATGTCAATATCATTCAAAATAAAGTTGGGACTTCCTTGGTGGCACAGCGGTTAAGGATCCGCCTGCCGACACAGGGGACACAGGTTCGAGCCCTGGTCTGGGAAGATCCCACATGCTGCGGAGCAACTAAACCCATGTACCACAACCACTGAGCCCACGTGCCACAACTACTGAAGCCCGCATGCCTAGAGCATGTGCTCCACAACAAGAGAAGCCACTGCAGTGAAAAGCCCATGCACCGCAACAAAGAGTAGCAGCCAAAAATAAATAAATAAATTTATTTTAAAAATAAAATAAAGCTAACCCATGGGGAATTCCCTGGCAACCCAGTAGTTAATACTTGGCTCTTTCACTGCCACAGGCCAGGATTCAATCCCTGGTCAGGGAACCAAGACCCCAGAAGCCGCATGGTGTGGCCAAAAAGAAAAAAAAGAAATGTAAGCTCCTAAAAGAGAGGAGTGCTATATGTTTGGAACAGTGCCTAGCACTCTCTGAACAATCCATAACTATTTACTGAAATTGATGGTGGGTGAGGAACACAGCAACTATACAGGTTGGTATTCCTCAGGTCTATTTGTCTCAAATTTCTAAGGGGTTGTTCCTCTGAGACATTTCATCTTCTAGATTTAGTGAGTCAGGACAATTAAACATTATAGAAACACTGCACTATTGTAATGGGACATTGCACCCCAGTTTTGTTTTGGTTTTAGCACTTCCCAGGATTATTCCATAAAGAAGTCACTTAAGGGAAATGCCTTGTGTATATTATTTTAATTGACTTCTGATTTTATTTCTTTATCCCTATTACTACTTGCATCATTATATTTATGGTCTCCTTGTTAATGTGAAATTCTACCTGTTCCTCTATTACAAAGGCGTGGTTCTAATGAATGTAATATCTAGGAAGGCAGAACACCTGAGTTCTCATCTCTGCTGGGAGTTTTCTCTTATTCTTCTTAGCACTGGGAGATTGAATGATTATTGTCTATGAAATACTCTGAAATTCCTAGGTAGTGCTTTCAAACCTGACATTTTAATGGTAAAGTCGGAGATTTTTCCTCACAAGTGTTTTGAGGTCTCCTGGCAGAATTCTCTTCTTCTCTCTTGCACTCTTGCTCTTTAGAGATTTTGAAGATTGGCTTGCTATGTGATAGTTTCTATTAACCTTTTTTATTTTAAATTTATTTTATTTATTTTTGGCTGCGTTGGGTCTTCCTTGCTGCGTGCGTGCTTTCTCTAGTTGCGGCGAGCAGGGCCTACTCTTCATTGTGGTGCATGGGCTTCTCATTGCGGTGGCTTCTCTTGTTGCGGAGCACAGGCTCTAGGCACGCGGGCGTCCATAGTTGTGGCTCGCAGGCTCTAGAGTGTAGGCTCAGTAGTTGTGGCGCACAGGCTTCGTTGCTCCGTGGCGTGTGGGAACTTCCCGGACCAGGGCTTGAACCCTTGTCCCCTGCATTGGCAGGCGGATTCTTAACCACTGTGCCACCAAGGAAGCCATATTAACTTTTTCTTAAAGAACAATATCTCTGAATTCAGAAAATCCTGGAATTCCCTGGAGGTCCAGTGGTTGGGACTCCACGCTTCCACTGCCGGGAGCCCGGGTTCGATCCCTGGTCAGGGAACTAGGATCCCACAAGCAGTGCATCGCGGCCAAAAAAAGAAAATCCAGGAATTTCATTTCCTCCAGTGCCTTCACCGCTGTCCTACATTCTTTCAGACTTAGCTTTCTTTAGCCGGGTCAGCTTTTCTCTGTTGGTTTTAACCAAGGGTATTCCCAGCCAAGACTCACTCTGGTCTTCCTGCTCATGACTAGCTATGGGCTCTTTATCACAGCATTTCCCTCTTCATTTCCCTGGTGTGCTTTGGCTCCGGAAGCTGTTGCATTTTCTTGTCCATTCTCTGTACATGCTCCTGGATTTTCCTTTTTGTTTGTATTCCAGTTATAAACATCTGTGATGTCTTTGGGCCTTCCCCACAGGTGACAGTTCCTTCTTTCTCCGCACCTGGCTTATGACCCCACTGCACATTCCTGAAACTCCAGCCGAATATCGCTATAATATGGCCCATTCTGCAACTCACAGTGTGATTGAGAAGACTTTCCGAACCCTCTGCTCCCGATTCCGCTGCCTGGATGGATCCAAGGGGGCACTGCAGTACTCACCGGAGAAGTCCAGCCACATCATCTTGGCCTGCTGCGTCCTCCACAACATCTCCCTGGAGCATGGGATGGATGTCTGGTCCTCTCCAGGAACGGGACCCGTGGAACAGCCTCCTGAAGAAGAGTATGAGCACATGGAGTCCTTGGACCTAGAGGCTGACCGTATCCGTCAGGAGTTGATGCTCACTCACTTCAGCTAATGTGGAAGGTGGGAAGCGGGGAGGCTTTCCAGAAGGAGCTGTGACAAACTTTCCCTCTCACCACCCCCTACACAGTTCCATCATCTAGCATAACTGAGCGTGTGGACACTTGTCACAAACTGACATTTAATCTGCGTGTTTTAGAAAGGTTGAGGCTAGGCCAGAATATCTCGATTCATTTGCAAGTTTATTAACTAAACCAAAACCTCCGAGACAACAGTTCTCTACTATCCATTGAACACCAGGTTAGCACCACTCACTCATTTGAAAGTTCTTGGTTGCAGACGTTTATATCGTGCTTACAAAATCAAAGCAGTTGATCTAGAGATTTCAAAAGAAAACAATATTTGTCCTGAAAGATTTGGATGGCATTTTAGCTTTTCTACTTTACTACCTATATAGGCATAATCTGAGGCAAGTGTGAAGAGTAAATTTCAGTTGGGAAATGGTCTTCTGACATAAATAAATGGCTACTAATGTGATTTTTCAGCTTTGTGTTTTTAAGAGGAGGTTAAGGACAGTCCAAAACCTCCATCTTAATTCTGTCTGTAATAACTGAGCTGTGACTTGGACCTAGTTCCCAGGGAGAACATCTAGACTCCAATCTCTTACTTCCAACCCTGAGTAGGAGCTAAAGGCTAAATGGGTTTAAGAATTCAATCAGCTTAAAGAAGACAAGTCAAATAGAGACAAAATAGCAAGCTTACACTTTACAGGGGATCTAAAGACCCTGATAGATTGATGGGCAAAGGAAATTCACCCAGGTTTAGACAGTCCACATCTAAATAGATCACATTTCTTATGATCATGATGTTAGGATGTCTTTTGGGCCATTCTGCTTTGAAGTTCCTTGTTCAGAAAGAAAGTTTAGGGGATACAGAAGACGTATTAAAAAGGATAGGTAAGGGCTTCCCTGGTGGCGCAGTGGTTGAGAGTCTGCCTGCCGATGCAGGGGACACAGGTTCGAGCCCTAGTCCGGGAAGATCCCACATGCTGCAGAGCGGCTAGGCCCGTGATCCATGGCCGCTGAGCCTGCACCTCCGGAACCTGTGCTCTGCAACGGGAGAGGCCACAGCAGTGGGAGGCCCGCGTACCGCAAAAAAAAAAAAAAAAAGGAGAAGTAAAAGGAATATAATTTCTTGGTTTGAAATGAATTTTGGAGTTAGACCTACTTGAATATCTTCTGTGCAAAGTGATGGACAGAATTTCTCAGGAAATAAATAATCCTCCACCAAGTCTTATTCTAAAATTATACTGATATAAAAATAACCTGATTGGAATAATGAAAGTGTGAATTAGGTTCACACATTGGTGCCTTTGCTGGGACAAAATAGAGACTTTCCTGAGGATTGTTTTGTTCCCAGTTTCTCAGCCACTCACCCGTGTGATCCCTCTGAATTGTCCTCATGGATCATTTCCTACCTGCCTTTGGCAGTGTTAATCTGGTGATTTTCAAAGTAAAGAAATGAACAGCTGATGACCAAAGAAATGTGGAAATAAATTGAAGATGACTCATCCACAAGATTAAGAACAATTATGGATTATTATCTGCTGTTTATTTCTACTCCAAATGCTATTTTCCATCATCGTCCTGCTCTGTAAGGAGTGGGTCCATTTGGCAGGAGGTTGAGCTTAACAAATGCAGTGATATTTCTGAGATGGGAGTGGACAATGAAGGGGTGACTGGAAACTTTTGTTCTATTTATTATGCAATAGAGGTGCCCTGTTATGTTTTTTTTCTTTGTAAAGTTTAACCTGTGTCCCAAGCTTGCTTTGTCTCCCTGATAAGGCAATATTTTTTTTTTTAAGGCAATATTTTAACTCTCACAGTCTTTCCAAGTTTCCTGAGATGGGTATTTTTCCCTCTAAAGTTTTGGTTCTATTATGAGTATTGCATGAGGAAAGGCATACTGCCACCCGTGCATCTTAAGAGGCAAGGTGGAGTATAATCTTGGAAAGTGCCTAGCATTTTAGCTTTAGAAAACCACATTAAAGGAAAATTGGGATTTTCACAACTTAACTCATTAGATGGTGACATGAAGCCTCAGTGGGAGGGACAGTCTGGGGGAGAATAGCAATTTCAAGCCTATTATTTGCACACCAAAGATAATTTCTAAGTGCTGAACAGACTGAGCATTGGCTGGAAGTGTTTTTCCCTGGGAGCATTTTATTTCCTAATTCCACAGAGTAACTGTTAAAATCTATTCCTTTAATCTCCTTTCGACCTGGATTTTTATAGGCCAGGATTTTTTTTCAGTCCAGTTACACTTTCCTCAGAATGACCTAGGGGAGGGATCACAATCTGTATTTCCAAATTGCCAAGGGTTTGCTTATAGGGGCTTTTTATAGGTGCCTGAGAAGTCTTCTCTTGAGGTCCTTATTGTGGATTTATAGTATCTTCCTGGTATAGCTTTGGGACAAAGTCAAGGATTTCACCTGTCTTATATAAGCCTCATCTTCCCGTAGATGATTCCATCTGGCCAGCATAGAAGTTCTCCAGATTTGCCCTTAGCTGTTCCAAGACAGCAAAAGTCCCAGGATGTATTAAGGGAAAACTACAATATTGGGTTATCAGCGGTTTACTAATTCCAAATTATACAAAAGAGGGACCATAAACATATTCTTAGTTTAAAATGAACTAAACAGAGATGGAGCTCCTTTCTTGGACTGTAAAGGATCTATAGCAAGTTAATCTAATTTAGGGACAAAGAAACAAGACACAATTTTAATGGGATCATATATGAAAAAGTATAAGAGATAGGGAGGAATAGAATAGAGACTACGTAGATAATAGACATACTACAATTGTGTCCCTACCTGAAATAATAAACTGGAAACTCAAGAACTGAGCTTAACAGTTGATTTCCCTGACAGTGTAGGGGAAGTTAAGAAGAGATCAAGAAAATAAGAAATTGGAGTTTTAACCACTGTGCATGCATATATCCTCAGGTCCCTTTTGCTCCCTAGATTCCACCCAGATTTTACAAAATTGTGGGTATAAGAGATAACAGACTCAGAATTAAGTTAAAATGGCAATGCAGGAAGGAAGAAAAAATACTAGTTGAAGGCTGGAGACACCCCAGGAACCTAACCACATAAAATTCACAGGCTTTTCTTTTTTTAATGTGACTACCATCTAAGACCCTACTTCATGATAATCAAATAGGAGGTATGAGATCTCTTGATATTAAACAAGAACAAGAAAAGTAGACCTTGAAGTCACAGGCTGGTAAACTTCAAAAAGTCTTTTGGAAAGGAGTCTCCATGTTTGCCTAGCAAAACATTCAGTTTCAGTCTGTTGAGACTTTTTCTAACCCTTACATATACAGCTGTCTTTATAGAAGGGCTGATTTCCATGCCATTCTAGAGTCTTAAAATGTTCATACATTTCAATCCATTGATAAATTCCACCACTAGAAATTTATCCTATATAAATAATTCCAGAGAAGGAAAAGCCTGTTATGGTTCTGTGAATGGTTACCTGCTGTTCTGGGATCTCTCCTCTTCCCTGGGCTGCTCCTACATCACTACACAGCTTTCTACCTTTACCGTCCAACCCAAAGTGTGTACATTATGCCACAGTGCCATGAGAGCAGACTACCAAAGAGCAATAGAATTGCAACGCAGAACCTACAAGTGGCTCATCATTTTGGCTGCTCAAGGCCTAACTCCTCTTCCTGGACTTTGTAATAAGATGACTCATGGTACTGCTACAGAATCTCATCTTAGGTTCAGGCCTGATTCCTACCACCCAATGTCGTAGGTTTCTCAGAGCCCAGAGCAAGATAAGGAACAGTCTCCTCCCATTCTCTCCTTTCCCCTCCCTTCACCCTTTATCACAGGCAATTCCCCCAGGTCAGTAAGTCCCAATCCTCATTACTGGTTTAGTCATTTTTTTTTAATTAATTAATTAATTAATATATTTTTATTTTTGGCTGCTTTGGGTCTTCGTTGCTGTGTTCAGACTTTCCCTAGTTGTGGTGAGCGGGGGCTACTCTTCATCGTGGTGCGTGGGCTTCTCACTGTGGGGGCTTCTCTTGTGGAGCATGGGCTCTAGGCGCGCAGGCTTCAGTAGTTGTGGCAGACGGGCTCAGTAGCTGTGGCTCACAGGCTCTAGAGCGCAGGCTCAGTAGTTGTGGCACACGGGCTTAGTTGCTCTACGGCATGTGGAATCTTCCCAGACCAGGGCTCAAACCCGTGTCCCCTGCATTGGCAGGCGGATTCTTAAGCACTGCACCACCAGGGAGGTCCCCTGGTTTAGTCTTTCCAGATTCTTTCCATGTGATTGACAGTGGCTATATTTATTCTTAGGGTGACTAACTCTCCCGGTTTGCCCTCAATTGTCGCAGTTTTAGCATGGAAAGTGCTGTGTCCTGGGAAACCCTTTAGTCCTTAGCAATCTGGGACAGTTGGTCACCCTACTTCAGGGGAAGCATCCTCTTACCTTCAAGGGGGGGTGACTCCTCTAGAAGAATCCTATCAGAATACAATAATCAACAATCAACATAGTAATGAGTTATTGAGTTTTTAACACCAAGGTGTAGGCTTCTGTGTTACATCCCAAGATGATCTTTCCTTCTGCCCACCTGGTTTCTTTTTCTCAGGTCTTCCTCCAGTGTAAAAAGATTTCTGTGTGTTTGAGGGTTTCAACCCCTGATCTTTTGTGATCTACTCTTCTGTCCAAACAGACTTGATAAGAACAAATAGGAGTTTACTGTCACACTTGAAACAGTTTCTCTAATGAAACTTATCTGTAAAGATGCAACTCTGTCTGCAGAAAAAACCATTTTTTGCATGGTTTCACAGAGCAGTCTAGCCTCAGTTTCTCAAACATCTCCATTTTCAGATGTTGATTTTAGGTTTATATTTGCATAACCTTCAGGTGTTTTTCCAAACATAAATGTCTCCAGATTTGAAAAACTGAAAACTTCTTATAGCCTCTAAAGTAGTTTGTTTAGTTTTCCTCACTGAAATCAAGGTTTCAAAATAAAGTCATTGTATGGGTCAAGTTTGAGTGAGGGCTGTAGCTTTAGAAATTAAGCCCCACAAGCCTCCCCAAGAAGGAAGCTTCCCTAAAGCGTGTATTCTAGAAGTAGAAACTCAGCCCTGGGAAACAGTAAAGCAAAGTCTATTTGCCTGCTACTCAGCTGGCTCTAGGAATTTGGCAGACTGCTTATTTAGTCATCTCCTAGAATCCACTTGCCCCTGACTTTTCATGGGTACATGACTTCCCAGGATAAAGACAAATTCCTAGTTAGGTGTGGCTATGTGACTAAATTCTGGCCAGTGGAATGTAAGTGGAAATGTCCTGTGCTATTTTCAAGATGTGTCCTTATGGCTAGGAGACATGCCTTTCCTCTTTCAGCTTCCTGCTGGTTGGAACGTAGACACGATGGCTAGAGCTTGAGCAGCTGTCTTGGATCTAAGACAAAAAAACACTTGTTGAACATGTCACAGCAACCAGATAGAAGCCTGGTCCCTGATGCTGAATGGCCACACCTTACCCTAGATTTCTTTTATATGACAGAGAAATAAACCTCTGCCTTGATTCCTTACTCTTTTTTTAAAAAAATTAATTACTTAATTTTTGGCTGCGTTGGGTCTTTGTTGCTGCATGCAGGCTTTCTCTAGTTGCAGCGAGTGGGGGCTACTCTTTGTTGTGGTGTGTGGGCTTCTCATTGTGGTGGCTTCTCTTGTTGCAGAGCGCAGGCTCTAGGTGCACGGGGGCGTCCGTAGTTGTGGCACGTAGGCTCAATCGTTGTGGTTTGCAGGCTCTAGAGTGTGGGCTCAGTAGTTGTGGTGCACGGGCTTAGTTGCTCTGTGGCATGTGGGATCTTCCCAGACCAGGGCTTGAACCCATGTCCCTTGCGTTGACAGGTGGATTCTTAACCACTGTGCCACCAGGGAAGTCCTGTGCAGTAGATTCTAATCATTAATAATAAGGTTATAACTGCCTCTTTCCAGGAGCTGCAATACCTATTACACAGAAAATGTTTGGAAGCAAGATACATATTCAAAATGGGAAGCATGTTCAGTAAATCCTTTCAATGGAATATTGTACAATTGTTTAAAATAACAACTATTAAAGACTTTAATAGGGAAATTATATAATGCAAAAAAATAACACTATTGTATCTCTGCTTAAATTAAACTTTAAAAATTATGTAGAGGAATTCCCTGGCAGTGCAGTGGTTAGGACGTGGTGCTTTCACTGCTGTGACCCGGGTTCAATCCCTGGTTGGGGAACTAAGGTCCCACAAGCCACATGGCACGGCCAAAAAATTAAATAAAATGAAAAATTACGTAGAATATTTCCAAGGACTTCATGAGAACATGAACAAATTAAAAGTTCATGTTTTGGACGCAGATTGTTAAATTCTTTCTTTTTAAGCTTTTATAAATGTTGCTATAATGTTTACTCATTTGAAAAGTCCTCTAAAACAGTGATAGACAAGGGACTTCCCTGGTGGTGCAGTGGTTAAGAATGGGCCTGCCAATGCTAGGGGACAAGGGTTCAAGCCCTGGTCCGGGAAGATGCCACATACCGCAGAGTAACTAAGCCCATGCGCCACAACTACTGAGCCTGTGCTCTAGAGCCTGTGAGCCACAACTACTGAGCCCATGTGCTGCAACTATGGAAGCCTGCACACCTAGAGCCTGTGCTCCACAACAAGAGAAGCCACCACAATGAGAAGCCCGTGCACCAGGACGAAGAGTAGCCCCACTCTCTGCAGCTAGAGAAAGCCCGTGCACAGCAATGCAGACGCAAAGCAGCCAAAAATAAATAAATAAATTAATTTTTTAAAAAAAGTGATAGACAATAAAGCGTTTTGTCTTCATATTATGGATGCTGGTCTTATCCTGCATTTTATGCATATGAGTTGTTCCTTAAATATTTTCATGAATTTAAAGGATTAAAAAAAAATTACAGGGGCTTCCCTGGTGGCACAGTGGTTGAGAGTCCGCCTGCCGATGCAGGGGACACGGGTTTGTGCCCGGTCCAGGAGGATGCCACATGCCGCGGAGCAGCTGGGCCCATGAGCCATGGCCGCTGAGCCTGCGAGTCCGGAGCCTGTGCTCCGCAACGGGAGAGGCCACAACAGTGAGAGGCCCGCGTACTGAAAAAAAAAAAAAAAAAAAAATACAATAAATTGTAAATAAAGCTAATGTTTTAAGAATGTGGGCTTTCACTTTGATTAGATTATATACTCTTTAAGGGCTGGGACTATATTTTCTTTTTACACCTTTACTCTCCATGTCTCCTCCCTCCTTCGAAGGAGGTAAGGTAAACTATTATTGCTCACAGTTGGTAACCCATATTGTAGTGATCTATATGATTTACTAAATTGTGCCTGGGATGAACATATTAATCCATGTTTGTGCTGACCATATTAGTCTGTCTACTAAGAGACTTCAGAAAAAGGCTATTGTGATGATAAAAATGTAAACACACTTCGTTAAGTTCAGAACCCAAAGAGACTTTGTTATTACGTAAGAAGAACACCTGTGGCTCTAGGCCTTTGGAATAAAATAAAAGAGAAAAGCAGTACGTGTATTATTTTTGGTTTTTTTTTTTCCTGTCTTAAGATCAGACTGCAGAACCCTGAATTTTCCAGTTTCTCTCTGCTATGCTTATGGGAGCTAAATTGGAGCTTTAATAGAGATTATTCACTCTGTTCCTCAGTCTGGGATTCTCTCATTCTCTCTGTCATACCTCTATCTATCAATCAATCAATCTATCATCTTTTTCATTCACCTGTTTCATGAGGAAACTAAGGTCAAATTTGCTCAGTTGGGATAGTGTTGAGAGTCCATAAGGTAGTCGCTGAACTATAGTTAGATAACGTGTTATTATACTATGACTTGATCTTCAACTCTCAAGAAAAATTCGGTTCTCTAAACAATTTAGACAGCAGGCAGCTGACACAGAAAATGGCAGAAGCCCAGTCTGCTTTACTCCGTGGCTTATGATCTGGGTTTGTTTATTTATGCCTTGGACAGGAGTGGGACCTTGAGTTGGAGCGAAGCTGTTTTTCGACGCTCGACTCTAGTTCCTTGAACGATTGTCTGGGCGCTCCTCCTTTGATGTCTGGGCGTTCGTGTATTCGGTGATCTTTTGCGCCGTCTTCTTGCTTGATGTCTTCCGAGCGGTGGCGGCGCCGGGTGGAAGGCTGACTTATCCGTGAGGCCCCGCGCTCAGGCTGCTTTCTCCCGCTGGTCGGTAGAGCGGACCCCCTGCTTCCTCCTTGCCTCTTCTTCTAGTCTGTGGCTCAGTCCACTCGCTGGGCTGCAAACTGAGCCCCCTCCCGCCTTTCAGGTAGGCCACGGGAGGAGCCTGGGAGGCCCGGCCCGGCCCGGCATCCTTCCGCCGCCGGGTTGAGAAGACCTTGGCGCCGGCGGGTGGGCGGCGGGTCGGCAGCGGAGACACGGCCGGAGGAGGAACTACCCGGCTGAATTCGGGGGCGCGGTCGGTGAGGCGGCGGGAAACTGAGGGAGAAGCCGGAAGGACGCAGAGATGGTGGGGCTGCCCGGTGCGGTTCGTAGGGAGGGGACGTTGGCTCTGGGGCGGGTGTCGGTACCCCCAGTGTGTGGGGAAAGTCGCTTTCCAGGAACGGATAGAGCTTTGCGCGCTTTGGCTCTCCTCTCTTCCTCCCTCTCCGCCCCCCAAAGGCTCCGAGTGTCATGACTCAGTTGCACTGGGGACACTTTCTGACTCTGGCCTTTGAAGGGGCCTTTGAATAGGTGGAGGCTTGTGGAACAGGGCCCTCTGGCTCCTCTGAGCGAAGTGTCATGTTCTCGCCCTTTTTGGGTAGGGAAACTGAGGCTGATCTAGTACGTGACTTTTCCCCGTAGCCCTGACAGATCTTGAAATGCACCGTAAGTCATTTTTTGTTGTTTACCAATTCAATTTTTCCCCCCCCCAGTTTACCAGTCATTTTATCCACATAGTGATTTGCCGTTTGATTGTCTGTAATCCCTCCTTCCTAGGAATATAGAGTCCGTCACTGGGGATTGCAGAAGTAAAGGGACCACGCGATCTTTGGCTGGTTTGCTTTTGAAAGTCTGTATCATTTTAGCGAGAGTAGAAAGAAACAATTTCTTTGTTTCTTGGTAGAAAATTTTGTTTGCTGTCTGTTTTGCTTTCTGGTTGATACTTATTTCTCCTTCTTCCTCTCAGCCTGCTTCTCTTTGGAAGTCTTTCAACTGTGGTGTTAAGTGGTTAACGTCCTGCAGGGGATGGTCAAGATTTTGAAGTCAGATATTTATCCTCAGAGAGTGCTTTCTAGGAAGAGTCCGAATAAAACACAAGGAGTCTCGTTCGGACCAGTTTTGTATTTGCTTAGTGGCTTAGTTACTGCATATACTAGAGTTAAAAAGCCTGTGTGTAGGAATCATTCAACTATTGAGATATTTAAATGGAAAGTTAGCATTCTGGGGATTCCATTATGTTTTCCTTTTCTCTCCCAGCTTGGAAATTTTGGAGACTACACGTTCTTACTCGTTTTATTTTCATTGGATTCAGTGTCATGATTCTAATTTGTGTAATATCTTTGTTGAAGAAAGTAACCTAGAGGTCATTCTAAGTTGAATAAGTATTTCCACAATACATCTGTAGAATCAGTAGGAGATAGGCTTTCTTAAGGGAGAAGAGACTAAATTTGTAGTCCTTGGATGGAAACTATACAAGTCTATGTTCTTTAACAGATTTAGACTTCTCATATGAGTTTTGGAAGGATTATTGTTCCTTATTATTATTATTGTTATATTATTATTTTGGTGAGGTCAGCAGGATTTAAATGAAGGGCCCTTGATCATGAGTGATTTCCTAGTTACCAGGACCTTAGTGCTCCCAGAAAGGGATTCATGAAGAGTCCTGAGACTATCTTTATGGAGAATCTACTTTGGGAAGTTAGGCTAAGAATGTGTGTTCTCTGGAAAAGTTTTTATGGTAGAAGAGAATTTATATCAGAGGAAAAAATTTAGAGAAGGAAGGGACATTACCCTCTGGAGATTGATAGGTTCTGCATAGAATTTAGAGTTAGTGTAGTATCTCAGTGGCTACTAATGAATGCTAAATAATAAATAGAATTTGCTCTGAGTGTCAGGAAGAAATGTTAGGAACATTTTGTTATGCTTCCGTAGAAAATAATTAGCAGAGGTTTAAGTTGAATTGAGGAGGACAAGAAATCTGGTTGTGCTGGTGGGGAGGGGTAGAGCTTCTTATCAGCTTCTCCCCTGCTTTGTGATAGAAATTCACTCAACTCTTACCTTTCTTGGTTAAATCTTGTGTTCTTTCAAAGTCGATCAAGCTCTCTCCTGGCATTTCTTTTCAGAATTTACAAATTCAGGATGTGACTGAATTATTCTGTCTTCTCTTCTCTTGGGGATTGTTAAAGATGTGAAGTTCTTCGAATGTCTTCTAGAACTTGTCCTAGAAGGAGTTATGTATAGCACTTGAAAAAGATTAGTTATGTATATCACTTTGAAAGCAATCAGTTATTTTTATTAACAGAGTAATAACTTATTTTTATACTGTATAATTTTCAAAATATTTTCGGCTTGTGTTAGGATATTTATGAAACTTTTATTCTTTTGATCATGCTCCTTTATGCTGCTTATTAACACTGAATCCAGAACAAACATTTATGGCCTTCAAGGATCTTTATGAACGTTTATGTTGACATTTTATGTTGACAATTTATCTCACTCTTCCCATTTATCTCACTCTTAAAGGAATTGGAGAAAAAGTTTGTTGTTAGCACACTGAGGTCTCTTTTTTTAAGATACTTCTCATCCCTGATAGAGTTACTTTGGAATGGGATGCAAATCTTTTTGCCCAGTGGTTTGGTTTACCAAAAAAAAAAATACCCTTAAGTTCCTTTAATCATAGTCATGCTCGTTTCTTTCTTCAGTTGTTCCTCATAAACCCAGAGAGAACTTTCTGTTTCTTGTCATAATTTTTGTTTGTACGGAAGTGCTATGGTACAACTGTACTACGGTTGGGAGGTAATTTATATTTTATATTTTCGAACCCCTTCTGCCCCCAAGTTAATTAGATCGTTTTTTTTTGGTCCCTTTTTCTCAAAGCTAAAATTAGTTGCTGATAGATAAAAATGTTGTGATCGCTTATTGTCAGAATATATTTATATGCTCAGTAATATGTGGCAGTCTGCCAAAGTGATGTGGCTAGAAGAAAACAGATTAAGGAATCAGGAGACCTGGGTTTAAGTCCTAGGTTTACCAACTTACTAGCTGAGAAATCTTGTACAAACTATTTAAGGAGGCCATAGGGAAGGTTACTGTCCTTTATTGAGCATTTACTGTGTGGTGTTCTTTGCAGGTGTTAATCTCACTGAATGCTCATAACAGTCCCTTAAGGTAGATATTAATTTCCCATGGATACTGGACACACAGAAAGTAAATAATTTGTCCAAGATCACACAGCAAATATGTAGCAGAGCTGGGATTCAAATTCAAGGCTTTGAGTGCTTTTATGTGTCTGTATTTAAAGAATGGGAAAGATAGTACTTCTATCGTAATACTTCTGTTGAGAAAAAAAATACATGAAGCTGCTTTGAAAAGATAAAGTGCTCTTCAAATGTTAACTTCTGTGCTGTCTTACAGCAACAATGAACAGATGTCATCTGCGTTCTTGGACAGCTTGCTTCTTTGAAGGCAGCATTATGCCTGACAGTCATGGAGGATAGAGGTGACAAACATTAAATGCATTGGAGACGCTTACTACATGTTTGTGGAAAGGAGTAGGTCCTTGGAAGTGCTAGTGAAAGAAGTTTTAGGTGCTGCATGTTACTCCCTCTATTCCAGTTAGTCCTGGCTTGTTTATGGATTAGTGCAGTCTTTTCTAACTTGTTCTGTCTCTTCCTTCGCTCTTAGAGTTGATAATCTTCACTTCACCTAAATTTTTTCCTTTATTTATTGAGTATTGTTGCACTGCGTTTTTCCCTGAGGTATGAAATATTCCAGTCAGACCTTTTGGATATATTCCTTGATTGTGACTGTATGTTTCAACCCTTACCTTTTCAGACTTTTTTTCATCTACCAAATATTTATGGACGTCTCATTAGATGCTGGGATACAAAAGTAGACATGAGTGTTCCTGCCCTTATGGAGATAATTCCAGTGGGGAGCAGAGTTGACCAGGTATCTGATAAAAATTGAAATTTAGGCTGTGCTATTAAGGAAACAAACAAGGGCAGACACAGAGAGAGATGAGAGAGATGAAGGAGTGAGGAAGGCACTGGGTGTTCACGGGGATTGGGGTCTTCAGCCATGGCATCCTTAAGCCCCCTAAAAAGTTGGAAACATACCATGATTCAGTAAATTAATGTTCCCCTGTTGCCATTGCAATGGAAGTCTTCATTTAAGATTGCTACATAAAATATTTGTCTGTTACTTAATGTATGATGACACTGGATTTGGCATAGTAAAGGATAAGTATGACTTAATGAATATCCAGCATGCTTGACTAATGAGTTTAATTTTTTACTTCTTATGTGTTAGTTTTCATTTATTAATTTTTTTCCGAAAAACACTGTTCTTTGGAAGTTGAGTTGAATGAATTTGAAAACTGGATACATGCCTTCAGGTGTTTGTAGCAGGGAATAAGCTGAGGTATTTTGCTTCATATAAAAGGAGAGACTTAGGAGAATTGTCGTGAAATTGAGAGAGGGAAAATGTAGGTTGCTGTTGGGTGTGTATATAATAACACCTACAATCTTGTTTGGTACTTTTCCTGCAAGAAATTAAAAGTGTTTTGCAAACATTTTTTCCTACTACTTACTGGAATTATATTTCTATCTGTAGGATTCACCGAGGCAAATTTCACATTTCATGATTTCATCATTTGTTTATTTCTGCTTCCCAGGGTAGAACATAGATTCTCCCATGAACCACAATTACTTTGTTTTAGGTATATATGCCTATGATATAATGAAACATCTGAAATTTTGCTGAATTGGAGAGGATTAATATGCATGTTTGACGTGGGGCAAGAATTGGAGTATTTCTGTCTAGCTGACCTGTGAAAACAAGGCAAAAAAATATGTCTTGCCAAACTCTTGAAATAATAGCATAGTGGTCTTGACTCTGGAGCCAGGCAGTCTGGGTCTAAATCACCGTGCCAGTACTTAACTAGCTCTGCGACTTGGGCAAGTTAATTAACCTCTCTGTGCCTCTCCTCATCTGTAGAATATCATACGGTTTGTTGTGAGAATTAAATGAGTTGACATATGTAAAGTGTTTAGAATAGCACATAGCACTATATATGCCAGCTGTTATCATTTTCAATATTGTTATAATAAGCTAAAGATTATATGTTCTTCAAAAGCAGAACGGATAATAGTGATGCTTAGATTGAAGTTTAGGGTCTTTTGAGAAAGCTTGAATAAGGAATAGGAAGTTAAAGCAGCATATTTGTCCCTCCTTCCCCTCAATGTCCTTTAACTTATAGTGAGAGGATGAGTCTTTACTGGGAAAGAGAAAACCTCCAAAGCAACAGTGTCTGAAAGAGTTCGAGATATTAGATTGAGGGCAAAACTTGGAGGATTTTGTAATATATGTAGCAAAACAGCCTAGAGCTATTTTAGGAACAGAAGAACATTTCTTTGCAAAACAGGTAGAAAATGATAGTATCTGAATTTTACCATCTATCTGAACTGTGCTTGGTGCTGGAAGGATTTTGAAGAAAGTGATTAAAGTTTTGGAAAAGGGTGATATTTAGGGAAAAGTCAAAGCAACCAAATCACCTTGGGTAAACATCTGGAAGAGTGAACATATTTTTTGCTTAGTGGTAAAGACTGAGCATCCCGTAGAGTTAGTTTTTCTGTTTGTTTGTTTTTTAATTAATTTTACTTTTGGCTGCGTTGGGTCTTCGTTGCTGTGTGCGGGCTTTCTCTAGTTGCAGTGAGCAGGGGCTACTCTTCATTGTGGTGCGCGGGCTTCTCATTGCGGTGGCTTCTCTTGTTGTGGAGCACGGGCTCTAGGCACACAGGCTTTAGTAGTTGTGGCACGCGGGCTCTATTTTTTTTTTTTTTTTTTTTTTTTCGGTACGCGGGCCTCACACTGTTGTGGCCTCTCCCGTTGCGGAGCACAGGCTCCGGACGTGTAGGCCCAGTGGCCATGGCTCATGGGCCCAGCCGCTCCACGGCATGTGGGATCTTCCTGGACCGGGGCACGAACCCGTGTCCCCTGCATCTGCAGGCGGACTCTAAACCACTGCGCCACCAGGGAAGCCCGGCACGCGGGCTCTAGAGCGCAGGCTCAGTAGTCGTGGTGCACGGGCTTAGTTGCTCCACAGCATGTGGGATCTTCCCTGAGCAGGGCTCAATCCCGTGTCCCCTGCCTTGGCAGGAGGATTCTTAACCACTGCGCCACCAGGGAAGTCCCAGAGTTAGTTTTTTATTACTGTTATCCCTTTATGCATTATAAATTGTGGGTTTCTTCAGTCTTTGCCTTAACTGTTTATGTTTTCATCTCCAAATCTCTATAATACTCCTGCTCTGTCATTTAAAAAAGCCTATTTAATGACTGTAGTAGAGTCTCTTTTTTCAGTCATTCATCCAGTAAATGTCTATTGAATGTTTACCTCTGTGGGAGATGGTGAGGATACCCTAATAAGAGCTGATCAGAGCCAGTGCTTATTGAAGTGCTTTGCACCAGGTACTGTACTGAGTGCTTTGTGTTGTTGATTCTTTTCATTCTTATAACAACCTTATGGTGTAGGTACTTTTGTTCTCCCCATTTTCTAGATGTGGAAATGGTGGCACAGAGAGGTTAAGCAGTTTGCCCAAGGTCATAGAGCTCGTACGTGGCAGAACCAGGATTTGAATCCAAGCAGCCTGGCTCCCCTGCTCCTAATCCCTAAATTATACTGATTCTAAACTATCAATAGTTTAAACAATTCTAAACTCTCTAAACTACTGCCATTATACCAAGAGTACGGTGAAAAAAGTAGACATCGTCCATACCCTTTTGGAGATTATGATCCAGAGGAGAGAGAGGCAGTAAACAAAAAATACACCAATAGGGCCTTCCCTGGTGGTCCAGTGGTTAAGAATCTGCCTTCCAATGCAGGGGATACTGGTTCATCCCTGGTGGGGGAACTAAGATCCCACATGCCGCGGGGCAGCTAAACCCGCATGCCACAACTAGAGAGAAGCCCACTGCTGCAACGCAACGAAGAGCCCGTGCTGCAACTAAGACCCGATGCAGTCAAATAAATAAATATTTACAAAAAAAAACACCGATAAATGTATAATTACAAAGTATGTAAAGTCTTATGATGGAAAAGTAAAAAAGATTATAGCGGGGGACATGAATTATATTGGAGCTTTGGGGGAGGTTTCTCTGAAGAAGTGATATTTAAGCAGAGACTAGAAGGAAGAAAGGGGAAGGGAAAGGAATAGCATGTGTGAAAGCCTTGGGGTGGGAAAGAACTTGGCACATTTGAGAAGCTGAAAAAAGACGGGTGTGCTTTGAATGCAATGAGCAGTGGGTAAGAATGGGGGGCATAGGATGAGGATAGAGATTTAGGCAGGACTGTGTCAAGGATTTTGGATTTTTTTCCTAGGTATAATCAGAAGCCTTTGAAGGTTTTAAGAATGAGTGTTGTAACCTAATATGTGATTTAAAAAAATTATTCTGGCTATGTTGTGAAAATTTTTGAAAATCTGTGGTGGAAAAAATTGGAAATTGTGGAAAATTTGGAAAGAGAGGAAGTGGGGAAAGTCTAATAATTAGGCTGCCTTATAGTGGTCCAGGCAAAAGATGACAATGGTTTGGATTAGGCTGTAGGCAGAGGAGATGGAGGAAAGTAGAAAGATTCAGTAGATATTTTAGAATTAGGACAGAACGACTTAATGATGGATTGGATATGTGGGAAGAGAGAGGTATCAGGTATGATTCCCAGATTTCTGGCATGAGTATCAGCATCTCAGAAGTTGCCATTTCTGAGGTGGAAACATTGGAGGAGGGGTAGGTTTTAACTTGAGTTGGGGAGTGGAATGAAAGCCTCAATTTTAGTCATGCTAAGTGTGAGATATCTGTGAAATAATACACGTGGACCCATCAAGTAAGCAGTCATTGAGCTAATGCTCAAAAATGGCGCTGGAAATAAATCTGGATGCCCCAGTATATAGGTGTTAACAGTCAAGGAAAATGGATGAGTTTACCCAGACGAAAGGCATGTATAGACTAGGAGTAGAAAAGCACTTAGGACCAAGCTGCAAGGAATTTAAGAGAAAATCTCAGAAACTGGGAGAGGAGCATGTTTCAGGGAGGAAGTGATCACCTGTATTTTGTTTGATTTAGCAACACAGAGATCACTGATGATCATAGCAAGAACGGCATTGGAGGAATGTAGGGCCAGGGCCAGATTAAAGTGCGTTTAAGAAGTGGAAAGGGAGAGGGCTTCCCTGGTGGCGCAGTGGTTGAGAGTCCGCCTGCCGATGCAGGGGACACAGGTTCGTGCCCCGGTCCGGGAAGATCCCGCATGCCGCAGAGCGGCTGAGCCCGTGAGCCATGGCCGCTGAGCCTGCGTGTCCGGAGCCTGTGCTCCGCAACGGGAGAGGCCACAGCAGTGAGAGGCCCGCATACCGCAAAAAAAAAAAAAAAAAAAAAAAAAAAAGGGCTTCCCTGGTGGTGCAGTGGTTAAGAATCCGCCTGCCAATGCAGGGGACGCAGGTTCAAGCCCTGATCCGGGAAGATCCCACATGCCACGGAGCAACTAAGCCCGTGCACCACAACTACTGAGCCTGTGCTCTAGAGCCCGCGAGCCACAACTACTGAAGCCTGCGCGCCTAGAGCCCTTGCTCCGCAACAAGAGAAGCCACCGCAATGAGAAGACCGCGCACCGCAACAAAGAGTGGCCCCCATGCACCGCAACTAGAGAAAGCCCGCGTGCTACAACGAAGACCCAAAGCAGCCAAAAATAAATAAATAAAATAAATTTATAAAAAAAAAAAAAAAAAAAAAAAAAGAAGTGGAAAGGGAGGAAGTGGAGATGGTCTGTATATTTAGATTATTACCATGTGTGTCTTCCCATAAGAAGTAAGACTTTAAAAAGAAGTAATATCATAAGGTCCATGAACATAGGAACAGTACCTTTTCATTTTGTTGTCCTTGCCTGCTTAGCCTTGGTGTCTTGCGAAAAAGTTGTATTAAAGCAGAAAGGGGCAGGGGAATGAGGATATTCTCAAGATGGTGAGATAATGATTCTCATGGTCTTTATATGTGACCTTGGAGTTTAAGGCTTTATGTATACTTTTTAGCTTTGCTTTTTAGCTTTGCTATCATTAGCCTTTCTATTTTCACCTCCCTACCTAATGGATCTTTTGTATTTTAGTATTACTGGTTTTGGATTTTTTAAATTATTATTATATTTATTAACCACCTGCTTTGAGCAAGCACTTTCTTTTTTAAAATTAATTATTTATTTTTGGCTGCGTTGGGTCTTCGTTGCTGCACGGGCTTTCTCGTTGCGGGGTCTACTCTTTGTTGCGGTGCGCAGGCTTCCCATTGCGGTGGCTTGTCTTGTTGTGGAGCACAGGCTCTGGGTTCATGGGCTTCAGTAGTTGTGGCTCGCGGGCTCTAGAGCACGGGCTCAGTAGTTGTGGCGCATGGGCTTAGTTGCTCCGCGGCATGTGGGATCTTCCTGAACCAGGGCTCGAACCCATGTCCCCTGCATTGGCAGGCGGATTCTTAACCACTGTGCCACTAGGGAAGCGCCAGTTTTGGTTTTTAAAGTTCATTCCTTACCTTCATCTTTTTCTTACTGCTTTCCTATGGTCATTATTGCTATAGCTAATTAGCTGATATGCTTGGTTATTTACTTTATTTCCCTTTATTCATTCACTTATTTATTGGCTCTTGTTTCCATATGGAATACTATATAACTCTAGACTTTATTTTGGTTTGTATTTTGTTTCCCATTTACATATTCTTTGCTCAAAGTCTAATTGACTATATTGAAGTAATATTAAACATTTTGGCTACCATTCTGCCTAGACTTTCCTGGAAAGGGTAAGCATTTTATGGTTATTGTGCCCATTAGTTCTCCTAGCATTCTTTTTTTTTTCTTTTAAAATAATTTACTGAGGTAAAATTCACATAACACAAAATTAACCATTTTAAAGTGAACGGCAGTTCAGTGGCATTTGCACAGTGTTGTGCAACTACTACCTCTATCTAGTTCCAAAACATTTCCATCATTCCAAAGTAAATTCTCTTTCCAGTTGAGCAGTTTCTCTTCATTCCCCCCTTCCACTAGCCCCTGGAAATGAGCAATCTGCATTCTGTCTCTATGGATTGATATATTTTGGATATTTCATATAAGTGGAATCATCTAGTATGTAACCTTTTGTGTATGTATAGACCATAATTTGTTTATCCATTCATCCATTAATGAACTGTTTAGACTGTTTCCACCTTTTGGATATTATGAATAGTGCTACTGTAAACATGCACATGCATGTACTTGCTTCAGTTGTTTTGGGTATGTACCTAGGAGTGGAATTACAGAGCCCTATGGTAATGTAACTGTTATGATTCTTCCTAAACCATAGGGATCAAAGCCAACATCTGCAGTTTCTATAGAGTGTGCGATGTGACAGTTGTTGGCTTAGATTGGGAATGAGAATCTCTTTTCGTGTGGTTAATTTTTTGAGGAATTGAGTTCTCCTTTACTCATTTTGTTATTTGCATTTTACTGATGGGATAATTGAGGTACAGCATCTGCATGGTTTTAACTTCATATCTTCTTCAGAGCAAGTCAGTGATGGAACTGGGAATTTAAGACTCTTAATCACGTTCTTTGTCTAGGTGACCCACTGAAAGCCATGTGGCATTTACATGAAGCTGTTTGAAATAGGTTTCCTATATTTTATAGTCTCTTGAAGGTGGTGTTAAGCAGATGTTTTCTTTCCATAGTGGAGAAGACAAGAGGGAATGTGTTTTTTTTTTTTTTTTTGCGGTATGCGGGCCTCTCACTGTTGTGGCCTCTCCCGTTGTGGAGCACAGTCTCCGGACGCGCAGGCTCAGCGGCCATGGCTCATGGGCCTAGCCGCTCCACGGCATGTGGGATCTTCCTGGACTGGGGCACGATCCTGTGTCCCCTGCATGGGCAGGCGGACTCTCAACCACTGCACCACCAGGGAAGCCCGGAATGTGTTTTATTTGCAACGGAAAAGATATAGATTACAAATTAGAAAGAACTTCCTGACTACAAGATACTGGAATGTTACCAAGGAAGGTTGTGAAATATCTTTCCAAAAGACTTTGTAACTGTCTTTCTAGGATGATTTAGGTGTGCACTTGTTAAGAAATGAGGGAGATGACAAAGATGACTTCCTGAGGTCCCTGGTAACCGCAGGAAATAGTTGTTTGATGGTTAATCAGACAGTATCTCTGGCATTTTAATGAGTATATTTGCATTTTCCTTATGAAAAAATAATCATTAGAGAGTAGGTGAATTGCTCAAGGTCTCCTGGTAAAATAGATTAGCATTCTGAATCTTCTTGGCTCCCAAGTTGAATGCTTAGGGATGTGTTCTTTATTGTAAATGAGTCTTTTCATGGCTATATGATGTATTATTGTTATAATTCTTCCTAAACTGAAGGGGGTCAAAGCCAATACCTGCAGTTTCCATAAAGTTGATAGTTTGAGAGTTGTTGGTTGGGCTTAGATTGGGACTGAGAACCTCTTTCCTGTGAAAATGGATTTAGTCTCCTGTTACACATATAGAAAAGGGAACACATTATCAGTAACAGACTAAGGTAATAGATTTTTTTTTTTTTTTTTGGTTAATAGATTCTTAATGACTAGTTTAGGAAAGGCTAGGTTAAAGTTGCTTGGGTGAAGGTGCATATGACATCAGCATATTTTTGGTTTGTAATGCCTGGAGAAATAGAAGCCAGAAGATGGGCAAATGAACATTAGATTCTGTTGTAGAACTTGAACATAAAAATACTCATTAAATGCAATATTAAGTAGCCAATTTAAATGCTCAGCTCAGGAAGTGCCAAATTTAAGGTGCTCAGAACAACATTAACTCATTCACCTGACACTTGCGGTCTGCATTGTGGTAACTCATAAGGGATCTCAGGTCCATTATAAACATTGTGCTTTGAGATCCATGGGTCATTGACTGACAGGGAAACTATGGGAAACTAAGCTGGGAGGGGGTATTACCATTGGTACCTTTGATGAAGGGTTTGTTAGGTTTGTTTATTTTAGTTGAGCTGTGGGAGCATTTACTTGTTTACTTCTTTGCTACTGAAGATAACCATCAAGTATATTTTATTGAGCTTTCTTGAATTGGCAACAACTGCTACCTCTGCAGGATAAAAGAGGGGGGAGCCAACTTTCCAATACTTAACCATCTGCTGGGAAGTTTATATTTGTTCGTCCACGTAATGTTAATAACAAACCTATGAAGTGGATGGTGGTATCTCTGTTGTAAAGGACAAGAAAAAGTGATCCCTCTTGAGGGGTCTCAGGTCTGTTACCAGAATCGTGCTTTGAGGTCTACTGGTCCTCATACAGATGGTGAGTGGCAAAGCTGAGATGGAGAAGGCAGCCTTCTGTATTAAGCTAGTGTGTTCTTTCGAGGTGCCTAAGGGATGGCCATGAGAGTAAGGAAGAGCTTTGGTTCTCCCATTCTGCTTAAACCAGAGCAGCTCAACTTTGATCGCTTTTATATTTTAGTGTTTTCACATAAGATTTCATTTGGAAAAAGGGTTTTGCTTCTATAAAAACAGAAAAAGGAAAGGAAGAAAACATGGAAAACCACTGTGGAATCATGAAAGAAATTAGTTAAGACAACCTGAAGATTGAAAAGATGGCTAATTACATAACTACCGATCAGGAAATCATGTCAGAGTTTGAAGTGACTTGATGTCACAGCCACATGTGCAGTGCAGTTATTCTGTTCCTAGGGAGCATAGGATAGTGGGAAAAGAGTATGGACTCTAGAGTTTAAATTCTAGCCCAGCCCCTGGGTAGCTGTGGAATTTGGGGATTCTTCTTTAAACCTGGTGTGCTCCAGTGTACAATACAACACCTATCTTTCAAGAGTTGTTGTAAGGATAAGAAATATCATGTAAATACTGTGAGTGCCTGACTCATAGTCGTATCCGCCCCAATACTAGCTATTGCTAAGATGATGATGATGTTGATGATGGCAATTTTTTAGTGTATGAACATTGCCTTCCCAAATGCCTGAAGAGCTGCCTTATCAAGGATAGGCAGTCCTTTACCTCTGCATATATGTATCTCATCATGCTTAGCATGTCTGTTTTTGATAAAGTTCATCTTTAAACTACACATGATTCATGAATGCATCTATCATTGATGAAATGAGAAAACTTGAACATCACTAAGTTTTTCATTGGACTTGAAAGAAAGAAGCAGGAGTGGAAAGGAATTCCATACAATGAGTTGAGAGACCTGGGCTTTTGTCTGAGAGCTGCCCTTATGAGTCTTGTAACAATGGGCAAGTGAATTTTTACCTTTTTAAGTCTCTATGTTCAAAATGATGTCTAAGTCACTTTTAACTCTGCACATCCATGATTTCACCAAAAAGGTTAATTTCTTTTCATTGCCAAAATTTCAAAAAATTACAGCATTAAGGAGCTTTCTGCTGATTTGAGCTGGCAGCTTCTGTTCATACTAATTGAGCATGTCTGGGGCAGTGTTTTGTATAGAAGGACATTGCAGACCTTTTGCCAGAGATCACGAAGAGAAATATGTGACTTGTAGAATATGAGTGGAATTGAAACTAAGAACAATTGTAAGGAAGCTAATGTCACTTGATTTCGGGAGGAGAGCTGGATTCTTCAAACCCACAGCACTTTGTACTTCCTTGAGGGTAACACTCGCCACATATCAATATGGCAGTTATAGTTACAGTATATTGCAGTTGCAGTTTGAAAGCTCTTTGAAGTTGGAGGCCTTTTTTGCGTTGTGTTTGTTTGTTTTTACCTCTCTTTCACTGTCATCTATGATAGGTCCTGGCACATAATATAGTCCCCCCAGACATGCTAAATGGAAAAAAAGGTTGAATCAAAGTCAGCAGACATTTAGAAAATGGATTCTGCCTAAATACACTTATTACACTTATTGAATCTCTTCTGTTGACATGTGATATTATAGGAAAACCTGATAAAGTGGAAAAAGCACATGTACTTTTGAATGCCAGCTTTACCACTTGCTGGCTGTTTGATCATGGGCAAGTAATTTCACACCAAGCCAGGTTTTGGTCTGTAAAATGGTAGTGGGGTAGAGGGCGCTCTAGAGATACAGTACATAAAACATTAAGTGCTTAATCGTGGTAGTTGCTTTTTTACAAATGGATGTCTTAAATGTTATCAACAATATATTTTGCACTTCTGCTTGAAGGAGGAATACATTTTCAGGGAAGTTTGTTTGCTATGGCTTCAGTATGTGGGAGAATTATCCCCCCTTGCAGTTTTCTGAAAAGAAATCATTTAGCATTTCTTCCTCCATGGGCCCCTGGGATGGTTCCATGGGGGACGCAGAGAGGGGGATGGGATCCTCGAAGAGCTGCTGAAGAACTTGCACTTTTGCAGATCTCTTTAGAATGCTACTTGTATATTGTGCTCTCACTGAATGCACCTGGCTCAGCTATGGCACATTAGCACGGTAAACATTTGTCAGATTTGCCCCAGTCAGAAAATTTTCTATACCTGCCATCCTGCTTGGCACTTAAATTTTTTTTTTTTTTTAGCTCTCTATGATATAGTGATGATAGGTGAAGAAGATAGGCTGCAGGGTAATGTGTAGTATGTATGATCCCATTTTGATACAATAAACAAAAAGTATTAAATGCATGCCTATTTGTATGAGCAGTGAGTTTGCATGGTTATCTCAAGAGGGAGGGAATGGAATGGGTAGGGAAAGAGATTGACCACAGACTACTGTTTACAAGAGACATGTGTTGCCTTCATTTCTGATTAAACTTTTTGTTTACAGGTTATTGTAGGTTTACGTGCAGTTGTAAGAAATAATAGTGAGATAGATCCTGTGTGTCCTTTACCCAGTTTCCCCCAATGGTAACATCTTACAGAACCATAGAATACTGTCACAACCTGGGTATTGCCATTGACACAGATAAGATGCAGAACATTTCCATCCCACAGGATCTCTCCTGATGCCATTTTATAGCCACTGCTGCTCCCCCCGCCGCACCAAATCATAATGATCTGATAGTGCAGTGGATAAAGTTGCAATAAAGTTTTTGTGCAGATGATCAAGGGAAGATATCCCCTGGGGAAGATGGCCCATCTCCCAGTCCCCCGGCCCTATCTGTCCCTGGCAACCTGTCATTTCAAGAATGTTATGTGGGACTTCCCTGGTGGTGCAGCAGTTAAGAATCTGCCGGCCATTGCAGGGCACATGGGTTCGATCCCTTGTCCGGGAAGATCCCACATGCTGCGGAGCAGCTAAGCCCATGTGCCACAATGACTGAGCCTGCGCTCTAGAGCCCGGGAGCCACAACTACTGAGCCACGTGCCACAACTACTGAAGCCCACGTGCCTAGAGCCCGTGCTCTGCAACAAGAGAAGCCACCACAGTGAGAAGCCCATGCACTGCAATAGAGTAGCCCCCGCTCGCTGCAACAAGAGAAAGCCCATGTGCAGCAACGAAGACCCAACGCAGCCAAAAGTAAAATTAATTTTTTTAAAAAAGAATGTTATGTGAATAAAATCATATAGTGTGTAACCTTTTTTTTTTCTCTTAATTAAAGAAAAATTTTTTTTGCCTGCGCTGCTAGTTATGCGATCTTAGTTCCCCGACCAAGGATTGAACCCAGCCCAGGCAGTGAAAGTGCTGAGTGCTAAACACTGGACCGCCAGGGAATTCCCAGCATGTAACCTTTTAGAATGGCCTTTTTCAATCAATGTAATTCCCTGGAGAGTCATCTAAATTGCATGAATCAATAGCGCTCCTTTCTTTTCTTTCTTAATATTTATTTACTTATTTATTTATTTGGCTGTGTCGGTCTTTAGTTGCAGCATGCAGGATCTAGTTCCCTCACCAGGGATGGAACCTGGGCCCCCTGCATTGAGAGTGCAGAGTCTTAACCGCTGGAACACCAGAGAGGTCCCAGTGCCCCTTTCTTTTTAATTGCTGAGTAGTATTCCATGGTTTGGATATACTTCAGTTTGTTTAATCACTTGCCCATTGAAGAACATCTGAGTTTTTTCCCAGTTCTTGACTATTACTGATAGAGATGCTGTGGACATTTGTGTACCTTTTTTTGTGCGAACATGCGTTCTCTGGGATAAATGCTGTATGGTATATGTTGCTTTTTTCTTTTGGCTATGCTGTGCCACATGTGGGATCTTGGTTCCCCAATCAGGGATTGAGCCCATGCCCCCTGCATTCGGAGCTTGGAGTCTTAACCACTGGACCGCCAGGGAAATTCCTGTACTGCTCCCCGCACCCCACTTTATTGATTGATTGATTGATTGATTGGCTGTATTGGGTCTTAGTTGCGGTACGCGGGACCTTCGTTAAGGCATGTGGGATCTTTTTTTTTTTTTTTTTTTTTTTTTGGGGGTACATGGGCCTCTCACTGTTGTGGCCTCTCCCGTTGTGGAGCACAGGCTCCGGACGCGCAGGCCCAGCAGCCATGGCTCACGGGCCCAGCCGCTCCGCGGCATGTGGGATCCTCCCGGACCGGGGCACGAGCCCATGTCCCCTGCATCGGCAGGCGGACTCTAAACCACTGAGCCACCAGGGAAGCCCGGCATGTGGGATCTTTTTGGTCGTTGCGGCGCACGGGCTCTTCGTTGCAGCATGAGAGCTTCTCTCTAGTTGTGGAGTGCGGGTGGGTTTTCTCTCTCTAGTTGTAGCACATGGGCTCTGTAGTTGTGGCGTGCAGGCACCAGAGCGCGTGGGCTCTGTAGTTTGCAGCACGTGGGCTATCTCGTTGAGGTGTGCGAGCTCAGTAGTTTGGCGCGAGGGCTTAGTTGCCCTGCGGCCTGTGGGATCTTAGTTCCCCGACCGACCGGGGATTGAACCCGCGTCCCCTGCATTGCAGGACGAATTCTTTACCACTGAACCATCAGGGAAGTCCCTGTATTGCTTTTTTAAATTAAAAAAAAAGAAAAGGAAAAAAATTAGAGGTAAAACAACTTATTATATGATTGCCTTTCAAAGTACACATTCAAACCCTACATTCTTGGTGTACATAACCTATTTATGTTGATTTCTGGTGTTTTGCTCTAGCAACAAGGCAATAATAATAACGCTGTGGTTTTCCTTGTTTCTTTCAACTGATAATCTGTGTATTTATTACAAATAGTAATTAACACTCACAACCTACCAGGAGGCAAGTAATGGTTAGTGCTGGTGTGGTTAACTCCTTTATAGATAGGGAGGTTGAGGCATGGGTATTGTGGAATTTGCCTAAGGTTACAGTACTGTGTTCTGACTCAGATTCACTCAGATTTATTCCTTCTCTTTCTGTCTCCTGAATTAACTCTTTGTAATTTTGACCTAGGTGTGAGGACACGAAAAGGATTTTTTTCTGTATCTGAGGTTTAGTGCTTGTTCTGTAGAAACAATATAGTGTAGTGGTTAGAGTATGCACTTTGGCATCTGATTTTTTCTTTTTTCTTAAGTCTTTATTGAATTTGTTACAGTATTGCTTCTGTTTTATGTTTTGGTTTTTCGGCCCTCAGGCATGTGGGATCTTAGCTCCCTGACCAGGGATTGAACCCACTCCCCCTGCATTGGAGGTAAAGTCTTAACCACTAGACTGCCAGGGAAGTCCCATCTGATTTGATTTTGAATCTCTCCTCCACATGGACAAATCATTTAACCTCTCTAAGCCTCAGTTTTGTGATTTGTAAATGGGGATAATGATAGTACTTATCTTCATAGTGTTGCTGTGAGAAGTAAATGAGATAATGTGTGGAAAAGTGCTTAGCACTGTCAGGTGTGTAGCACATATTCAGTGAATGTTCGATAAAAGTACTGCTTTAAATATATGCGGTATACTCTGCCACTGGGCTTGTCTTTATCAGTTGGTGGATGATTGGATAAATATTGGGATCTTACTGCCATGTACTTGTAAGGCTTTAAGATTGCTGTAACTTTTGAGATAAGAATACTTTCTTTTAATGCTATTTCAAATTTAGTCTTATATATAATTATTTAAAAATAGGAAGTGATAGGACTTCCCTGGTGGCGCAGTGGTTGGAGGTCCGCCTGCCGATGCAGGGCACGCGGGTTCGTGCCCCGGTCTGGGAGGATCCCGTGTGCCGCGGAGCGGCTGGGCCCTTGAGCCATGGCCGCTGGGCCTGCACGTCCGGAGCCTGTGCTTCACGGTGGGAGAGGCCGCAGCGGTGAGAGGCCCGCGTACTGCAAAAAAAAAAAAATATATAGGAAATGATGTTGGATTATATTTATTATAGTATTAGTTTGTATGAAAATATTTTAAAGTTTCTCCTGAGTTATTCATATTTTCTCAGGCTCATAGTCATAGAAAACTAGAAAGTGATTCTGAACTGTTGATTTCCTTCCTTTAATCTGTCCCCCCAAAAAACATTACTTTTCATATTTTCTTCCTAACATTTATCAGTACTTGAAAGTGTCATCATTTTTTAAATTACATAAATAATCACATAAGCTCCTTGAGGGCAGGTATTTCTCATTCACTCTAGTATCCTCAGTGCCTAGAATAGTGAGTACATAGATACTCAGTAAACACTTGCTGGCTGGCTGTTATTGCTTTTCCATCTTTCCAGTCCCCCTTAAGTGTTTTTTATTTGGGAAGTAGGGAAAATACCATCCAACTTCTAGTGAGAGCTTAAAATGAGTAGGGTAGGTTCTTAAAATCCAGTGCCTTATTTTGATTGGCTGAGAAATGTCATTGGCAAGGTAGAAGGGCATCTGGACCTTTTAGCATAAGAGCTCTGCATTTAATAATTTGACTTCTCCTTTTCCTGAAGCCTTGAGGGAAATTTTTCCTTTCCCTATTCTAGTCAGCCAAGAACCTGACCTGGGCTGACTCTAACATTGGAGAACACTGAACACAGTATCTGCTGAGCCAAGGACTGAGAGTCAAGCTCTGATACTATCTGAAGGAAAAGCCTGAATTCAAATCCTGCTTTGCCTACTGACTCATCTTGCAAACCTAGATGAATTTCTTAACCTCTTCAAGGTTTAAATGTTCTTATTTGTCTGGTGAGTAATCTTACCTGTCTGGGCTTGTGAGGATACCTGGCTTAATGTTCTCAAAGCTTTTTACAGTACTGTTGCTGTGGCTCCAGGAGTTTCCAGGAACTACTGGGGGCAGTGTGGTACTCCAGGGAGGAGAGCTGGACTCTTTTTCCCAAAGACTACGCAGAAAACAGAAAGATGTGATCCTTCGTGATTTGAAATCGGCTCTACTTCAGCCTCCTAATGTTGTTGGTGGATGAAAGGTATGTTGTTGCCAAAGCCATTAGGTCTGTTTGCCGAGGCAGCTGGGGTCAGTTCCCATTTCTGGGGTTAAGCTGTTTTTGTTTCTGTGAAATTTCTTCCATCAAAAGCTACTCTTTTTTCTTTCTTTTTTGCTTGCTGGTAGGAAATCTCTTGCCATTTTTGTGCACTTAGCAGTAGCCTTCCTGGTCCTGATTCTGTTGACGGCTTGGGACTCAAAAATTGAGCTTCAATTTCTTTTTGGTTCAGTGGTTTCCTCTGTGTTCTTCCTTGAGTTTTCAGGGGTTCTCAGCTCACTGTTTTCCCAGAAGAGTTTGCAGGTGAAGCTTCGTTTCTTTTCTCTTCATTCTTCTGAGGTAAGTGAGAGTAAGGAAGATTGTCAGTCTCAAATTTGGGTCTTACGGCTTTCTGTTTCTAGCTTTGATCATAGGAGCGTAAACTTTACTATGTTGCAGACATTAGGTTATATCATTGTGAGTTACTTTAGGAAGCCGTAGTCAGCAAAATCTATAGCAGAAAAGCTGGTGTTTTTTTCCTCCCCTTCATTATAATAACAGTCACTAGAATTTTTTAGTTTTATATGTTCAAAGCATTTTGGAAAGTTGTTAGCTTATTTGTGATATACCCTGTAGTGGTCTTCCTTACACTGAGTTTATATATAAAAAACGCCCTGGGGAGTGTATGAGAAAAAGATAGATATGAGAAAAAGAGGTTACATTGCTTGCTTATCTCTTGGTAAATTTGGGCTGACAACCTTTTACAGGTACTTGATTCACTATTGTCTCTTAGCCTAACTTTCTAGAGGCAGACCAGTTGTATTTTAGAGTATTTATAATTCTGAACATAAATGCTGTGCATGTCTACAGTACAGGTGCTGGTTCTATTAACATTTTATTTCTGGTCTTTGGCTGCTTATAAAGGGGCTGTGTATAATTTTGATTGTATAGGTCTTGATTCCATCAAATTATTTGCTTTTAGTTTGTCGGGTGATTAATTAGAGGTACTCTCTGATTCTGCTTCATAGCCACCGTAGTTTCCTTTGCACTTTCTCTTAGAGCTGCATGTGCCGGACTTCTTTGTGTGAAGTCCCATTTATTGTTTATTCTGATTACTGTTGGTTCCTAACTTGACTTTTACTTAGAAAAGTTGTAATCCTGCCTTGAACTTTTTGCGACTCCTAAGATACTCCAAGGATATTATTCCTTTAAGGTAGAAAGAGAGAGTGTTATTACTTTCAGTTTTTATATGTAGAGTGTGATTTGTTCAAGATTATATAACACCTCAGTGGTAGGAATCAGTCATTGAAGCTTCTTACCTATTAGTCTTATCTTTACCCATTAAATCACATCACTTTTATATCCAACACTCTCAAGCTCAGAAGATACAATATCCCATATTCCCAACCTTGCTTTCAGAAGATCCACTGCTTCTGTATTTTGTTCTAAATATGCTATGTTTCAAATATGAGTATAAAGAAGCATTGTTATATGAGTATAAAAAGTACAAAAGACTCCTGTCATCTCTGTATATGTATTTTTTTAGGTTTAGCCCCCCCCTCCCCCTTAGTAGTGGTAGGGATGGATTTGCTCTGTTCATACTCTGTTGCCTGGCCTTGTCTTGATTAATGACATGTACATAATGAAATGACTTGTTGAGATTAGTTAATAGTACAAAGTTTTCTTTTTGGAGATATTTGACTCGTAGAAATTGAATTTATGACCTTGAACCAACAGCACTACCTATAACCACTTTTTTTTCACCTAGGTGTTGCTATTTGTGAGAGTTTGGTGTTTGTTTTGGGCTTTCCTCACAGTTGGATATAAATACACACACATATTCATTCTCTTCTATGTTAGGCACTAAAGTAGGTACTAGACTAGGACAGACATGATTTTTGCCCTCACAGAGCTTATAGTCTAGTGAGGAAGATAGAGTCCTAACAAGGCATTACGTACACTGGGTATTAGGTAGTAGTGTTTTAGTTATCTGTTGCTGTACAGAAACCACCTCTGGTGTGTGTTTTTTTTCCAAAACTGGCAAGCATTTCTCCAATTCTCAGCAGGCACTGACCGGGTGTCCGACAAATTTAGCTCAGTTCTGACGCTCTCTACCTGGATATAGCATCTGATCCCCCAGGTTTAAGGGCTCAATCCCAAGAAATTGCACCCCCTCAACTTTAGACGCTGATTGCAAGTCCAGGTTGTAACCTGTGCTTCTGAGTGATGGGCTATAGGTGGTAGGTTCCCACAACCCCCTTTTTGGGTTGGACTAATTTGATAGAGTGGCTCACAGAACTCAAATATTTACTTATATTTACCAGTTTATTATAAAGGATTCAGATGAACAGCCATATGAAGAAGTACATAGGGCAAGATCTGGAAGGGTCCCAAGCACAGGAGCCTCTGTCCCTGTGGAACTGGGGTGCGTCACCCTCCTGGGCTGTGAATGTGTTCACCAGCCTGGAAACTCAAAAAATCTTGTACAGTAGTATGTATGTATGTGTGTGTGTATGTATTTTTTATATCCATTTGTTTACTCATTTGGTTTCACTGGGTCTCAGTTGCGGGAGGTGGGCTCCTTAGTTGTGGCTCTCCAGCTCCTTAGTTGCGGCATGCGGGCTCCTTAGTCATGGCATGCATGTGGTATCTAGTTCCCCGAGCAGGGATTGAACCCGGGTCCCCTGCACTGGGAGCGAGGAGTCCCAACCACTGCGCTACCAGGGAAGTCCCTTCAGTAGTTTTTATAGCGCTTAATCTGCAGGCCCATCTATCCCCTTTCTTCTCCCAGAGGTCAGTGGGTGAGACTGAAAGTTCCAATCTTCTCATCACTTGGTCTTTCTGGTGACCAGCCCCATCCTGAGGCTTTCTAGGGGTACCTCCCTAAGTCACCTGTTAGCATAAGTTTAAAAGAGACTCCTTATGAATGACAAAAGACTTCTATCACTCAGAAAATTTCAAGGGTTTTAGGAGCTCTGTGCCAAAAATGGGGACTAAGACCAAATATGTATTTCTTATTATAAATCACAGTATCACACCACCTCCAAATTTGTGGCTTGAGACAATGATGTGTTTCTCACGATCCTGTGGGTTAGGAATTTGGGCAGGGTTTGTCTGGTTCGTTCTTCTGCCCTGTGTCGCATCAGTTGGGGTCACTCATTTGTCTACACTCAGCTGGTGGCTAGGCTGGGTTAGACAGGGCATCAGGGTTTCAACTCATTGGTCTGGCACCTTCAATGTGGCCTCTCCTAGTAGTGTCTTATCATCCAGGTCTCTCTATATGGTCTCTGTCTCCAGTGGGACATCCTGAATTTCCTTGCAGCCTGGTGGTTGGCTTCCAAGAGTGAAGGTGGATGCTGTCAGTCCTGGAACTGGCACATTATCGCTTCTGCCATATTCCGTGGTCAGAGCAAGTCACAGGGTCAGCCCACATTCACGGAGAGAAAAATGTGTTCTTATCTCTTGATGGGCAGAGCAGCATGGGAGTAGGGTAGAAGGAATTGATGGAGACTGTCCTTGGAGAGAACCTGTCACAGACAGGTAGACTAAGTTAGTTGTGGAGAATCCTAACTCTAGCAATGCACGGAGGTCACTAGCATATGTGTCTGCCGTGTGGATGAGAAAGGGCTGGTATGAGGCTCTACATTGAAGACTCCCCTTTTTCTTTCCTCAGGTGTGTTGATGTCATATTTCATGTTTGACAAAGGGGTATGCACAGACATGACAGTATGTTCAATCACATTCTTTGTTGACCGTGTTTTTTGAGATTTATGTTCTATCCTGGTTGCTGTACAAAAGTAAATTACTGTGGCATCTATCTCTGTTTCCTAATAGGTAATTTTTTTATTTGGATGGAGTTGGTAGGTTTGTAGGGTAAACACATAGTAGCTGAATTTCATGATATAGTCTTATTTGGCACTTTATCAAATTCAGAGTATTTATGGTCAAAGGTTTTGAAGTCCCCTTTTCTTGCAAAAACTATGTAAATAAGTTGCTGTAAAGGAAGGAATGAGAATTTTTTTCATTTTTCCTCAGCATCATTTTTTTTTTCTGGCTGCACCGTGGGGCTTGTGGGATCTTAGATCCCCCACCAGGGATTGAACCCATGCCCTTGGCAGTGAAAGCGCAGGGTCCTAACCACTGGACTGCCAGGGAATTGCCCTCAGCATCATTCTTTAATTTCTTGACCTTTGAGGAAATGAACATTAAAAATAGAAAGCAAGCTGATTTCCAGTTGATATGGTAAGACAGTGAAACATTGATTGAGGGCCTAATACATGTGAGACCACATAGGAGAATTTATCTCAGGCATTAGGGAGTTTTCTGTTGTAATGAAGTATGTAGACTGTGGAGCCAGACTGCCTGGGTTTGGATTCTGAATCCAGCACCGACAGTGTGACTTGTTCTCTTAGGGCCTCATGTACCTGAGGATTGTAAATGAGTTACTTTATGTAAAGTGCTAAGAACAGTGGGAATGAAAAGGACTATGAAAGTGTTAGTTATTATTATTTTAACCATTATCTCGAGATTTTATTATTATTTTTTTAAAGGTTACAATGGTAAGGTTTTTTTTTTTAATATGAAATGGTTTGGAGACCTTTGCAGTGGACAGTCTCATTTTGCCTAGAAGAATTTGTCTTTAATTAGTCTGATTGTTTATAGGACTTTGTGGCCTTAACTATTTTATTAGATTCTGTAATTCTTCATTATAGAATGAAGGTATTATTTTGGTACAAGCACTGGAATTATATAGTAGCAAGCACTTTTCATTTGGTAAGTCTTTTAATCCCTGTGGTAATCCTATCATATACATACTGTCTTTTACGATGATGAAACTGGAGTACAGGGAGGTTAAGTAACTGTTCCAAGAAACCTTCATGTACCAAGAAACCTTCATGTACCAAGAAAATGACAGAGCTGGGATTCAATTGCCAGTCTGATTTCAGGACCCATATATCACTATACTATACGATCTCTTATTTAGAAATTATGGATAAAAAAATTAAACAAACATTACTTAAAGTTTCTCTATCTGGACTTAAACCACAATTAGCAGTTTGGTATATCCTAGGATATCCTTTAGTACTCTGCATACAGTAGATACACAACTCAGGTAATAGTTGAAGTTCTTATGCTTCCAGGTGTGTTTGCTTTCAGAGTTTGTTACCTGATAACAGTTCTAGATTTGTGATGCTTTGCCCCAAATTCCCTGTTCCCCTCCAAGTTCAGTCTACTCTAGGAGTCAGGCAAGAGCTATATAGAGGCAGGGATGGTTGCTGCTGTGGTGCTTACATTTTTGGACTCGGATCATATATGGTGTCATTTGAAGTGTCCTGAAATGCCCTATAGAAAGTCCTATTAATGAAAACCGAGCTGCCAGTTGTAGAAAACCCTGTGTATTTCCACCCACATGGAGTTTCTAAAGAGTACTGGGCCACTTTTAGGCCTCTAATTAAAGGCCTGACATTTTGTAGTTAATTTTCCAGTTGTTGGGAGAACTCTACTTATGCAGGTGATCCTAGGTTTAGTATTTAAAGGATTTTTTTTTTCTTTTAAAGAGTTAACCCTCAGGACTTCCCTGGCGGTCTATCAGTTAAGACTCCGTGCTTCTAGTGCAGGGGGAGCCGGTTTGATCCCTGGTTGGGGAACTAAGATCCCGCATGCCACGTAGTGCGGCCAAAAAAGAAAAAGCAAAAACAACAAAAAAAGAGTTAACCTTGGGTTGAATCCTGTATGTTATTTTGGGATATATGTTGGTATTACATGGCTGATTTGACTCTTAGACTTTGCCTACATGGGCATAGTGAAGTGAAGAGAGATGCAGTTACTCAAATAAATGAGATCATTGGACTGCATTTTAACAGTGCTTCCAGGCCTAATAACTCTGATTCATACCCCTGGAATGCTATTGGTAGGGAGGATTTGGGGTGTGAATTATTAGCCAGGTTTGCAGATATAGCTCTAAGTTGTTGGTTCTGTTTTTTAATTCACTTTTTATGTAGAGGTAGCCCAAATCTCATTTAATTATTTTTGCCACACAAATGAGTACGGTACTTTCCCTGAGTACTTTTTATTTTGTTGTCTGGTAACAGCCTTTGAAATGTTTCTTAGGAATCTGCTACTCTTGGGAATCGTGGCATCTCAGGTCTCAGAGGTTTTAATTGGCCATATTGTTTGGTGAGGGAAACCATGGTGAACCCCAAAGAGGATTCAATAATAATGACAACAATAACAGCAGTGGTCTTAATGCTCCACCACACTTTTCTTATTGGAGCCTCACAACAACTTGATGAGGCAGATATTGCAATTCCTATTTACAAAGGGGGCAGAAAAGTCTCAAAGAAGTTAAATAACTTGTCCAAAGTCATATTGCTTGAAGCTGGAGTGAAATTGCTAGCATAAGGTGATCAAATTGCAAGGAGAACCTGTAAGTCTGACTTTAGTTTCCACTGGGCTGTGCATAATCTCTAGGTGACTTTTATTAGTGCTCGTTAAATATAATTTTGTCCTAGAATTAAGCAGAGAGAACCTTTCAAGGTAGTTATCTTCCCATCTTTTTAGAGTGATCATCATTATGGGGGGTGGTGGTTAGAAATGGGGTGGAATAACAAATAATATTTGTGTTATGTACATATCCCAGTCGTGCCCTTTTGGTTGTACGTGCACGAGGCTTTTGGTGATTGAGGATTGATTCCGGGGGCCTGTGAAATGGTATCACAAAGACTCTTCTTGGCACCCTTTGTCCCGATCTGGTTTAAGGGACAGATTGGGAAACTTGTTTCTTCCTCCTTTTTAAAAAGAGAAATGAAAAACACACTTGACTGGCACTTCCTCCTCAGCAACAGGCCTGCCTGACTGCAGTTTGATTTAGCTCCTTTTGTTCTTTATGGAGAACAAAGTGAAATTTCTTCTCAGGTGGCGTAAGGAGTGTATCAGGAGAAGGCTCCTTATGCTTTTAAAGAAACAGAGCAAATATTTTTTCTTCAGACAAAAGAGAGACTGTGCAGTTGTTTTAGTTCCTTTGACTTCTTGCCATCAGTCAGACTTTCTCTTGTTTGAACTGTTGGTGTGTTTAGGTCTCTGGGAATTGGTAGAGAGGCTCTTCAGTAATCCTGAGCTTTAGTTTTTGAATTTTCTTGATAACTGGTATTTGTAGCAGCTCTTCCCTCGTCCTTCTGATTCCTGTAGGAACTTCAGACTGCATCACAGTTTTCTGAATCATCCAGTGTTTGTGACCTATATTTTCTTCCTCTTGAGTTACATGAGGTCAGAAGGTCAGACTTCTTTTAGGAATTGGACTGCTGCTGTGTTCACCACATGTTATAAGATTATAAATGGTTAAAAAGTACTTTTAATGTTGCACTATAGGGCAAGGAACCCTCAAAACTCATTTCTGCTGAAGTTCTCTATATTAGGTAAAAGAATGATTGGCTCTAAAAAAATTATAGGCTCAGTTAAGGGTTAAGGTGAATGGATGGGAACTGTATTTCAGATTTGTGGCAGTTTCACTTCCAGACTTTTGGTCTTTAAACCATGAGTTATCAGGGTCACCAAGGAGATTATTTCTTTCCAGTTAGTTCATCCTTAGTTTATGCAGGAGGTTGGCCAGCACTGTGTTGACATATTCATTGTGTACATAGTATTTATATTGTAGGCTACTGGGGGATGAGAGCTGTACTACAAGGATACAGGCTAGAGTGTTCCTCAGTCAATCCTTAGGGAACTTTGTGCTGTATGTGACTAGGAACTTGGAATTATGTTTTTCTGTAGAATCTTTCTGGGTTTTTAAATTTTAATATTCAGGGAGAAAACTCATTTCAGCATAGGCGATAAGTATTTTTCCTTCTGTATTTGGATGCATCTAGTTGTGTACTTTTTAGATTGCAGCCTTTCGTGAAGTGTAAAGAGCTGATTATTGTTTGACTTTTACAATAAGCATTTATTACTTTTTAAATTAAAAAAATGAAAAGAACACTGCCTTTTCTGTTGATTGTCACCTATAATCCTGCCACCCAAAGAGAACCATGGTTAATACTTTTTATATTTCTCTTCTGTCATTGTTTTTTTTTTATGATTTAAAAAATTTTATTTATTTATTTTTGGCTGCATTGGGTCTTCGTTGCTGCGTGTGGGCTTTCTCTAGTTGCGGTGAGTGGGGGCTACTCTTCGTTGCGGTGTGCGGGCTTCTCATTGTGGTGGCTTCTCTTGTTGTGGAGCATGGGCTCTAGGCGCACGGGCTTCAGTAGTTGTGGCATGTGGGCTCAGTAGTTGTGGCATGTGGGCTCAGTAGTTGTGGCTCACGGGCTCTAGAGCGCAGACTCAGTAGTTGTGACACACGGGCTTGGTTGCTCCGCAGCATGTGGGATCTTCCCAGACCAGGGCTTGAACCCGTGTCTCCTGCATTGGCAGGTGGATTATTAATCACTGTGCCACCAGGGAAGTGCCTCTATCATTATTCGTAAAGATTAAAAAAAAATAAAATTTGGATCATACTGTATATGTAATTTTCTATTCTGCTTTTTTCACTTAACATGTATTTTTTCACATTATTAAATATTTTAAAAATAAATTTTGAATAGGTAATTTCAAAAATAAAAATGACATAAAACAAAAACACTGAGAAGTCTAGCTTCTATCTTTGTCTCCATTTACCTTGTCCCTCCAGTTCCTAATAGGTGACCATTAATTTCTCCTCTTTTTCAAAAGTTAGCCTTACTATATATGTTGTTTTGCTCCTTGCTTTTTCCTCCTCTGAACAATGTATCTTGGAGACCTCTTGCTGTTAGTACCCATAGAACCTTCCTTACCGTAGTCATTTAGTCCCCTTTAGAGACTTGGGTTGTGCCCAATTTTTGCTATTACAAACAATAAGAAGTAGTAATTAAAGGGAAAAAAATTAAGCATTTACTCTGCTTCAGTTATTAAGGGAAAGTTCTTTCCAGAAGAATGCCAGCTAATAAATGTAGAAATAATGATGGAATTGGAAAATCAATGTATTCCAGCCCCCAAATGAAATAATTTAAAAAGGAATCATCAGTGACTGCTAAATGATTAAGCAAAAGGTTGAAGAGGAACAGCATATTCACATGGTGCCGAACATTAGCCACAGATCAGTAGTTGTAAAGGGGGAAATATACCTTTATAAAGAGAGCTCTGGCTGTTACAGACTCAACCAAGTGATCATGTTTTGCCAGATGATCATGTAATTTACCAGGTCTCACTAAATGGAACAGTCTGAGAATATGATGTGCTGCATCATGAGATGAGGTACATAGGTAGCATCACCTGAGAAGCATTTTTGCCCAAGCCTCTTAACCTAAATCTAGTCAGTGTTTACAGGAAGTATTAGGGATAGAGATGCGAGCTAAATGGCACTGTGAGGAAATAATCAGACAAAACTAGGATGTAACTGTCAACTGCAAGTCAACAAGTCAACTCTCCTGGTCTTTTTAAAAAGCTTGTGTTGTAAACAAACAAGCATAAACAGAACCAACCAAAATAAAACTTGGAGGCCATTCTAGAGTAAAAGAGACTAAAGAGACATAACATCCAAATTCGTTGCTTGAACCTTGTTTGGATTCTAGATTTTTTTTTTTTTTTTTTTTTGCGGTACGCGGGCCTCTCACCGTTGTGGCCTCTCCCGTTGTGGAGCACAGGCTCCGGACGCACAGGCTCGGCGGCCATGGCTCATGGGCCCAGCCGCTCCGCGGCATGTGGGATCTTCCCGCACCGGGGCACGAACCCGCGTCCCCTGCATCGGCAGGCGGACTCTCAACCACTGCGCCACCAGGGAAGACCTGGATTTTTTTTAAGACACTTTTTGGTGTATTTGGTGTATTAAAGGCACAAATGATAATGTGTGTGATAATGGTATTGTGGTTATGAAGTTAAATGTCTTCATTCTTAGATGCACAGTGAGGTATATAGGATTAGAGTATCTCAATGCCTGCTGAAATGGTTCGCAGGAAAATTAAAACAACCCTTATATATCTCTATCCATAGAGATAAATGAGGCAAATTTGACAATATATTAGCAATTCTTGAGTCTAAGTGGTGAGTAGTTGGTATTTATTCTACTGTTTTCAACTTTTCTGTATATTTGAATTTTTTCAAAATATAGTTGAAGAAACAGTGTTGCAATGAATGAGGTTTATATACGTATTCTTTTCAAATGCCATTTCATTGGGCTGCATAGTCCATTGTTTGGAGGGACCACAATTCTTTAATTGTTGCACATGTGTATATTTTGCTGCTATTTGACATTTTAATAGGATTTGTGTTTATTTTGTGACAGTTTTATACAGTTAAGGCTTGCAGTGGATGAGAAAAAGGAATTGAAATTTTTTCTTCTCTTTCCTCTGTCCTCTATTCTGGAACTTGAGTGGGGAAGAGAAAAAGAGAATGAGAAAGGTACCTCGAAGTGGTTCTGTGTACTTCCTTTTAGGTAGGAGATAGAATTGAAGCTGCTGCATAAGAACCATACCTTAAGTAATAGCCTTTTAAAATTGGTTACGTGTCCTTTAGTTTGGAGGCTGCCCAAGTGATAAAGAGGACTACTAGCAACTAGGGAAGCAGCTTGGCACAGAGTGGGGAGTGCAGATTTTTTTTTTTTTTTTTGGCTGTGCTGTGTGCCATGCATGATTTTAATTCCCGGACCAGGGATTGACCCTGTGACCCCTGCATTGGAAGCACGGAGTCCTAACCACTGGACTGCCAGGGAAGTCCCCGGAGTGCAGATATTGTGATTTGTTTTGTTTTTGACAGGGTTTTAGACCTTTTGGTTAGTAAAAAAGTTTTTACTGCCTGATAAAAAGAATAACTCCTTTAGACAATGGTCTCTTCTTTAGATATAAGGCTGAGCTATGGAGGATATGGGAGGAATTTAAGGATGAAATATTCTTGGAAGAAAAGTTCTGGGAGAAGGGTCTTTTCTGAGAAGATGTCATTAAATATGAAAAGAACAGTACTTTCCTCTTTGAGCTAGAATCATATTTACAGTGGGAACCTTCTCTGACTGCAGAATAGATGTTCTCTGACATTAATGTCTATACCTTAGATTTCCATGAAGGCAACTTACAAGGACCTGAATGGCCTCATTTTAGCTGCTTCAGCGTGTAGAGCTATTGCTCACTCCTTCTCTTCCCGGGCCTGGTGTGACAGTGGCTACTGAGGACCATGAAGGTTGTTCCAGAGAAGAATGCTGTCCGGATACTCTGGGGGCGAGAACGGGGCACTCGGACCTTTGGAGCTCAGCGACTTCTGCAGGAGCTGGTGGAAGATAAAACCCGGTGGATGAAATGGGAGGGCAAGGTGAGAAAAATGGGTGTTTTTCACATAGGAGTTGTAGGGGTGACAGTAGAATGGGGCCTTAGAATGGGTTAATGACATAGAGTTGGGGTACAATTTATTTTGTGTAGGAGAATTGATATATCTAACTTGGTTTTTTGTGGGAGGAGGTTTTAATAAATTTGGAAGCATAATGGGCTAGAAATATCATTTTTCTTTAGAGCTAGATATTTTTCCTGAAGGTAATTTAGATTTATCTCTCTCAATTTGTAGCTTGATCATTGTCTCCAGTTTTTAGATACTAGTCTGGAATGGTTTGGTGCTTTTGAGATAGAGTGAGCCATAGTTTATAAATAATGTATTTTAACTTTTGTTTGTTTATTTCTCAGAGAGTAGAACTGCCGGATAGTCCACGCTCTACCTTTTTATTGGCCTTCAGCCCAGACAGGTACCACCAAGTCCTTACCTAAACTTTACCTGAGACTTGTGACAGCATTGCTTTCTGTGTATTTGGCCTAGCTTGATCTTCCAAGTCAAATCCCTAAAGGCTCTTTTTTTTTTTTTTTAAATTTATTTTATTTATTTATTTTTGTCTGCGTTGGGTCTTCTTTGCTGCGCGGGGACTTTCTCTAGTTGTGGCGAGTGGGGGCTACTCTTGGTTACGGTGCGCAGGCTTCTCATTGCGGTGGCTTCTCTCGTTGTGGAACACGGGCTCTAGGCGTGTGGGCTTCAGTAGTTATGGCTCGTGGGCTCTAGAGCGCAGACTCAGTAGTTGTGGCACATGGGCTTAGTTACTCCGCGGCATGTGGGATCTTCCTGGACCAGGGCTTGAACCCGTGTCCCCTGCATTGGCAGGCAAATTCTTAACCACTGCGCCACCAGGGAAGCCCCCTAAAGGCTCTTTGAAGCACTGAATGAACAGAGCTTTGCCAGTGTTATCAGAAAGGGAAAGAAAGTAGATGAGCAGTGCTAACCATAAAAATAATGGGAATAAGCAAAGGAATCTATGAACGTCGAGGATCAGAACTTGGAAAGTTTCTCAATAAGAATCCTTTGCCTGTGTGATATAGGCCACCAACAGTGTGATAGTTTTCCCTGCTGGAAAGAATATTCTCTGAAGGGGTTATGTGTCTTCTGGGGACAGAATGGAGAAGCCGAAAGCTTTTAAAGATGAGAATGTTTCTGTTGTTTGTAATGCCCAAGTCGTAGTATTTATCATGTTGGGATGGGGAATAAGTATCAATTTTCATTTTTGTCCAAAGCTGATAAAGTTTGTTACCCTCCCACATGCTTCACATTTACTTCCTCCTCTTTGATTCCCTAGGACTCTCTTGGCCTCCACCCATGTAAACCATAATATCTATATCACGGAGGTGAAGACAGGCAAGTGTGTTCACTCTCTGATTGGACACCGCCGCACTCCATGGTGTGTCACTTTTCATCCCACCATCTCAGGCCTTATTGCTTCTGGCTGCCTAGATGGGGAGGTTAGGATTTGGGATTTACACGTAAGTGTTTCCTTTTCTTTGGTATTCTAAATGCAGAGACTTGTTTACCCTTGGTTTCTTAACTCTGGAGGAGAGACTAGCCAGGTTCTTAGGACTATATCTGAGTACTTACTCAGTAATCATTGCCTACTTACTGATAGGGAGTCTAGCCGACAGCCCTCCGTTCTAAGATGAACACCCTATTTAACTGTCTGCCCATTGTGACATAGTACAGGACACTCTAAGACGTCTTCAGGATGGATTTCTCTTGTTTTAGATCAAGGATTGTACTGTATTCTGATGATGATCATCAAAGCAACATGCTCCTTGTCCTGGTGACTGGCTAGTGGGTTGTTGTGCACCATGTCATGCACCAAGCTTGAGTTTTCACAGGCTACAGAAACAGGAGCTGTGCGGGTGCTCATTGCTTATGGATTGTAAATGACAAAACTGAGCTGACAGTAATGTTTTTCTGATAAAGTTGTGACACTGCCAGATCACTGGTTTTGTACGTCGTTTTCAGAGGACATACTTTTATTTTTTTTTTTTTTTTTTTTTTTTTTTTTTAAATGGGGGGGATATGGACTCCTCCCCACTCAGAGGGTGGGTGGCTGGTGGATGGAAGTGTAAGCTTTTTTTTTTTTTTTTTTTTTTTTTTTTTAAATTAATTCATTTATTTATTTATTTATTTTGGCTGTGTAGGGTCTTCGTTTCTGTGCGAGGGCTTTCTCTAGTTGCGGCGAGCGGGGGCCACTCTTCATCGCCGTGCACGGGCCTCTCACTGTCGTGGCCTCTCTTGTTGCGGAGCACAGGCTCCAGACACACAGGCTCAGTAGTTGTGGCTCACGGGCCCAGTCGCTCCGTGGCATGTGGGATCTTCCCAGACCAGGGCTCGAACCCGTGTCCCCTGCATTGGCAGGCAGGTTCTCAACCACTGCGCCACCAGGGAAGCCCAGAGGACATACTTTTAAAGTAGTCCCTACAAGTAGTCGTTTTATGTTAAATGGACCCTTTTTTTTTTTTTTTTTTTTGAAATTGACATCTCAGTCTGCTGGCAGCTTGTAACCTAAGAATGTCTGGGATTTGTTCATTCATAGGGTGGCAGTGAAAGCTGGTTCACAGATAGCAACAATGCCATTGCCTCCCTGGCTTTCCACCCTACGGCTCAGCTCCTGCTGATTGCTACTGCCAATGAGATCCACTTCTGGGATTGGAGTCGACGGGAGCCCTTTGCCGTGGTGAAGACAGCTAGTGAGATGGAACGGGTCCGGTGAGTGCTCTGCCCACCAGCAATGTCTGGCGTAGGATTAACATGGCAGAGAGCATTCACCCGTGCTTTCACCTCAGGAGACAGATTATTATCTCCGTATTATCCCTGCTCAGGGCAGGGTGTTATCCCTATGGCTCTTCCTACTTTTTAAGCATCTGGCTAATCAGCTAGGAAGCAGTTCATATTGTTCATTTCAGCTGTTCCATATTGGCCTCATCTTCTGATCTCTGTAGACTATGGCTGTTAGAATCTTTTTTAGGTTCAAAGCTATCTGGTTTGGTATAAAGCCTTTTTTTTTTTTTTAATAATCCTGAAAGGTATTCACGTGGTGGGTAGCTTGGTGGCTAAGTTGCTCATCCCTGGTTTTCTGGAAATGGAAAGTGGAGGTGTAGATATGTATCCAATCTGCTAGTAGATATTTACATATTTAGCCTTCAAAATCAGCGCACATATTGCCTGAATTATAGTTGATGCATTGTTTTCCTTTGGTCCTCTTGGTATCGCAGTTGGATATTAGCTAATTTTCTAGCCTCAGCTGTGTCACTTGATGCTGAGACTGTTCCTTGTCACCAGCACTCATGCTTCTTGCCAGTGTAGCTGCTGTGTGAGGGGAGACCTGAACCTGTGGCAGAGTATGGGAGCATTCTCTGCTTTACTATTATGATGGGCTCTTAGACATGAGCAGCTGTGTGCTTACTGTAGCTAGCTGCTTCCTGGGATGGAAGCCCAGGTGTTTTTTGAAATTATTTTTGCGATACGTATTCCCTTATTCTGGCAAGTGTGAGGACGTGAGAAGAAGTATTGAGCTTTATTACTTTAATCTGTTTGAAAGTTTTGGAAGTCTGTAGCATTAAGTGGATACCTCGGTGATCCCACAATTGTCAGTAATGATTTCCAGACGTTTTCTCACAGGTTTCCTCTTCTTGGTTAACATAATATCTCTCTCTGTGTCTCTGTCCCTTTCTTCTGTGCTTTCAGTCTGGTGAGATTTGATCCGCTTGGACACTACTTACTCACAGCAATTGTTAACCCCTCTAATCAGCAGGTAAGTTAGTCAGCAGTTTCAACTCTGTCTAAACTGTGGGTTATTTTCTCAACTAGTGCTCTAATTCTGATTATATTGGACTTCAATTTTCAATGTCCAAGTGTTTCTTTCCAGTCAAGATTCAAAACTAGCTTCAGACTGTATTCAAAGTTACAGCCATATTGTGACTGGGGAGTCCATTCTGAAACCCCTGAGTGATCGTCCCAGTAGAAGTAACCAGGCCGTGTTGGATAACTTGTCATTCATGTGCCTCTGGCTGGTTGACATTTTGCTTCCCCTTACTGCCTCCATGTCATGGAAATGCCTTTTGTAACAGAGTTGGTTTGCCAGCTGTACTCGTTCAGAAGTGTTGCTAATTGGAAGTGAATAATTTAAAACCATATGATGATTCTGAATCTGGAACCAGTTAGTTCTCAGTACTTCAAGGATGGAGCTGTTGCCTCTCTAGAAAGGTTTTCCTTGGATGATTATCAGTAGTTTTTCTTGATTTACCAGCAAGTTCTACCTAACTACCTGGCTCTGCCCCCGCCCCACCTTGGTCCACGTTGCAGGGTGATGACGAACCAGAGATCCCCATAGACGGAACAGAATTATCGCATTACCGTCAGCGTGCTCTCCTGCAGTCACAGCCAGTGCGCCGGACGCCTCTCCTCCACAATTTCCTGCACATGCTGTCCTCCCGCTCCTCTGGCATCCAGGTGGGAGAGCAAAGCACAGTGCAAGATTCTGCCACCCCCTCACCCCCACCGCCTCCCCCTCAGCCCTCCACGGAGCGTCCCAGGACTTCCGCTTACATCCGGCTCCGACAGCGGGTCAGTTACCCCACAGCCGAGTGCTGCCAGCACCTTGGGATCCTGTGCCTTTGCAGCCGCTGCTCTGGCACTCGAGTTCCTTCCCTCTTGCCACACCAGGACAGTGTACCCCCTGCTCCTGCCAGGGCTACTACCCCTTCCTTTTCTTTTGTACAGACCGAGCCCTTCCATCCCCCGGAGCAGGCCTCATCAGCGCAGCAGGACCAGGGCCTCCTGAACCGGCCGTCTGCCTTCAGTACAGTCCAGAGCAGCACTGCCGGCAACACGCTCCGCAACCTCAGTCTGGGTCCCACCCGTCGCTCTTTGGGAGGCCCTCTGTCTAGCCACCCTTCTAGGTATCACCGAGAAATCGCTCCCGGGCTGACAGGATCTGAGTGGACCCGGACAGTGCTCAGTCTGAACTCCCGCTCTGAGGCGGAATCCATGCCCCCGCCCAGGACCAGTGCCTCTTCGGTGAGTTTGCTGTCTGTGCTGAGACAGCAGGAAGGTGGCTCTCAAGCATCTGTGTACACTTCAGCCACAGAAGGGAGGGGTTTTCCAGCTTCAGGGTTGGCAGCTGAGTCAGATGGAGGGAATGGCTCTAGCCAAAACAACTCGGGCAGCATTCGCCATGAGCTTCAATGTGACCTGAGACGCTTCTTTTTGGAGTATGACCGGCTTCAGGAGCTGGACCAGAGCCTGAGTGGGGAAGCGCCCCAGGCCCAACAGGCCCAGGAAATGCTCAACAATAACATTGAATCTGAGAGGCCAGGCCCCTCCCACCAGCCCACCCCGCACAGCAGCGAGAACAACTCCAACCTGTCCCGTGGCCACCTGAACCGCTGCCGCGCTTGCCACAATCTCCTGACCTTCAACAACGATACCCTGCGCTGGGAAAGAAGTGCACCTAACTACTCCTCTGGTGAAGCCAGCTCTTCCTGGCAGGTCCCCAGTACCTTTGAGGGCATGCCCTCGAGTGGCAGCCAGTTGCCACCTCTCGAGCGGACTGAGGGCCAAATGCCGAGCTCCAGCAGGCTGGAGTTGAGCAGCTCTGCTAGCCCACAGGAGGAGAGGACTGTGGGGGTGGCCTTCAACCAGGAGACAGGCCACTGGGAACGAATTTACACCCAGTCCAGCAGATCTGGAACTGTGTCGCAGGAGGCCTTACATCAGGATATGGCTGAGGAAAGCTCCGAGGAAGATTCACTCAGGAGGTGAGCAGATGCTTTCCTGTCTTCTCCTGTATCCCTTACTTTCCTCCTGATATCTCTTCCTTCAGTCCTGTGGGTGTTGTGGCTGGATCTGGAGTGTCTGGGATCCATGCATCATGCATGTGGTTCTGATTTCCCTAGCTTCCATTGCATCTTCTTGGAAAATCTTGCTGTGGTGGCGGAAAGAGGATAAGGCCTGGCAGTATGAGTCAGGTGACTCGGCTTGCTCCTTTTCTGGCTAAGCTCATGTGACGTTTAGCCTTGGAGGAGAGTTGTAGATGAGGTTAGAGAGGCATGAGGAGGTAAAACCGTCGACTTCCTCTGCTCTGCTTTTTGGCCTTCTCCAAGGATTGTATGTGCAGGACTGGTTATTGTGAAACAACAAAATGTCCCAGAGAGACTAGGAAAAAGTAGTAAAAGAGAACCCTGCTTAGGACATATTAGTGTATTGGCTCTTTGATTGTGTTGCTTTGGACAAATTCTGAAACCATATCTTTTGGAACATTGCAACTTGACAAAAGGAAAAGAAAATAGTACATATATATGTCAAGAAAAAGTTTTTTGTTTTTTTAGAGATATATATTTTTTGGACAGCAAGTTAGTTGCTTAGTTAAGATTCTTTGAGTAGATCTTCCAGATGGACATTCACCTCGAGGTGGAGAAGAAGAAATTCATAGAAGGAAGGCCTCTCCATACTTGGATTGGCATCCCAGGCAACTCTTTCATGGAAGAAACAGAGTGGGTGTAGTTGATCGCCCACCGCATGTTCCGTGTATGGCTGTGTGCGCATCTATCTTGATTTATTAGGGACTTCTTTCTGTAATTCTGTAAAGGTCAAATCTAGCATAATCACCAACTCCCAGAATATGCCTGTTGGATCCAAACAGCATATTGCTGTGCATTACATCCTCTGTTGAAGCATCTGAAGTTTCTCTGACATAAGCTTCTAGCAAGGGTGGGAATATGGATTGTGCACATAATGTACTTGTTATTTTGGGAGAATGCTTTAGAGAGTTACCCAGTTAATAAGTATTTGTTGAATTATATATTTTTTCTAGCACTGTGCTAGGCACTGTCAGGAGTACAAAAGCAGTATAATACCTGGTCTTTGCCCACTGGCAGTATACAGTGTTGTTGTAGAGGCAAGACTTATTTACATGTAATTACATAAAAAATGTAAATGAGCCGAATGCTTCATTGTATGGTACTGAGATTAAATGTAGTCTAATTTCAGAGAAAGGGAAGGATCATCAAAGAAGGCTTTACAAGAATAAGTCTTGAAAGATGGGTAGGATTTGGAAAGGGAAAGACCTTTTAATTTTGAGGATATAGCACATGATAAGGGAGGAAAGGGCATGATGAATTCAGGATAAGAAGAAGTTACTTAAGGGCAGTTAGTAACGTGAACACAGGGAAACTTGGTCAGATATGAAAGAGAGATGAGGTAGCTGAGATTGTTACTCTGCCCGTTTGATTGAGGCCAGTTCTGGATTAACATCTAAATTGCCAGCTTTGGAATACTTTGCCTTGCATAATGACCCATATCAGGAGCCTGAGACTCTGTTCTTCCTTTTTGTCAAGAGAGGTGAGACAGTAGCAAGCATAGTGCCTGACATATAGTAGGCATTCAAAAAGTTTATTAAAGGTAGCCATAAAGGACTGTCTACAGTTATTGCTCTAAAAGCCTACCAGTGCCTGTTTCACTAGCATCAGTGGGTTTGTGGTCAGCCTCTGTCCGTTCTGTTCTAGCAGGACCTCTTCATGTGTTGCTGTTCTGAGAAATACCTGAGTTGTTTATTTTTTTTTTTTGCGGTACGCGGGCCTCTCACTGTTGTGGCCTCTCCCGTTGCAGAGCACAGGCTCTGGACGCGCAGGCTCAGCGGCCATGGCTCACGGGCCCAGCAGCCCCGCGGCATGTGGGATCCTCCCGGACCAGAGCACGAACCCGTGTCCCCTGCATCGGCAGGCGGACTCTCAACCACTGCGCCACCAGGGAAGCCCTACCTGAGTTGTTTAAAACAAACTCTGTTGTTTGATAATAATTAGAGATACCAGTTACTGAGAGCCTACTACTGTGTTCTAGCTTTGCATTAATTATTTCTAATTTCCACAGTAACTCTGTGCGATGCAGGTATGAAATTTCCCATCTTCCAGTTGAGGAAAGAGTGGCTCAGAGAAGTCAAGTTTCTTGTTAAAGGTCACACAGTAGGTTGCTGAGTGGGGATTTGAACTCCAGTGTGCATGACTAAAGATTTTTTTAGGCTGCCCTCCATGGTGTGTGTTTTTTAAATTAATTAATTAATTAATTAATTAATTTATGGCTGCGTTGGGTCTTTGTTGCTGCATATGGGCTTTCTCTAGTTGAGGCGAGCGGGGGCTATTCTTCGTTGCGGTGCGCGGGCTTCTCATTTTGGTGGCTTCTCTTGTTGCAGAGCACGGACTAGGTGCGTGGGCTTCAGTAATTGTGGCATGCGGGCTCAGTAGTTGTGGCTCACGGGCTTAGTTGCTCTGTGGCATGTGGGATCTTCCTGGACAGGGCTTGAACCTGTGTCCCCTGCATTGGCAGGTGGATTCTTTTCTTTTTTTGCGGTACGCGGGCCTCTCACTGTTGTGGCCTCTTCCGTTGCGGAGCACCGGACGCGCAGGCTCAGCGGCCGTGGCTCATGGGCCCAGCCACTTCGCGGCATTGTGGGATCTTCCTGGACCGGGGCACGAACCCGTGTTCCCTGCATTGGCAGGCGGACTCTCAACCACTGAGCCACCAGGGAAGCCCCTGGCAGGTGGATTCTTAACCACTGCGCCACCAGGGAAGTCCCCATGGTGTATTTCTTAAAGTGATAATCTCATTTTTAGGTGAACCATTTTTATGTTTTTCTTTTCTTTTAACTTTTTGTTATGGAAATCTTCAAACATATAAAAATTAAAAGAAAAGTAGTATAAATGAACTCCCATATACCTATCACCTGGCTTCAGAAATTTTCAACACTCGTCTGTATCCCTTATCCACTCCCAGCCACCCAGACATCATATAATTTTGTCTGAATATACTCCAGTATGTTTCTCTAGAGCAATTCTGTCTAATAAAATGTTCTATATCTGTGCCATATAGTATAGTAGCTACCAGCCGCATGTGGCTATTGAGCATTTGAAATGTGGCTAGTGTGATCTGAGAAACTACATTTAAATTTTAACTAATTTAAATGTAGATAGCCACGTGTGACTAATATATTAATAGTCACTTCTTAATAAAGTGGGCCATTTAAAACCAGAAGCTATTAAGGATGTATCAGAATTTTTTTTAGGCAAAAAGTAGTATGTGTTTGTGGTTTAAATAAAAAAGTTCAAGCATTTAGAAATGTTATGTTGTAGAAAATGAAGTCCCTTGTCATCTTGCTGTAAACAATTTTATATGTATATATATATATATATATATATACACACAGACATACACACACACACTTTTTAAATTTTAAAATATACAAATGTGCAGTTCTCATTGTAAAATAGTATATTAATCCAGTGGTTACATTATTTATGGAGTTGCTTTTCAAATGAGCTTGAATGAGGTATACCACGAGGGTTTACAGCCTATCAAAAATGAGGTATCTTGTAAAATATTCTAAGTGCACACCCATTAAAGAAGGGCCACCACTTCCTCATAAACTGAGGGGCTGCATTCTGGTATAAATCACTAATATATACTTGTGTTAATCAGCATCTTCTACCACCTTCTGAAGGTCCAGTGTTCTCTGGCTGATGAGCAGCCTTGCTTGGATTTCCCCAGCAGGTGTCACTGTTGGGCTAGGCTGGCAGGGAAGAGGTGTCCTTACTGTGTGTGTGCACGTCTACTTGAAGGGAGGGGGTTTTTTCTTCAGCCATGTAGTAGGAGATGGACTAAGGAGGCATGTTTTGATCCTTGGTGTTGCTGATATAATCTATAGTGTTTTCAGATAGTGAGAATATGAAGCAAAAGTGTGTATTTCAGTGTAGCTCTATGTTGCTGAACAGTGATGCACGGTTTATCTCCTTTTGCCTCTGGGCAGTGGAAGGTGACTGTCTCTATATAGTCTGACTCCAAGTTACAGTTTATAACTTGGATGGCAGACCCTTCGCTTCACCATGAGAAGCTTCTTTTGGGGTCTGATAGCCCAGGACTTAGCAGGAGAAGATGAAGGTGTTGGGGCTTCTTGCAACAGGGTCCCTGTGGCCGTGAAAGGCTTGTATTAGGGAAAAAAAGAAAATTATTTAAATGGCATCTTGAAACTGGAGAAAACCTAGAGTTTGTTTAGTCCAGTGTCTGTATGTCTGCCTGTCTCTGTCTCTTTCTAATTGATGAGAAAACTTAGATGCAGAGAGGGGAAGTGACCTCCCACTGCTGTGGCCTCTCCCGTTGCGGAGCACAGGCTCCGGACGCGCAGGCTCAGCGGCTATGGCTCACGGGCCCAGCCGCTCCGCGGCATGTGGGATACTCCCGGACCGGGGCACGAACCCGTGTCCCCTGCATCGGCAGGCGGACTCTCAACCACTGCGCCCCCAGGGAAGCCCGGAAGTGACTTTAAAGAGGTGCCTGTAGCAAAGATGGGAGTCAAACTTCTGGGTCCTAAAGAGGGTGCTCTTTCGTCCTCTTCATTTGAAATTAGTGCTTTCACACATCAGTTTTCTCTGTCAAAACTTCTAGGGGCTTCCCTGGTGGCGCAGTGGTTGAGAGTCTGCCTGCCGATGCAGGGGACACGGGTTCGTGCTCCGGTCCGGGAAGATCTGACATGCCGCGGAGCAGCTGGGCCTGTGAGCCATGGCCGCTGAGCCTGCGCGTCCAGAGCCTGTGCTCCGCAACGGGAGAGGCCACAACAGGGAGAGGCCCACATACCACAAAAAGAAAGAAAAAAAAAAAAAAAAGAGTAAGGGAAGCGTGGGGGAAGATAAACCCAGGCCTTAAAGGAGCGTGGCTCTTGTTATAACCCTGGGAATTGGGCTGGTGAAATAATTACTCTGATTGATCGATTCATTCATTCATAGGTTGACAAATATTTACTAAGTACCTACTGTGTACCATATACTATTTAAGTACCAGCAAGAAGTCTCTTATTCTAATGAGAGAAAGAAAATAAACACATAAATAAAATATCTAGTATGCCAGATGATGTTAAATTCTATGAAGAAAAATATTTGAAAATGTAGGTGTTTCTGGGGTGGAAGTTTGTAGTGTTAAATAGGGTCATCAGAGGAAGTCTGATAAGGTGACATTGGAGCAGACACCTCTTCCTTCCTTCAAGCAAGTAAGGGAATAAACTGTATACATTGGGGGCAAGGGCATTCTAGGCAGAGAAGGGCAAATGCAAAATCCCTGAAACGCTTGGCTGGAGCACAGTGAAGGATGGAGTGATAGAAGATGAAGTTAGAGAGGTAATGGGGACCAGATTATGCAGGCCTTCTAAGATATTTAAGGGATTTTACATCTTACTCTGAGTGATTTGGGAAGCCTTGGGAAGTGGAGTAGCATGATCTTTTATTTTAAAAGGATCCTGTGGCTGCTGATTGACAATAGACTGAAGAGGCTCTGCTAAATAGGGTAAATTAAAGTTAGGCCAGCATCACACACTTTTAGATTAATTTGTGTCTTGATTCTGTGGTGAAAACCAGAAGGCGGGAGTCAGTGATTGTGTCAGAATTAGAAGGGCCTTAAATGTTTGGATGAAGACTTGCCAAATAAATAAAGAAATAAAGCCTCTTGGCAGGCGTATTATCTGCAACAAAGCCACCCCCATCCCCCAGGCATGACAGCATGTTATTGAAACTGTGAGGAAGGGAGAGCCTGAAAAATTTGTAGTCAGCAAGGTATCATAAATGGAATTTTGAGATGCCTGTTTTGTTTGCTTACAAAACAAATACAAAGTCATTTGTAAAAATTCAAACATAGAAATGTGTGATTTATCTATCTATAGTGAATGTCCTCTGCAGTGCTAACCACTGTTAGCAATTTGTGTGTTAACTTAAGAATTTTTTCTCTGCAAATGAAAGCACTTTTTTTAATTTATAAAAATGGGATCATACTAAATCTACTCTTCCACCGTTTACATATTTCACTTAATATGTCATGGACATTTTTCCATGTTGATGTGTAGAGATCTGCTACATTCTTTTTAACAATGGCATTGTATTCCACAATTGGATGCACCATGATTAAACAAGTCCTCTGTTGACAGAATCTGTATTGTTTCTGGTTTTTGCGTGCAGAAACAATGCTGTAGCATCTTTGTGTACTTGTGCAGGTGTCTCTAGAGGAGGATGAATTTTCAGAACTACAATTGCTGGGGCTGAAGAGTGTGAACATTGTTAATGGTAAAAATTAATTGTATTCATTATTACTAATTTAAAATGTATAAAATGATATTTTCTATTTTAGTGAGCATAATTTTATAGATATTCATAATTTCATAGATTAGGACTCCTAGTCCTGTGTTTTTTCCCCTCCCATAAGGTCTTACGTTTCTTAGTTGTAAATCCTACCACCGGGCTTTTCAGGAATCTGATCCTCAAGGTTGAGAAGGACTTCTAACATATGCCACCTGGAGGTGTTCATGTACTTTTCTTCTCCAGTAGCCTTGTATGAGGGAGACTTGGTTCCATCTTTGACACTCACTTACTGGCTTTGGGCCACCTAGTCTTCCTGGCCTTGTTAAATGATTGAGAGAGTCCAGATATTTCTTGCCCCATCATAAGGCAGTAACATTTAGATATTTAAGTTATTTGTTTTCGGGGATAGTTAGAAAACCCACTTCTCTCTTTGGCAATATGAGGGTGAGGGTAGAAGAGAGGGTACCTGGTAATCTTTTTCCCCTTCTCTGCTCATCCGCCCAACTAAGTCACTCTGTATTTGAGCCTCTGAATTCTGAGTGTGATCTCTGGTTGTATCCTCTGTTTCAGTGACTAGGACTTTTTCTGTGAAGGGCAAATTTGTAAACATTTTAGGCTTTGTGTAGGCCATATGGTCTCTGTTGCAAATACTGAACTTTGCCATTGTAGCATGAAAGTAGCCATAGACAATAGGTAAGTGAATAAGTATGGCTGTGTGCCAATAAACTTTACTTACGGACACAAATGTGATTTTTATATAATTTTCTCGTGTCGTGAAATATTCTTCTTTTGATGTTTTTCAGCTATTTAAAAATACAAAAACCATTCTTAGCACATGGGCTATACAAAAACAGGCAGTAGGCCAGATTTGGCCTACAGACCATGGTTTGCCAATCCCTGCTTTATGTGAATATGACTTGGAATGGAAGAGAGTTGGGTGCTATAGTAATAAAAGGCATTATGATAAGGAGGGCCCTGGAAGAGGTAGGGATGGGACCCCTGCACTTGTCTCTCTCTGTACTTTGGACTAGATGTCCTGAGTATTGGCTCTTGTAAGATTCTTTGACGGTTAAGAGCAGGCTTAAGTGCCTGAAGAGTTTCTTGTTTCCTCTGCTTTCTGCCCTGAAGCAAGGTTTTCTAACCTTGCTATATATCTGTCTTGGGAATTGTTTGCAAGTGAGGAGGCTTGCCCTGGTGTTAGGGAGGGTGTGAGCCTCCAGGTCCTCCAGGCTGTATGCTTGACAGGCAGCCCTTCCCCCACTGCAGGTCAAATTAACACCTGTTGGGCAGATCTAAATTATCCCCCATCATCCCTCTGTCTGGGGCTGAATGGTGTAGAGCAGGCTGTGTGCTTTGTATACACACTGAGAACTTGAAAATATGTAATCGCTTCTGTCAGCTCAGAGTGTTGGAGTGCCACGGAGACTTCAGTGGGATCTATGTGTACTGCAAATATATTTGGAGCAATTTCCCGTGTACTCATTTTCCCCCCTTCAGATCCCCTTCTCTACTGTAATCTGTTCAGAGTAGTGCTCTAAAGAATGTGTTGGAGGTTTTGCTAAGACATTAACACCAGGTGTACGGGGTTTTGTTTGCATAATATATTTTGCTTATTGTAATCGGTCCCAGCCCATTAGAGCTGTGCAGGTAGCTTCTCCTCCTCCTCTAGGATTTCTTATATATTTATGGGGAGGAGGAGGATCCAGTACATCATCTGCTCCTTCTTGGAAGCACTCCTGACAATGTGTTCACATGAGCAAATTTGGCTTTAGCAGGTGGGCCTGTTATATTAGCCCAGAGATTGCAAAATAACCTTCAGGTACATTTGTTTGGCCCTCACGATGTCACTAAAAATTTCAGTTTTTTCTACATAAATCCAGATTTCTGGATTCTCTTGAAAAAAAAATTAGATCTGGCTTACATTCCCACATAATAACAATCAGCAGGAGTTGAGTAGCTGTTGCCCCTTTAGTCAAGGTGTGGACTTTCTTTGTGCCTTAGTCTGCACTGGGCTGACTTCATCCATTTACATTTCCTGCTTAATTCCAATTTTGTGTTGGTTACCACTGCATTCATTAGCTCAAGGTCTTCTTAAGTTCCCTACCCCTTGTCTCCACCAGGGGGAGGCACTGGACATGGCAGTGCTCTCTCCTCTACCCCACCCATCCTGCCTAATTCACGCATAAAGGGCTCCCCTGCTGGCAGTAGGCTGACATGCTCACAGCCCCCTCACCTGAAAAGCTGCCTGACTTTTTAATAGCAACATTTAATAAACTCCTCCTTTGTTTCCAAAGAGGGAAGGTGGGGGTGCCAAGCTTATTTGCTGGCTGGGGCACCATTTAGTGAGCAGACCTCTGTCATGTCAGGTTATGCAGTATGAAAGTAACCTTAACCTTCCTTTCATGATGAACTATGTGAAATCTTGGACAAGAATGTCTGCACCTCTCCCTGTGAGCAGAGTGCCTTGGACAGAGGGATGGGTTTCCGTGAGAAGGCCAAGTGATTTGGATGTCACCCGCCAGAAAATTAAAATCAAGTTAGAGCAAGAGTAGAAACTTGTAATAGTAAAGGAATCAAAGGCTGGGCTGAAAGTATGACCTTGTCATAGAAGGAGAATTGCAGCTTGTTAACATTGTGCTCTTTTCCTTTGCTGCATCAGAGAGTATGAGTTTGAATCTTTTTGCCCCTTTTCCTCCCCTACACATGTTCATATACGTTTCTCAATTTTCCTCTATCTCCCTGTTGTCTCCTTGGATCACTTCACCTCAGCAAGGTGGCTTTTATCTTTTGCTTTCTTTGTTCTGGTGGCAAATGTAACCTATTTTGGGGGTCTTTTTTCTTACTGTGATAAAAAACCATAAATTTACCCTCTTAAATTTTAAATGTACAGTGTTGTTAAGTCTATGCACATAGTTGTATAGCAGATCTCTAGAACTTTTTCTCCCTGCAAGAGTGAAATGCTTATTGAACAATTCTCATTTCCCCATCCTGCCATCCCCTGGCAACCATGATTCAGTTTTCTTTTTCTGTGAGTTTGATTGCTTTAGATCCTCATATAAGTGGAATCATGCAGTATTTGTCTTTTGGTGATTGGCTTATTTCACTAAGCATAATGTCCTCAAGGTTCATCCATGCTGTAGCATATGACAGGATTTTCTCCTTTTTAAATGCTGAATAATATTCAGTTGTGTGTATATACCACATTTTTTTTATCCATTCATCTGTGGATGGACCTTTAGGTTGCTTCCACATCCTGGCTACGTGAATAATTCTGTAATGAACATGGGTGTTCAAATATCTCTTTAAGATTCTGTTTTCAATTCCCTTGGATATATACTAAGAAGTAGTATGGCTGGGTCATACAGTAGTTATATTTTTAATTTTTTGAGGAACTTTTATGCTGCTTGTCATAGCAGCTGCACCATTTTACAGTTCTACCAACAGTGCACAAGGGTTCCAATTTCTCCACATCCTTGCCAACATTGTTATTTTCTGTTTGGGTTTTTTTTGTTTTTGGAGATTGGCATCTTAGCATGCATGAGATAATATGTCATTGTGGTTTATTTGCATTTCCCTGATGATAAGTGATGTTGAGCATCTTTTCATATGTTTGTTGGCCATTTGTATATATTCTTTGGATAACTGTCTATTCAAGTCCTTTGCCCATGTTTTAATTGGGTTTTTGGTTGTTATTATTAAATTGTAGGAGTTCTTTATATATTCTGGCTATTAACCCCTTATCTGATAAATAACTTACAAACATTTTGTCCTATTCTGTAGATTGCCTTTTTATTCTGTTGGTTCCTTTGTTAAGTTTTAAAAGTTTGATGCAGTCCCAGTTGTCTATTTTTGTTTTTGTTACCCGTGGGATTTTTTTGTGTGTAGTATCTAAGAAATCATTACCTATTCCAATGTTATAAAACTTTTCCCCTATATTTTCTTCTGTGAGTTTTATAGTTTCAGGTCATATGTTTAGATTTTTAATCCATTTTGAGTTAATTTTTATCTGTGGCATAAGATAATGGACAATCTTCATTATTTTGCATGTGGATAGCCAGTTTTCCCAGTACTATTTGTTGGGAAAACTGTCCTGCCCTCATTGTGTAGTCTTGGCACCCTTGTCAAATATCATTTGCCCATACATACAAGGGTTTATATCTGGGCTCTCTATTCTGTTCCATTGGTCTATATGTTTGTCCTTATGCCAGTACCATACTGTTTTAATTGCTATAGCTTTGTAATATGTTTTGAAACCAGGACAGGTTAGGCCTCCAGCTTGGTTCCTCTTTCACAAGATTGTTTGGCTATCCAGAGCTCTTTTTGAGATTCTGTATGAATTTTGGGATTTTTTTTTTTCTCTTTCTGCAAAAAAAAAGGAAAAAATGCCATTGGGATTTTGATGGGGATTGCATTGAATCTGTAGATTGCTTTGGGTATTATGGACATTTTAACAATGTTAAGTCTTCCAATCCATGAACATGGGATGTCTTTCTTTTTATTTGTGTCGTTAATTTTTTTCAGCAGTGTTTTATAGTTTTCAGTGTACAAACCTTCCACCTCTTTGGTTAAATTTATTCCTAAGTATTTTATTCTTTTTGACACTGTTGTAAGTAGGATTGTTTTCTTAATTTTCTTTTTAGCAGATGTAACCCTTTTAAAACTAAGACAAGAAAGAACTCTTCTTTTTTTTTTTTTTTTTTTTTTAACTTTAGTGTTTTCCCAGAAGTCTAGCACTCTTTCTTTTCTGCATGCTTTTCTGATTCCTTTTTATGCTTGTCTCTTTTGAGTTCTCAAAATTGAGGCAGAAGCTGGGCTGGTCATTTTTTGTTAGCTCCTTGAAGGCAAAGGACCATTGCAGTAATGGTCATCCTAACAGAGTTACTGAATTTTTTTAAAAAAATTTAAATTTAATTTAATTTAAAAAATTTATTTATTTTATTTATTTTTGGCTGTGTTGGGTCTTTGCTGCTGCGCGTGGGCTTTCTCTAGTTGCAGCGAGTGGGGGCTACTCTTTGTTGCAGTGCATGGACTTCTCATTGCAGTGGCTTCTCTTGTTGCCGAGCACGGGCTCTAGGCACGCGGGCTTCAGTAGTTGTGGCACGCGGGCTCAGTAGTTGTGGCTTGCAGGCTCTAGAGCTCAGGCTCAGTAGTTGTGGCACACGGGCTTAGTTGCTCTGCGGCATGTGGGATCTTCCTGGACCAGGGCTTGAACCCATGTCCCCTGCATTGGCAAGTGGATTCTTAACCACTGCACCACCAGGGAAGCCCCCAATTTTTTTTTTAATTGAAGTATAGTTCATTTACAAAGAGTTGATGAATTTATAGTCCCTCCTAGAGCAACTAAATTTGGCAGCTGTGTTAGATGGTACTATTTTGGATGGGGTAAGTTATATGTGAGAGAGAGAGAGACAGAAGGAGAGAGAGAGGTGTAGATACATCAGAATGTGTTTGCCGTGCGATCTTTGGCCAGTGGTTCTCAAAGTGTGGTCTTCAGACCAGGAACATCAGCATCTCCTGCTGATGTGAGAAAGGCGAGTTTCTGGGCTCATTCCAGACCTACTGAATCAGAAACTTGGGGTGGGAGGTGTGCAGTCTGCGTTTTTAACAAGCTCTCCAGATGATTTTGATATGCACTAAGTTAGAGAATACTGTTTTAGACCACCCAGGAACTCTTAACATCACAACCACCACCTCCTCCCTAAATCTCTGAAGTGTACTAAAATTCCTTTGCATCATCCATCACCTTTATTTTTCCTTTTGCTCCTGTCCCATGTGTGATGCAGTGTTACTTTAACTCTCATAGTCTCCTTAGGTTCCCCCTCTTTTCTTGTAATGTATTCTAATAGAAGGATTTGGATTTGAGCAACTTAGGATTCAAATTCTGGCTGGATTGTGTGACCCTGGGCAGATTAAATATCCTCTCTGAACTTCAGTTATAAAATCGTTGTTATGCAGGTTAAATGAGTTAAGCATCAGTTGCTTTTACATATTCAGATGCTCAAGAAATGCCAGCTCTTTTCTCTCTTTCTCCATTATTACTCTGCTCAAAAAACAAACAAACAAAAAACCCAAAAAGCAAACAAAAACTCCTTTTGCCCATGACACATTCCCTACAGGTCATTTTCTTTTGTATCTGTTAGTACCGTGTTTTTTTTTTTTTTTTGGACTTAAGTCTTCATGATCTATGAAATCTCACCATGTAAAATTGGAGTAAACCAAGTGCATAAAAATGTGAGGTGCTGTATAAAGGAAAGGGTAAGGAACAGCTATTGTGATAGGGCTAGTGCCAGTTACTCCCCTTAGTCATTTGCAGCAGACGCAATGAGATTCTATTTTAGAAAGTGTAGTGATACAGAAAGTAGTTTGGCCCATATAGCAAGGGAATGGGATATTATCTTCATTTTTCCTGCACTCTATTATAATGATCTCTGCAAAAGAAACGATTTGCCTCTTGATAAGAGAGGGAGTACAAATAGCCTTAGTTTCCCCAATTCTAGGGTCACCTTCAATATTGAGAGGGAGCCGTCCAGGGCAGAAGTGTGTTTCAAAAAGAAGGAGAGCCTGATTGAGACAAGTAGAAAAGAGTAGAAAGTCTTTCTAAATTGACATTCACCCTTTTGACCAGTACCAAGACCTCATGCTTTGGACAGTGAGCAAGTTTGCACTGAGTTTTATTGTTTAAGGTCCCTTTCCAAATGTGTTGTTTGGTGTTTTGTTTTGGTAGCCGAGTTTCCCTTGTAAACTAACTTTTAATGCTGCTGTTGTAACTAGCTTGAAAGTTCTAGAAGATTAGGAACTGATTCATTCATCTACTGATGCATAACCAACCAAAAAACAAAATTAGTGACTTAACAATTTTATTATCTTTCATTGTTCTTTGGGTAGACTGGGCTCAGTTAAGGAATTCTGCTGGTCTTGCTTGGGGTCTCTCTGGAGTCATCTATCTGGAGGCTCATTTGGAGCAGCTAGGCCTATTAAGGGCTCCTCTCTCCATGTGGCCTCTCCAGTAGAGTAACCAGACTTTTTATGTAGTGGCTTAGCACTTCCAAAAGTGACAGTTCCAAGAGGGAGGAAGCTGTCAGTTCTCAAAAAGGCTTAATCCCAGAACTCACCAGTTTTTGTTTTTTTTTAAATTTTTCACCACGTTTTCTTGATTAAAGCAGTTAACAGGCTGGTCTAGATTCAGTGTGGGAGGAGACCACACAAGGGCAAGAATACCAAGAAGTATGATTCTTTGGAGTCCATCTTCAGATACTAGCTACTGCGGGGACCATATCTATTTTATGTACTAATATATACCCGATAATAGACACTCAATAATTATTTGTGGTTTGAATCAGTGGTTGGATGGGCCAATAGCCAGATTGGTGGATGGTTGACTAACTGCTCTTGTTGGTCTATTTGGGTGAGGCTTATGTGATTCTTAGGGCTGAGATACCCATGTCTCTGCCTTTATAGTACCAGTCCTTCTTCAACACATGTCTTTCTAGGAAACCACCTTTGTAGGCATAGTGACTTGGGTGGCTAGGTGTTCCCTGCAGGTACTTTGGGAACTGTAATCGAGGGAAGAAAAAAATAATCATTTTTTATTAGACTGTACTGGCTACTATAGTTATGTTCTTAGTTAATCATAACAACCTTGTGAAATAGGCATTTCCCATTAAATTTGGACGCTGAGGTTAATGAACTTGCCCAAGGTCACACAGCTAATAAGTGACACAAGATGATGAGTTAAACTGCAGTTTGTTTCTGAAGCTAAAGCATGGACTTACCTCATATATTAGTTATTCAGTTTCCCTTTGTTAATCTCAGACTGTTAAGATGTGTCAGAGGATTTCTCAAAAGCAGCACTATTAACGTTTCAGGCTGGATAATTCTTTATTGAGGTGGAGGAGGGGGGAGCTGTCCTATGCATCATAGGATGTTTAGCAGCATCCCTGGCCTTTACCCACTAGATGCCAGTGTACTCCCCCCACCCAGCTGCAACTACCAAAATGTATCCAGACATAGGTTTCCTGGGGGGAACCCCCTCCCATTGAAAACCATTGATAAGTTATTTCATGATTTTCTGTCCCCTGACCTTGCTGTTTTTTGATATTACATTTCACAAGGAACTGGCAGTGGCTTCAAACTATCTTATTTTTATAATAGTTATAATCGTACTGCCTGGTTCTGATGCTCTTGAGTCATGCCTTTCTCTCATTGCCTCTCTTCTCTGTTGCCTTGTCTTTTTGCTTTTGTCTGATTTTGCTAAATAAAATGCAGCTGGATAAAGTGTAAGGACTTTCTACCCAGGTATCGATTCAGCTGGCATTCAGATCTGTGAGATTATAACCATTAGTGCTAGAGAAAAGAAGGCAATTTAGATCTTCTAATTATAGTGGAGTGGGGGGGGTGCATAATATTTAGGAAGCTGGAAATTAAATGGCTTCCAGGCTTCACAGAGTTAATCTTCATGGTAGTACTGATTGACATGCATGTGCAATTCTTTTGGGAAACGGGGGAGGAGAGTGGAAATTGGAGGTTTTCTCCTAATTGTAGTTTAGGTGTCATTTATGACAATTTCGTGTTGTCTAGACAGAGGGAAATGGTAGAGAAATTATTCCAGTGGAGTCAAATGCTGAGTCCAAAGGGAATCAAGAAGGTTCCTGAGGTCGGGATCAGGGTGGAAGGGCAAGTAGTATACCCCTAGAGGTGAATCAGTGAAAATCAAATGTCACTAAGAGAAGCAGTTCAGAGTGAGCCCAGGATATAAGAAAAGTGATTGTACTCTGAGCTTTGGGTTAATGCAAGGGCTGACAGTGGATTGTTTGGGGGCCCAGCTGGGAGTCTCTGCCCTCTTTTCTATTTCTATAGACTCCAGAAACCTAATTGCTTGAACAGACAGCCAGGAAGGCTGCCTCTTTGCCTCTGGTTAATAAATGCCCCAGCCCACTGTGCATTCCTTTTTCCTCATTCTCTTGTTAGGCTTCATTTACTAACTTCTCTTTGCTTTTCTGATGTTGGCCCTAAGGTTTTATCTCATATTGTAGAGTATGCTGTTTGCAGTATACCAGGGTCAGTAGAACGAATGGCCCTCGTTGAGGGTTTTTAAAATTTCAGGTCAGGAATGTGAATGTGAAGAATGATCTGAGAAGAAATGTGCAAGGTTTGCTGTTATTGAAACAGTAAATGATTATATCATATATCCTTTGTAGTATTAGTAGGTCTAGAGATAGACTTTTTTGGAATTGTCTATTATTCTGAATAAAACTAGCTGAGGGGGACTTCGCTGGTGGTCCAGTGGTAAAGAATCCGCCTTACAATGCAGGGGACGCGGGTTTGATCCCTGGTCAGGGAGCTAAGATCCCACAAGCCATGGGGCAACTAAGTCTGGGTGCTGCAACTACTGGGCTCGCGCACCTCAACAGAGAACCTGCATGCGGCAAACTACAGAGCCCACGTGCTCTGGAACCCATGCACCACAACTACAGAGCCCATGAGCCCTGGAGCCTGCACACCACAACTAGAGAAGAGAGAACCCATACGGCACTAGAGAGAAGCCACGCGCCGTAAGTAGAGCCCTTGCGTCGCAACGAAAGATCCTGCACGCCTCAATGAAGATCCTGCATGCCACAGCTAAGAACCAGTGCAGCCAAAAATAAATAAAATAAATTTTTAAAAAATTAGCTGAGAATTCAGGATTATTGAGTTCTGTAAATCTCTTCTTGATTTGGGGGGAAACCAGTCAATTAGGATTCACTGCCTCTTTAAAAAATTTTTAAAAATTTTTAACATCTTTAATGGAGTATAATTGCTTTCCATTATTGTGTTAGTTGCTGCTGTATAACAAAGTGAATCAGCTATACATATACATATATCCCCATATCCCCTCCCTCGTGCGTCTCCCTCCCACCCCTCTAAGTGGTCACAAAGCACCGAGCTGATCTCCCTGTGCTGTGTGGCTGCTTCCCACTAGCTATCTATTTTACATTTGGTAGGGTATATATGTCAATGTCACTCTCTCACTTTGTCCTGGTTTACCCTTCCCCCTCCCCATGTCCTCAAGTCCATTCTCTACATCTGTGTCTTTATTCTTGTTCTGCCCCTAGGTTCTTCAGAACCATTTTTTTTTTTTTTAGATTCCATATATATGTGTTAGCATACAGTATTTGTTTCTCTCTTTCTGACTTACTTCACCCTGTATGACAGACTCTAGTAACTGCCTCTTGATTAAAGTTCAAACTTGCATGTCATGGCTGCTGCTTGTTGGTATGTGTGCATGTGAATATCAGAACTAGCTCTGGAACTTGTTATTGGTATGATCCTACTCATCCTTTGGTGAAAAGCCACTGATCTAAATTCCTAGTTTAAAAATGTCTGTGGTCTGTGGGCAGACCTCCCAAGTCTCCCAGAGAGAAAGAATTGGAGACAGAGTAAACATGTCCATGTAGATCACCTTGGACCTTTGAGTTCAGATGCTGGCAAAAGTGAGTGTTTATTATAAATGGACGTTTCATAACTATAGTGTGATATGTTGAGGATATACAGGAGCTAGGCATAGTGCCAACCAATCATTTTACAAGTGTATTAAAAATAACCTATCAACTATGCTCCGATATAAAATAAAAATTAAAAAATAAATAAATAAAAATAACCAAGTACCTAACGGTCAGCAGAGGGTCCGCTGTTCTAAGAGGGGTCTGACTGACTTTTCAGGCAAGACTTTCGTATAGCCAGATACACAGTTGCACACCCTGTATGAATTGTTTCCACCTTCTTCCCTCTTGGTGTCTCTGATTATATTGTGCTCTGATATTTTGCCATCAGTTGCTCGCTGCACAGAGACATTGAGGGATATGTTAATGTTTTGTAAGATGTTTGTCTGGTAAAAGGCTTTACTTTGAGCCCTGTGAATTGTTTATGCTGGATGATGATAAAATAAGGCTGATCCACACAACAGGCACTGTGAGCTCTTTCTGTAGCATGTCTGTTTTTTTCCTGAGGTTAGCCTTTTAGCAGTGCCACCTTGCCTTGGTCTGCCCCACAGCAGGAGCAGGAATTGCCTGCCAGTCTCTTCTGGCAACTGCATCATGTGCTGTAAGTGCACGCCTAGAACTAGGGGGCCCTGCAGGGATCAGATGAGTGCCTATCGTTGGATAACTTCAGCGATAATTGCCAGTGTGTGAAATGGGGAGGCTTGGATGCCTCTGCTTTAAAGCAGAGATGTCAATTTGGAAATCATAATAGAAGTGTCGTTGCAGAACACACAATTATTTTTTTACAAAGAATAAGGGCTTGTCATCTCCCAGCCCTGGCATGCGCCAAGGCAGAGATCTGGGGCTTGCCGAGCAAGATGCAGAAATGAAGGCAATATTGTATCCAAGTTTCTTTGGCCTCCCACCTCTTCATTCCCCTGAAAACATTGCCCTCTTTCCCCTGTGAGGTCTCTTTCGGCAATAAGCTGTCCAGGAGCATCAGTGGTAGTTTCCCAGGCAAGTAGCCAGCCTCTGACTTTATGACTTAACAAGCCTCCTAGGGAGCAGGCTGCACTGCATTTATCAGGATAACTATGTCAGCACTTTAACCTGAAGGGCTTAAGTGACCGAAGGGATGAAGAGTGATGTAAGCAGTTTCTGAAAAACTAGTTCCTTCAGGAATTTCAGTGTGAGTTTTTGGACATCTAGAAACCTTGTCTGAAAGTCACAGGGTCAGTGAGGGGCAATCAGATATGTCTTCTTGCTTATTTTCCAAGTCTACTTAGGCCTGCTGATTTATTCACTTAGATATTTATTGGTCTCCTATTATGTGTTAATTAGGATGTGAGTTTTAATGGGGATAAAAAGATGACTTGGACCCAGTACTTGCTTTCATGTACCTTGTAGTCCAGTAGCAGAGAGAAGACGATATACTTACTAGGAACTGCAGTACAGGTGACTTGGGAGAAGGCCTTTTAAGAGAGGATTCAGATGCTACAGGGTGTGGGGGAAGAAAGGGTGAACATCTGGCTAGAGGAATCAGGTATTTGAGCTTTGAAGGAGTTTTACAGACAGAGATGGGGAAGAACTTTCCAGAAAGAAGAAATGGCCAAGCTAAAGACAGAGGTGAAACAGTGAGGGTGTGTTTAGTTTAGCTAGAGCAATAGTTCTCAAAGTGTGGCCTGGGATCCCTGAAGTCAAAACTATGTTTATAATACTGAGATGTTCTTTGTCTTTTTCACTTTCTTGCATGAGGGTTCAGTGGAGTTTTCTAGACACTACATGATGTGTAATGAGGTTATTACTCTGATGGCCAATGGAATGTGTACTTGTGTATTAAATTTTTCTCAGTTTTAATTTCAAATATAGTACATATTGATAGATAAAACCCATATAAACCAAAACTCTTTGGGATCATTTTTTAAAAAATTTTATTTATTTTTGGCTGCATTGGGTCTTCATTGCTGCACACAGGCTTTCTCTAGTTGCAGCGAGCGGGGGCTACTCTTCGTTGTGGTGCGTGGGCTTCTCATTGTCGTGGCTTCTCTTGTTGTGGTTGTGGAGCACAGGCGCTCGGTGCGCGGGCTTAGTAGTTGTGGCTCTTGGGCTCTAGAGCGCAGGTTCAGTAGTTGTGGCGCATGGGCCTAGTTGCTGCGCAGCATGTGGGGTATTCCTGGGCCAGGGCTCGAACCCCTGTCCCCTGCATTGGCCGGTGGATTCTTAACCACTGTGCCACCAGGGAAGCCCCATCAATACTTTTTTTTTTTTTGTGGTACTCGGGCCTCTTACTGTTGTGGCCTCTCCCGTTGCGGAGCACAGGCTCCGGACGCGCAGGCCCAGCGGCCATGAGTCACGGGCGCAGCCGCTCCGCGGCACGTGGGATCTTCCCGGACTGGGGCACGAACCCGTGTCCTCTGCATCGGCAGGCGGGCTCTCAACCGCTGCACCACTAGGGAAGCCCCCCATCAATACTTTTTAAGATTGTTAAAGGAACTCTGAGACCAAAAAGTTTGAAAACGATTGCACCAGAGCATATAGTATGTTCAGAAGGAATGAGAAATTTGGCTGCAAGGCTTTGGATGTCAAGCTGAGGAATTTGGATTTTATTTCCTAGGTGGAAGGGAGTTATTCCTTTGGGTTTGGCTTCCCTGAACTGAACTAGCAGATGTCACCCAGGCATCAGAGCCAGACTGGGAAATTACTCTTCAGGCATGGGGCACCAGCATCTTAGCTTCTAAGAGCAACTTTCCTTATCAGTATATATAGGTCACAGTTTTAGCAATTGATTGTTTCCAGTGATTGGAGAAGGTCTGTACTTGTTTGTTGGCTTTAGTTTGTTGATTTTCTCTGTGATTTGACAATTAGTTAAAAGAATATCTTTAGGATATAGTTGTTTATTAAGGAAGAGTTGTCACTGGCTTATTTATTTGTCTAGACTGGTACCCAAACTTTCTCCTTCTCTACCCCGATACCCATTGAATTTGAAACAAAGGTTCTTTTCTTTTTTTTTTTTTCCAGCCGCGCTGTGCGGCTTGTGGGGGTCTTAGTTCCCGACCAGGGATGGAACTCATGCCCCCTGCAGTGTAAGCGCAGAGTCCTAACCACCGGACCACCAGGGAATTCCCCAAAGGTTCTTTTCTTTTGGGTAACCCATCTCATCTGCCCTAACAACTTTGTTCTTTTCCAGAGCTTTCTTCTACTACTATTTTTTATTGTTTTCCTAGTCATCAAAGGATACAGCTGATATAGGGAACTGTTGTACATATTCAGAGTATTAATTAAGGAAGGAAGAAATAGTTGTACTCATTTAAAATATTAGGAATTTTACAGCTTGGATTGTGTATTGACTTATATTTTAGTAGGGCTTAATATTAATTTTTGATAACTTATTCTAGTGTGTAATACTTTGATTTCAAGCTTTTCTGTTACATTCCTTAGTGACTCCACCTTATCTTTCAAGGAATTTTATGTAAGCAAATGTTTTAGAGCACAGGTGGACAGATTTTTTTCTGTAATGGGCCAGGTAGTAAATATTTTAGTCCTTTCCCTATTAGGTCTACTCAACTCTGCCTTCCTAGCTCCAAAGCAGCCACAAATGATATTCTTTTTAATTAAAAAAAATTTTTTTTAATTTATTTTTGGCCGCGTTCGGTCTTTGTTGCCACACACGGGCTTTCTCTAGTTGTGGTGAGCGGGGGGCTACTCTTCGTTACGGTGCGTGGACTTCTCATTGCGGTGGCTTCTTTGTTGCAGAGCACAGGCTCTAGGCACGCGGCTTCAGTAGTTGGAGCACGCAGGCTCAGTAGTTGTGGCACGTGAGCCCTAGAGCGTGCCGACTTTAGTAGTTGCTGCACGTGGGCTCAGTAGTTGCAGCGCGCGGGCTTTAAGGCACGTGGGGTCAGTACTTGGGGTGCACGGGCTTAGTTGCTCCATGGCATGTGGGATCTTCCCAGACCAGGGATCGAACCTGTGTCCCCTGCTTTGGCAGGCAGGTTCTTAACCACTTCGCCACCAGGGAAGTCCTCACAGACAATATTTAAATGGGTGGTTGTGGCTGTGTTTGGATAAAACTTTATTTATAAAAATAGGCAGCTGGCCCAGTACCTGTAGTTTGTCAAACCTGCTTTTTAGAGGCAACTTGCTATTTGAAGAAACTCTTTTTAAGAAGTGAGTAATTCTTTTGAAAATGAGTAGTTTTCTCTTTAGTTTTCAGTGGTTTACTTTTAGATTTTGTATATTGGATGTTTTAAATTTTGAAATAATTTCAGACTTGCAGAAAAGTGGCAAAAATAGTGCAAAGAATTCCCATATACTCTTCACCCACATTCCGTAAATATTAACATTTTACCACATTTGCTGTATCATTTTCTTTCTTTTGCTCTACCTGTATGTGAATATAGTTATGCCTTTATTTATAGTTTTTGTATTTTATATATTTGTGATAATTATATTCTATAAATATTGAATTTTCTTAAAATAGTGTATAGTTTGATAGAACAGTGGCCTTTAGACTTAAAAAAAACAACCTCTGTTAGTAAAAGGCTTTTGAGCAACCTGTGTGTGTGTGCGTGTGTGTGTGTGTGGCATTATGGTTATACATTTTAAATCAAAAGTTCTATTATTTTCTTCCTGTTCTCCAGTGGATCAGAAGAGCAGAACCCCTGATGTACCTCACTTGAACACCACTAGTTTAGAGAATAAACCCGGCAAACTTGTAAAGAAAGGTTTTTTTTTTCTCTGTCAGAGCTTCAATGACTCTTTAAAACATTTCTAAATAACAGGTCAGAATGAAATGGTAGCTTCAAGCTTGAACAAGCTTGTCTGAGCCCATCCTAAGTCCTACCTGACTTCATATTACTCAACTACTTGATTGATCATTGTCAAGTGAAATTTGTGGTGGCCAGAGCAGAAAGCGCTCAGCTGCCATTCCATTCCTTTTTCTTGTGTCATTTCCCCATCTATGGCTCTTTGCAGGAGGCTAACTGTTAGAGAGAAAGATCTTTCTTTGAGTTTCCTAGGAGTGGTGGTGATATTTACTCGTTATTTCTTTATTCAACACCAATTGGCAAAGTGTTTTGTTTTGTTTTGTTTTGTTTTGCTGTACGCGGGCCTCTCACTGTCGTGGCCTCTCCCGCTGCGGAGCACAGGCTCCAGACGCGCAGGCTCAGCGGCCATGGCTCACGGGCCCAGCCGCTCCGCGGCATGTGGGATCTTCCCGGACCGGGGCACGAACCCGTGTCCCCTGCCTCGGCAGGCGGACTCTCAACCACTGCACCACCAGGGAAGCCCCTGGAGAAGTGTTTTTTAATCCTTCAGATAGTGTTTGTGTTGTAACTGTAGAGAACTTAATGTTTCATCAGTGATACATGTATGGGGTGCTATTCACAGTAATTGGCTCTCCTGATTTTGTGTATTAGCAGTTAACATGCCATATGTGTATGACTTGCTAGTCCACTGTATTGCCTGAGGAGCAAATGGTGCCAACAGATTCTAGTAAGTAGGCACAGGGGTTATATATATGTTCCAAAAGAACCTCATCAGGGACTCCCCAGAGACAAAACTAAACATTTTGGTGTAACTCTGTTTTAAGACGCCTTCCTAATTAAGGTAAGAATTTAGGGTGGGAAGTAGAGTTTGCGGGATTATAAAATGGAATCATTAAAATTGAAATTGTGTAAACCAAGCTCTTCTGGTTCAAGAATCTCCTTCACAGCATCTCTAAAAAGTCATCTCATTTCTTTGAGTACTGTCACTGCCTTGGCAGAGTAGTGGGTAATATTGGCCTCCTAATTTGGCAGGGTCATTTTTCAGGCAGAAGTACTTAAGAAGGATATATACTGGTCACTCTGGAGGATGCCTCTTGTCAAAGGGCCTCTGCTTATTAAGCAGACATTTGGAGGGTAACACGACAGGGCTCAATGAAATTCAAGACTCATTCCAGAACCCTCTGGGATAGAACAAGCTTCTGGGTGTTCCAGGGCAGTCAGCTGCTCTCAGATCTTGCTTCTGTTCTTCAGCTCCCGCCTAATTCCTATAGGACAAATTTATTAGTAGTGAATATATGATGGCCTAAATTGATACTCTTTTAAAATTTCGCTTCTCTTCTTTCTCCAGTCTGTGTACCTCTCACTATCCCTTCCTCTCACAAATAGTCCGTATTTCAAGATTCAAAGACATGCCATTATTTTATGTGCTCCTATGATAGAAAAAAATCTTGCCAATTAAACTGCGTCACACAATTATAAAATGTATCCTAATTTCAGACACATTAAAACATTGGGGGGGGGGAAGCGTGTCTTAGAATTGATGAAACACAGCATTTCTGCTGCCGTAAACAGTGGTATCATTGAAGATTCAGGTTTTCAACCAGAGAGAAGTTGTTTTATTGCTTTCTTCTCTTCCTCATTGGTTTTATTGTATTCACTCCCTTCAGTGGTAGGACTATTTAACTTGTCCTAAGTGTGGGGATTATAAGCCTTGTCTAGATCCAAAACATCATGTAACAGTTATTTTCCTGGGTGGGAAAGGTAGCAAGCCAGGTTGACAGGGCCTCTGTTGTATCTCTTTCCCAGGCTGTTAGGGAAAATGCTTCGGTGAGCCAGTCGCTGGGATAAAGTGACTGCACATGACTATACCTAAAGCCAGCTGGTTTTAATAACAGTGAATTGAATTAACTCAATTGGAAAAGATTGGTAGCTGCTGTCCTTATCCTGCAGATGTGCTTTAAAGAAGAGTCCAGCAGGGAGCTGGAGACCTGCTCCTGGTAGAGCCAGGCAAAATGCTGCTGGAGAGGAACAATATGCATTTCTTTCTGAGTCCACTTCCTTTGAAACGTCTTCTATGGTAGGAGCTTGATTGGCTGCCAAGGCACATTTGAGTTGGGAAGCAGTGTGGCAGACATGGCAAACTGGGGGGCCCCGAACCATGTTTGTCAGATGTTTGTCAAACTGGCCTTTCCTGTACGAAAAGGAAAAAAAATGTTTTAGCTAAAATGTAACAGGAGATTTCATGCAAAAGTCCAGATTTTTGGCTTCCCTTAAATAAATGGGAAGAGCCAGTGTTACTGGACCTGCATTCTAGTTGGGACTCACACTGGATACATGTACATAGTGGTTTGAAGCATTTTGGAGTTGACAGGCCTTCACTGGAGTCCTGGTGCTATCGCTTGGTAGCTGTGTGCTGCAGTGCAATACACTTAACTTCTAGGCCCATTGATCTCATGTATGTATAGTAATGCTTACCTTTTCAGGCTGTGGTGAGGTTTTTTTTTTTTTTTTTTTTTTTTTTTTTTTTTCCGCGGTACGCGGGCCTCTCACTGTTGCGGAGCACAGGCTCCGGACGCGCAGGCTCAGCCGCTCCGCGGTATGTGGGATCCTCCCAGACCGGGGCACGAACCCGTGTCCCCAGCATCGGCAGGCAGACTCTCAACCACTGTGCCACCAGGGAAGCCCTGTGGTGAGGTTTAAATAAAGAACTACATGTGAAGTGCTTAGTATTTGCCTGGCACTAAAAAAGTACTCAATAAAATATGTGTGTAACACATATGATCATTGAATTGACAGTTGGGCTAGATTATATAATTAGAGATTTTTATCAGTTGTTAAGAGAGCCGTAGGAGTACTCACAGAAAGGGTGTGGGCAGAGCAGAATGTGTAGAAGATAAGGGGCTGTGGATTAGGATGACATGCAGGAACTGAACACCAAGGTAAATGTTGGCACTACATGATAGTCTCTTGGTATGCCTCATTTTCCTCTCCCATGTTGATCCCAACCTCCTATTTGTCTACTGGAGGTACTGGAAATAGAAATAAGATCATGTCTCTACTGCACTGACGGAAGAGCAGTATTCACCATGATACAATGGCCATATCCAGCGTGGGAGCTCTGGAGCTCTTCATTTACTTATGCCTCTAAGTGCTTATAGGAAGGGTGTGATCCCAGATAAGAGGTGTTAGCTAGCTGCAAAGGGGGATGTTATTTATCTCTCCCCCCATTTTTCCTTATGAATGACCTCTGAGTTGGTAATTGACAGGGATTATTGCCATTTTTTTAATCTCTGCTAGGAGGCTGCTGGAGTCTTCCCTCATTTCATTATCCCGTTATGATGGAGCAGGATCCAGAGAGCACCCAATTTACCCAGACCCAGCGAGGTAAGGCCAAAGTGAGAAATGGCACTAGGTGGGGGGGAGGGACTGCCCGTGGGGTTGCCAAGCTGTTGGAAGCCCCATTCTGTGCCTCTCTGGTCCTGGTGCTCTTTTACTCTTCAGTTACAGTTTTGAGACAGGTGGTTCAGGTGATTGGGAAGTATTACAGGTAAGTGAACAGAGCCTCTGGTGACAGAGGGTTATGACTGAGCCCGTGTCCTTTGGGGCTCATTTTTGTAAGTGGGACACTAGAGGAGGGACCTGAGGAGGTCATTGGCAGAATCACAGGATATTTCTTTTCTGCTCATCAGAGAGGCTGTTGCCATTCAGATGGACAGCCAAAAGGGAAACAAAAGTTTTTTTATTAATAGGGAAATCACTTACAAATTAAAAGCAAACAATTCTCTCTCATTTGAGAGAAAATTTAGAACATGAAAAGGCGGAAATCAAGTTCATTCAGATGTTGAAGTTTTGGAGACTATATGACGGAAGAGATGACTGACAAAAGGGTAACTGAATAAAACAAGTTGACACATTATTAAAGTGCTTGCCTTACCCCCATTAGAAGACATTTGAAAAGTTCTTGAAGAGATAAAAAAAAAAAAAGAATTCAGATGCGTTTAAGGCCCACCTTTACCTTATACTGGTAACTCAGGACCGAGGATGGGGTGTTGAGTTGTTATATAACATTTATTTATAGTGAGCAGCCCTTTGGGGTTGTCACAGCAGGACTTAATAATTCTGTTAATGATCCGAAAGGAGGATAACCTGCACATTCTCTAGCAACAGCAGACCGCACATTGTGAGGCTTTGCCAAAAGAAGAGGGTAATTTATAATGGTGGGGTTGAAGTTAACAGTGTAGGTCAGAAAAGGCTAAATGAGCTTTGCTGTAGATTAAGAATTTCAAGTCCAAGGTTTTTGTTTCCAAGGTTATTGAGTGATTTTGTTGTTACTACAGTTATGTCATGATACTGAGCATTCTTTCTGAGATACTAGTGAAAAGATTCTCTGTTATCCTCTTACTTCCTTTTCCGTACCCCAGAAATGGCAGATCAGGGAACATGGGGATTGATGACTTTAAAACGGGCAGGCAACTTAGATGATGACTGAAACAAGGAAGTTTATGTTAGTCTCTAGTCATATTTGAAAGTAACAAGCCCTAAATAAGAGAAGGAAATATTTTGCATGAATCAAATTCTTTGAAACCCTGAGAGAACTTCTTGCTGTGAAACAGTTTCTTTTAGGACAGTAATGGGAATCTCATCCCCAGAATTTTTAACCTGACAAAGTTTAACGGTGACTCTTAAAGACCATTATTTGTCCTCCTTTCATGTAATAAATTTGTTATTTATTCCTACTCAGATCTCTTTATCACAGAAAGGCCAAATTTTGTGGTGGTGTTATTTTTACATTTTCCCTTTAAACACAAAAAAGGGTTTTTTGGAGGGGGAAGTATTCTTCCTTGAAGAAAACTTGAGTTATTTAAAATATTCACTTGGAACACTTTTAGAGTTTGATAATTATCCACTCTTCAGTAGGAGGATGATTGTTACCTCATTACTGGTTGTTTAATTTCTTTTTCCTCTTAGATTTCACCCTGCATAATCTGTATAGGTCAAAGCCTTTATGAGACATGTCAGCATTCAGATCCTTAGCTTCACTCTGGATATCTAAAAAGATGAGGCTATGATGTACTTGTACTTAATAATTGTGAATCCATTTTTCTTTACCATTGATGCACAGTTATGTAGTTTAGGGAATTCCTGTCCAATGGTGAAATTAAACAATTGAGGTTACCTAGTGCTGAATTTTTTTTTTTTTTTTTTTGCGGTATGTGGGCCTCTCACTGCTGTGGCCTCTCCCGTTGTGGAGCACAGGCTCCGGACGCGCAGGCTCAGCGGCCATGGCTCACGGGCCCAGCCGCTCCGCAGCATGTGGGATCTTCCCAGACCGGGGCACGAACTCGCGTCCCCTGCATCGGCAGGCGGACTCTCAACCACTGCACCACCAGGGAAGCCCCCTAGTGCTGAATTTTTACCCCTACATAAAAGGACAATCTTTATTTATTATTGTCAGCATCAACATTATTTCTGCCTCTATCACCATAATATAATTTTTCCATTAGTTAAGGTAGGCTATCAACTCAGTAATGAGTGTATTTATGGTCACTTTTCAGAATCTTTTCAAAAAAAAGAATCTTCATTCTCCTCTTAAAACTTTTTTTTAACATTCTTTTCTACTCTGACTGACTTGAGAATTTAACCAACAACAATTGATTTCTACTGGAAGATTTCTGTATATTTGGTAGCTATAGGAACAACTCAAGAGTATTGGCTTCTGTCTGTTGAAAATTTAGGGTTCTTGATTCATCCTTGCCAAATGCATGGGAACAGGTGCCCAAAGAGACAGTGAAAGTTCCACAAGTTGAAACTTTAAATCTTATTCTCTGATGATCTTGGCCAAGGCCTCTGTACGTCCCATGCCCACCTACTGTATAAAGATAATTTGGATTCAGAGGTGCCAAATGCAGCATATTGTTCCATAACACAGACTTTTGAGTTCCAAAGATTGTCACCTGGCCTGCTTGGAAATTCTGCTTGATGGTTGGCCAGAAGGACACCACCTCTGATGACAGGCATTTCAGAGGCAGCCCTGTTTCGTGAGGCAGTTGACTGCAGGATCTCCTTTGGTCTGAGTGAGTAGATTTACTGAGGATTTACCTAGAGGCTTACTTTGTCCAGGGGTAATGAAAGGTCAGGCAGCAAGATGTTTGTACTTTTCCTACCATTTGGATGTAAATATTTCCATTTCCATTCTCAATCAGTTTTTCCAGATTTCCATTAGAAAAAAAAAGTTGCATGCTTTTTTTTCCTTCTATATTCAAACATTATAGAAGTTAAGGTCCCTAGGAATCCATATCAGGATTGTTGTGTTTCATTTTTTTTGTTCTAATTACAGAAATAAATATTTTTATATACGTATTAGTATATACATATTCTTTAATTTTTCCCCCACTTAAAATTTTATTTTAGAGGGCTTTCATTGTGCATATATAGGGATATTCTTTTCAATTGTTATATAATGTTTCTTTGTATAGATGTAATTTATTTAATCTGTTGGTGGACATTTGGGGTGTTTCCCAGTTTTTCACTAGCGCCAGCAATATATATATATCTCTTCGTATCCTGGTGTATTTCTGTAGGATAAAATTAATAGTGGAATTGTTGAATCAAAGTTGGCAGGTTTTAGGTCTTGGGCAGGTTTTAAGTCTTGAAATTTCTTAGTAATCCACTTAATATTATATATAAAACATTTTTCTGTTACTGTTCTTCTCTCACTTTCTCAGTTCACAGCCTCAAATTATATGTGTTGTGAAAGATGGAGGAAAAACTTGAGAAAGAAGGGAATGTGCAAATTGTATAGGACAGTAGACATTTTCATGGAGTATGAAGACAGTGAACCATAGCTGGAAGAATATAGACCTTTTACTAATTTAAAGTAAATTAAGTCTTTTAAGACTAATTACTGAGAACAGCCATTGTAAGGGAGAAGAAGAGTGACTGTTGTCTTCTGTGTTGCTCAGTGCCCACGTAGCCTATGATGCTCTGTCATAAGAAATAGAAAAAAGCTGTTGTTTTCTTTTAGATTTTCTGTTCTCCTGAGTATATTTTACTCTCAGTCTCTATCCTGAATATTTTCTCTGTGTTAAAATATCTGGATAATCTGTAAAGGAGAGATAAGAGGTTCAAAGAAGTACTCTTAAGGAGCTAGGACAAATCTGGAGCTACAAGTATTTGTTGGAGAAGAAAGGAGCCCTGCCTGGTGAAGGTGATGCCTGAAGATGCCTTCTTTAGTCATCTCGGGTTCACCATCTCTTGGCCTGTTTTCTCATCTATAAAATGAAAGAAGCTGTGGTCCCTTTCATTTCTTATATTTTGAATATGGATGATTAAGGAAAATCTGCGAATCTATATAAAGGTCACACCCTGAGAAGTTAAAAGAGGTCCCTTAAGAAACTAAAAGAAAGGTCCAGTGTTAAACTCTTGGAAGGGGCAGCTGTTGATCAGATGATGACTGATTAAACAGCTGTTTGCCTTATCTCAGAACAGAAACACTGGTGGTAGTCTGACAAGCATATTGTGCAGTACAAATCTCCCGGTGAGTTAAATGCCGTTTATTTTTCATGTCTCCAGAGTTCGCCTCAGCAGGGAGATGTGATGGGAGAGCTGGATTTCACAGTATTCCCCACATTAGTGCTAGTTTGTGTTTGTTCATCTCTGTTTCTCTCAGATTATCTCCTGCTGCATACTATGCCCAGAGGATGATCCAGTATCTCTCACGGAGAGACAGTATCCGCCAGCGTTCTATGCGCTACCAACAGAACCGCCTCCGTTCTTCCACCTCCTCCTCTTCCTCAGACAACCAGGGTCCATCAGTAGAGGGAACCGACTTGGAATTTGAGGACTTTGAGTAAGTATATATTCAACTTGCTTTCTTACCCCTCCTCCCGAGCTGTGAGTGCTTCTAAGTTGGCCACTGTCTGAGCAATAGTGGTTTGACATTCTTGCTTCAAACCCCTAAGTTATTATTTATGAGAAATAGGATGGGGTGAGGGACAGAGGGTTAAAATGCCCAGGGCACTCCCACCTCTGGTAGTTGCATTGCTGATTCCCTGAAGCCTCTGGGAAGAGACAGCCCATTGGTCCCCAGGCCAGGCTGGGAGAAAATGGCCGCTGCTCTTTAGGCAACTTTTAAATTTCCCATTTGCGTCAACAGTGACTGTGGAAGTGCTTCATGTGGACTGTCTTCATAACATCAGGGAGGCAGGAGGGTTGGTGTTTTTTCTCTTAAGCAGAGTAGATACAGAGATTAACAACAAAGACAATACTCGGATTTCCCTAGGAGACAGATTCTCTCAGTACCCTTAATCACACTGCTTCTCTGAGGTCCTACTCCCTTGTCCCTAAACGTTCTCAGTCTCCCTGTACCCCCAGTAAGGATCCTTTGGAAGTTGCCTGTCAGATTAATGTGGGGGTTGAGAGGTCATTCCTTGCTCTGCTAGTCTCTTTGAGCGGTCGGCTGGGGTACGGGGGTGAGCTAAAGGAGCAGCGTCAGCCCCGGGCTCCAAGGTCAAGCTCCCCAATCTTCCTGCTGGGTTTTACATTCTCTGACCTGCTGCTCCTGACCTTTCTAGCCATGCATTGTGTTTCTTTCCATCTTGAAACTGAGCTTTCCTGGCTTGTACCAGATTGGACATTTGGCTCTTGCTTTGATTCCTATATTTTGATATTCTCAAAACATGCAGAATAAGAGGGAACGGTGGTTAAACATTTTTCTTTCCCCATCTTTTTTGCTGGCAGTACTGGAATAGGACAGCCTGTCAGTCATCTTCCTTTTTTTTTCCCCTTCATCTTGACATAGCCTGGTCAGGTCTGGGATCTTAAGAGCTCCTGCCTCCCTTCCACCTTCCTCTTTCGTGAGCTGAATGAATAGTTCCCCAGGAGCCATCTTGCAGTGGAGCTTTATGAAGTGTTTGAGAAATATCTTTGCCAGAGAGGACCAAGAAGGTGGGAATACCCTTCGTACCAATTGGCCTTCCCGATACAATCCTTAAACACACTGGCCAATTGTGTACTGGGAAGCAGAAGGAGCACTCAGTGGGAGGCTCATTCGTCTGAGGAAGATGTAAATGTGAAAGAAATGCAAGGTTGCCCTCAAACAGCTGTGCTGTGGCAAACGGAGCAGGGGTGGTGGGAGAAGGGCCCAGCTGCTCTGTGACTCTCAGATGTGTCCTTCTGCCTTAAGTCCCTGCTGGGGGAAGATGGACGTGGGCACAGCAGTGAAGGGAGAGTCTCCACTCCTTTAGCCAGGCAGTTACCTGTAGGGAAATATGTTCCCCTGTAGAAATGATTATTTTTCCAGCACCGGGGTCTATTCAGGGAAGCAGTTTCAACGCACAGTGCCAAGGCTGCTGGGACTTAGTGCTGCTGAAAAGCCTCGGTAATCCCGTGGAGCTCTGGGAGTCAGTGCAGATTGCATAGCCCTCTCTCCACGCATGTTTGGAAGGCTGTTATCTCTTCGCAGTGGTGAAACGTGGGGCTCATGCCTTTGAGCTGTATCTTGCCTCGTGACTTGTCCTTCACAGTGGAGTTCTGGGTTAGTTTAAAATGTTCTGTTCTCATCTTACCTTCTCTTTCTTCTGTTACCACCTCCTCCCTTTCCCCTTCCTTCCCCCTTGATTTTCCTGTGTCAGACTGCCTCCTCCCTGTGCTCCCCACAGCCCACCTGTGCTCTTGCCTCCCCCTGGCTTCAGCGCAGCCTGAATTTACATCACCCTCTTCACCTTTCATGCACTGACTTACCATTGTATTGCTCCCTGGTTAGTAACAATGGGCTGGTTTCTCTAAAGCCCCTCCGAAAGTCCCTCCCCTTGGTGTGTGCCTTTCTTGTGGGGCTGAAGCAGACTATAAACTTGTTTTTAATAGCAGCTGTGGATTAGTCACCTCAGTATTAGCAGTCCAGGTCTTCTAGTGAAGGTTGTTGCCGGCTGGTTGATGCTGAGTTACCGTCTGTTCATTCTTTCTCTGTCTCTTTCCCCGCCCTCCTCCCCCTACTGTAAACCAAGGGCTGCTTGTGGTTGTGCCTCTTCTCTTAATTTCTAGGTACTCTGAGGAGAGAGAAAGTGAGAAAGTAGGGAATGTACCAGCCCATTTAAATTTCTCTGCCCGAATCCTTTTCCTCAGCTTTGATAACTAGAAAGAAAGTTACAGGCTTATACAGTCATAATTTATAGTTCTTTCAAGTACAGAGAAGCAGATTAAGTTAGATATGGCCGGGAATCCTAACACTTAGGGTACCATTAAGAGAGACTGTTCTTCTCCTGGGTTTCCTCACCTTCACAGCACAGCATGGTCTTGCCTTTGCCACCCCACTCCAACCTCTTCACTCTCCTTCCATTTGCTAAGTCACAGATCATTTTGCCTTTCTCTAGCTTGTCCCATCCAGGTGTAGAGGGACCTCAGAAAACAAAAGGGAGACATTACGCAGATCCCATCTTTTTTGGTTCTCTTTGATCATCCATTGAATGAAAGGTATCAGCTATCACATTTTTCATGTATACTAATTTATAACATACACAACATTTGTAGTATATATAAATACACTAATATACATATGTCTTTTAAAATCTTGTTTACTCCTTATAATAACCCAGTGAGATAGTTGTTCATTTCATTGTGTTTTTTAAAATAAGGATACAGAGGCTTGGCCAAAGTCAGACATGTCTAAGATTAGAGATCAGGAGCAAGCATGTTTAGTGTCTGACTTTAGTGTCCTGCAGATTTAAAAACCTTTAAAAATGATGTACAACCATATTTGAGCCCTTGCTCCATGAGCTTGCTGTGCAGCAAGACTATCTAGATTTATCGCTAGGGAAGATAGGTTTGAAGGTTGGTCAACATCAGGTTAAACTTTCTATTCTTTTGTGGTCTGGATTAATGACCGTCTTCCCAGGCAGGCATCTTCTCCTGTCATTTGTCTCTGTCTGCGGCAAAGATTGAGACTTCAGGGTCCCTGTGTTTATCAAAATGCACAAATAGGACATCCAGAAACCTGCTGTCAGGTGGTCTGTCCTGAAGCCCTCAGCATCTGTCTTTGCATAAAGATGTTCTCAAGCAGGGTAAAGGTGTGGCTGCCCCAACCCTGCTGTCTGCCTCCTTCTGAGCTCAGACCACCTGCTAGAATGTAGATGGCAAATAAGCATAAGGAAAACTCACATTTTTATTTTCACCATCCCTTTGGAAAGAGGGAGGGAGGCTTTTATGAAGCCCAGGTTGAGTGCTGTGTTCCTGTAGTTTCTAAGGCCAGCAAAAGAGGTGGTACCTGTGACTTTATGACTGTTGTTCAACCTACCCTCACCCTCCCCTCTCATTTTATCTGTTATTCTAAATGTAATTATAATCCTAGAATCATCTCCAGTTCATCTTCTTGCCTCATTTTTTACCTGCTTTGCCTTCCAAGGCAAGGATACCCTGAGCTAATGACAGAACTGGAGAAGCTTCAGATTAGATCAGTCACAAATATCTCCAACACTGCGTAATTATATTCAACTTTTTTTTTTTTTAATTATTAATTTGGCTGCATCAGGTCCTAGTTGCGGCACACGGGATCTTTCTTTGCAGTGCGCAGGCTCTTTGTTGCAGCACACAGGCTTTTCTCTAGTTGTGGTGCGTGGGCTCTTAGAGTGCGTGGGCTTAGCAGTTGCAGCGTGCAGGCTCTCTCGTGGTGTGTGGGCTCCAGAGCGTGCGGGCCTAGTTGCGGATCTTAGTTCCCCGACCAGGGATCGAACCCGTGTCCCTTGCATTGGAAAGCAGATTCTCAACCACTGGACCACCAGGGAAGTCCCTCAACTTCTTAAAAATTGTTGCCAGCACAGAGAGAACAAATCCTTCATTCACAGTTGTGACACCGGTCTGTACTTGGGGAAAACGTCTCAGTGAGAATTCTAGTCTTTCAGCCTGGTCTTTCAGATGAAGTGTCTTGAAGTCAGTTACATTTGTTTTATTAACTCTTCTAATTTATCTCGTTGTATTTGGGTTCCTTTTACCCAGAAATGCATATTGTGACCAAATATGCAAAACCGTTTCATTGTGAAATGAATGACAGTCATTTCTGGTTGCCCAAGATGGGTTCTGGTTCCTTAGTTTGGCATGATATGTTCTAGCAGTACCACATACACATGTGCAGAGGAGCCTCAACCAGAAGGCTTTCATGGTCCCCTTGCTAGACACCTTGTAGCAAGGAAGTCATTAAAAGGTCTTCTTGGTATATAATGTAGCTGAGGACAGTTCTGAAGGCTGTCACTCCATTCTGCCATCTGACTGGGTGTGGCATAGAAGTTACTCGCCTTTATAGTTCAGAATTTAATATTCTTCATCTGCCCTTTTGCCACTATGGAAATTTAATTGAGTCACACAAAGAAAATATGTTAGAAACCCGATGATGTTACTCTTATCTGTCTATAGGTGAAATCCTGACAGCTTTGTGAGACTCACATACTTGTGTCAAGTTCTCATGGCTAGAAATTCCAGGAGAGTGAAGTCACATGTCCTTGGTAGTGTTTGCCCCTGCTCTCTCTTCTATGCCCCAAATTTCCAGGACTCCTATGGGAGTCAGTGACTACTAATAACAGTTATGTTACTTATAGCCGAGAAAGGGAAAGGGCAGATCTTCAGAGCAAGAAGTTGTGTACTTCATTCTGAAATGGGGTTGCCTTTGTTTCTTCCTTTGACTTACCATAATCTCTTTGATATTAGAAGTGCAAGAGAAACTATAAGGGAACACGCTGTAAAGTGACTATTCTCTTTACAGACTGGAACCTGCCAAAGCAGTCAAGGATCAGGCAACCAGCTACAGTTATTGAGTGGTGGTATTATATAGAAGTAGTTCTTAAAGTGAGATGAGATAAGAAACCATTCACTTCCTTTTTACCAGAGTTTTAAATAATTTCATTTAATTGATGTTTGTGGTGGTTGATTGTTTTTTACAGCGTGGGTTTATAAAAGAGAAAGTCTTAAAATAGGACTTTTCTCCAGATATACTTAGAAGAAAGGCAAATAAATGCATAGTCATAGAAACATGAAACAGCATGGAGCATGTCAAGAATTCCCTTGTTGACAAGTATGGTCAGGTTGTAAAGTCCAAGATACAGCAGGAGATGAGCCCCGAGAGTTAGAGTGGTACCAGATCTTGGGGAGTCTTGTGTGCCTTGCAAAGGAGGAGAACTGTACCCTGCAGGTGAGAGGGAGTCACTGAAGAGTTTTAAGCTATGGAATAACATCAGATTTTTACACAATATCTTATAAGATAGACTGTAATAAGGTACACCTAAAGTACAGGACAGCATTGTATGAAGGGAGAGAGTACTTGGGGAGATGTGAGAAGGCTTCATGGGTTTCAGCTAGGTGTGAAGACCCCATAGGACTTCAACGAATTGATGTGGAGGATGGAAGTAGGGAAGGAGATTCTAGACAAAGGAGTAGCTTAAGCAAAAGCCCAGACACAGAAGATTTACAGGGTTTGTTCAGAGACCCTGCATACGTCTGTGGTTAGAGCAACGGAATATTTGTACTTTGAGCGATAAGATCGGAAAGACATGGACTGTGGAGGGCCTGGAGTGCCTGGCTGAGAAATTTTGGCCTTGTTTTTGTCTAGGGACAGCCATTATTCAACATGTGTTTTAGGCAGCGAATTCTGACAGTGGTTGTTAGGCAGGTGGCAAGTATATGGATGCAGGAAAACCAGTTAGAAAACAGTGGGCAAAATACATATGCGGACATATGAGGACTGAATGTTAAGTATTAGACATAAGAGGCCTTGGTGTTTTATAAGAGTGGGGCCTGTTTGTGAATGTTCCTGGGGAGATGAGCTGTGTGAGAGCTCAGCTGCCTCACTTCCTACTTCTCCAAATAAAATGTTGCCGGAGTCCTTTTTTACTCTTACTGGAACTGATTTTGAGCTAAGTTTATAAAGTAGCAAGTGACTCCCAGAACAGCTGTGATTGGAACTGGGATCTCCTGTTAGTGCCCACTGGTTCCCAGAGCCTGACAACTATTGTCTAGGGAATAGCCCCGCGTTCCAGTTTCGGCTGAGCCTGTGATATGCCATTTGACCTTTGGCAAGTCCCTCTCCTACCCTAGGCCTCAATGTCTGACCTTGTAAAATTAGATTAGATAATCTCTGAAGTTTATTTTAGCCCTAAAGCTCTTGGATCTTTGTTGGAGCTAACTACCTATCTTAGAAGGATTTCCCTTGTACTCAGCAGAGGTAGAATAATGAAAAGTTTAAGAAAAGTGGAGAGACTTCCTGAGGATTAGGAATAGGATATCTGGTACCTGTGGAGCCCCAACAGATTTATAAAATATATGCCTACCTGAATTCCAGCTCTTTCCTGAGGGTTTTGAGCCTATTGCTTAGAAATATATAATATTGCTTGGCAGCTTTAAAATTAGTATTCTTTCTGGGCAACTAAAATACATATGAATATTTATTATGAGGAATGCTAGGAGAAGAGAAAGAAAATGGAATATATCTGGATTTAAAGAATTAAACAGCTGTGAAGGAAGAGGGGGAAAGGAGGATAACTATCACTTAGAGATATGTATTTATTTTTTAACATAAAATGCACAATAGGAATATGGATTTGCATAATACATGCAGATGAAATTAAAGGTAGAACAAGAAAGGAGAGGACTTCCCTGGTGGCGCAGTGGTTAAGAATCCGCCTGCCAGTGCAGGGGAAATGGGTTCAAGCCCTGGTCCGGGAAGATCCCACATGCCACGGAGCAACTAAGCCTGTGCACCACAACTACTGAGCCTGCGCTCTAGAGCCCGTGAGCCACAACTTCTGAGCCTGCGTATCACAGCTACTGAAGCCCGCGTGCCTAGAGCCCGTGCTCCACAACAAGAGAAGCCACGGCAATGAGCAGCCCGCGCACCGCAATAAAGAGTAGCCCCTGCTCACCGCAGCTAGAGAAAGCCCGCACGCAGCAACGAAGACCCAATGCAGCCAAACAAACAAATTTAAAAAAAAGAAAAAAAGGAAAGAAAAAGAAAGGAGAGGAATTTGTAAGTGGTAATTATCTGTTATATTACTATTCCTTGGAGAAAAATTAAGGCTCTGAAGTTCCAAGAGACCTATGCTATTAGGTATCCCCTATGAATGATATCAGCTGGGCCTGTGCCTTCCTCCCAGAAATCTAGCCCTGACATGTGTGCACAGTCCTTCGAAGTAGAGTCTAGAGCCTTACTAATAGCACCCGAGTAAAGAAAGGACTTGGCCAAGATCACTGTGCCATCCAAGGACAGGAACACCAGCTAGGCCTTCTATTGTCTGGAGATTGAGTAGAAACTGAAGAGCACAGGGAAACAAGTATTTTTTTAATGGTCTAATTTTCAGCACAGTCAACTGTGTATTGTCAAGAAGATAATGGCCTTTTGAGCTTTGTGCTGCCAGAGCTTTATTTACAAAGGCCCAAGTCAGAGCCATTTGTCACTGAGTAGTAATGGCAGCCTGACTCTCTGGTTAGGACTCAGACAGCAGTCTGTAGGTGTATTTCACATTCCTTTAAAATACAGCTTCTCTCTGAGGCAATTAATCCCAGGCATTTAGCAAGAGTAGCTGCTGTGTTTCTCCCTTGTTCCATAGATGCATTTTCTTGTATTTGGCAGTTGTCTTGGATGCTTGTTTGAAGGGTGATTTTTCCTTACAAAATCTTTATGAGAAAGTCTTATTTTTTTCCCCCTCTCCTTCCCAAATAGCCTTCTGAGAGTTAATCAGAGATGCACAGAGTTCAACAACTGGGAAGGCCATTAATAACTCAGCCAGCTTCTATCCTGCTGGCTTAAAGGCAGCTTCTGGCTGATGAAATTGATGAGGATTTCTCTGGTGTTTCCCTGAAAAGTATTCTGGTGAGAAAGAGTCCTCCAGTGATAGAGGAGTGGTACCAGCGTGCTTGCATACTCTGGTCTTCACTGTTTTTGTTTTTTTTTAAGTACTACCCTTGTAAAGGGCATGGGCTATGTTATGTTAGGCCCAGTATTTATCACCCTCCATTATTCCTAAGGTAAACTGTCTTTCTGGGTCTGCCTTTCTCCCACTGTTCACCTGGCAAACATCTTCTAATCTTTAGTCTCTGCCTAAATTTGCCTTCTTCATCTCGTGGAGGCTTGCTCCATGTTGGTCTTGTATCAGCACTGAAGTGAGTGTCAGAGTCTGTGTAGTTTTCTAAATTGAACATTATTTTAAGTACTTTTAATTTCTTTGCCCTTTTCTTGAAACTTTTTTTTTTCCTTTTCTTGAAACTCTTAACCACTCTTCCTCTCCCCTCACTTCTACCCTGACCCCGCCCTTGCAGATATCCTTTGCATTGAAGTTTGTTTCCCCATCTCAGCTCCTTATTTTGAATTTTCCCTTCTTTCTAGACTATAGAAGCTAGAGTCATTAGTTGCTCTTTTCACCTCTAATTTATTTAAGGCCATGCTTTTAGTCAGGGATTTTTGTGTGCCAGCATTAAAACATGGGGCTTTTGCCCTCTACTTGCTTAACTTGTCCTGTGGTTGGACATTCTGGCCTTTGCCACCTTACCCATTCATGTTTTAAGTTTTTCCTGGTCAGGAAATGTTTGAGCTGTTCTAGGCTATTTTCTCCTAGATGCCTGTGTTTTTTTCCTCCCATAGGCAGCATCTCATTTGCGTGTTCACTACATTTCACATTTTACTAATTGTTCTGTGTACAATTCTGTCATTTCTCCTTCTTTGCTAGTGTGCTCAACACTTTCAATTTGAAGTCTTCTCTATATTTTATTGAGATGCTGTTTAACTCCTACTTCCCCATCATTAGTCAAGATGTTAAACTGAGGACCAAGAGATACATCTCCACTCACTTAATATTATTGCCTCTTTTGCGGTGCCTAATGTAACCATCATTCTGAGACTGCTTGTATCTGAGCCAGCTGATTTTCATATATATATATATATATATATATATATATATATATATATATATATCTCTTCCGGTAATCTCTAAATAACATAAAGCCATTATTTCTGACCATGTTTTGCCCTTCCTCCTCCCTTTTTTTTTTTTTTAGACGGAAGGAGAAATTGAATCAGAAAGAAGTTAATTGTTTTTAGGTTTTAATAACAATTAAAAGAGGCTTGTGAAATATGTCATAGGAGCCAAATTTTCTCCCAGCCCTGGCATTTGTCCATTTTTCTAAGTTATCTTCATATGTCCTTTCACCCAGCTCTGTGTCATGTTTGATTCTGGCAACTGCTGATCAGTACTGTTTCCTGTACATCCCTCTCCTTCCCTGCTCTTCAACTCTGCTAATGCCAGATAGAGCACTGTTTATTGTCCAGAGAGAGAGGGCTCTTTGGTCCTTGTTCAGAAGTAAATTGTCAGCTCCACAGCGTGGTTCTGGGAAGGCCAGCTCTTTCTTAGCTGTAGAATAAAGTAATTGGATTTGTCCCATGATGCTTCTTTCTATAACTTAATTTTCAACCTTCTTGAGGCTTAGGACCCTTCCCCCCCCCTTAGGACCCTTCTTAACTTTAATATGTGTTCTAACTTCTCTCATGATAATTAGTTGCACTTTTAGTGCCCATCTGTAAGTAAAATATACTGTTATGAAAAGCTGTCATGAGTTCACTTGTACTTTTAACCGAGTTGGTACTTTGATCACAACTTGAATCTACATATACTTGAAAAATAATAATATACTTAATTTGGGAGCTGTCTTATTTGTTTGATATTCAGCTACTCCTTATAATAATTTGTGGGCTCCCCAGAGCTGCAGTCTGCTGGTCAGGAACTTCTGATCTCGTTGTTCTTTATAATCCCTTTTTCACTTTCCATATGGTCTTATCTCTCTTTCCTTGCCTCTCCCTTCATCTGTAGAGTTTCAAGTCACAGGAATATGATATGTTAAAGAAAACAGTAATATGCTTTCTCTTCTGGGAAAATAAAAACCAAGTACTGACTTTTAATGGATCAGCTTCCAATATCCCTGATATTGATTTGTCTCTAAATGCTCAGCATCCAGTTCCACCAAGATATAAAAACCTTCCTAGGCTTTCATTTCTGGTTTGTAAGGGTCCCAGTAGTACACTTGAAAGCCAGTGTTGTCTTAACTTTGGTTACAGTGCCAGTTTGAAGATTATCTCATTAAGTTGAAGATAATCCAAAGGAAGAATTCAGAACATACCCCAAATCAAGCTCTCAAGAGGTTCATTTATTTTGTGGAGTTGGTTAAACAGCTAATTAACTGCTCTATCCAGCCAGAGTGCCCTTTGGCTTATTGTTCCTTTGATGCATTGGAAACTAAGCCACGTGAAGTTTCTGTTGTCTTCTCTTGTAGGAAGCAGTGAAGTGTAGTGGAAAGAGCAAGGGCTTCAGAGTCAGATGGATCTTCCTTGAATCTTGTCTCAACCACTTACTAGTTGTGTGACCTTGGGCATTTGCCTCTCTGGTCCTTAGTTTCCTTATCTGTGAAACAGATCTAATGAGACTTAATGGGAAACTCAAAAGATTAAATGGGGTAACATATTAATAACCTTTGTATTAGGACTTAGTAGATTTTTAGTAAATGGTGTTTATTACCATTACTTTAACAGACCATAAAGAAAACACTAGACTTTTTTCTTTTTAATCAAATGACCAAGCTTAGGATTGCCTTGTCTAATAATCTTCATCATTGTTAATTTTTCAGTCTCTAAAAGAAAGGACTGCCTAGTCTTTTTCTTGTGTTGTTTTTCTTTCATATATCTATGCTTTTTTCCACACCAAGGACCTAAACAGATTTAAAGATAACCATTTGTTGAATGAACTTGATGGGAGAATTCTTATTCCTTCAAGATCCCCCGAAGCCAAAGTTTCTCTGTCTTTCAGTCTAGAAAGAGATATGTTTATATACATATCCATTCTAAATCCCTTTAGAAGATCTAAACTTGGCCTCAATTTCAGATGCTGCAGAGTTCAGAGACCACATTATTTCAAGAAAAATCTTCCTTCTTACTGAACTGTTTAGTAAATGCTCATAAATATTTTAATTGAGGTACTCCAGAAACATAGTATATTAATGTGCCACCCAAATTAGTAAGCAACCAGATGACTAATTTCTCTGGGACCTTCACCTAAGTGTAGGAATTTAGTTTGCGGGATGTCTGTCTTTTGGGCTGGTGTCTGTTTCTGCTTTAGTGACTCTCTTAGGTGTAGTCTTTTTGTTTTCTCCAGGGACAATGGTGACAGATCCAGGCACCGAGCTCCACGAAATGCCCGGATGTCTGCACCTTCACTTGGACGCTTTGTCCCAAGGTAAGAACTGGATAGTCAACTTTTATGAGAGACTTTTCTGAGGGAGGCTTTATGAGAGGCTGGGATTTTTAAACCTACTTTCTGGTAGGTTTGTCCTGGACAGACCTATTTGGACAAAATTATTTGTCCTGGACAGATAATTCCAGATATGGACAATCTGGTGGATTGTCCATATCTGCAGTTATTTCCTAGTGAGCCTACAGTCCAGCCCTGCCACCTAAAGAATTGACAGGAAATGATTAACCACAATGAAAAGACATAGAAAAATGGATTGGGAGCATCCTGTTCAAGAATAGAAGCCCCGGGAAACTTTAGAAGAAAGATTGGAAGAAGATGCAAACGTGTGAGAGGAATTGTACTCTGCTCTAGGTTTCTTTGGATTCCTAGGCTTAGTGGATCCCTTATCTTTGATTGTTGAGGGTTGGTAGATAGTATATCTCCTTTGTTTTAAGGCAGTCTGTAGTAGGCTTTTAACGCGTGATTCCTTCACATAGGCGTTTTTTAAAATTAATTTTTATTGGCGTGTAGTTGCTTTACAATGTTGTATTAGTTTCTGCTGTTCAGCAAAATCAATCAGCTATGCATATACATATATCCCTTCTTTTTTGGATTTCCTTCCCATCTTATAGGCGTTTCTTGCTGCCTGAGTACTTGCCTTATGCTGGGATTTTTCATGAACGTGGACAGCCTGGCTTGGCTACTCACTCTTCTGTTAACAGGGTCCTGGCAGGTAAGGAGTTGTTTCTTTGGATTTTGAAAATTTAAAGGGGGAGGGAGCCGTGTAAAGCTTTCCCCTCCTTTACCTATGTTGATGTGATGGCATCTTGGCATCTGGCTGAAAACTCTTTTTTAAGGTCTTGTACTTGGTTCCTTACTTCAGGGCAGGAAACTACAGATTGAGGAAAGCTGCTTCTTTTGCCCATTCCCACTTCCTTCAGACATCTCTTTTTTAATTAATTAATTAATTAATCTATTTTTGGCTGCGTTGGGTCTTCGTTGCTGCACACAGGCTTTTCTCCAGTTGCAGCGAGCGGGAGCTACTCTTTGTTGCAGTGTGTGGGCTTCTCATTGCGGTGGCTTCTCTTTGTTGTGGAGCACGGGCTCTGGGCACGCGGGCTTCAGTAGTTGTGGCATGTGGGCTCAGTAGTTGTGGTGTGCGGGCTTAGTTGCTGCACAGCATGTGGGATCTTCCCGGGCCAGGGGTCGAACCCATGTCCCCTGCATTGGCAGGCGGATTCTTATCTACTTCACCACCAGGGAGGTCCCCAGACATCTTTTTAAAAATTTATTTAAACCATTTGTTTCTTAATCCAGCAAATAGACTTTTTAAATTGAATGATAAAGATGCCTTGCTCATGTTTTATTGTTGAGGTACGCATGAGCCAGATCCTGTGATTTAATTAGGACTGAAAGCACACCTCTCCAACCCATTGCTGCTGCCAGCACATGGAGTTTCCAGGCCCTGTGGAAGAATCTTCAGAGGAAGAAGGAGGAGAGGGACCCATGGAGCTGGCTTAGAAATTTCCACAGAATAGAAAATGGACTGGACAAACCCAGCCGAGGCAGTTTTATGGTGGCTGAATAACTTAGTGACCAACGTTTGGGGGCTAATATGCGTGATGTGACTGGGCTGAGACCCAGTGTGTGCTGCTGCTTCTGGGCAGTCTAGAGAAGGAAACAAAGCAGAATCTATTTTTTTTCTAACAAAGGTTTTTCTCTTTTCCCCCTTCCCCCCCACCTGCACTGCCAACTTGTAAATTTATGTATGTGAAGGCATTAAAAACTATAAAAATCAAGCCACATTTTGGTGTATTTTTTAAAAAATAAATTAAATTTTTGGCTGCGCTGGGTCTTCATTGCTGTGCGCAGGCTTTCTCTAGTTGCAGCGAGCGGGGGTTACTCTTCATTGCGGTGCACGGACTTCAGTAGTTGTGGCACGTGGGCTCAGTAGTTGTGGCTCGTGGGCTCTAGAGCACAGGCTCAGTAGTTGTGGCGCATGGGCTTAGTTGCTCCACAGCATGTTGGATCTTCAGGGATTGAACCTGTGTCCCCTGCATTGGCAGGCAGATTCTTAACCACTGTGCCACCAGGGAAGTCTCTTGGTGTATCTTTAATAAGCATCTTTATTTAAAAAATTCACATGACATTACATTTTGGAAAATCTGGGCCACGTGGTGGTTAAAGGTAGAGAGGGATCGGTGTGAGGCAGTAGCACTGTCAGGCTGGGGGAATATGATTTCTGACCAAGCTGTTGTGGCAGCTGGTAAGCCATGGGACCTGGCTTCCTTTAAGTATAGTATCCTTGACCCAGTGTCAAGGCCTAGAAACCCCAGAAACCTCAATGGTTTCTCTCTACTGGACACCAGGGTTTCATAGGCCCAGGCTTGGTGGGGGAGTAGACTGCACCATGGTGTCCTGACCACCTTGACTGAGGAGGGCCCTAGTCAGTAAACAGACCCCATGGCTCTCCTTGCTTGGCGCTTCTGTGTGGCTTGGCTAATGGCACGTGGAAGCTCCTCACTGGCAGATAATCACTTGCTGCCAGACAGTACTACAGAGTTCTTCTCCATCCTTCTTTGTTCCAGACATCTGCCTCTACCACCCAACACAGCAGCTCCCTGCTCCTCTACTGCTGGGAAGTCTCTATTTCCTTTGCATTTAGTTTTTTTGGAACAGCTGTATGTTGTTTTTCTCTCCTTTGATCTAATAACTCTTTACCTCCATTTCTTCTTCCCTGCTTTATGCCCAGAGGTCTGACCCCAAATAGTCCAGTTTCACTTATGGATACCTTTGAATATAGGGGTTATGTTCCAGCAGGCAGTTTACAAACATGAAATCTACTGAGAAAAGTTCTCTAACAAAAGATGTAGAGTGCCTTGAGAGGAAGGAAATCTAGGCTCTCAAGAAGCTCATTCTTGAATTAGATTAGCGGATGGTTTCCATTCACATTTAAACTCATTTCTCCCATTTTCTCAAGATGCATGTTGCAGAGTATCCACTGGTCTTTTCTTCTTTTTTCTTCTTTTTTTTATTGAAGTATACTTGATTTACAATGTTGTGTTAATTTCTGCTGTACAGCAAAGTGACTCAGTTATACACATATATATTTTCTTTTTATATTATTTTTCATTATGGTTTATCCCAGGATATTGAATATAGTTCCCTGTGCTATACAGTAGGACCTTGTTGTTTATCCATTCTGTATGTAATAGTTTGCATCTACCCCACTGGTCTTTTCTTAAATGCCCTCATCATTTGTAGACATTTGGATGTCCCTCCAGATTCTGTTGACAGTTTTGTGTTACTTTTATTCTTCTCTCGAGAAAATTCCAATGATAATAATAACAGCAACAAAAAAAATCTTAACATTCATTGAGCATTGGCTGTATGCTAGGGAGTGTTTTAAGTGCTCTTCCTAGTCATATTTCATTTCATTCTCACAGTAATCCTATGAGATGGGTGCTATTATCTAACAGTGGTGGGAACTGAAGCCCAGAAGGCTAACTTGCCCAGAGTGATGCAGCTAGAAGTAGAGGAGCCAGAAGTGAACCAGGCAGTGGGACTTCTGTTTCCTAGTCTGCCTGCCTCCCCACAGCTATTTTTAAGGACAGAGCATCAAAATAGCATTCTTCTTCTAGGTCCTTAATCTAGAAAAGGGAAAGAGGTCCCAGGGAACTTGACTGATCTTCAGGGGTTTTCTTATTTGTTCTAATTCCTCTATTTTAAGTGGTTTCTAGACATAGCTTTTTGTGACCCAGTAGTGCTTGCTAAGGAAAATCTTATTATATAATAGGCCTTTCCCCGAGCCTTCATGCCCTCCTGGACACAGATGTTTTGCTTTCTATTAAACTTATTTTGTGATCATGTAATAGATAGAGCTGCTGTAATAATGGCTTTTGAAGTGAAGACAAATTAGTGTTTTAGCAGTAAGCACTCCCAGTTTTCCTGGAAAGGCACTTTCTCTTATATGATTGGAATGAGGTTGTGATGGTCTCAGAACAATTAGATTCAGTAGACGTTTGTTCCGCAGCTGTGTGCCAGGCACTGTTGTAGGCTACCAGAGTGAATAAGACAGACAAGATCCCTGCTCTTCTGTAGCTCAGAGTTTAGGTGGTTGGCTGTACCTCGGCCTTGCTGTTTGGTTCTTAGCTCCAAATATAAGGCAGAAACCTTTGTATGGTGAGTGGCTTTTTGTAGGGGTGAAGCATGGAAATTTGGCAGACCTGGAGGGACAAAGTATATACACACCTGCAGTTTTAGGAGGCATTACCAGTGGCAAGTGAGTTTTCAATGGACCCTAGCCAAAGCCATTCAGAATCATCAACAAAAATGGATTTGCAGAAAATTAAGATCCATTCTGCCCACTTCCTCCCACAAGAGCCTGAAAGCAGTAATATAAAACAGAAGCTGCTACAGAGAAGTGTTTTGATAGTCTGTTAATCTTCATCTCTTCCGCCTTATCTTGTTGTCTTCTCCACAATTCTGTAGGTTCCTGGTGGCCTCCAGTCACCCATCAACCCACAGCAGGCCCCTTCTTCAGCAACACAAATTCTGAACCTGTACTTAAAGAGGTATAACTACATTTAAAGCTACTGCAACTTTACTGGTATATTTTTGGGGAAACACGCAAAAGTCTGGGGCGCTCCCCCTGCTGACTTTTTAGCAGACAGCTCTAGCTCTGTATAGTAATAGCAGTCTGTAACAGAGAAGGAAATGAAGTTAATGACTGCCTACTATGGGCCAGGTACAGTCCAAAGTGCTTTCCCATACATTATGACAGCCCTATGAAGTAGATAGTGTGTTTCCATTCTGTAGGGAAGAAAGCTGAGGTTCAGAGAAGTTACATTACTTGTCCAATATAATGCAGTGAGAGGCAGACCTGGAACTTTAAACCAGGTCTGCCTGACTCATAGTAACTCTGTTCTGCCTTCTGTGCCATGTTTTGCCTGAGTTCGAGTAGGGAGTATCTGCCGAAAGGTTCTTAAGCCTATAATATTTTTCTGCATGCTTGAGACCTGATATAAGTGAAATGAGAAGCCCTGGCATTTGACGTCTTCCTGGTAATTACTGGAAGAGAAACGCTGAGGGATAGGGACCTGGGTAATGTAGTGTATTAGTTATCTGTTCTGTCTAATCTTTTTGACTTTCATCCTAATGAGCATCTGCTCCGAGCAGATGTGGTCCTGATGGATTTAATTTAGTATTTTGATTAAAATCAATGGGAAGTGTCAGGATTTTTTTGCTTCTAGCTACAGGTCATTGGGGCCTGGTTGAGTGTCATGGGCTTTGTGCCCAGTCATCCTAATTTCTCTTAGATTTCTTCTTTGAGCCATTAGTTTAGGAGTGTGTTTTTCAATTTTTACAAATTTCCTTCTGTTGTTGCTTTCTTATTTAATTTTACTGTGGTCTAAGAACATACTTTGTATGAGTTCAGTTACTGTAAATTTATTGAAACTTGCTTTATGGCTTAGCATATGGTCTGTTCTGGAGAATGTTACCTGTGTGCATGGCAAGGTTGTATATTCTTTTGTCGCCGTGTGGAGGGTTCTGTAGATGCCAGGGAGATCTACTTGGTTGATAGTGTTATTCAAGTTTTGTATACCCTTGCTGATTTTCTGTCAGGTTGTTCTACCCATTATTAAGAATGGAGTATTGAAATTTCTAATGTTATTCCTGAATTGTATATTTCTCCCTTCAGTTTTGTCAGTTTTTGCCTCATATATTTTGGGACTTTGTTGTTAGGTACCTATATATTTGTAATTGTTTTGCCTCCCTGATGAATCAACTTTTTCGTTATAAAATGTTCCTCTATCTCGTGTAATATTGTTTTTTTTATTCAGGTATAGATGATGGTACAATATTATATAAGTTTCAGGTGTACAACATAGTGATTCACAATTTTTAAAGGTTATATTCTCTAGTAATATTGTCTTTAAGTCTAGTTTTTCTTACATCAGTATAGCTACTCCAGCTCTTTTATGGATGTAGGTTGTGTAATATATATTTTCCCATCCTTTTACTTGCAGACTATTTTATATATCAGAATATAAAGTGTGTCTCCTATAGAAAGCATATAGTTGTTTTTTATCTAGTCTGAAAATCTCTGCCGTTTGATTAGATTGTTTAGTTCATTCACATTTAATGTTATTAATATAGTTAGATTTTTGCCTGCCATTTTGCTCTTTGTTTTCTGTATTTCTAATGTCTTTTTTTATTACTGTTTCTCCTTTACTTTTTCTTAAAATTAATTAATTTGTTTGTTTTTATTTTTGGCTGTGTTGGGTCTTTGTTGCTGTGCGTGAGCATTCTCTAGTTGCGGCAAGTGGGGGCTACTCTTTGTTGCGGTGTACGGGCTTCTCATTGCAGTGGCTTCTCTTGTTGAGGAGCACGGGCTCTAGGCGCACAGGCTTCAGTAGTTGTGGCACGTGGGCTCAGTAGTTGTGGTTTGCGGGCTCTTGAGCGCAGGCTCAGTAGTTGTGGCACACGGGCTTAGTTGCTCGTGTGGCATGTGGGATCTTCCCAGGCCAGGGCTCGAACCTGTGTCCCTTGCATTGGCAGGCAGATTCTTAACCACTGTGCCACCAGGGAAGCCCCTACTGACTTCTTTTGTATTAAGTGGATAGCTTCTAATGTGCTATTTTAATTCCTTTCTTGATTTTAAACTGTACTTTATCAGGATCTACTTCAGACTTATAGAGACTTGATTCTGGTAAGATACAGAAACTTTGTTCCATTATAGCTACATTGTCATACCCCTCCTTTGTGCTATTATTGCTATGTATATTATGTCTATATATTACAAACCCAGTGATACAGTGTTACAATTTATTGCTTTATGTAATCTCATATCCCAGGCATCCTTCTGTTTGCCTGTTGTGAGTAAAATAGAGCTACCCCTTTTGCAAGAATTTACTTTTCTTTTTCTTGTTAACTTTATTTTTGGTTGTCTTTTGCCCCTCTCCTCTTTTTTAAAAACAGTGGTCCTGTTTCTTAGATATTCCCCACTTTCCTGGTATCTTAGGGAATTACTCTCAGGAGGCCTGTCTAATCTAGTTTGGCTAGCTAGGTGGACTCTGGGTCCTCGGGCTTGCTGACATTTAAGAATTAGTCTAATTTCTCAATTTAATATCATAGTTGTTTAATACAACAGATGGCTTAATTACTGTATATCAGATCTTCATTTGAGTTGGCAAATCTAGGAAAGATGAAAAGTAGTGAATACAGTTGAAGGCCATCATGGTATACTTACATGAGTATGAACAGAAGTGAATGATAATTCTGGTGTTGGACCCTTTATCTCCTTGGCTGGACGCTTCTCCATGTTCTTTACCTCTCCGGTACCCAGTTGCCAGGCTAATAAAGTAAGTGGCACATTCCAACTCAACATCAATTAAGATAGCTGTTTATAAACCCCAGATTAATGGACAATTAGTGGAGGTGGTACTAGCTACGACCTCTTTAATAATTAACCCAATTACCTTTCATTCTGCTCCAGTGATGAAAGTAAAGGTGATAAGGGGCTGGCTTGGTTGCCTGGGAAGCAGCTCCTTCCAGAGAACCCAGCTTTCATAGATGCCTTACACAGCATCCAGGGCCTTTTACTGATTTGGTTTCCACCAATCACTGGAGCATCCATGCTCTCTCTACCCCAGCCCTTTGCTGCATCTCCTTATTCCACTAGTGAGAAGTATGCTTGTCGAGAACCTAGGTCCTGGTTTCTAAGCTGAATTATCTGTGCTTCTTCAGGCTTTTCTAGGGGAGAATACTGGGCCTTGTCAGCGAACTTTTCTGTTCCTTTTATAATGTGTGACTAAGTTTTTCTGTGCCTCCATCTCTGTCTACCCTAGGAAATTTCCTCTTGATCTCTCCCCACTGATGCTTAACACCTGTGCTCTTTCTGTACCGTCACTTTGAAATGTACATAGAACTTTCTAAATGCTTAGCATTTTCCAGAGCTCTTTGGGTCTTTTTTTTTTTTTTTTTTTGGCTGTGTTGGGTCTTTGTTGTGGTGCTGTGGCTTCTCTTGTCGCGGAGCACGGGCTCTAGGTGTGCGTGCTTCAGTAGTCGTGGTGCGTGGGCTCAGTAGTTGTGGCTCACGGGCTTAGTTGCTCCGTGGCATGTGGGGTCTTCCCAGGCCAGGGCTCAAACCTGTGTCCCCTGCGTTGGCAGGTGGATTGTTAACCACTGCACCACCAGGGAAGTCCTCTTTAGGTCTGTTAAAAGAATTTAATGGTTCTGCCCTTAATGGAGTTTACTGTCTAGCCAGGTTGTAGCCTGAGTTTCTGTGTGTTTTTTGTTTTTGTTTTGACCCTGCCTCTAAAAATTTAATAATTCCCCTGAGAATTTAACTGCCAATCCTAATAGATTAGCGTGTGTGTGTGTGTGTGTGTGTGTGTGTGTGTGTGTGTGTGTAACTCAAACCTGGGCTTGGACCAAGAATTTATGGGTTTTGGTGCAGTTTGAAGTGACTCTGAATGTGCCCCCATTTGTGTTTTGCATGGGTCTGTGAGCCTGAGTGGAGCTTGGGAAGGACAGCTGCCACTTGCAGTGTAGAGTTGGTTTGAGAGGCAGTAGAACAAAATGTTCAAGAGTTTGGGCTCCAGAGCTAGACTATCTAAGTTCAGATATTCATGCTGCTACTTCCTAGCAGTGTAATCTTGGTTAATTTATTTTACCTTTTCTTGGGACTCAGTTTCTTCATCTGTAAAATGGGCGTAAGAATAGTATTTAGCTCGTAGAATTGTTTTGAGGATTAAATGAGCTAATATATATGAAACACTTAGAATAGGATTTTTTTTTTTGCACAAAGTAAGTGTTCAATAGATTTTAGCTATTATCATTATGATTTTTATTGTAAATCTTGGGGGCCAGCATGAGTTAGAGCTGTGCTAGTCTCCTCAATGATTATAACCTTGCTCATCTCTCACTGTTCTTCTGTTTTCCTCAACAATGGTGCACTTCCTGGGTACCAAGCAGGGCTTTCTCCCCTTTGCTATGGTCAGAGAGTTGAAAAAACTGGGAGCTTGTGCTCTAAGGCACCAACAGATGGTAACCTGAAGGTCCCTGTGTTGATAGTTTGACATGCTAATGTGTCCATTGTTGCCTGTAGTCATGTCAACCAAGGGGGTTAGATTAGAGGAGTCAGAGTTTGCATTTGAGAAACCGTTTTTTGTCTCCCATCAGAACCTGCGCTCATGAAATAAGCATCTACTCTCCAGACTAAGTGCTTGCTCCTATGTAACCTTGGCAACATGGGACTCTCAAAGTGGACCAATAACATCAGCATCATTTGGGAACTTGTTACAAATGCAAATTCTTGATCCCTACCTCAGACTCACTGAAGCAGAAATTCTGGTTGTGGGCCTAGGAATTTGTTTTTAAAGAGTCTTCTAGGTGATCCTGGTGCACTTGAAAAACTGAGAACCACTGCTCTAGATTCACTCATTAAAGCTAGGAACAGAGGCAGAGGGAAGAAATGGGAAGAGACGACTTGCCACACATTAAGGAGTGTGCCTGCAGGAATCTAAGATTTGTTGGTCCTAGTGAGCTCCTGGCATATAACTCTTCTTGATCTGGAGCTAAGAGTAATGAGGGAAAAAATGAATGAATTTGTTATTACCTACAGAGTGCTCAACTGGTATATAAGCCATTTTTACTCGATAAGCTTTTATTGAGCTTTTGTTGTTTATATGGTACACTGTTAGGTATATGATAGTACCCACATGAAAAAGACATGATCTCTGCTCTCCATAAGCTTACTGTCTACTGCGTAAGCCCATCGTGCTCAGAAATAGCTATAGGACAGTGTGTATTGTGCTAAATGCTAAGGTAGACGTATACACAGAAAACTGGCTATGAGAGCACAGAAACTGCCAGCATTTCTACAGCAGAAAATATGAGTCTATTAAGCTTTTATGCTGGGACAACAGGTTCTTGTCAGCTCTGCTAGGAGTTTTATTCCTAGGAGAAATTGACCTATAACTTTTCTTGTAACTTCTTAACCAATTTCTTATCTCTTCCCCTTCTTCCTCCTGAAAAAGAAAGGTTAGCATCAACATATCTGTATTGAGACCCCACTGTTTACTTGTACTGTAAGTTCTCTGTACTCTGGGGCTTCCCTAGACCTAGAGTGATCTCAAAGTTTGTTGAGTCCTGTGGGATGTGTACTTCTTAGAAATACTACTCATTTTGAAGGTGCCAGCTGAAGATGCCCTCTAAGGCTATAAGTACCCACTGTAATGCCAGGACCCTTTTACTTTTCTTAGGTTATGATTGGTATGTGCTTTGATATGTTTTGCAACCCCTCAAAACAACAATATAGAAATCTACAGAGGAGATGTGAGGAAAGAAAGAGCAAAATATAGGTCAAAGCCCATTTTTTCCAGTGGAAGCAATAGCCAATCTCCACTTTACTTAAGATTAGAGGTCTTATACATACTCTGGAAAGACTTGAAACAGTCTTCTTTGCTGTCCCATCTACTCCATCATTTTTTACCTAAGTGCTTGATATGAATGTTAACCCTCCACCTCCTTCTTTTTTTTTCTTTTTTTTTTTTTGCGGTACGTGGGCCTCTCACTGTTGTGGCCTCTCCCGTTGCGGAGCACAAGCTCCGGATGCGCAGGCTCAGCGTCCATGGCTCACAGGCCTAGCCGCTCCGTGGCATGTGGGATCTTTCCAGACCAGGGCATGAACCCGTGTCCCCTGCATTGGCAGGCGGACTCTCAACCGCTGCGCCCCAGGGAACCCCCAACCTCCTTCTTTTTTAAAACTCTGATCTCATATTAGCTTTTCTTCCTCTTTCTCAGACCATGTCCTTGGGCAGTCTCATTTATTCCAAACTGACTGGAAATGCCATGGGAGCTGACAGACAGCACCTCTCACCCTCTCTACCAAAGTAGATGCAACCCATGGGTGTTAATTTCTTTTCTTTAACACCTGCTGATCCACAACGCCAGCTCTTCCCCAGGGTCCTTGTGGCACTCAGCTAGAAACCAAGAGTAAGCACAGATATCTTGGTATATAAGCCATGAGGTGGAAAGAGGCACCTGCAGGTGGGTGACCAGGGACCTTTTGAAGTGTTGAAACTCTTTGCGGGGGGTGGGGGGTGGTGGTGGTGTTTCTTTTGGCCAGGTGTTTAGTGTCACCCCAGAGCCAGAAAGTTATCCTGTAACTACATACGTCAGCCTGTAAAAACACTCTCTCCTATTACAGGGGTACCATGATGAATCCCTGGGTTTATCATAAGCCCAGCCCACTGCAGCTGTGTGCCATGCAGAAGGGGCCCAGCTTCATTCCTACTGCCTTGAGCTGTGGAGTTGTATACTTTGGGACTGCTTGGCAAGCAAACTCATGATTTTTACTCTATGGCTCATGGCTGGTGAAGCACAAGCCAAAAAATACTCTTCTTAGAGAATTTCATCCAGGCTACAAAGGAACAGAGGGAAAACTGGACAGGAGGTAAAAGGTGGAAGTTCCCAGTGGGAACAAGAGTCTTCAGGGGGGTTGGATATACTGTAGGCATGTGAGGAAAATATATCATTCATTTTCATGAATAAATCTGTCTAAAAAGGTGAATTTTCTCCAGAATCTGCCATATTGCCAGTGGCTGCTTTTGGTGGTATTTGCTTGTTTTTCCAACAGCAAGATTTCACAGCAGAGGCTCTTTATTGTAATATCCCTGGACCAGTAACACAAATGGAAAGAATGACATGGAAATATCTAGTCCCTCCTGCTTATCGGAGAGTTTACCTAGGCAAATAGCTCGGAGACTGTGACAGTTTTATAGCAGCATTTAAAATTTTCCAAAACACTGCCCCTTGTGCTGAATTGGCAAAAGGGTTGTGGACAGAAAGAATGCAGTAACTCAAGCTTAGATTTGACCATGAGCTGATGTTAGATCACATTTGCAAAATGTGGAGACTGTGGTGGAATTCAGTGCTTCAAATGTGCTAAAAACAAAACAAAGACCCAGGAGCACTTACTATATGCCAAGTGGTGCTCTAAGCACTTCTCACATATTTCTTCACTTAATCTTCATAATATTCCCGTGATGTCCTGTTATTACTCATTTTTATAAATGAGGAAACTGAGGCATAAACAGATGAAGTAATTTGCCCAAGACCACAGCTAGTGCTTGACAGAGTAGGAATCAGAACTCAAGCAATCTAGCTTTAGATTGGGACTTTTCAAATAGAACCGTCATGGGGTATGGGTGATTCCATGTTGGTAGAAAAAGAGGCTGAAATGTAAACTCTGGCTTTACTTTAAGAAAACAAAAATAATTTGTTCAGCTACAAAACTGCTACTGGGGAGGGCGCTACAAATTCTCATATGCTCTTGTTGCAGCTCCTTTCCACTAGAAAGAGCCCTGTAGAAGAACTACATTCCCAAACAAATGACTTCTGAAGAGGTAATTACACTGTTGCCATCCCATTGGGAAGGAGGCTGGGTTGGTGATTACATTCCAAAACAAAGCTGTTTGGGTATAATTGCACTGTGCTGTTCTTACCAGTCTGGTAAGGCAGGCCTCTGGTCTCTATCCACATTTATTTTTGAGATGGAATCCAAATAGCATTCAATTAATAGGCAAGGCCTAGGCATAGGGAAGTCAGCCAAAAGAGCCAAGATGACAGACATTAACTTGCTGTTGGCATTTTCCTTCCACTGAAGTTTTCCAGACCTTTAAGTACCAGCAAATTTGAGGGAGAGACCATTTGAGGAAATATATTTGGCTAATGAAGGGTTAGAGACCCCCGCTTAGACGCTGTGCCCCAAAGCCCTCATTGGTGTTTATACATGAAGAGGAAATGGTTAGGTGGCAATGAAATTTCCCTCTCATCAGGAGTTTTTGCTCTATCAAAAGTTGGCCCTTCCTTAAAATCTTTCCCTAAAACTTCTGGTGTGTGTGTGTGCGTGTGTATACATATATATTTATATTTATACGTATTTTGTGTGTATAGCTTCTAGTTGTCCATCAAAAAGCCCCTCTCTGGTTCTGTTGAGATTATAAGGCTAATAACTTTTGTTAAATTTCAGCAATAATCTCTAGATCTGGACTGGAAGAAGAAATTAAACTAATTATTTTGTTTTATGATTCAGAGGACAGAAAACTGCCAGTGACCTCTTAGGCATGCTTGTTGAACTGGAGCAGAGAAAGGGGAAATATCTATGTTATCAGGTTGAGGGTTACACAGACCCTTCGGAAGTGGTGTAGCCTTGGCCGTTTTATCAGTTAGCTTTTGCTGCCTCACAAACCACCCCTAAATTTACTGGCTTTAAAAAAGTGTTTACTGTTCCTTAAAATTCCGTGGTTCCTGTGTACAGTTCATCTGGTCTGAGCCAACTTGGCTGCTCTGTGTCAGTTGATGACTTGGCTGGGTATTGATGGTCTTAGTTGGTGTAATAAGCAGGACATTGGACTGCTGAAGATCTCCACATACTAATCGCTGGAACCTGTGAATATGTTACTTTATTTGGCAAAAGAGACTTTGCACATGTGATTAAGGTTACAGATTTTGAGATGGGGAGAAGATACTGAATTATCTGGGTGGACCCAGTCTAGTCACATGAGCCCTTAAAAGTAGAAGAGAAAGGCAGACAGGTCAGTCCAAGAGATGCAGTGATAGAAGATGGGAATTGTTTGGCCCTCAGCTAACAGTCAGCAAGAGAAAAAGAACCTCAGTCCTGAAACTGCAAAGAACTGAATTCTGCCAAAAACATATGAGCAAGGCAATGGATCCTTCCCTAGAGCCTCCAGAAAATAACATAGTCTTGCCACCACCTTGATGTTAGCCCCATGAGAGCCATATTGGTCTTCTGACCTGCAGGAATGAAAGCTAGTAAATTTATGTTAAGCCACTAAGTTTGTGGTAATTCATAATTATAGCCGCAGAAAACTAATAAAGATGGCTTCACACATATCTGGCAGTTGACAGGCTGGTTGGCCTCAGCTGGATGACTTGTCTCTTTTCTCTTCACCAGTTTCTTCACAGTGTCTCAGGCTTACAGAGAGAAACGAGCTGTCAGGCCCCAATACACAAGCACTTTGCAAGTCTCTGCTGTCACTTTTGTTATTGTCCTGTCAGCTAACGTAAGCCACATGGTTAAGCCCAGAGTCAGAGAGGGTACTCTCTTTAAGGGCATGGATACAGGGGGGCTTAAATCATTAAAGGCCATTACTGTAACATTCCTCCACAACGAAGTAGATTTTTGAGATCTGAGGTAACCTGGTAACTCATTCTAAACAAACTGCTTTTTAAAGTGTCCTTACAAATACATGAAAGGAAAGTTTCAGCATACCAAGGGATACAGATGTACAGATTTTGAATTCCAGAGAAGCATCTTGGTCTAAATCATTATTTGGTTTATTCAGAGAGACATGAATTTAGAAATAACATCCAAATGGGAAGCTAGATCCTGGTTTTCTAGACATAGCATTTCAGAGAAACTGCCTTTTCTCTTTCTCTGTTTTCTGGGATGTAGCCCTCTATTTCTGTGTGCTGGAGGGTAAAAAGATGTGCAAAAGAGCTCTGTGGGTGGTTGGGCCCCTTGGGGCCACATGTATTTCTGTGTAGGAGTAAGACTGACAGAATTAACTGTGCGAGCACTTACTAAATTGGCTGTAAGTGAACCTGTACCCGTGGCATTATTTATAATCCCCAGCTCCTTTAACAGAAGCAAATTGGAAGAAAAGTTCCTAAGGCAAGGGATCTTTGTGTGCCCAGTCACTGTGGCACATTATGCGTTTTTATAGCAGTAGTTGGGAGAAGCTAGAATTCAGTTCTCCTCAAGCATAGAAGTTAGCTTTTGCTTGGCCTTATTGATGAGATTGGTTAAGAGCTATTTTATGGGCTCCAAATGTGAATGCATGGATTGGGCCTCAGGGCATATAGAGACAAATTTCATATCCACTACTCATGCTTTTAGGACATCCTTGATGTTCAGAGCCATCTCCGTGATTGGTGGGGTACAAGCTCTGCTGTTGGTGAGCTCTGAATTTTGCACTGGGCAGTTGGGTTCAAAATAGGATGGCCTGTGTACAAGAAAGATGTATACTTATCATAGGAGATTTAAGCTGGCTTTCACAAGAACTTTATCCAGCTCAGCAGGGCACCCAGTGGTTTAGTGTGTTTACTGAACATCTCTTTGCTCTGTCTCAAAGCTTAGCCAAGATTCATGAAATGACTGTGAGGCATAAAGGGAGCTGCCACAGCTTGGAGAGAGTGTGTGTGTGTGTGTGTGTGTGTGGCCATATTTTCTACTAGAAAGTGAAGAGAAGCTTAACCTGACATGGGGAACTGTAGATTCCACTCCCCAGAGGAGGTGGAGCAGTGGTATGCCTTGGGAAGGAAGAAGAGTGCTGAGAATGGAAGTGTAGAGACTGTTTAAAGAGGCAGAGACTCTCCCCAAATAAAACTACAGATTGTCTCTTATTCCCTTGATAAGAGGTTAGAGTGTGTAGTGATGGGATTCAGCCAGTATCCTTCCATTCCTCTGCCTTTGCTCTTTGGGTCCCCTACCTTTACCTTTATTTATCATGGGTCATTGAATTTGAACTCGATGTTCTTTTAGGCAAAATGAGTACAGATAACATAAGACCTGAGAGCTTATAAAGGTCACAAAGTGTTTCTTGGTCTGAATATTTTCATTGATTCTGCTGAAATGAGGTGACTGGGAGAAAGGGATAAAATGTTATATTGCTTACTAGGTAAACTAATTAAACCTGAACATATCAATACAAAGCTTGAGATAAGTTTTTTCAAATGCCCAGTTTCTCCACCCGCCATGTTCCAGGTAGAGAGACTACAGGGCCAGCTTAAGAACAACTGCTCTAAAGAAGTTTCCAGCTATTCTAATCTTTGTCTTACCAAGGAAGAATTTTAAGGTCCTATGGGGTAAAAGCAGCCAGCACCAAGGGTGAGCTTGGGAATTCTTAGATACCTCTCTGGCACCATGATGCAACCCAAGCTACCCTTAAAAATAACACCATCTAAGTGATGTGGCACATATATACAATGGAATATTATTAGTCATAAAAAGAAATGAAATTGAGTTATTTGTAGTGAGGTGGTTGGACCTAGAGACTGTCATAGAGAGTGAAGTAAGTCAGAAAGAGAAAGACAAATACCGTATGCTAACACATATCTATGGAATCTAAAAAAAAAAAGGTTCTGAAGAACCTAGGGGCAGGACAGGAATAACGATGCAGATGTAGAGAATGGACATGAGGACACGGGGAGGGGGAAGGGTAAGCTGGGACAAAGTGAGAGAGTGTCATGGACATATATATACTACCAAATGTAAAATAGATAGCTAGTAGGAAGCAGCCTCATAGCACAGGGAGGTCAGCTCGGTGCTTTGTGTCCACCTAGAGGGGTGGGATAGGGAGGGTGGGAGGGAGAAGCAAGAGGGAGGGGTTATGGGGATATATGTATATGTATAGCTGATTCACTTTTGTTATACAGCAGAAACTAACACACCAAACTAACACACCATTGTAAAGCAATTATACTCCAATAAAGATATTTAAAAAAAGAAAAAAATAATAATACCATCTAAGTGAAAACAATGAGCTTGCTCTGCTGGCAGCTTCAGGACCTAACCTGTCCCCACCCCACCTATTGAACTGCCAGCCCTAAGACTCATTTATAGAATTTCTCGAGCTGCCACTGGGTGGAAGTACCAGAGGAATTGGACATAGAATTTGGAGGTTATAGTGGTGAAGGAAAGGCTGACTGGTGGTTTATGTCCTTCAGCTTCATGTTTACTTTTTGTCCCATTCTACCATTATTTCCAGGTACACTGTGTTTTAGTTTTGGTTAGTGTGGACTTATTGTTAGTCTTTGTTCTCAGGCATGAAGTGGAGTTGCTTACCTTTTCCTTTGTGTTATTAGTGTCTCTCCTACGTGGGACACTACGTGTTATGTGCTAATGCACTACAGAGAGAGACAGTGTTCTTTTCTGGCACCTGAGGAAAAATTGTTAGAGTTTAGAAATCTTGAAAAAAAATAATCATAGTCTTGGTATCTGGGGATCTCCTTTATTTAAAGATGCCTGCTCGGTGGGGGGGGCTTCCCTGGTGGCACAGTCGTTAAGAATCCACCTGCTAATGCAGGGGACACGGGTTCAAGCCCTGGTCTGGGAAGATTCCCACATGCCACAGAGCAACTAAACCCGTGCGTCACAACTACTGAGCCTGCGCTCTAGAGCCCGCGAGCCACAACTGCTGAGCCTGAGAGCCACAACTACTGAAGCCCGCTCACCTATAGCCCTTGCTCCACAACAAGAGAGGTCACTGCAATGAGAAGCCCGTGCGCTGCAATGAAGAGTAGCCCCCGCTCGCTGCAATTAGAGAAAGCCCGTGCGCAGCAATGAAGACCCAATGCAGGCCCCCAAAAAAATTAATTAAAAAAAAAAAGGAATTCTGGATAAAACATGGTAAATACCCTTTAAATAAATAAATAAAGTTGCCTGCTGGGGATTCCCTGGTGGTTCAGTGGTTAGGACTCCACCCTTTCACTGCCAAGGGCCCGGGTTCAATCCCTGGTCAGGGAACTGGGATCCCACAAGCCTTGTGGCATGGCAAATAAATAAACAAGCAAACAATACAATACGATACAATACAATAAAAAATAAAGATGCCTGCTTCCTTTGCCCTCTTCATTTTGTATGCTAGACTTCCCTCTTGTACGTCTCTCCTGATCTGAGACCTTAAAATGAGAGTGAAAAGGATATGGCAAGAAATTATGGGATTCTTGTAGCAAGAGCTAAGCAATGTTGGTTACAATTTGACTATTTCACATTTTATAATTTTACATGACTCATAACTTTTGTGTGGGGAGCATAACTGAAACAAACTATCATACTTGAAGTGGCCTCAGGGCCCTGTCTGTGAAGGAAAATATTGGAATTTTGAGTTCTTAGACCTCATTTTGACAAATTGAATTATCCTCAGAACTCCTCTTATATCTTTCTTTTTTGTTTCTTTATTGGGCAGTCTGTGATGGGAGGGGATTTTTGTGTGTGTGCATAAATAGACTCAATCAAACAATATTGCAGATTAATACAGGCAAGATTAAGGCCCAGTCTACTTCCCAGAGAAACACATGCCTCCCCATTCCTTTTTCAACCTAGGACCTGGACGTTAAACTTGAATATTTCACTTACGTTCTCCTTTGGCTTTGATGTTCGTAAATGTTGAACGTTAGGAGCTACCAAGGCGTCACACCCATAACTGCTTTCTTGTGAGAAGCCAAAGGTTTGAATTCTTCTTTTAATCATAACGAATCCTTTGTATTCCAGATTATACCTAGCATTGGGCCTTGGAGGCTGCATGCCAGTTACTTGACTAGGATTTAAAGTTAGTTGGTTTGCTATTCCACTTTCAGAAGGACCTAAAATACTTTATTATTTATTTATTTATTTAAAAATTTTTGCTGTTGATAAGACTTCTTTTCCATTTAAAAATTTATTCAGTCCATCTCACTCGCTTTCTCCTCTCCTCCCCTCCCCTCCAGGTGCTTAGGTTGATCCTGTGGGAACATAATGTTTTCATCCTCATTCTGTAGATATCTGTGGACCTTCTTAAGCTGAGCCTTAAAATTTCCATTTCTCAGCTCTTCTCTGTGTTGCTTCTCTTATGACTTTCTTGACTTCAGCTTTTCTTTTTTAATTAATTAATTAATTTATTTATTGGCTGTGTTGGGTCTTCGTTGCCGCGCACGGGCTTTCTCTAGTTGCGGCAAGTGGGGGGCTGCTCTTCGTTGTGGTACCCGGGCTTCTCACTGCAGTGGCTTCTCTTACTGTGGAGCATGGACTCTAGGCATGTGGACTTCAATAGTTGTGGCACACGGGCTTAGTTGCTCCGTGGCATGTGGGATCTTCCCGGACCAGGGCTCAAACCCGTGTCCCCTGCATTGGCAGGCAGATTTGTAACCACTGTACCACTAGGGAAGTCCAACTTCAGCTTTTTCTCCCCATCTTTCTTGCTCTAAAGATCACGTCCAGCATCTCCTTAGAAGAAGATAGATAGGGATTAGGTGTCCTCGGTGAACCAGTACTGTATTTCTCTCCTTGAGCCTAATTTTTATCTGCTAGGCATAGGGGAAAATCTAGAATGAGTATTAGCCCTTTGTATTGGGTTGGCCAAAAAGTTCTTTCAGTTTTTAAGAAAAAACAAAAGATATATTTTTCATTTTCACCAAGAACTTCATTGAACAACGTATTCACTGTTTTCTTCAACTACCTTCTGCCATTTTTTTAGGCAACTTCATAATTATCTTCCCAAAACCTTTTATCTTTTTGAGCAAAGAACTGTTCCAGGTGCCTTTTCCAGTCTTCCAGGGAATTGAAACGTTTTCCATTAAGAGAATTTTGTAAAGACCGAAATAAATGGAAATCCAAAGGTGCAATGTCTAGTGAATACAGTGGATGAATCAGAACCTCCCAGCCAAGCTGTAACATTTTGTGCCTGGTCATCAAAGAAACATGCCATCTTGCGTTATCCTGATGGAAGATTATGCACTTTCTGTCGACTAATTCTGGACCCTTTTTGTCAAGTTGTCAAGTGCTGCTTTCAGTTGGTCTGTTTGGGAGCAGTACTTATAGGAATTAATCATTTGGTTTTCTGGAAGTAGCTCATAAAAGAGGACTCTCTTCCAGTCCTACCATATACACAACATCACCTTCTCTGGATGAAGACTGACTGGCCTTTGGTGTGGTTGATGGTGGTTTATTTCACTTGCCCCATGATCTCTTCGTTCCACATTATTGTACAGTATCCACTTTTCATCGCCTGTCACAATTTGTTTTAAAAATGGAACGTTTTCGTTACGTTTCAGTAAAGGATCACACGTGGAAATACGGTCAAGAAGGTTTTTTTCGCTTAACTTATGTGGAACGCAAACATCAAAGCGATTCACATAACCAAGCTGGTGCAAATGATTTTCAACACTTGATTTGGATATTTGAGTATGTCGGCTTTCTCCCGCGTGGTATAACATTGATTATTCTCAGTTAATGTCTCGATTTGATCCTTATCAACTTCAACTGGTTACCTGACTGTGGAGCATTGTCCAACAAGAAATCTCCAGCACAAAAGTTCGCAAATCACTTTTGACACGTTCAGTCAGTCACAGCACCTTCTCCATACACTGCACAAATCTTTTTTTGCGTTTCAGTTGTGTTTTTACCTTTCTTAAAATAATAAAGCATAATGTGCTAAAAATGTTGCTTTTTTCTTCCATCTTCGATTTTAAAATGGCTACACAAAAATTCACCAATTTTGATGTCTTTTTTTAAATGCACACTGATGTGACAGCTCTCACATGCAATCTAACAAAATTGTTTTGAATGAAGTTAAAGGCAACTAAGTGCAACTAGAGCCATCTTACGGAAGCAAACGAATGAACCTTTTGGCCAACCCAATAGGTTTTTTCTCCCCTCTGTCCAATAGACAGTGTAGCTGCATTAGAAAGAGTAGAATTTAGGGTAGAAATTAGGGTCTCTCTTTGTATTTGAGAAGTATGTGAATGGATCTGTTCTGTTCATGTCGATCTTATACCTCAGAACAATGATTTGTTCATTTATTCCCTTATTCATTGGAAACTATTTTCCCCTTGTGGTTCTAATACTTATTAATTTCATTATGAAAATAATCAACCAGGAAAAATACCAAAACTGAATGATTTTACTATTGCTCTCATTGTTTTTCAGACAGATAATATAGTTTGGGGGGTTTTTTTGTAGCCACATTGGGTCTTTGTTGCTGCGTGTGGGCTTTCTCTAGTTGTGGCGAGTGGGGGCTACTCTTCGTTGCAGTGTGTGGGCTTCTCATTGCAGTGGCTTCTCTTGTTGCGGAGCTCAGGCTCTAGGCGCACGGGCTTCAGTAGTTGCAGCATGTGGGCTCAGTAGTTGCGGCACGCAAGCCCTAGAGCGCACGGGCTTCAGTAGTTGTAGCTCACGGACTCTAGAGCGCAGGCTCAGTAGTTATGGCGCACAGGCTTAGTTGCTCCTCGGCATGTGGGATCTTCCCAGACCACAGATTGAACCCGTGTCCCCTACATTGGCAGGTGGATTCTTAACCACTGCGCCACCAGGGAAGTCCTGATAATATAGTCTTATAGTCTTGTTTTTAAGTTTGTGTGTAATAAATTCAGTGGAATATACTTGTTTTTTTTTGGCCGTGCCACATGGCATGTGGGATCTTAGTTCCCTCACCAGGGATCGAACCTTTGAGCCCTGCAGTGGAAGCGTGGAGACTTAACCACTGGACCGCCAGGGAAGTCCCGAGTGGAATATACTTCTTGAGTGCTACAACTTGCTAGGCCCTACACTAAGTGCTGGGAATTTTTAACAGAAAAAAATAACTTTCAGGTTCAGTTATTATTTTCGTATCTTTTCAAAAGTGCTTTGACTTACTGTAAACAGACGTCCTAGGTTTTATCTGTTTCCTTACTCTTGATCATCACGTCACTCTGTCACAATTTCCCCCACAGGTAACAGGAAAATAATTAACTTTGATCTGTAACAAGGCTTTACCCAAAGATATCAATAGAATACTTAGCCTATCAGAGAATTGTTACAAAAATGCAAGTTATCACTTCTCTAGTTTTCCTTGTGTCTCTTAACCACACCTAAAGTTCCTACCACTCAAACCAGGCTTCAACAGCCTTTTCTTCAACAAGCTTTTTTGGGAGGTACAGTGTCGTTTCAGCTTAGCTTCCTTAGATGAGGTCAATTGTTTCTCTGGCTGTCAGAGACGCTGTCATTCTGATGTGATACGGGAAGATACAGTCTTTAATGAGTGCCTTTGGCGCTGATTGTCAGTTGCTTATTTCCTGGTGATGTTGCATTAAAGTATTAATTAACCACTAAATTCAAGTTGACCTCTTAGTCAAGGAGGCAGCTTTGCTTTCCTGAAGGGAGGCTGGCTTTTCTTATACAACCTAGCATGCTGGTATGCCACCAAGTTTTGTCTGGTGTGTGAAATGCAGTTTTGCTAAACAAAATTATTTCAGTGTGAGGTTGACTTTGGGCCTGAGGATGTCACACATGTGTTCTAGAGTAGGATATAAGTTGGTAGGAGTAAGAGGTAAGATGCTGGTGCCAAAGACAGAGCTTGTGTTTCCTAGAGCATGTGAGAAGTTAGGTTGGAGTGCGAACAGTCAGGGCAGGGAGTACTGTTCTGCTCATTGATGCGGTACCAAAGGCCATCAGACGTGTGCTGTGAGACACTGTCTTATTAAAATAGTGCTGGCGTTTTTATTAGTGTCGACTTTACTGTTGCGTTGAGTCTTTTAATCCCTTCAAAAATACTGCCAAAAAATCTAGTACCCAAATGGTACATTGTGAACACAAAAAGACTGAGAACTACTGATCTTGTGTGCTAGAAGGTGAACTAGACATTGACGGCCGGGTTTTTGTCATTCTGGCTCTTTCAATAATTCACAGTGTAATTTGAGTGAGTCATTTTGTCTCTTTGTCCACTTGACAGGTGAGGATGGGGTGCTTACCTCCATGTTCCTTCCAGGGATTAAGTGGAAAAAAATGGTAAAGCACTCTGCCTTCTTTGAAAAATATATTATCTGAAGTTAAAAGGAATAAAAGTAGATGTTTGCCTTAGCGCCCAGGTTATTTGCAGTACATGAACTACTTGGGACAAGCCAGGACTGCCAACTTTAGATGTTCTGGTGACAGGAATACCTTGATGCTAAGAGACGGTCTTAGGAGACTGAAAAGGATCCATCTCAGCTTAATAAAATGAGTTGCTGAAGCACATCTGAGTTGTGCTAGGCACCCTTGGGACATAAATACTTCTTGATGAACTAAATAGAGGTGGTTACAGCAGCAGTAACAGGAAGCAGGACTTGTCTAGGGTTTGTGCATAATCTTCTCATAGGCTGAATGTAGTTTGTGAAGTGTCCTTTGACTCTCCTTGAGTAATTATTTTGATCTCTTCTCAGCTTTTCCAAGAATATAATGTCAACCAAAGATCTTAGGCCATTCCCTACTCCTTTGTAAAAGTTATGTGGATATGAAATAAGACATCAAATCCTGAAAGTAGAAAGTTATTTCTTAACCACTTTGGGAGGTTAAAAATGCCAACATAATCTTAAAGAAATAATCTGATAAAGCAAACCTGTGTAAATGAATTTATTATTGCCTTGGGGAGAGGCCATATAGCTTAATACTAATGACAGCTGAATTCAGATTTCATCTCACCTCTTACTAACTGGGTGACCATGGGAAAGTTGTTTAACTTACTGAGCCTCAATTTCTTCATCTGTAAAGAGGGGTTCTGTATAAGCCTTTCAGTGACTACGGTATTTAAAATTGCCAACTTTTCACCCTTTGTACTTTCCATTCCTCTTCTCTGTTTTATATTTCTCCATGACAGTTAACATAATTTAACGTGCTGTGTGGACTCATGTCTTTGTTATATGTCTCTTCCTTCCCACAGAATGTAATTCCCATGAAGGCAGGAATTTTTGTCTGTTTTGTTCACTGTCTGGCATGTAGTAGGAACTCACTAAGTATTTGTCTAATGAATAAACAGATTTCCTGTAGGACACTTGTGAAGATTGAATGGGAACATTTATTGAGCAAGAACTTATGGTGTCCCTTGGCACAAGATAAATATTTAGAAAATGGTAGCCATTATAGTTCATGAAGTATCTTTCTACATTTTTTTGAAAAATGAACATAAACCACAGTGCTCAGTTATATCTGAATGCAAAGTATGGATATTCGATGATTATAACTTTAAAAAAGTGAAATATATACTTCTGCTATGTCTTATTCTTAGATTTATTTTACTCTCAAGGTAATATATTCAAATTGTACCTAGGGTGTTTAATGTATTTATAATTTTACAATGTTTATCCTTGTATTCTCATATTTGTATACATATTTTCTGTCTCTCACTAAATTATTCGTTCCCTCAAGTCAAGAACCTTGTCTTTTTTCATATTTCTAGTGCCCAGTGCTTCTGTTATAGCCTATTTTGCTGTAATGCAAGAGTTATATTCCTAAGACATTCAGTATAATAAAATAAATTCTGTTTTAAAAACAGTAGTTTCAGGGAATTCCCTGACAGTGCAGTGGTTAGGACTCAGAGCTTTCACTGCTGAGGGTGTGAGTTCAATTCCAGATTAGGGAACTAAATCCCACAAGCCGTGCAGCATGGCCAAAAGAAACAAAACAGTACTTTCATTTGGAGGCAGGAGGGTTATAAGAGCTAGAGAGTTCAACATACAATAACACATTTTACCTGAGGCAATTTCAATTAAAATATATTACAGCTATATATATATAAGCATAAAGCCTATACCAACCAAACCTAACATTTGATTACATCTTCCTTTTCCTTAAGAGTGATGGCTGGGCTTTTTTTTTTTTTTTTTTTTTTTTACCATTTTAAAACATTGAAGTGTAGTTAATTCACAATGTTGTGTTAGCCTCAGTTACACAGAAAAGCGATTCAGTTATAAATAAATTTAAATATATATATTCTTCTTCAGATTCTTTTCCATTATGGACTATTATAAGATATTGAATATAGTTCCCTATGCCATACAGTAGAGCCCCGCCACCCATCCACTTTATATACAGTAGTGTGCATATGCCAATCCCAAACTCCCAGTTTATCCATCTCCCCCTCCCTGCCCCTGCTGTCCCCCTTGGTAGCCACAAGTTTGCCCTCTATGTCTGTGAGTCTATCTCTGTTTTGTAAATAAGTTCATTTCTATCATTTTTTAAGATTCCACATATAAGTGATACATGATATTTGTCTTTGTCTGACTTACTTCACTCAATACGACAATCTCTGAGTCCATCCATGTTGCTGCAGATGGCATTATTTCATTCTTTCTATGGCCGAGTAATATTCCATTGTGTGTGTGTGTGTGTGTGTATACACACACACACACACACACACACCACATCTTTATCTATTTATTTGTCAATGGACATTTACCTTGCTTCCATGTCTTGGCTATTGTAAATAGTGCTGCTATGAACATTGGGGTGCATGTATCTTTTTGATTAGAGTTTTCTCCGGATATATGCCCATGTGATTGCAGGACCACATGGTAATTCTATTTTTAGTTTTTTAAGGAACCTCCATACTGTTCTCCATAGTGACTACACCAATTTACATTCCCACCAACAGTGTAAGAGGCTTCCTTTTTCTCCACACCCTCTCCAGCATTTATTATTTGTAGACTCTTTAATGATGGCCATTCTGCTTGGTGTGAGGTGATACCTCATTGTAGCTATGATTTGTATTTCTCTAATAATTAGTGATATTGAACATCTTCTCATGTGCCTGTTAGCCATCCATATGTCTTCTTCAGAGAAATGTCTGTTTAGGTCTTCTGCCCATTTTTTGATTTTTTTTTTTTAATATTAAGCTGTATGAGCTGTTCGTATATTTTGGAAATTAATCCCTTCTAAGTAGCCTGGTGTGCAAATATTTTCTCCCAGTTCATAGGTTATCTTTTCACTTTGTTTATGGTTTCCTTTGCTGTGTAAAAGCTTTTAAGTTTAATTAGGTCCCATTTGTTTATTTTTGTTTTTATTTCCATTACTTTAGGAGACGGATCCAAAAAAATATTACTGTGATTTAGGTCACAGAGTGTTCTTCCTATGTTTTTCCTCTAGGAGTTTTATAGTATCTGGTCTTACATTTAGGTCTTTAATCCATTTTGGGTTTATTTTTGTATATAGCGTAGAAAATGTTCTAATTTCATTCTTTTACATGTAACTGTCCAGTGTTCCTAATACCACTTATGGAAGAGACTGTCTTTTGTCCATTGTATATTCTTGCCTCCTTTGTCATAGATTAATTGACCATAAGTGTGTGGGTTTACTTCTGGGCTTTCTATCCTGTTCCATTGATCTATATGTCTGTTTTTGTGCCAGTACTATACTGTTTTGATTACTGTACTTTTGTAATATAGTCTGAAGTCAGGGAGCATGATTCCTCCAGCTCTGTTCTTCTTTCTCAAGATTGTTTTGGCTATTTGGGGTCTTCTGTTTTTTCCATACAAATTAAAAAAGAGGGCTTCCCTGGTGGCGCAGTGGTTGAGAGTCCGCCTGCCGATGCAGGGGACACGGGTTCGTGCCCCGGTCCGGGAGGATCCCACATGCCGCGGAGCGGCTGGGCCTGTGAGCCATGGCCGCTGAGCCTGCGCGTCCGGAGCCTGTGCTCCGCAACGGGAGAGGCCACAACAGTGAGAGGCCCGCGTACTGAAAAAAAAAAAAAAAAAAAAAAAAAAAAATTAAAAAAGAAATTTGTTCTAGTTCTATGAAAAATGCCATTGGTGATTTGATAGGATTGCATTGAATCTGTAGATTGCCTTCAGTAGTATTGTCATTTTAACAATATTGATTCTTCCAATCCAAAAAGACAGTACATCTTCCATCTGTTTGTGTCATCTTCAATTTCTTTCATCAGCGTCTTACAGATTTCAGAGTGCAGGGGTCTGTTACCTCCTTCAGTAGGTTTATCCCTAGGTATTCTATTCTTTTTGATGGTAAATGGGATTGTTTCCTTAATTTCTCTTTCTGATGTTTCATTGTTAGTATATAGAAATGCAACAGATTTATTAATTTTGTATCCAGCAACTTAACAGAATTCATTGATGAGCTCTAGTAATTTTCTGGTTGCATTTCTAGGATTTTCTATGTATTGCATCATGTCATCTGCAAACAGTGACAGTTTTATTTCTTTTCCAATTTGGATTCCTTGTATTTCTTTTTCTTCTCTAATTGCTGTGGCTAGGACTTCTAAAACTGTTGAATAAAAGTGGCTAGAGTGGACATCGTTGTCTTGTTCCTGATCTTAGAGGAAATGCTTTCAGCTTTTCACCATTGAGTATGATGTTAGCTGTGGGTTTGTCATATATGACCTTTATTATGTTGAGTTATGTTCCCTCTGTGCCCAGTTTCTGAAGAGTTTTTATCATAAATGGATATTGAATTTATCAAAAGCTTTTTCTGCATCTATTGCGATGACCATATGGTTTTTATTCTTCAGTTTGTTAATGTGGTGCATCAAGTTGATCATTTTGCAGATATTGAAAAATCCTCGCATCCCTGGAATAAATCTGACTTGATCATAATGTATGATCTTTTAAGGTATTGTGAGAGCCAGTTCGCTAGTATTTTGTTGAGGATTTTTGCCTCTGTGTTGGTCAGTGGTATTGGCCTGTAATTTTCTTTTTTTGTGATATCTTTGTCTGGTTTTGGTATCAGGGTAATAATACTGGCCTCACAGAATGAGTTCTGAAGTGTTCCTTCCTCTGCATTTTTTTGGAATAGTTTCAGAAGGATAGGTGTTAACTCTTCTCTAAATGTTTGGTAGAATTCACCTGTGAAGCAATCTGGTCCTGGACTTTTGTTTGTCAGGAATTTTAAAATTACTGATTCAATTTTAGTACTGGTAATTGGTCTGTTCATATTTTCTGTTTCTTCCTGTTTCAGTCTTGGGAGATTTTACCTTTCTAGGAATTTGTCCATTTTTTCTAGGCTGTCCGTTTTATTGGCATATAGTTGCTCATAGTAGTCTTTTATGATCCTATATATTTCTGTGGTGTCAGTTGTAACTTCTCCTTTTTCATTTCTGATTTTATTGATTTGAACCCTCTCCCTTTTTCTCTTGATGAGTCTGGCTAAAGGTTTATCAATTTCGTTCATCTTTTCAAAGAACCAGCTTTTAGTTTCATTGATCTTTTCTATTGTTTTCTTAAGTCTCTGCACATTCTTATCACCTTAAGTCCCTGCACCACCAGGGAAGCCCCTCAGACATTTTTCTAAATTCTTTCCACTTTGAATGGCCCACAACCTTCTTATGTTTAATACGTTGAAAGCCAAACTTTCTCCCACTCCCTATTTTTAGTAATTTTACCAACATTCTTCTTGATGCCCAGGTGCTAGGCCTGTAAATTTTTGTGGGTTATTACTTCACCCCAGCTACCTATATTCTGTTTCCTACCATGTATAGGTGATTCATCCCTACTGGAGTGTCTCATTGTTTCTTCTTTCTCTTCTCACTATTCTTACCCTGGCCATTGTCATACCACTGCAGTTTTCTTTCTGGTGGCTCCCTGTTTCTAGTCTTCCCACCTTTAAAATATTTGCCAGGGCTTCCCTGGTCGCACAGTGGTTAAGAATCCACCTGTCAATGCAGGAGACACGGGTTCGAGCCCTGGTCCGGGAAGAAACCACATGCCACGGAGCAACTAAGCCCGTGTGCCACAACTACTGAGCCTGCACTCTAGAGCCCGCAAGCCATAACTGCTGAGCCCACGTGCCACAATTACTGAAACCTGTGTGCCCAGAGCCTGTACTCTGCAACAAGAGAAGCCACCGCGATGAGAGGCCTGCGCACCGCAACGAAAGAGTTGCCTCCACTCACCACAACGAGAGAAAGCCCACACACAGCAACAAAGACCCAACGCAGCCAAAAATAAATAAATATGCTCATTGTATAAAGAGAATGGGAAAAGAAGAGTTACGACTAGCAACTTACGACAACATTTCTCCTCCAGAAGAAACAAAATTGTATGCGAAAGGCAATATAAATTTATTATACTATTCCTGTATGCTATGAATATTTATATAGTCATAATACTGTAAATAATTAACATTATTTAACCTAAAAATGGGGTATAACTATTTTGGTAGGATGAGGGAGGAAAGAGAGCAGGAGAAATCATTTCCCATCTTAGGAAGCCAGTAGATAATTGCTGAAATTGAAAAATTAGTAACAGCAGAAATATGACAGTTAATTATCAGAAGAAAAACAGCTAAAAGATTTGGAAAGTAATTGCTTCTGGAGAGCAGAAATCAAGGGAGAGGATGGAGCAGGAGGCTGCTCTTTAACTTTATTAGCCTTGTAATACTCTTTAACTTTTAAAATTATGTGTATGTAGTATTTTGATAAAAATTGAAATTTAAAAGCTATCCACCTTGTAATTCCCTTACTCAAAAAATTTCAAAGAGTTTCTATTTCCTGCTGTACAGATGACAAATTCCTTGTCATTTTTTAAGCCTCATATTATATTCTGCTTTATATGAGCCTTTGCTTCCCACTGAACTGATATTAGCCCTTGAACCCTGAATCACCTTGAGCAGTAGCCTCTTTCTTCCTTGAATCATTCTCCCCCTCTCCTCCTTTCCAAATCCTTTGCTCCTTCCTTTAAGCCCTAGCTCCTATTTCTTCCCTAAGCTTTCCTGGTTTCCCCTCCCCAAGCCCAGTGACCTTTCCTAAACAGCTGTGGCTCTAGTCATCTGTACCATTCATTAGACACTTAAGTGGCCTTTTCTTGTTTGTAATTTTTTTTTTTTAAGATAATTTCTAAGATGGATTATTATTTTTTTTTAATTTATTTATTTATGGCTGTGTTGGGTCTTCGTTTCTGTGCGAGGGCTTTCTCTAGTTGTGGCAAGCGGGGGCCACTCTTCATCACGGTGCGCTGGCCTCTCACTATCGCGGCCTCTCTTATTGCGGAGCACAGGCTCTAGACGCGCAGGCTCAGTAGTTGTGACTCACAGGCTTAGTTGCTCCGCGGCATGTGGGATCTTCCCAGACCAGGGCTCGAACCCGTGTCCCCTGCATCGGCAGGCAGACTCTCAACCACAGCGCCACCAGGGAAGCCCCTGTAATGTTTCTGACATAACTCTTACCTCCCCAACTGGATTATTGGCCTCAGCCAAGCAAGAAGGACATCATATTACCATTTTATGTACATCTTCCACTATGTATGTTTGATAGATATATGTTTAATATTCAGTTCTCATTCAGCCATCAAAAAGCCTCTGGTTTGAGATCACTACTCTATTCTGGGCATGTCTCAGGACTCCGTACTTTGGTCTAAAAATCTATCTCTGTCAGCCTTAGTGAGGTTGAAAGCCAAGGTTTTATCTCTTTGCTGTTGATACTGTCATTGGTTGGCACAGTGTGCCTGTTTTTATAAAACATAACATGGACGGTGATTTAGGGCAGAGGATATATTGGTTGAGGGTGTGGGATCTGGATTGGTTGGTTTGCATGCTTGTAGGCAATTGTTTGCTATCTCTAGGAATTAACTAATACAGGGAGGGGCAGTCTTGTAGGCAATTGTTTGCTATCTCTAGGAATTAACTAATACAGGGAGGGGCAGTCTATCAGTCTGTGTGGCCCCCAAGATATCAAAGCACCATAAAATATAGAAAACAAAACCCACTTGATACAGTGACGTGCACACTCACACAAAATTTAATTTGCTATTTCAGTGGTTTCTTGGAGCTCCTGAAGACTGTCTGTAGACCCAGTGTTTAAAACCCAGTCTGGGCCCTGGGAGCTCTATGCCTTTGAATACAGTAGTTGAGTTTAGGCTACCTCTTCATAAGAAGGTCTGTAGTTAATTATCTATTAAGGCAACAAAGTGTAGCAGCTGCTCAATTTTTTATGGTAAAGCTTTCCTTTCTACTTTCTTTTGACTTTTACCCTAAGAGCTTATTTGTGGGTATTTTGTGCCAAGAGGGATAAGCCTGTATCCCCTAATTGCTACATCAAGTCTGTACTCCTAGGGCTTCCTGATGACATTTTAAATACATGGAAATTTGAATGCATGAACTGTCTGGTGCTGATTCTCTGCTGCATTTCTGCTCTGGCACCTGCTCCTCTCTTCTTGGAGTTTATCCCATTGCCTAATTCTGTACATTGTCTCCAAACCTTTCATTAAGCATTGTTGGAAATTTTGCTTTTTAACCTCAGCATCCCCGCTTATCTTTTCAACAGAAACAGAACTGTCTCTGGCTACTAGGCATTTCCTTGAGTGAAAAGCTCCCCATCTCGCCTTTTCTGACTTTTCAGAGCATGAAATGGCTGTGGTAATCCTGTTGGCCTCAAGGCCAGAGCCTTGCAGAGGCAGACAAAGGGGACACCGTGCTCCCAGCTCAGATCCTCCAGAGTCCAAAGGGAGAAACTTTTTAACCTTAAACCAGCTTGCAGTGGAAAACCTGGCCACCCCTGCTTTGTTTTGGCTGCAGTTAAGAAGGAAGTAAATTCCTAGAGTGTTTCTCCTGCATGTAACCATCAATTTCTTAGTGCCCTGAGTACTGTATTTTGTAGATTTCCAGAGGTTGGGTACTTTCCTAGAGTTCAGAAATCAAACAAAAGTGGTTTTAGGAATTCTGGAGGTGTCCTTCTGCTGGTTGAATGGATGTTTCTCAAAGCCAAAGGTACTCTGGCTCCAAGGCAACAAACTGAGTTGCAACTATGTGGTTTGTGCAAAGTGCTCTTTTTAGGGCACAAGGACTGAGAGGTACTTAAGTCTCTCACAGGGATTTAAGATAGTCCGTACTCTGCTAACAATATAGTAGTAAGAGTCTACACATAGTCAAAGAAACCTTTGTTTCTGTGCTTAATACAGAGTTATCGCACACCTTCTGTGGTAGAGCATCAAGATACTTCATACAAAGATGAGAAAATCATGTGTTGTCTTCCTGTCAAAAGAACCTATTTATGGGAATTCCCTGGTGGTCCAGTGGTTAGGTCTCGACTCTTTCACTGCTGAGGGCCCGGGTTCAATCCCCTGGTCAGGGAACTAAGATCCTGCAAACCGCATGATGTGGCCAAAAAACAAACAGGGAACCTATTTATAATGGAGTGTGGGGATTCAGGTCCAGGGACAGTGTTGAGCAGGAACAGAGCAAGTATACTTGGCTTACAGATTTTGAGTTGGACCTCTGGTGGACTGAATTTTGTACTTGTCTTAAGTGGACTGAATAATGGCAGAGTCCTGCCTGGACAGGAGGGTAGGAGATAGAGCAGAAGGAATATGACAGAATAAGAGAGAGAAACAATATGCTATGGGGCTTCCAAAGAGAGGATCATGTCAGGTTAATGAGATCAGTAGACTTCTTGGAAAAAGGGATTGGGAGAGTCCTTGATCAGGGACGGGGATTGGGGGATTTTAGGAAACATTTGTTAGGAGAGAGAGGAAAGAGTCTAGATAGTAGGAACAGTATGAAGCAAAGTATAAAAGTGGAGATATATTTAAAACATATTTCCAGAAACACATGACTAAAGAGCAGTAAGAGATAAGCACAGAAATGTAGATGGCAGACAGATTGTTGAGGGCCTTGAATAACAAACCAAAGAACCGAGCTCAGTTTAGGCAACGAGGAGCCATTAGAGATTTTTGAGCAGATGAGTGACACAATCAAAACTCTGCTTTTAGGGCTTCCCTGGTGGCACAGTGGTTGAGAGTCCGCCTGCCGATGCAGGGGACACGGGTTCGTGCCCCAGTCCGGGAAGATCCCACATGCCGTGGAGCAGCTGGGCCCGTGAGCCATGGCCGCTGAGCCTGCACGTCCGGAGCCTGTGCTCTGCAACGGGAGAGGCCACAACAGTGAGAGGCCCGCATACCGCAAAAAAGAAAAAAAAAAAAAAGATGGATTGGAGTGAGGAGAGTGGAGAGGAAGATAGATAGATGGTTTTGTAAAGGACAAGGGCCCATAGCTTAGTGATAACTGCAGGATTCTTTCATGATGTTACTTACTCACACCCTAAGTGGCCTATAGAGAAGTTCGCATGTTGTCATGCATTCTTTATGATGACTACGGACAGAGTTCGTCTTTAAAAGGTATGGGTACCATTATGCTCACTGGCTTTCAGGCATCCCTGAAGAGTGATAGCAGGCCCAGTGTTTCCTTAGGAGTTTATATCAGCAGCTCTGGCAGAAAGGAAGAGACTAAAACATATCTTAAACTCCTTTGCTTTCCCTTGTGAAATATCCCTTTCAAAAACTAGAATTTTGCCACAGGCCTGTCTCAGAAATTTATCTAACCTGACATTAAAAATAAATCTTAGGTTTCTTCAACGTAAGATTTTTTTTTTTTTTTTTGTGGTACGCGGGCCTCTCACTGCTGTGGCCTCTCCCGTTGCGGACCACAGGCTCTGGACGTGCAGGCTCAGCGGCCATGGCTCATGGGCCCAGCCACTCCGCAGCATGTGGGATCTTCCCGGACCGGGGCATGAACCCGTGTCCCCTTCATTGGCAGGCGGACTCTCAACCACTGCGCCACCAGGGAAGCCCTGGTAAGATGTTTTAAGGTGGCATCTAAGAGAAAAGCTTAGGGCTGGGCATCTGTTTGTACATTTCGTCTGTGCAGACAGACTGTTCCTAGTGTGAACCCAGGAAGCCTATGGCCTTACAGCCTCCGCTTTTGTTGGGTACAAAGTTTGTGTGACCATATGCCATTCATAGCTGCCTGCTGGATGGTTTCACCAGTGCAGTAGCTCAGGCTTTACATGGTATAATCACCTTTACATGATTCACTGAGACACAGGATATGTTTCTGTGGGAGAAATCTTTCATGTCAAGAATTCCAAGTAAACGGAATATGGCCGTCTCTGCCCACCTTTGGAATTTAGTGGGACTCCACATCCCAGAGTATTTCACTTTAACCAATTACTGCCTCACCCGTTCTTTGTTGGACAAGGCTTGAGATTGTGGGGAAGCATTTAAAGGTCTTTACCTTGTGTCCCCAGCTTCTTGCTTGTTTACTTCCTTCCTATCCCCTTTCTCCCTCCCTTCAATAGTGAGAGTTTTTTTAATATAAAGAAGTATAAATACATACATACAGGCACACACATATATAACAAGCATCTGTGCCGCCACACCAAGATTTAATAGTTGTTAACAGTTTGCCCTGCGTGCCTCAATTCTTTTTTTTTTTTCTGGCTGCCACGCAGCATGCAGGATCTTAGTTCCCCCGACCAGGGATCGAACCCATGCCCCCTGCAGTGCAAGCAGGGAACCCTAACCACTGGGCCTCCAGGGAATTTCCCCCCTCAGTTCTTTTTTTTTTAAATATGGCACACTTCACGAATTTGCGTGTCATCCTTGCGCAGGGGCCATGCTAATCTTCTCTGCATTGTTCCAATTTTAGTATATGTGCCGCCGAAGCGAGCTCCCCCCTCAGTTCTTAAAAATAAAATCTTTTTAGATAAAGTCGAAGTTCCCTTTGACTTCCATAATTATATTTCCCGGTCTACCTAGAGGCAGCCTCTATCATGAACTTGGTTTATATAATTGCAGTCCCTCTTTTATAACTTAATATGTTAGTAAAATATCATTGCTTTGTGTTTGTTTTTTTAAATTTATTTTATTTTTGGCTGCGTTGGGTCTTCATTGCTGGGCACGGGCTTTCTCTAGTTGCGGCGAGCAGGGGCTACTCTTTGTTGCAGTGTGCAGGCTTCTCATTGCAGAGACTTCTCTTTGTTTTGGAGCATGGGCTCTAGGCACACGGGCTGCAATACTTGTGGCTCGCGGTCTCTAGAGCACAGGCTCAGTAGCTGTGGCGCACGGGCATAGTTGCTCCGCGGCATGTGGGATCTTCTCGGACCAGGGCTCGAACCTGTGTCTCCTGCATTAGCAGGTGTATTCTTAACTACTGCGCCACCAGGGAAGCCCTGCTTTGTGTTTTAAGAGTTGTATTTTTATAAATGGTATCATACCATATGTATCATTTTTACAACTTTTATAATTCAATATTATGTTTTTCATCAATCCACAATGACACAGTTTGATTGATTTGGTTTGTTCCTTTTAATTGTTGCCTAGTATTCATTTATATACATTATTCCCTATTGAAGAACATGAAACTTTCTAGATTTTTACTATAACAACATGCCTTGAACTTCCTTGACATATGTCCTCGTGTACATCTGTAGCATTTTTTGTAAGATATTCACCCAGAGGTGGAATTGTTCTGACTCCTTTTTAGGCAAATAGCACAGATTTATTGGTTACCAAAGACATAACCCTCTTCTTAGATGTATGAAGGGCATCTCAGAGTATCATTCTGACTGTCACTTGGTAAAAATGGAAAACTTGAGGTTTTTGAATTTTATTGCAAACCCAGGGTCAAGGAGTTTTTCTCAAGTCCTTCAACTAGTTAGCTTCATAGAACAAATAAATGTATATGTCGAATATAGGGGATATTAAATGGTAAAACGTACAAGATTTCCATAGATCATTATAAAGGTAACTTCTCACTCTTCCTGTTTTCCCTTTTAAATCTTGTTTTAAAAAACCCCAAAACTGGGCTTCCCTGGTGGCGCAGTGGTTGGGAGTCCGCCTGCCGATGCATGGACGTGGGTTCATGCCCTAGTCCCGGAGGATCCCACATGCCGCGGAGCGGCTGGACCCGTGAGCCATGGCCGCTGAGCCTGTGCGTCCGGAGCCTGTGCTCCGCAACAGGAGAGGCCACAACAGTGAGAGACCTGCATACCGCAAAAAAAAAACAAACCCAAAAACCAAACAGGTCCACTGTAATTCAGCTAATATCAAAATATGTACTGTAAAATGCTTAAGTCTCTCCCCACCACTCTTATCCTCAGTCCCATTCCCCAAAGGGAATTCTAAGTCCTGCGACTGTACAGTATTTAAAATTTAAGTATAAAGTTGACCCCTTTCTCTCAAGGAGTTCACCATCTTTGGAGTATATCTTTCCAAATTTTTCTCTATGCCTCATCACACACATATATATTTATATACCTATTTTTTTCTTCATTTTGTTTTTTTATAGAGATGGGATCATACAGAACAATATATCAAGGACATCTTTCTGTATCGGTACATACAGATCTACTTTATTCTCTTGGATGGCTGAATGGTGTTCCATAGTATAATTGACCATAGTTTGTTAAGCTGTTTTTTTCTCGATGGATGTTTCAGTTTATTTATAATTAAAGACATGCTCTTTTTGCAAACTGTAATTGCTTAGTCCCATTCCTGGATGTATATACTGGACTGAAAATTAACATATGATTTGGTTCTTTATAATTCAGCCTGTCCCTATAATAGATATAGATAGTAAGGACTGTCTAGGGCATGTCTTCTCACTTGTGGAAGGACAGTTCATAAGGCTAGCAGTGACCTTCCTTGCAGCTCCCATTGGTGCTCCTCACCCTTTGTAACTGTATGAATGGCAAAATTCTAAGTTCTGCGACTGTACAATATTTAAAATTTAAGTGAAAAGTTGACCCCCTTCTCTCAAGGAGTTCACTATCTTAAAGAAGAAAGAGACCAGGCAGTATCAACTGAAAATTGATGGCTAGGTGTACACAGAGATATAAACACTTGAACTCATTGCAGACTTTATATACAGGTAACCTACAAGATGACAAATGTTTTGTGTTATGAAAATGGCTAATGCTGTGTGGGGAGGGATTTCTCCCTAATTCTGAAAAGCTTCCAGAAGGAGGTGAGATTTTATTTAGATTTTATCCAGATTGTTGTCTAGCTTCTAGGTGCATCCTTCTGAGCAGTATCTCAATATGGGGCTTGTTAATAATGCTTTTCCACTTTGTGCCTGATATTAATGTCTGAACAGTGGATTTTAATTAGGAACTATTTCAAATTAGCTATCTTTATGTGACAAGTGTTGTTCTCCCAGGATCCCAGAGCACATGCCTGGCTCTGGGGACTACTCACGTTTCCGAGCAGTTTGTGGTTTGAAACAGGCCCATTTACCAAGGTCTCTCCCACTTATTTTTGCTCCAGACTTTCCACCAGTTGGTGCCTGCACTTTACTCTTTTTTTTTTTTTTTTTTTTTTTTTTGGCGGTACGCGGGCCTCTCACTGCTGTGGCCTCTCCCGCTGCGGAGCACAGGCTCCGGATGCGCAGGCTCAGCGGCCATGGCCCACGGGCCCAGCCACTCCGCGGCACGCGGGATCCTCCCGGACCGGGGCACGAACCCGTGTCCCCTGCATCGGCAGGCGGACCCCCAACAACTGTGCCACCAGGGAAGCCCCTCTGCCTGCACTTTAGAACAAAGGTCTAGAATCTTTTTTCCACCTCTGATCTGGAAAAAAACAGCCAGACTGGGCCAATAGGACAGAATGTCTTTTTGAGTATCTTAAAGGATCTAGTTACTAAGATTTTTATCAGGCTCACTTTTAGCGTAATCAGGATGTAGTTTTTACAAAATGCTCAACCATCTTCCTTTAAGCAGCTGCCACCACATGGATTAGGAATTACTAACCTTTTGACCTTACTCAAAAAACCCTAGTCCCTTTACAAAAACTAAGTCAGCTGGATGCTTTATCTCAATGTCGCAAGTCCTAAAATATGCAATATTTCCCTTGCACTAACTTGCAGGAAACCCATATGATCCTCGACCTTATAGATGTTTCCTTCACTCCAAAGTGAATGTGAAGTTGGCAGTCAAGACCGAGTATTGTATTCTGTATCCACTTTGTGATCTGACTTCACCTTTGCCCTCCAAGCCCAAGGGTCTTCTTTGTTGGCCCTCAGAGCTTACTCAGCCTTTCTGTCCCTGGGTAAATGGTAATGTGGCAGTGATTGCAGTGAAGTGACACCATGCTGTCCTTGGAGCTCGAGAGTCTCCTCTAAACTGAGTGAGCCATGCTTGAGTTAGAGTCTCACAGGCTTGGGGCCTCTGTGCCTTCCCCTCTGGGAGCAGCCTGTGGCCTCTTTCTTATATGCTGGCCCCAACTGACTCAGCCCAGTAATGCTGTACCCCGTAATGTACAGGTGTGATTTGACAGGAGCTTTTCACCCTTTACAAACTGGGCCTCCTAATGAGAATGTAGGCTCATAGAGCAATAATTCACGTGTAGGTGGCCTGTAAGGAAAGTTTTAACAAAAGAGTTGGTTGAGAAGCTGATTTATTTTCTTGCTTTAACTCTCTTGTCATGTGCTGAGTGGGGGCGTAAGAGGAGGGGCGGGTGGGGAATGGTGCTGCTGAAAGCATTTGTCTTCATTTCTGCCATCTCCCAGTGTTTATTACCCTGTGATCGGCAGATGAGGAAAGCTGCCAGTCAAACCCACGTTCAGCACATTTCCATTTCCCTTCATTGCAGATTTTAGGCTTTTGAAATTTGCATCCTCTTTGCAGCAGTAAAGGTCGTTTCCCTCCTGCTGCTGACAAGCCCAAGACCCTCTGGTCCAATTCTTCTCATTTGTGCTTCCACCAAACAATAAAAGCCGCAGGAGCCTCAGCAATCTAAGACAGGTGATTGGTGAGAGCTCTTCAGTGTTTGAGTTGGTCAGTCGCTCTCTTTATCTTTCTCTCTCACCTCTTATCTCCCTCAGTACTTTTCCCCGCCTCCCCCCCACCCCATCTCTGCCCATCCGTCTGCTGCTCAGGCACCCACTGTAAGCAGCCCCGTTGTGCTACGGTGAGATGATGACAGCTTTCCGGACTCCTTTCCTGGCTTCACTCGGGGACCTGCCTAAGCCAGTGTCCTTCCAGCAGCAGAGGTTGCTAGGACCTAAATATAGGAAATGCCAGGTTGTGGGGGATGTTGAAGTGGAGGTAGAGTAATTCTTAATACTCTCATCCACCTGCATGTCTTCAGTCAGAAGTAGAGGCTTTGAGGAAATCCCTGCCTGGTGGGAGTCCAACGCAAGGTTTTTTGTTTTTGTTTTGGGGGTGTTGGGCTTTTTTTTTCTCCGTTTCTCCTGAACACATTGGGGTTTGGAATGCTGTTCCTAAATATCTTTCGGTAGCATGTGTTCTTGTGAGCTTATTTGTGTTTGTCTTAAATAATGTTTGTGGAAGAAAGGTAATGTTATTCATTTCTTTGAAAATGGATGTTCTGCTTTCATAATTACTTGTCCCAATTACATCATTAGTGTAAGTGTAGATAATTGCTTCATTAGGACATACATATCGAAGAAGGGGAGGTCTACAGAATGGGTGATGAAAACAGGCCTCAGCGTCTTCATCTACCCACGCAGGAGCATCTTAGCTTGACTTCAGAGAGCTAGCAGGTACCAGTCACCCTGCCAACAGTCAAGATTAATCCTGGGTTTTAATGTGATAGGAGGAAGGAGTGAGGACCCAGTGAAGAGCAGCTTACTCCTTTGCTTTAGGCTGGTGATGCTTTGCTGAACTCCTGCTGACACTGGTACCATCAAGGCACCGTGATGTAATCATTGACGATCTCTGAATTGGGAAGCAAAGTAGTCTTGTGGCAGCCCCACCACCTTTGGACTTTCTGGAGCTTTCTAGGTCTATTGGCATGAGCCCTGTGCTCTGTTTGACCTCTTTGAATGACTTTTTTTTTTTTTTTTGGAATGGCTTTTTAAGGGGAAATGACCATGCCAGGCCTAGAAGTTACATTCTCCCATCAGACCTAAGGACCACCTGTAGGTTTGAACATGACTGATTTCACACCATGTCTGTGTGAATGACTTTATGTGTGCGCTATCTAGTTGTGCATTCTTTTTTTTATATAAATTTATTTATTTTACTTCTTTTTGGTTTTTTTTTTTTTTGGCTGCATTGGATCTTCGTTGCTGCGTGCAGACTTTCTCTAGTTGCAGCGAGTGGGGGCTACTCTTCGTTGTGGTGCGCGGGCTTCTCATTGCGGTGGCTTCTCGTTGCGGAGCACGGGCTCTAGGCGCACGGGCTTCAGTAGTTGTGGCATATGAGCTTCAGTAATTGTGGCGCGCGGGCTCTAGAGCTCAGGCTCAGTAGTGTGGCACACGAGCTTAGTTGCTCTGCGGCATGTGGGATCTTCCCAGACCAGGGCTCGAACCCATCTCCCCTGCATTGGCAGGCAGATTCTTAACCACTGCACCACCAGGGAAGCACTGTGCATTCTCTCTTTTAAGACACATTTAAAACGAATGCCAATACTACGTACGTGTTTCCACTTATATGAGGTATCTAAAGTAGTCAGATTCATAGAAACAGAAAGAATTGTGGTCTGAGGGGAGAGTGAAAAGGGAAGTTGTTTAACGGGTATAGAGGTTCAGGTTTGTAAGTGTAAGATGAAAAAGTTCTGTTTCACAACAATGTGAATATACTTAACACTACTGAACTGTAACTGTAACTAACTGTACACTTAAAAATGGCTTAGATGGTAAATTTTATGTTATGTGCTTTTTGCCACAATTTTTAGAAAAGCTAATATCAGATTCTGTGTACTACTTACTCCAGATAGGAAGGCTCTATCCACTGCTCTGGCCCTAATGACCATCAGGTTAATTTCTCTTCCTCCTCTTGGCCTGTTACAAAGCTTACTCTGCTATGGCCACATAATCCTGGTTTGAATTGTTGTTTTGAGAAAAATTTCGATGACACTGTGATGCGTAGAAATCTTTCATAGCTGTTTCTTTCCCCTTCCTTGCACGGTATCTGTATTCCAGGCCTTACTAATATCCTTGTTGAGTTCACAGGCTATATAATTTATTATTTTGTTGGCCTCATCTAATGCCTTTGACCTCAACAATATCTTTCTTGGGTCTGCTCCTAAAGTTCATGATTTGTATGTGGACTAATGCTACCCTTGTTTTTATGAGCAGGAGCTTTAGAGCCTTTAGGAGTTTACTGGACAATAAAATTATGTTGGTTTAGGGACCCAGTTCCTGCTAAGAGCACGTATAGTCAGGAATTCTCTGGCGGTCCAGTGGTTAGGACTCCATGCTCTCACTGCCTAGGGCCCAGATTCGATCCCTGGTTGGGGAGCTAAAAACCCCACAAGCTGCAGGGTGCGGCCCCCCCCACCAAAAAGGGACACATATAGTCAATGACATCTGTATCTACAAAATACTTACCCTTTAATTTATGTTAAATATGTTTCGGACCTGGGAATTCTCTGGTGGTCCAGTGGTTAGAGCTCCACACTTTCACTGCCGAGGGCGCAGGTTCCTGCAAGCTGCACAGTGAAGCTGGGGGAGGGGAAAATTTTATATATATGTGTGTGTGTATATATATATATATATATATATATATATACACACACACACACACACACACACACACACACACACACATATATATATTTCGGACCTTTACTGTATAATGGTTGATCTCAACATCAGTTTCAGTGACCAGTTAGAACAGTTATTAAACAGCCTAAGTCTGATAGACCACATACCTTACTGAGAATATTTCCTATGTCATAATTATAGTCACCCATATGATATTTTGGGGGGTCTTTTTTTGTTTTAATTTATTTTTTATTGAGGTAACATTGGTTTATAACATTATATAAGTCTCATGTGTGGAATATAAAAAATAAAACAAAAATAAGTGAACAAACCAAACCAAACCAAACATGTAGATACAGAGAACAGAGTAGTGGGGTTTTATTTTTGTGTTTTTACAGAAAATGATGTCCCCTAATACTCCTCTTTTATTTTAGCCTCAGAAAAAAACAAAGACTCGCTTCAGCTATAGGTGATATATTCAGAATTGTTTTGTTTTGTTTTTTTAAAATTTATTTTTGGCTGCGTTGAGTTTTCATTGCTTCGCGTGGGCTTTCTTCTAGTTGCGGTGAGCAGGGGCTGCTCTTTGTTGCAGCGGGCGGGCTTCTCATTGCGGTGGCTTCATGTGGGCTTCAGTAGTTGTGGCACGTGGGCTCAGTAGTTGTGGCTCACGGGCTCTAGAGCACAGGCTCAGTAGTTGTGGCACACGGGCTTAGTTGCTCCGCGGCATGTGGAATCTTCCAGGACCAGGGCTTGAACCCGTGTCCCCTGCATTGGCAGGCGGATTCTTAACCGCTGCGCCACCAGCGAAGACCCCAGAATTGATCTTTGAAAGCCTACTTTTTCCTTCCTTTGGAAGGACATAAATCTGTTTCCCTCAACACTTTTATGATTGCTAGGTTCCATGCAGTGTGTTTTCTATAAATAAAAACTATTATCTTAATCTCATGTGAACCTGTGGTTCAGTTATAAAAACATACAGTGGAACATTATTCGACCATAAAAAGGAATGAAGTACTGATAAATGCTAAAACATGGATGAACTTTGAAAAAATTATGCTAAGTGAAAGAAGCCAGACACAAACAGCCACTTACTGTATGATTCCATTCATATGAAATGTCCAAGAGAGGCAAAAATTATACAGACAGAAAATAGATTCACTAATCTCTTCCCTTGCTTAGGGCAAGGGAGGGAGTGGGGCAGAGGGGAGGGGAGTAGCTGCTAATGGGTAAGGTATTTTGGAAGCTAGGGAATGATGAAAATGTCCTGAAATTAGGTAGCAGTGACGGTTGTTGTAAATTTGATTTTGATAATGGTTGCACAATTGTGAGATATACTAAAACCCCTTAAATTATATGCTTTAATTAGGTAAATTATATGATATGTGAATTATATCATAATAAAGCTGTTATTTTTAAACAAACTACATATAGTTTGGTCATTTTCCTCAATGTCAAAACCATAAATGAGAACTAAGAGAAACATCTACCCTTGGAGGAAGTCTTGTTATTTGCCACCAGGAACTCTTTCCAGGTCCCCAGGCTATAGAATAGTTGACTATGATCTTGGATGAGACTTTTTAAATTGGTGATAAGGTGATAAAGTGAGAGTTACAACATGCTTAGTTATATACTCCTTCATGGAACAGATTTAAAGACTGCATTTTTTAAAAAATATATTTATTTATTTTTGGCTGCATTGGGTCTTCATTGCTGTGTGGGCTTTCTCTGGTTGTGGCGAGTGGGGGCTACTCTTCGTTGCGGTGGCTTCTCTTGTTGCAGAGCAGAGGCTCTAGGTGCGTGGGCTCAATAGTTGTGGTGCACAGGCTTAGTTGCTCCGCGGCATGTGGGATCTTCCTGGACCAGGGCTCAAACCCGTGTCCCCTGCATTGGCAGGCAGATTCTTAACCACTGATCCACCAGGGAAGTTCCTAAAGACTGCATTTAAATAAAGCTTTCTGGAAAGAGGAATAAATGTTCTTCCTAGGATGCCATTCAATATATACTTATGAAGAATGCTTTTTATGTCCAAATAATCCTGTGTTGTATTGTTCTAAGAATTATTTTTCATGGACAAAAACCAATTTATTATTTACAAAGAACTCAGACAATCTATAAAAAAAACAAAAAAACTTTAAAATACCCAAACATAAAAATACACAAAAGGTGCGGGTAAGCAGTGCACAGTAAAAGAAATAAAATGAGCCAGTAAACAAATACGGAACAAAAAGATGCTCACCAATACTCTTAAATTATTAAAGAAGTGTGAAGGGATACCAAAAGTGGAATTGCCATATTTTACTTCATAAATGGAACAAAAGTTATATTGAATACTGTTTTTAAATAATAACATTATTGAGATGTAGTTCACATACTGTATAGTTCACCTATTTTAAGTGTACAATTCAGTGGTGTTTAGTATATTCACAGAGTTGTGCAATCATTGCCACTATCTGTGTATTTCAGAACATTTTTATCACCTTGTAAAAAACCCCATGCCCATTAGCAGTCACTTCACCCTCCCCCCTCCACTTCCCCTGCCCACTCCAGCCCTAGGCAATTTCTGATCTACTTTTTGACTGTTGCTTTGCCTATTCTAGACATTTCATGTAAATGGAATCATATAATATGTGGTCTTTTGTGGCTGGCTCTCTAAGAAGAATTTTGAAAAGTTGCTTAGTTCTTCAGTTGGATCTGCCTTGGGGTTTCTAGTTTCAGTTCTACTGACCAATTAGCAAGCTGGTTCTTGGCTTCATATCACAACCAAGCAGAAGAAGAGTAACTGTGTTTCTCGGCTGATGGCGTGTTTTAGCCCCCAGCCCCATTCTTATTCTGTCTTCCCAGCAGCAGCACAGTCAGACGGCTGTTCTGAATTAGGCCGCCTCAAATGCATCAATTTTATAGGACTGAGATATAATTTAATCACTTCCTTCTTTGTAACTTGCCCTTCTTTAACCTCCCGAATTAGCTTTTCTGATAGATTTGCTAATGATTCCTATTGTTGCATATTTTCACTGTACTGTTGAATCATACTCTTCATATCCCTGCTCCTAGAACAGATCTTGGAGAGAGCCTAAAAAGCTCTTTTGGAAAAAAGGGTCCCTGATTCTCCTTTCCAAGGAACAGGAGAGAAGAGTCTGAGAGAAGCAGAGGTAGAAAGATGTATGCAGACTTGGTAGAGCTCACCTACCATGTGACTGTCATGACTATTAAAATTTTATCCCTAGACACATTCCCAAGGCTTCCAGCCTGCAGTTTGAACACAGGACTCAGAGAATGAGACTTAGCAGTTTGGTTTTTGCCATGGTTGTTTTCTTTTTCTTTCTTTCTTTTTTTTTTAAAGAAGAGAAGGTTTTTTGTTTTTAATATAAATTTATTTATTTATTTTTGGCTGCACTGGGTCTTCGTTGCTGTGCGCGGACTTTCTCTAGTTGCAATGAGTGGAGGCTACTCTTTGTTGTGGTGCGTGGGCTTCTCATCGTGCTGGCTTCTCTTTGTTGCGGAGCACGGGCTCTAGGCGTGCAGGCTTCAGTAGTTGTGGCACATGTGCTCAGTAGTTGTGGCTCGCGGGCTGTAGAACACAGGCTCAGTAGTTGTGGTGCACGGGTTTAGTTGCTCTGCGGCATGTGGGATCTTCCTGGCCCAGGGCTTGAACCCATGTCCTGTATTGGTAGGCGGATTCTTAACTGCTGTGCCACCAGGGAAGCCCTCCATGGTTGTTTTCTGATGGTTGGCCAGGATCACTGGATTCAAGTTTCTTTTCCCTTTCATTTTGTCTTTCGTCAGAATAATCTTCATTTACTCTTTTGCTCTGAGGCTCCAGAAGAAGAACTCTGTGGTTATGAGGTAGAAAGTGAACGGCTATGACTAACAGTATGCTTATGGACAGCCACTCTTTCCACCGTTTCCTAGAACATGAATGAGAGTCTTGGGCTCTCTCTCTCTCTCTCTTTTTAAATTAATAGACTTTTTTTTAGAGCAGTTTTAGGTTTACAGAAAAATTAAGTTGAAAGTACAGACAGCTCCCATATACCTTCCTCCTTCCCCACACACCCATAGCCTCCCCCATCATCAGCATCCTGCCCCAGAGTGATACATTTGTTATAATTCATGAACCAACCTTGAAACATCACTATCACCCAAAGTCCATAGTTTACATTAGGGTTCACTGTTATTGTTGTAAATTCTGTGGGTTTTGCCAAAAATATGGTGACATGATCCACCATTATAGTACCGTACAAAATAGTTTCACTACGACAAAAAAAGTCTCCTTGTGCTCCACCTGTACATTCCTCTCTCCCCCCAAACTCCTGGCAACCACTGATCTTTACTGTGTCCACAGTTTTGGCTTTTCCAGAATGACATATAGTTTAGAATCATACAATATATAGCTTTTTGCTTTTTTCACTTAATAATATATACTTAAATTTCTTCCATGTTTTTTCATGGCTTGATAGCTCATTTCTTTTTAGAACTGAATAATATTCCATTGTATGGATGTACCACAGTTTACTTATCCATTCTCCTATTAAAGGACATCTTGGTTGCTTTTAAGGTTTGGCAGTTACAAATAAAGTTGCTATAAACATCTCTGTGTAGGTTTTGTGTAGACATAATGCTTTCAACTCATTTGTGTAAATACCAAGGAGCATGATTGCTGGATCATATGGTAAGAGTATGTTTAGTTTTGCAAGAAACTGCCAAACTGTCTTCCAAAGTGGCTGTACCATTTTGCATTCCCACCAGCAAGGAATGGGAGTTCCTGTTGTTTCACATCCTGTTCCGCATTTGGTGTTATCAGTGTTTTGGATTTCAGCGATTGTGACAATCCGTGTAGTGGTTTCTCTTTGTTGTTTTAATTTGCAGTTCCCTGATGAGGAATGATGTTGAGCATCTTTTCATATGCTTATGTGCCATCTGTATATCTTCTTTGGTGAGGTGTCTGTTTAGATCCTTTGCCCATTTTTTAATTGGGTTTTTTGTTATTGTTGAGTTTTAAGAGTTCTTTGTGTATTTTGGATACCAGTCCTTTATCAGTTAAGTGTTTTGCAAAGATTTTCTGCCAGACTGTTGTCTCTTCATTCTTTTTAACAGTGTCTTTCACAGAGCAAAAGTTTTTAATTTTAATGAAGTAAAATTTGTCAATTTTTTCTTTTCATGGATTGTACTTTTGGTGTTGTATCTTAAAAGTCTTTGCCAAGCCCAAGGTCACCTAGATTATCTCTTATATTATCTCCTAGGAGTTAGAGTTTTGTGTTTTACGTCTAGGTCTATCCAATTTGAGTTAATTTTTTGAAAAGTGTAAGGTTTGTGTCTAGGTTTATTTTATAGTTTTGTATATGGATATCCAGTTGTTTCAGTACTGTTTTTGAAGAGATTCAATTCTCTATTGAATTGCCTTTGCTCCTTTGTCAAAGATCAGTTTACTATATTTGTGTGGGTTTATTTCTGATCTCTTTTTTCTGTTCCATTGGTCTAGACATAGATCAAGACTAGGTCTAGACATAGATCTAGAGTAGACATATTCTTTCACCAATGCCACACTATCTTGATGACTGTAGCTTTATAGTAAGCCTTGACGTCAGATAGTGTCCTCCAAATTTGTTCTTTCTTTGCATATTGCGTTGGCTATTCTGGATCTTTTGCCTTTCCAGATAAACTTTAGAATCAGTTTTTTGATATTCACAAAGTAATGTTCTAGGATTTTGACTGGGATTGCATTGAATCTATAGATCCAGTTGGGAAGAATTGACATCTTAACAGTGCTAAATATTCCTATCCATGAACATGGAATATCTCTCCAATATTTTTTCAGATCTTTTGTGATTTGTTTCATCAGATAGATCTTGTACATGTTTTGTTAGATTTATACTTAAGGTTTTCCTTTTTTTGGGTGCTAATATAAATGATATTATATTTTAAACTTCAAATTCCAATTCCATTTATTCATTGCTGGCATATAGGAAAGCAGTTGACTTCTATCTTGCAACTTAATATAATCACTTAACAGTTCCAGGAGGTTTTGCTTTTTGCTTGTTTGTTGTTTTATTCTTTGGGATTTTCTACATAAACAGTTATGGTATCTGTGAACAACGAAAGTTTTTTTTTTTTTTTTTTTTCTGTAGGCGGGCCTCTCACCGTTGTGGCCTCTCCCGTTGCGGAGCACAGGCTCCGGACGCGCAGGCTCAGCGGCCATGGCTCACGGGCCCAGCCGCTCCACAGCATGTGGGAGCTTCCCGGACCGGGGCACGAACCCCTGTCCCCTGCATCGGCAGGCGGACTCTCAACCACTGCGCCACCAGAGAAGCCCCCACAACGAAAGTTTTATTTCTTCTTCTCCAATCTGTATACCTCTTACTTACTTTTCTTGTCTTATTGCATTAAGTAGGCTTCCAGTACAGTGTTGAAGAGGAGTGGTGAGAGGAGAGGAGACATCCTTGCTTGTTCCCAGTCTTAGGGGGAAAGCATATACAGTTAACCCTTGAACAATGTGGGGAGAAAGGGACTCTGACTCCCGCACAGTTGAAAATCCATGTATAACTGTACAGTCAGCCCTCCATATCTGCTGTTCCACACCCTGGATTCAGCCAACTGCAGATCATGTAGTACTGTATACGTATTTATTGAAAAAAATCTGCATGTTAATGGACCCACATCGTTCAAACATATATGTTTTTCTAGGGTCAACTGTCGTTTCTCACCTTTAAATGTAGCTATGGGTTTTTTGTAGACATTGTTTATCACCTTGAGAAGTTCCCCACTCTTCCCAGTTTGATGATAGTTTTTATCAAAACTAGGTTTTAGAGTTTGTCAGGTGCCTTTTCTGTATCTATTGATATGATCATATGATTTTTCTTCTTTATCCTGTTGATGTGATGTATCATATTATTAACTGATTTTGAAATGTTTAACCAGCCTTGCCTACTGGAATAAATCCCCATTTGGTCATAGTGTGTAACTTTTTTTTTATACATTATTGTATTCGATTTGCCAGCATTTTGTTGAGCATTTTTACTTCTGTGTTCATAAAAGATATTAGACTGTAGTTTTCCTTTCTTCAATGTTTTTGTCCAGTTTTGGTATCAGGGTAGTGCTGGCCTCAGAAGCAGTCCCACTTCTGTTTTCTTGAAGAGATTATGGAGATTTGGTGTAATTTCTTCCTTAGGTGTTTGGTAGAATTTACCAGTGAACCCACCTGGGCCTGGCACTTTCTGTCTTAAGAGGTTTTTAATGATTGATTCAGTGTAATAGATATAGGCCTATTCAGATCATCTGTTTCTTCTTGTGTCAATTTTGGTAGTCTGTGTCTTTCAAGGAATTGGTCCATTTCACCTAGCTTATCAAACTTGTGGGCCTTGAGTTGTTCATAATAGTCCTTTACTATCCTTTTAGTGTCCATAGGATCAGTAGTGATAGCTTGTCTTTCATTTCTGGTATTAATAATTTGTATCTTCCCTCTTTTTTTTCTTTGTTAGCCTGGCTAAAGGTTTATTGATTTTATTGGTCTTTTCAAAGAACCAGCTTTTGATTTCATTGATTTTTTTTTTTCCTCTGTTGATTTCCTGTTTTCAGTCTCACTGATTTCTGCTCTAATTTTGATTATTTCTTTTCTTCTGCTTACTTTGGATTTAATTTGCTCTTCTTTTTCTTGTTTCCTAAAGTGGAAGTTTAAATTATTGATTTTAGATCTTCTTTTCTAGTATGTGCATTCAAAGCAGTAACATTCCGTCTAAACGCTGCTTTCACTACATCCCACAAATTTTAATTAGTTGTATTTTCATTTAGTTAAAAATATTTTAGGGCTTCCCTAGTGGCGCAGTGGTTGGGAGTCCGCCTGCCGATTCAGGGGACACGGGTTCGTGCCCCGGTCTGGGAGGATCCCACATGCCGCGGAGCGGCTGGGCCCGTGAGCCATGGCCGCTGAGCCTGCGCGTCCGGAGCCTGTGCTCCACAACAGGAGAGGCCACAACAGTGAGGGGCCCGCGTACCGCAAAAAAATAAAAGAAAGAAAGAAAAAAATATATTTTAAAATTTCTCTTGCAATGTCTTCTTTGAGCCATGTGTTACTTAAAGTGTGTTGCTTAATCTCCAAGTATTTAGGGATTTTTCCAGTTATCTTTCTGTTACTGATTTCTAGTTTAATTTCCTTGTGTTCTGACAGCATACTTTGTATGATTTCAGTTCTTTTAAATTTGTTACAGTGTGTTTTGTGGACCAGAATGTGGTCTATCTTGGCCTAAGCTGTTTTTCAAGGAGAACATTACTAAGGAGTCTGGGTCCTATGCATTTGCTCTTAATTCTGAAATGAAGTGCTTCTCTTCCTTGGTCCTGGCACATTATTTGGGCCAGTCTCCTACAAAAGAACCTCTGTCTATGAGCTGTTGACTCCAGAGCTATACCTATAGAGGAGAAGCATACAGAGATTGGAGTAAATGATTAAATAATTTTAATGGTCATTTATTAGACACTTACTATTTGCCATCACTTTACATTTATTATTTCAGTAAGTTTTCCAAATAGCCCTATAAGTTGAAAGAATTTTTATTATCTTTTTACAGATAAGGAAACTGAGGTTCAGAGAGATTGATTTACACAGAATGATACTAATATAGGTACTAGCAGGAAGAGTCAAAATCGGGTCCATCTGATTCTGAAGCCCGTATTCTCAGAAACAATGTTAAAAACAGACACATGAGATCCCAGTTCAAGCCAAACTCTAATCCATGGCAGAAATGGAAAACTGGAAGTTTGCTAAAGGAATATTTGTATAATGCTGTGCCTTTTATTGGTTTCTCTCCAAAATCAGTATCTCCAACAGTTTTGGTGCCTTTAGCAGCAAGCATTCCAGTAGTAGTGCTTCCTAAGAGCACCTATCTTGGAGTAAAATGTAGGCTGTATTTATCTAACTTGGAGTTTCCCAACCAGGAATGATTTTGATCCCCAGGGAACATTTGACAATGTCTGGATACATTTTTGGTGGTCACAACTGGGTGACTACTGGCATCTAGTGGGAAGAGGCCAGGGGTACTGCTAAACATCCTACAGTGCACAAGACCCACCCTACCCCCTAAACAAAGAATTATCTGACCCAAAATATCAATAGTGGAGGTTGAGAAACCCTGAGTCTAGCTTGTTCCATTCTGTTATTACTGAGAAAACCTTGATCCCTCAGAAATCCCTCAGCATTCTGTCAGGATTTGGTTTCCAAGGCTAAGTGCCTCCTATGTAAATACTTTGTGGGTCAGTCCATTAATTCATTCTGGCACATTTCCTGTACCTTGAGCTTAGCAGCCAGAGGCCTGTTAAATGGTTGGGCTTTTTTTTTAATAGGGTGCTACTTTTTCTTCCTGATGTTTCTTGAGAGACAGGCTCAGTTGGCCTGCAGCTCTTACAGAAGAGAACCTGGTGACAATACTCTAATCTGTTGCTGGCATCTTTAGCTCCCTAATCTATGTTTACGCGGCACTGAAAATCAACTCTTCCTGCTGCCAGGCCCCATTCCTCCTTAACACTCTGGCACCACTGGCAGAGAATACCTCCCTAGTCTCTTCCACACAGTACAACCATACATGATTATTTTATTGCACAGCTGTTTTCCAGAAGACGTTTCCTGAGGCATGGATATACAGGATGCTTCTGGAGCTGTGAGTTGGAGCCTCAGTCATTTCTGTTCCAGTTGCAGATATATCCACAGTGCTCTTAAAGCATCTGGTATTTTCCTTAACTGTTTTCCTGTTTGTAACTCTCGTCCTCTCCCCCAGATTTTAAGCTCCTACGATATGGGGTTTGTTTTTTCAATTTTTTTCGTATCCTGTCTTAGGAACTAGCATTTCTTTCATCACATACTAAGAAAATCAACTTGCCTTCTTCCATTTTGGGTTATATGCTTTTCTGTTAAAAGTTGGAGGAAATTATAAGGAACTAAAATCATTTGAGAGAGACTGGTGGTCAGAGGTTGATATCAACCATCTAGATAAAGATAAGCAAGCCAGAGGAACAATTCATAAACTCAATGGAATTGAGCCTGGTTCCAAATAAAACTGAATAATTCTTTCCTGAGTAGTGGACCTTGGAATTTAAAAAGTTATTTTCATTATCAAGGAGGCCTAGAAAACTCAAGAAAGTTCCTATTAAGGAAGTCCTATAGGGGAACTTCCCTGGTGGCGCAGTGGTTAAGAATCCACTTGCCAATACAGGGGACATGGGTTCGATCCCTGGTCCAGGAAGAGCCCACATGCTGCGGAGCAACTAAGCCTGTGTGCCACAACTGCTTGAGCCTGTGCTCTTCAGCCCGCGAGCCACAACTGCTGAGCCCGCGTGCTGCGACTACTGAAGTCCGTGCACCTAGAGCCCATCCTCTGCAACAAGAGAAGCCACCACAATGAGAAGCCCGCACACCGCAACGAAGAGTAGCCCCCACTCGCCGCAACTAGAGAAAGCCCTCGTGCAGCAACCAAGACCCAACACAGCAATAAATAGATAGATAGATGGATAGATGGATAAATAAATAAATTTATTTATTTATTTACAAAAAGAAAGTCCTATAGGTAGCTTACCCTCCTCATGACCCAGAGGTTCAGCAAAATTTCCCAAGTCAGATATCATTATTACAGAATTTTCTGTAAAGTTTAAGCAAAGGCATATATTTACCTCATTTAAGTGATATGCCACAGGGCCCTCAATAGGGATTTTTTTTTTTTTTTTTTTCTGCGTTGGGTCTTCGTTGCTGTGCACCGGCTTTCTAGTTGCGGCGAGCGGCGGCTACTCTTTGTTGCGGTGTGTGGGCTTGTCATTGTGGTGGCTTCTCTTGTTGTGGAGCACGGGCTCTAGGCGTGTGGGCTTCAGTAGTTGTGGCACGTGGGCTCAGTAGTTGTGGCTCACGGGCTCTAGAGCACAGGCTCAGCAGTTGTGGTGCATGGGCTTAGTTGCTCCATGACATGTGGGATCTTCCCAGGCCAGGACTTGAACCTGTGTTCCCTGCAATGGCAGGCGGATTCTTAATGACTGCGCCACCAGGGAAGCCCCCTCAATAGGGATTTGAGGTCAGTGGGTCATTGACAGAACCCTCAAATGCTGTCTTTCTTAGGCCTTCAGAGAAATCATGACCATTTTGAACAATGTCTTTGAACCTGCAAGATTATAAAGAATGTATTGTTTGGATGGTATTGGTTTATCTAAAACAGTATTTCTCAACCTTTATTTTATCATTACCTTCCTAAGGAGCCTTTTTAGACATCTTTTTCCCTAATCACCCCCCTCCCATGAAATTTTAATATCACAGATAATGCTGTGTATCTGTTCATGTACTGCAGTACTTTGGCAGGGATTGGGGATTGTACTCTCTAAGATTTTTCCCCCACCATGAACAGTTTTCACCCCCATGGGGGCAGTCCTGCCCATGTTGACGATATGTTAATCTAGAAGTATCATCATCTTGGGAATGAGTTGTTTGTACCTTTCTTAACAAATTGAAACAGGGACAAGGACTCTGTCAGTAAACTAATGTTAAAAAAGAGTCTTCTCATGCAATGGCCTGAAGCAACTGAGGAAGAGTGAGAAGACTACTTTTCTCATATTTCATAGCTTATATGGAGGACATTTTCTCTCTGAACAACCTCTTGACCATCTGAGGAAAGAACAGGGAAACACCAGGAGTAGCAGAGCAATAAATGCAGTGCTCTAAAAGGAGGGGGAAAAAAAAGACAAGACCCTCTTGCAGTGAAATGCAGAGGAGGAAAATGGTGATACTGAAGAATCTGGGTATAGAACTGTCCATTGTTCCAAGGCTAGTCAGCTCTAACAAGTTCAGTTTCTCAGTCAGAGTTGATTTGCAGCAGAGAATACCATTTAGGCTGTGTAGCACATAAGAATGTTCTATTCTCCCAAGAGGGTTTGGCTCTGTCTGATCAGTAGGGTGGGTGTGTATGAAATGCACCTCGGAAGGAGGAGGAGGAAGAGATGACATGTTCAAGTAAAATGAAATACAACTGCAAATTAAAGTGTCACCCTGTTTTAAAAAAATCCCTTTTTTATTTAATTGGTTACCAAGGAAAAAAATGTCATACAGAAGTGTATGTCTCAGGGAAAGTTAAACTGTGAGATGTTACAAGTGAATCTGGATTCAAGGAAGTTCTCCTGGGGTGGGGCAGGGCAGGAGTTATAAAATACTGCCTTAATAAAAATATTCTGAGGGGGAAAAGCTAGGCTCATAAATTTCTATTGTGTTACATGCCAGAGGTCCAGAAGAGATTAACAAATATTACCTCATTTGTTCTTTGCTGTCTCTCTCTATCCTATCAGCTGAATGCTGGCTGCCTCTTCCCTGGGGGAGCCTCCTTTTGAGATGTTTTATTAGGAGGAAGGTCATATACAAAGGAGATGCTTTCTCCCAAAGGGTGCTGCTTACCACAAAGACGTCCAGGGACTGAATGCTTTTCTGTGTTAATGGTGTCCTACCATTTTTCATGTGTCTTTCCCAGCATTTTTATGAACACCCATTTGTCTCTTTAGATTGTGAGCCTACCAGATAGGATATATACAGTACGTGCCACATTGTTGGCACTCAGTAAATGTTATGTAATAATGGGAAGGGAGGCTGATTTATATTATACTATACTATACTATACTATATTGTATTATACTATATTTACATGTAGAATTGTTCTTGAGAAACATGTCTGGTTTCTCTGAGATAGAGACTTGACAGATAGGACTTGTCAGCTTTCTTCAGCCTTAGTTGTGATTCTTCCTTTTCTCCCTTTTCTACTAATCCTAGTTTTGTCTCATGTTTGCAATGGAAACATATAGATAAACACTATAATGTGCTTTCTTTGTCTTCTCCCCCACCAGGGGCAGTGATTGGTGATGGACAGTCTGCCGTGGCCAGTAACATTGCCAATACTACCTACCGGCTCCAGTGGTGGGACTTCACTAAGTTTGACCTCCCAGAAATCAGTAATGGTAAGCCAAGGTAGAACTGGGGATACTGGTGGAAGGTCTGACTCTTACTGGTGAGCCAGAGCTCAGAAACCCACATAGCACTGGATTTTTCATCGCCTCGTTGAGCAGCTGACTGCCGTGTGCCATTTCTGCAGTTCTTCTCTGACTCTCGTTAAGCAATTCAGCAAACGTGTATTGAGCACCCACCCTGAGCAGTGAACAATACTTTGGTACAGTGATCAGAACAATGATAAGGTGGACACCAAAATGAAGATATCTGCCCCAGGAGTTTACCAACTAGTAGTTCATTGTCGCAAGCCTAGAAGTGTAGGTGGAACTGAGAGGAAGAGAAGGAGAAGGGAGTGTAGGAACTGAGAGCCAGACCCTTGAGGAAAGACTACAGTGATGATAAACTCATTTATTAATCTAGATCTGAATAGAACAAAGAGAGTGGCCTGATTGATGTGTGATTTACAAACATGTCTGTCTGTCAGTCCGTTTTCCCAGCTTCTATGAGTCCTCAATCCCATGTCCCAGTTGTTCGATTGAAACCACATCATTTTTTCAAAAATTAATTAATTTATTTATTGGCTGCATTGGGTCTTCCGTTGCTATGTGCGGGCCCTCTCCAGTTGAAGCGAGTGGGGGCCACTCCTCGCCGTAGTGCGAGGGCTTCTCACTGCCACGGAGCACAGGCCCCAGGCGCTCAGGCTTCAGCAGTCTTGGCACACGGGCTTCAGTAGTTGTGGCTCGTGTGCTCCAGAGCGCAGGCTCAGCAGTTGTGGTGCACGGGCTTGGTTGCTCCGCGGCATGTGGGATCTTCCCGGACCAGGGCCTGAACCCATGTCCCCTGCATTAGCAGGCGGATTCTCAACCACTGCACCACCAGGGAAGCCCAATCACAGCATTTTAGACATCTCATTTCACTTTCTATCTGATGACGGACTCTCACACATCCTTGGGAAGTAGTGGTTCAGCCTCTGCTTGAACACTTCAGATAGGTCACACTGTCTGATGAGTTGGCCCTAGTCCATCACTGCTAAATTCCTGTTCAAATGTTTTTTCTTATACCCAGCCACCATTTCCCTTGCTGTCACTTCCTCCCATTGGTCCTAGTTCTACCTCTGAATCTCCATAGAATAAGTTTAATGACGTCTCTTCTGAGTGACAGTTCTCAAGCTATTTGAAGATAAACTGCCATTTCCTTTTAAATCATTCTTTTTGGGCCAGAATTCCTGAGATTCCTTTTACAATCTGGTTTTCAAATCCTTGACAGTTCTGCTCATTTCCTCTTTAAGCTTTGAGGTGGCAGAACAACGTAGAACACTCCAGATGAGAGCTGTCCAAAACAGAGTACAATGATGGTTTGGACAGTGTTAGTTCAGCTTAAGATTTCAACAGCTTTTTCTGAAGCCACTATTGAGTTTGCAGTCACTTAAAATTCCTTGATGGGACTTCCCTGGTTGCACAGTGGTTAAGAATCTGCCTGCCAATGCAGGAGACACGGGTTCGATCTCTGGTCCAGGAAGATCCCACATGCCGTGAAGCAACTAAGCCCATGCGCTACAACTACTGAGCCTGCACTCTTGAGCCTACAAGCCACAACTGCTGGGCCCGTGTGCTGCAACTATTGAAGCCTACATGCCTAGAGCCCACACTCTGCAACAAGGGAAGCCACCGCAATGAGAAGCCTGCTCACCGGAATGAAAAGTAGCTCCTGCTCACCACAACTAGAGAAAGCCCGTGCACAGCAACGAGGACCCAATGAAGCCAAACATAAATAAATAATAAATAAATGTATTTATTTATTAAAAAAATACTTGATAACTATTAATAAACCAAGACTTTACTGTCCTGTACTTACTTGTACAGTGCGAATGTTTTAAAAACCAAAGGTTTGTATTTGTTTCTGTTAAGTTTTATCTTAATAGTGTCAATTGCTCTTCTTAGTTCCTGCCTCTCAACATTTTTTTGAACTTCGATTCAGCCCTTTTTTCCCCAACCTTACATCATCTTCTAATTTGATAAACATACTTTCTCTCTCTTTTTTTTTTTTTTAAACACTAAGTACTTTAATTCTTTTTTTTTTTTTTGGCTGCATAGGGTCTTAGTTGCAGCATGAGGGCTCTTTTGTTGTGGCGGGAGTGCTTAGTTGCCCCAAAGCATGTAAGATCTTAGTTCCCCGACCAGGGATTGAACCTGAGTCCCCTGCATTGGAAGCTGGATTCTTAATCACTGGACCACCAGGGAAGTCCCTCTGTCTTACTTTGTTTTTCTGGTTTTTAAAAAAATATTTATTTATTTACTTATTTGGTTGTGCCAGGTCTTAGTTACGGCAGGCGGGCTCCTTAGTTGAGGCATGAGAACTCTTAGTTGTGGCACGCATGTGGGATCTAGTTCCCTGACCAGGGATCGAACCCAGGCCCCCTGCATTGGGAGTGCAGACTGTTTTTTAAATAAAAATTAATACATTTATTTATTTATTTATTTATTTTTGGCTGCATTGGGTCTTTGTTGCTGTGCAAGGGCTTTCTCGAGTTGCGGTGAACAGGGGTTAATCTTTGTTGCGGTGCGTGGGCTTCTCATTGTGGTGGCTTCTCTTGTTGCCAGGCATGGGCTCTAGGTGCGCAGGCTCAGTAGTTGTGGCACATGGGCTTAGCTGCTCCACGGCATGTGGGATCTTCCTGGACCAGGGCTCGAACCCGTGTCCCCTGCATTGGCAGGTGGATTCTTAACCACTGCGCCACCAGGGAGTCCCGGGAGCGCAGACTCTTAACCAGTTGTGCCACCAGGGAAGTCCCCCCTCTGTCTTAACTTTGGATTGCTAGCAAAACTAGTGCATCAGTCAGGACTTTGCACCAAGTGTTGTGGTATGTTCCTGTAGGCTTGCTCTGTGTCGATTTTGGTTCACGAATTTGCACCTAGGCTTGTTTGTTCGCATGTGAAGCCCATATTTTTCTATCTTGTCTATAAGGTATTGTAAGAGTTGGTCAGATACCTTAAAGTAATCAAGATAGCCCCTTCTATGGCATTTCCCAGTATGCCAATCTTGGTATCCTTATCAGACCATGAAAATGAGGTCAATTTTTTCATGTCCTGATCTTAGTGAAACCTCAGTAGCAATCATTTTTTTCTAAGTGCTTTTAAGCCGCATGTTCAATAATCTATTCTTTACTAGAAATCAAATGCAATCTACCTTTTCCCTTATTAAATACTGTTTGCTTGTTTATAGATTTCTGGCCCAGGTGTTTGCCATAATTTTCCCTAGGTACTTTGTTTCGTTATTTGCTTCGTTTCTTTTATTATAATCTGAAATACATTTACCAAAGATTTTTAAAATATAAAAGGATATACAGTGAAAAGTTTCCCAATCCTGCTCCCAGCTACCCACCACTCCACCCCATAGGCAACCACAATGAGCAGTGTCTTGCATACCTCTTCAACGATATCGTATGTATATACAAGTACATGCAAATGTTTGTTTTTCCACCTCTACTTAACCTAAATGGTAGCATGTTATACATACTTTTCTTTCTGTACCTTGCTTTCTTTACTTTATGTCTTGGTGATCTTTCCGTATCAGTACATAAAGCATTTACTCAATTCTTTTTTAATGGCTGCCTAGTATCCCACTGTCCTCTATATATATACACACACACACACACACACATATTTATTTATTTATTTATGGCTGTGTTGGGTCTTTGTTGCTGCACGTGGGCTTTCTCTAGTTGTGGCAAGCGGGGACTACTCTTTGTTGCGGTGCGCAGGCTTCTCATTGCGGTGGCTTCTCTTGTTGCAGAGCACAGGCTCTAGGCATGCGGGCTTCAGTAGTTGTGGCACACAGGCTCAGTAGTTGTAGCTTGCGGGCTGTAGAGCGGAGGCTCAGTAGTTGTGGCGCACGGGCTTAGTTGCTCCGCAGCATGTGAGATCTTCCTGGACCAGGCAGGCCGATTCTTAACCACTTTGTCACCAAGAAAGTCCCCCCACTGTCCATTTTTTAACCAGTTATTTTTTAACCAGTGTTCTGCTGAGGAATTTTTTTTTTTTTTGGTCTGCTCCGGGTCTTAGTTGTGGCACGTGAGATGTTCGTTGTGGCATGCAGAATCTTTAGTTGCAACATGTGGGATCTAGTTCCCTAACCACGGATTGAACCCAGGCCACCTGTGTTGGGAGTGTAGAGTCTTAACCCCTGGAACACCAGGGAAGCCCCTCTGCTGAGGAACTTTTGTTTCCAGTCTTTTGCTATACAAACCATGCCACAGTTTGTCATATGTGCAAGTATATCATAGGATAAATTCCTAGAAATGGAATTGTAGGGAGGAAGAATATGTAGATTCGTGATTTCGGGAGATACTGCTAAATCACCCTCTGTAGAGATGATACCAATTTATACACTCCCTTGTGGTTCATGAGGGTGCATGTGTCCCTAAACTCTTGCTTGTAGAATGTGCTATCATATTTTGGGGTATTTACAAATCTGATGGTAAAAAATACTATGTAGGTGGGACTTCCCTGGTGGTCCAGTGGTTAGGGCTCTGCACTTCCACTGTTGGGGGCAAGGGTTCAATCCCTGGTCAGGAAACTAGGATCCTGCAAGCCGCGTGGTGTAGCCAAAAAAAAAAAAAAAAATAGTATGTAGGTATTTTAAATTTGTATTTCTCATATTATAAACCAGGTTGTGTGGCTCTGCATACATTTAGCCACATGTGTTGCCTTTTCTTGGCTTGTCTCTGTGCTTTACCTATTTTTTTTGTGTGTGTTGTTGATCTTTTCCTTACCAGTTCTACAGGAGCTCTTTATAAATCAGAAAATTAACTCATAATAGGAGTTTCCTGGTTGTCATTTGTCTTTTGACTCTGCTGAAGGTTATTTTTGTCATAGAACTTATTTTAAGTAGTCAGAATTATCCAACTTTCCTTTTATGGTTCCTAGATTTTGTGGCAGCATCAAGAAGATCAGTTAGTACTTTTATATTTTAGTTTTTTACTTTAAATCTTTGATTCATCAGAAGTTTAACCTAGTCCTAAATAAGCAGAGTATGATCCAACTTTTCTCCCATGTGCTACTCATTTGTCGCAACCAGTTTATAAAATGATCTATTTGTCCCCATTGATTTGGGATGTCACTTTCATCCTGTTAATTTCCTGTTGAGTATTTGGATGTATTTATTCTGTCTCTTCTGTCCCAGGGATCTGTCTGATTATTCATGTAACAGTACCACATTGGTTTAAGTTTGAGGCTCTGTTTTAGAATCTGGTAGGACTAGTCTCCTCTTGTTATTTTTTTAATCCAAAATTTCTTGCCTGCTTAAACATTTTGGTTTTCTGTATGGACTTTAAAACTACCTCGCTTCTTCCCTTCACCCCCCTGAAAAAATTCTGTTAGTGTAATTAATGCGATCGCATTGAACATATAAAGTAACTTAAGGAGACTCAATATTGTTATGGTATCTTCTTATGTAAGAACATGGTATGATTTTTCAGTTTCTCCAAGTCTCTCTTGTGGTCTTAGGAATGTTTTAAAGTTTTCTTCGTGTAATTTTATACATTTTTAAAGTTTATTGTTACAAGCTTTAAAAAAAATTCTATTTTACTGAATTTGTTTACTAATTATAGTTGTTATTCAGTTAAATCTCATGGGTTTTCTAAGTATGTTATCTGTAAATAGTATTAATTTTACTTCCTCTGTTCCAAGTTGTACACCTGTGATTTCTTCCTCTTGTCTAAGTGCATTGGCTGCTACCATCAGAACAATGTTAAATAATAGCAGGCATGCTCATATCATTCCTCATTTCAGTAGAAAAACTTCTAGCTTTTTCCCAGTAAGCATATTGCTGACTTTTGGGTTGAACCAGAACTAGTTTATTGTTTTAAGGAAGTCATTATTCTTATTTTATTGTGAGTTTTTAATCAAGAATAGATACTCGGAATTCCCTGGCGGTTCAGTGGTTAGGACTCCCCCCTAACCGCCCCCGCAAAAAAAAAGAATAGATGTTAAATTTAGTCCTGCCTTATCAGCATCTCTGAAGATGATCATGTTTTTTTCTCTCCTTTGACCTAATAATGAGATCATTATGGTTTTTTTTAAACAAGTATCTGGAGACTTAATTGACCTTAAATTAATTTTTAAATCCCAATAGTACCAATAAACTTCCCTTGATTATTATTGTTTTTAATTTATCTATTTTTGGCTGCGTTGGGTCTTCATTGCTGCGCGGGCTTTCTCTAGTTGTGATGAGCAGGGTCTACTCTTTGTTGTGGTGCGCAGGCTTCTCATCGTGGAGGCTTCTCTTGTTGCGGAGCACGGGCTCTAGGCATGCAGGCTCCAGTAGTCGTGGCTCGCGGGCTCTAGAGCGCAGGCTCAGTAGTTGCAGTGCATGGGCTTAGTTGCTCCATGACATGTGGGATCTTCCTGGACCAGGGCTCACACCCGTGTCCCCTGCATTGGCAGGCGGGTTCTTTTTTTTTTGGCAGGTGGGTTCTTAACCACCACCACCAGGGAAGCCCCGAAATCATTATGTTGATAGATTCTGTAATATTGAACCCAACCTTACATCCCTTGAATAAACCCCACCTGGTTCATGGTATATGCTTTAACATTAAATTCTTTCCATGTAGCTTGCTAATAATTTACTTAAGAGTTTTTTCCTTGAAATTTGTGAGATGGATCTATCCTATTCTTTTTCATAAAATCTATGAGTTTTGGTATCAGTGTTATGCTTGTGTTACAAATATAATTTGAAAGTTTTTCTTTTTGTCTGGAACAGCTTAAATAGTATTGGAATTACTTGGTACTTTTTATACTTTAAAGGTCGGAGCCTGATGCTTTTTTCTTCCCTTTTTTTCACAAGCATAGGAAGAGGTAGTTCTTTGATAACGTTTTCTTTGTGAACTGTCCTGTGATGGTTAAGCAAATGAACTCTTCAGCTACCATGTCCAGGTTCAAGTTTTGCTGAGCCACCTTCTAGCAGTGTGACCTTGGTTACTTAATCTCTCTACACCTTAGTTTCCTTGTCTATAAAATGAGGGTTATAATAGTGCCAACCTCATAGGATTGTTAGGAGAATTAAATTAGTTAACATTGATACATGTCAGGCACTCTGTACGGCATCTGGCACTTTCTGTAGTAAATGGTCAGTAAATGTTAGCTCTTTTTATCATGTCTTTTTCTTGGAAATTATACTGTGATTCTTTGAGAGTATGGCTATAATTCTAAAGTCACCCCTGCCCCTGTTTTCAGTACTCTGAGAGGTGTATTTTCCATCTCTGTAAAGTCATGTTCATGTAAAAAAGATAGTTCTCTTTTAACCTGTTGCCTCATCTGTAATTGGCTTCTGATCCTTCTGAAGCATGTTGTTTCTCCCCAGTTGGAGACAATTTTCTTTGATAGAAAAACCAAATATTCAGAAGAATACAGGCATTGGATATGCTGCTAGCAGAGCTGAGACAGTCTTTTTGGTTGTCCTTAACATTCTTTGTACAAGCCTCCACTTGTTCTGACTACAACTTCCTGTCATTCACCTTCTGTGTTCCTTCTTACTTCCTTTGATCATGGCTGTTGTAAAACCTGAGCTGATCAAAAAGCATCATGTGCAACCAGATTGACTCATTTAGTTTGGCTCACCTTTCTTCCTCATTTAAGTCCTGTGCGGTGTTAGAATTCTGCTTTTTAAAAGTGCCCTATTTTTCTCAGAGTTTTGGCCTTGGGAAATACTTGGCATTCTAGGAGTTTAGGGCGTATATGTCTGATGGTGGCCATTGTTCCTTGCCATGGTATTACCCTCTAGAATGACAGTCACTTTCACCTGAGGCTCCTGTAATTAACTCTAACTGCTTTTTCTGGTTGGTCTGAATAAAGTCTAGTTACAGTTCTGAATCTGGTAGATTCAGCTGTCAGCAGAGTTCAGTTGGGAATCTGTAGGATTTGTTTCTGAACCTTGCATACTTCACAGAGGAGGGAAGTGTTTGGCTTTGGCACAGCTCATGCCTGGGAGCCACTGGCCCTCAGTTTTACTCACGTGTTCAGCAGCCACTGTGTTGTTAAGAGGTCATCTGACTTATCTGAATTGAATTTAACTCTTTTCTAGAATTAGGCTAAAGAGTGTTACCACCTGTTTCTCTTAGTTGAGATACAGGATTAATGAATTACTATCTGTAAAGCGTTTAGAAATTTGTGAATAAGGCCTCATATAACATAGATAATTTTGAAACCGCTCTCATGGGGAAAAAAATAGCTCATTAGATTCACTGTGGTTTTTAAGAGTGAACTCTTATGGGAGAATAGCATTAGTCACCAGGGTGCCCTGACGGAACGGACCTTAAGAAACCCAGGGGCTGAGCAGTGTGGGGCACACACACATCCAGAGAGGATGTAGTGATTGGTGCCGTTGGGAATGCTTATATAGTGTCATTGGAGCTCTGTGCAGGAGGTCCTATTCTGAACTCTGAGGGCTCAGAGATAGTGAAAAGGAAATTTTCCTGCTGATTTAAACCCCTTTGGGTTTTCCAAATCCATATCTAATGCATTTGTAAAAGTACTGCACTGCTCATCGCTCCCGTGGCCTCATCTGGCCAGCCAGCAACAGGCTACAAACCGATCTTTGTACAAGGTGTTTGTTTATAATTTATGGAGCTGATAGAAAGGCAGAGCCCTCTGCTCCTCCAGGCATCAGTACTTCTTACCCCTCCCATTACCTGCTAGGGCATTTTAACTTGGAAATCATTTATAATTAGGAGGAGATTACATTGCACAGTCTGGAAAATGGCTTCCTGCTGTCTTCTGCATCGTTTTTGCTCCTCCTGGAGCTGCCCCCTGAAGCTCTTAAGCAGTTTTGATTTGAAAAATCCTTTCTTTCCTAGACTTTATTTCCATTCTCAGCTGCCCAGCTAACTGCTCCATCATCATTCCCCACATGTGTTTTGCCTTTAAGTGCAGGGCAGTTTGCTGGAGCTCCAGCTCAGGGGTCAAGGACTGTTTGGTGAGACAGCAGTTTTCAAGTGTGGTCCCAGACCAGCAACATCAGACGCCTGGGAACTTGCTAAAAATACAAATTCTCAGTCCTCACCCCAGCGTTCTGTGTTTTAATAAGCCCTCCAGGTGATTATGATGCATGCTGATACTTGAGAACCACTGTGGTAAGGCAAGGCAGGGAGCAGAACAAAGGTTTCTAGTGGTGTGTGGGTTGCCACTGTCTTAAACTGTATTTAACTTCACCTTTTTCTCTACCTGCTTACATCATTATTGAGTCCAAAAAGGATGAGCTCTCCTTGTCATTAGTGCATTACGTTGCTATGGCCTGAGAAAAGAAGTAACAGAGACCCAGGAAATCTCTCCCTTTGTAAATTAACTCATCAAAATTTCAGCCTTACGAGAAGAAGCTGCATGAGCGAATTGAAGCAGTGACCACTCTCCACTGTAACTGAACATTTCCATTTCCATTCCATGTTCCATCTGAACATTTCCATTTCCATTGCTTGTTGTATATTAATTTCCATGAAATTAATATACAACAAGCAATAAATGTAAATTGCTAATTGGAGCTTTGAAATATTAATGAAACTGTAAACACACCACCCACCACTCAGTGAAGCTACCAGATCACTCTGTGCCTATTACATCCCCTTCATTATGGTAGCAGTAAAACCCTAGATCTCTAGCTGTACAAGTTCTGAAAGGGAAACATGCCGCTGGAGAAGCTCCATTTTAATTTTTAGCATTCTCTTTTCACTTGTTATTTGCATATCTCTCTCTCAGCTCACTGCAGGAACTGGGAGCAGTTGTGAAATTGGGTGGAGTTGAGGGGAGGGGACAAAATTTGGGAGATGGCCATTGACTTGGAATCATCATAATACAGTACAAACACAAACACCATGGCTTGAATTTGAGGCTGACAAAATGCTTTTTGTCTATATGCCCAGTTTTTCGTGGGCTTAAAGCCGAGCCTCCCAAAAGATGGAAAACCTTACTTGTACTTTCCCCCTCACCCGCAGACCCCTCTTAGTAATTAATCTGGCAGTATCTAGTTCAGTGCTTTTCTAATGTTGGTGGTGAGTTTTGAGGGTCATCGTAGGCTTCTATATGTTTGACTGAATTGCAGGTTAACACATACAAGCTAGATGTCTGTAACAGCGAGATAGAAAAGCCGACTTTCATAAAATACTCACCATGCATTTTTGGGACATTAAATGTAGATAAAATGGAAACCATACAAAGCTGTCTTAAAGCCCACAGAGTCCCATTTCCTTTTCTGTTTATTTTCATGTCCTACTTAATACTTGTCATTGCTTTCTTTCTCTCTCTGCCTTTGATGGTTGCAGTCTAAATTGTCAGTTTCTTTTTACCTTTCTGAGGATTGTGCCAACATAAAGGTTAGAAAACCAAGATGGACTCACTTTTTTTTTTTTAATTTATTTTATTTTTGGCTCTGTTGGGTCTTTGTTGCTGCACGCAGGCTTTCTCTAGTTGCAGCGAGCCGGGGCTACTCTTCGTTGCGGTAGGCAGGCTTCTCATTGCATTAGCTTCTCTTGTTGCAGAGCATGGGCTCTAGGCACGCAGGCTTCAGTAGTTATGGCACGCGCAGACTCAGTAGTCATGGCTCGCGGCCTCTAGAGTGCTGGCTCAGTAGTTGTGGCACAGGGGCTTAGTTGCTCTGCAGCATGTGGGATCTTCCTAGACCAGGGCTCGAACCCGTGTCCCCTGCATTGGCAGGCAGATTCTTAACCACTGCGCCACTAGGGAAGTCCCTGGACTCACTGTTGAAGCTCCTGCAGTTGCTTTGGTTCTGTATCCCCAACTGTAATCATGTGTCAGTCCTGGGAAGGGGGAGGAGATTATCTTTTTGGCAACAGGCTTGGGACCCTGAGTAAGGAGCAGACAGTCTCAGTGCTAACTAGATAAATCTAGCCATACAGGCTTGAGCAGATGGTGGGTTGGAAGTTGAGCAGTACAGAGCCCTAATGGTGATAGCAATGAGTATTTGGATGTCATTATCTTATTAGTTAGCAAACAGAACCATCCTTGTGGTCCCTCCTCAGCTTTATGTGTAATGGTGCTGTACGTGTCAGCCCCCAGGAGTTGGCACAATAGCCTAATCAATGTGTTCTGATGTCTTTTTTGATCTCCTCTGTCATCTCTATGGCTTCATTAAAAACACACACAGGGAAAGGGGGATGAATATAGAGTTTTAGAAATCACTCTGAATCCCTGATCCCACAAGTCTCAAGTTCCCCCTGGAAAGCAGCTCTTTGTTTTGTTTTCCTTAAGGTAATTTCCTGGGGAAACTTGCCCTTGACCTTCCTGGTCAGGCCATTTGGCTTCCTAGAGTAGATCCCCTGGAATCTGGTGAGGGCAGTTGAACTTGCCTTTTTGTTTGTTTTAACCATAATGCCTCTGACAGTGGACATCTGAAGTGATCTCCTTCAAATAAGAGAAAGTGAATTAGTCTCTTTGCATGTAAGTAGATCTAAATGAGACAGAGCCCAGAGGAGCTTGGTCCCTTTGGATGTGTTGTGCTGTTCTGCTCATGCCCATGGTGTGGGCCATCTGATTCCAGGCTCACATCAAGGGTAGGCCACTTCCTCCCGGCAGGGATTTGCACAATGGGCCTCAGAGAGGGATTCAAATGAAAACCGGAACAAATCATGCAGGCGCAGCCCCAGAGCTAGCTAACATCTCATTAGTCCTGTCATGTGGCACGATTCTCCCCACGGACAGGCATTCCTCCACCCCACCTCCGACCCCACCCGTTCCCTCGCTGGTGCTGAGCCTGCCTGCTGCCTGGCTGACTGTGCTTAATTCTCAGTAACTGCTACGTGCAGACTGGGGCTGCCCATGGTCATTTGCTTATGGTATGGGTGAGGGATAGAGCGTAGTGAGAAATGAAAATAGTTCCAGCCATCCAGCCAGGGCTAGGCTTTGTTTCTCTTTATCCTCTCTTGTGGAATTAGGGATTAGCATTAGCAAGGAGCCATCCAGAAGACTGAAGTCTCTAAATGCTCCAGTTTTCTTAAATGAGAAAATAAGATGAAAACTGGTGAAATGATTTCCTTTTCCAAGGTCACATAGAGATGGGGAGTAGGATTCTCACCCCCAAGGAAGTTTTACCTGGATCACCTATTTCTTGGAATCAGTGGGTTTACATTTTCATTCATCTCAGTTTTGGACAATAACAGCTGTTGAGTGGCTCTCCAGGAACAATTTTTAATAACTTTTTCCCTAGCTCATCTCTCAAATGATGTTTCCTAAGTGTGAGCTGAGGCTCAGCATGTGGTTATGGTTGTGTTGACTCTCTGTAGTTTCCTATTAAAGTGGTAGAAGAGACATATCTTTTGTGTGTCTTGTGTTGCTTGTTCCATGACATTTTAGTTTGATAAGGCAGCCTTTAGTATTTCTAGAGAGGGTTCAGGTTCAGGCCCTTAGAGAGACCCCCAGATTTCTTGACCCAGAATTTTTTATACCATCAACTCCAAACTTTCTTACCCTCTTTTCTTTCTTTGTCTGATGCAGCCTCCATGAATGTGCTGGTGCAGAACTGCAAGATCTACAATGATGCCAGCTGTGACATTTCTGCAGATGGCCAGCTTCTGGCGGCTTTCATCCCTAGCAGCCAAAGGGGCTTTCCTGATGAAGGCATCCTGGCAGTGTACTCTCTGGCCCCCCATAACCTGGGCGAAATGCTCTACACCAAGCGATTTGGTAAGGGATAGGAAGCCCAACCTGGTGACAAAGGGATGCTGGTACCTTGGCCTGGGCATTCCTAGGTGAGGTATAGCTTAGGTGGGAGTAATGGTCACATACTGCCCCTGCTTCACTGGGGCACGTGTCAGAGGAAGATTGCTTTGTGCTGGCTAGTAGCATTGCAGAAGAATCTCAGAATAAGAGTCCTCCCTACCACAGTGGCATCACCAGCATACTCCTGTTGTTATGGGCAGGAATAAGGGAGAGCTTCGTTCTTGGCCATGGCTTGGGGAAGTGGGCACACACACACTGCAAGGCCGTTTGGCATTGTGTATTAAAAGCCCCCAAAATGTATGTTCTCTTTGATCCAGTAATTTCACTTCTAAGGAAATAATCAGAAAACTATGCAAGATTTATTCAGAAGGATGTTCACAGCAGTGTTATTTATCATAGAGAAAAATGTCAAATTGTGAAGAGTTGCTTAAAGAAATAATGGTGCATTAATAAGGCAGAATACCATTTGGCCTTTAAAATGCTCTTACAGAAGACTATTTAATGGTGAAAAATGTTCGTAATGGATGAAGTGAAAAAAGTAGATTTCAAAATAGTATTTACAGTATAATAATTTTTATAATGTGATTCTATGATAATACTGATTGGCATTTATAAAGTACTTTTTATGTGTCAAACACTGTACTCAATACTTTACATGCCTTCTCATTGTACTCTTCACTACAGTCCTATGAGATTAACCCCAGAATGACCAAACAAAGATGAAGATTAGAGAGAAAGAGAAAAGACTAAGAGGGAAAATTATTCCCTTGTAATAGCAAGAACTCTGGGAGATGTTTCTCTGTTTTTCTGGCCCTCAGGTCCCAATGCCATTTCAGTGAGCCTGTCCCCGATGGGTCGATATGTAATGGTGGGCTTGGCCTCACGAAGGATCCTGCTGCACCCTTCCACGGAGCACATGGTGGCCCAGGTCTTCAGGCTGCAACAGGCCCATGGTGGCGAGACCTCCATGAGGGTGAGTGCATTGCTCGTGGCTTCACTGTATGGCGGCTCTCCTAGGCCTGGCTGGCAGGGTAATGCAGGACAAGGTTGTGGTCTCCCAGCCAGGACCAGAGATGTCATGCCCATAAGGAGCCAGGAAGGACTCCAGTCCAGCCTAGTAATGACCAGCAGACCACACTTTTGGAAGCTCTGGACTATTAAAAGGCAGGGGCTTTCTCATACCCTAAATCATGAGCTGGGTCCCCAGAGGCCTGAAAGGATCTTTGCATAAAGACCAAACTGAATACTTCCTTACCTCAACATGAAACCTTTAGTCTGGAGATACACAGAGAACCCAATGAAATATTTATGCTTCTTTTTAAAATAAATTTTTCAGGACGCAAGCTATAAAAAGAGATAAATAGTATACTATGAAATGTTCTTTTCCTGAGGTTGTAATCATGATGGAGGATAAGGACTTTGGGCAGCTGCTATGCTCTTAACTGTCCCATCCATTTCAGTAGCAGAGAAATGTTCTATTTAGGACCCTTTCTTGTCTGAAGCCGTCCTTGCTTGTATTGCCATAAAAGCCTTCTGGGCATCCTGGGGTTAGTGGCCTCCTGGACTCAACCTGTCTAGTTTCTGACTGAGATTATTCCCACATCCCATGGGTGCTCATTTGGCCAGGGTTTTGTCAAGGGGAGTTGAGCATTTGAACACCTCTCTAATTAGATGGTGTTTAAGCTCGGTCTCAATCTAAGAACCTGTGAATTCCCTTAGCACGTATGCTGTGCCATTTATAGTTTTATGCACTTGTTTATGTGTTGTTTTGTGTTTTCTTTAGCAGTGTGGTGTGTATGTTTAATCCACCCAATTAGGTTCAGTGTAAGCTCCTTAGGGGCATATCCCCCGGGGTCCCTCATTTAGTGCCACACATGTAGATACTTGTTGAATTCAGCCTGGAATATGAAGCATTTGTTTTAAAGAAAAAACCCTAAAGATAGGACCCATTATATACAAAGCAATAGAAAGTGGGTGACCAGGTGTGGTGTCTCCAGCCTCTTGTCCCTCCTGTCTCCTACAAGGACCTTCTATCCAACTCTACTGAGCCACTTTCCAAGCCCCCTGAATTAGTAAGGCTCTCTTTTGCCAGGGTACCTTTACCTGGAGTGCCCTTTTCTCCCTGAAACCCAACTGCCTGCAAGCTCTTCCCCTTCTATGGAACCTTCCTAAACAGAATTGATCACTCCCTCCTGTGCCACCCCTGTACCTGTACACTCTCTGTGTTAACACTCATCACACCGAACTGCAGTTATTTATTTCCACATCGTTCTCCTCTCTTGGCCCATGAGCTCCTTGAGAGTAGGATCGTGTCTGTTTCATCTTTATGAACTCCAAATACCTAATAAGAAACCTCTCATTTAGGAGAAGCTGAATAAATGAAAGAGAATCTCAAGAAAAGCATCCTTATTGTTTCTAGGTGGTAACTAGCAGAACCATTGATGGGTGACATCGTGTCCTGCCATGCCTCTGAAAGGGTAGAAACAAGGCATTCTCTGCTCTTGACATCACAATGACAGGAAAGTTCTGATTCTTGAATCCATGTGACTAGAAATATTTGACATTGAGTGATTGGGAGAGGACTTTGCAGGAAGTTCATCAATCCTATTTTCTTACCTAGATAAATGAGGATGGAAGGTGAATTTTAGTTTAAATATCCTTATCTTAAGCAGATTTGGATGGTAAAAGTACCTGGTGTCTGCTTTTTACCACCTAGAATCTTGATCCTTGCTGTTCTTCTAACCCTTCCTACCTAATTGTGGAATAATTGTTTCTAATCATTAAGAGAGGATCTGATTTCAGCAACACTAATGGACATCTTCTGGACATCCAGAAGAGGACCTCCAGCCTCTTCTGGAAGCGAGGGCTCCTGCCCAACTTTTGGGCACAGCCTGCCAGTCTTCCATCCTAGCAAGGTTCCTCTTTTCTAAAAGTAGCCAGAAACATCTGGCTAAAGGCAAACAGCTCCAGGGCGGGAGCCAAGATGCTGTCACATATGGGGCCGTCAGCTCAGGGAATGCAGTTGGAGAAGTCTGCTGTGTAGGGGCTCAAGGCACCTAGCCAGCTGCTGCATGCCTCAGGACAAGAGCTACTTCTCAGCATTCCCAGCAGGGCTTTTTTGATTCTCATTAGACCCCATCTGCCACTTAGGAGAGGGAGCTGAAGTAACTAGAAAGCTGTCATTTGGGAAGCATTTTTCTCACACAAGAGGCAGGATCCGGGCTTCTCAACAAGGTTTTGCTCACCCTGTGTCCACCCAGTCTGACTTTAAACCCCCGTGCTACAGAAAGGTTTCTGGTTTTCCAGGTCTTGGTTGCCCCTTACGTCCAAAGGCACCAAAGCATTCAGCACATGTCCCTGAATTCAGTCACTGGTGGAAGGGAAGACACCAGCTTTTTTGGATAGCTGTGCTGTACCACCGTTTAAGGCAAGAAGTGCATTTTTGTCTGAGAACAGGGAGCGAGGGTTTAATGGGACAGTAGAGCATCTCCCTCTTTGCACAGGTAAGTATAGGTGGCTGTCTCCATCTGTAATGTCAAGCTCTGTCCTTGAAGGAATTTGTGGGTACTGGGCCTGTCCTAGAGCTTTTCTACCCAGAATCCCCCTTCTCTGTGATGTTACCTCTTGGAATTCACTGTGGTAACGTTCAGAGAGGTGAAATTGTTGGGCCGGCAGACATTCCCAGGAGAGCATCCTCCAGAGCATCGACTTATTTTAATTCCCACTAAGTGACCATCTCTCCCCAAGAGATGATCTCTTACACAATCCCACATGAAAACTCCTGTAAAAATGAATTGCTAATTGCTCTTCGCCTTGGCATGCTTATTCTAAGCAGTTCTTCAGACCTCTGGATCAGTGCTTCTCAAACTGTGCTCCTTGGACAACCTGCATTAGAATGCATGGGGTCCTTGTTAAAATACAGACTCCACTTCAGACCAAAATCAGAATAAGAATTGGGCAGGAAGGGGACCGGGTATTTGTATTTGTAAAACAAGCTTTCCAGGGCTTCCCTGGTGGCGCAGTGGTTGAGAGTCCGCCTGCCGATGCAGGGGACACAGGTTCATGCCCCAGTCCGGGAAGATCCCACATGCCGTGGAGCGGCTGGGCCCGTGAGCCATGGCCGCTGAGCCTGCACGTCTGGAGCCTGTGCTCCGCAACGGGAGAGGCCACAACAGTGAGAGGCCCGCGTACCGCAAAAAACAAACAAACAAAAAAAACAAGCTTTCCAGATGATTCTGATACGCACTTGAGTTTGAGAACTGCTGTTCTTAATGACTGCTTTCTTCATTTTAGGTTTCTGCCCTCAGCCTCTTCAGCAGAGGCAGAGGTACAGTCTCAGGTTTACTTCTTATCGTGGTTTTATGTGTGATGCTTTGATCCTTTGCTAATTTTGTTGCAGGCACAGTGGTGTTTGTGTTCTATCTCCTATAAAACTCTTAGCTTTTTGGCTGTCCGTGCTTCACCTCCCATTTTTCTCAACTGTTGTTGCTTTACAGGGTTCTCCCTTGAATATCTCTATGTGCTGAATTATTTTCTTCCCCGTGTTGAGTTTAATTATTATCCTTGTTTCTAGGATCTAGGGTCCTCAGATATTTCCCTTCTCTGCTTACTAAGGCTAGGCTTAGTCTTCCCAATTTAAGTATCATTGGCAAATCAGGAAAAATAAGACTAGGCACATATTTTATCTCCCCCTTCCGTCTGTCGATTCGAGGCTCTTTCAGGCTGAATATGCTACTATCTCTGCCTCAGGGTCTTATGTGCCATCTGACTCCCTCACACTTGAGCCAGTAGGACTTTTTGTTAATTTCTGTTTGGTCTTTAAGTTAGACATTTAAAGATTGCTAAGCTGAAGTTTTGCTGAATTCTCAAAACACTAAACTGCCTGAGTTCTCTCTCTGCTTTTCATTTTCTAATTGGAACAAGGCACAATATTGTAGCAGAAAACTGCAATTAATCTTCTAAAATTATGGTAACTTACACAATGTAATAACTTTGGTTGTAACCAAGTGAAAGCATAATAACAAAAATATAAAATTATTAATGAAACCAGAAATAGTCATATAGCAAACTATGCCTCCAGTTTGTAATAAGTGCTGTTTTACCTAGGAATGGGGGCAAACGTCAGCAGTCGAGGTGTGGGTGTAGGTGGGGAGGCAGTGCTGGGGCAGTTTGGGCAGAAGTGATGGACAAGGGACTTGGGTGGGAGAAGAAGCCCTGGGACAGAAAGCAGTTTAGCTCTCCTTTCTCCATGGGACAGCATTGTGCTCTTTAAGGCCAAGCCTCAAATATCAATACTTAAGGGTCAATTTTATTGAAAGCTTTTTCTCTGTGGCTATGTGGTGAAACTGTATTCAAGGGTTGAGCAACTATTACCCAGACAGATTGTTAGTTTGGAGGGGGTGTTGGAAAGAAAGCCTGCCCCTCCCTCCCTCCACCCCTCTCTCTCCCCTCTCTTCTCCCCCTTCTTCCGCTCTTCTCTCCTGCCTCCCCCAACCCCTTCTTGACCCTGAGAGTTCTGCTCTTCAGTAGTAGACAGTCCCCTTGTATACCTTCTCCTTCTAGAGCTCCAGCTCTAAAGATATGCATCCCCTTCATTCTCAGTAGGTCCTAGGCAGCTGGAAAAGGAAGCAGATTTTTTTTAGACCTACAACCTACTTATATCTAACTGGCCAGTAGTTCTCAATGTGTATTCCCCGGGACTTAAGTCAGCATCATCAGGGAACTTAATAGAAATGCAGCTTCTCAGCCCTGTCCCAGACCTGCTGAATCAGAAGCTCTGAGGGTAGGGCCCAGCCATCCTTGTTTTACCAAGCCCTCCAGTTGAGTCTGCATGCTGAGTCAAGATTGAGAACCAATCATCAACTGCATGGGGATCCCAGTTAGACCTCATCTGTCAGTATAGCTTTGTCGTTTTCTTTTTTGCTCTCACCTTGTCTCTGGAATCTCATCTGGTTTATTTCTATGGCTCCTTTAACCAGATCTTTCATATACTTTCAGGAAGTTGAGAAATTGATGAGTACCTCCTGCCCATAGCATTTCTGGATATGCTAGCATCCTAGTGATGGTACTTTAAAGACTAATACTGTGGAGCCTTTTTCCCAATTCTAATTAAAATTCTTGCCTGCCCACAGTTGACTTTGTTGAGGCTCTTAACCGTGATCCCATTCCTGTTTGCCTTCGTGCTATAGAATACAGAGATTCTTAGGCTTAAAAAGTGAGAAGAAATATCTTTCTCTCCAGGACCTTCCCCATCTGAAGGTGTAGTTCTTGAGTTCCTTTTTCCAACATTCAACTCACTGTTATCCTTGGATGGAAGATGCCGCTGTGGTACCCATTAATGGATATCTTAGTGTCACCCTGGTTATAAAGAAACATTAGTTGGCTTTCTTTATTTCATACAATTTCATAGCCATCTTCACAGAACAGCCTAGTGATGACTGATTATTATTATTATAAGTTCATTAAAATGAACCACAGAAAAGGCTTGGTGTCCAGAGTACTCAAATTAGTCATAACTAAATTGTAGCTTAGACCCTGGGTCGGGATGGGTAGCCAGCTCTGTCAGCACTGACCAGCATTATGTAACTAACATGCATAGGCTCTTTTGGCTTATCCTATCTCCATTCTTCAACATACAATCTTTACTGTGGCTTATTCCTTGCCCTGAATTTAGCCTGTGATCAAATCCAGTCATCAGTACTTCCTAGATTCTAAAAGTTTGGTTTTCAAAAGTGACCTAGAGGGCTTCCCTGGTGGCGCAGTGGTTAAGAATCCATCTGCCAATGCAGGGGACATGGGTTCGAGCCCTGGCCCGGGAAGATCCCACATCCTGTGGAGCAGCTAAGCCCGTGTGCCACAACTACTGAGGCTGTGCTCTAGAGCCCATGAGCCACAACTACTGAGCCCATGTGCTACAACTTCTGAGCCTGCACTCTAGAGCCCGCGAGCCACAACTACTGAGCCTGCGTGCTACAGCTTCTGAAGCCCACGCGCCTAGAGCCCGTGCTCCGCAGCAAGAAAAGCCACCGCAATGAGAAGGCCATGCACCGCAATGAGGAGTAGCCCCTGCTCACTGCAGCTAGAGAAAAGCCTGCGCGCAACAACAAAGACCCAATGTAGCCAAAAAAAAAAAAAAAAAGTGACCTAGAACTCTAGTTCAATCCAGAGTATTCTCCAGCAATCTAAGGGAACTGAGCTTCTTCTTAATCTTGTCTGGGCTTGGGAGTGGCAAAAACCAAAAATAAAGATATTTTATTTTTGTATCCTAGAAGGGTACTATTTCTTCAAGGGGAGATTGGGATAAAAGAGAGACAGTTTTGTTGTCAGAAATGATTTACTCCTTCCTAAGATTTTGTCCTCATTAATTTTCTTAAAGCTGCTTGTCAGTTGAGTAAAAGCTGCTCCCGCTGCAATTATCTTAAAGTTGAGTTCTGAGATGTGGTACAAAGCATCTATCCTCAAAAAGTTCCTTTCTTCAGCATGTTGTAGGAAAGGGGGAGGAGGTATGAGAGAAGTCAAGGGTGTCTCTGATGCAGTTTGTCAGAGAAGGGAGGGGGCAAAATAAAAAATTAAAAATAACGTTAGAGCTACAATCAAAGCCATTAATTTAGGCAAATTTTTCCATGACAGATTCCTCCGACTTTGATGCTTTCTTTCCTCCATGGCTTTTTAGTAGAGCACAATCTATGCTGCACTTTATTATTTTCACTCAGCAAAATTTTATTGCGCCCCTACCCTGGGCCAGGTACTTTGCTAGGTCTGGGAATACAATGAACAAAATGGATCTGGACCTTGCTCTCCTGGTGCATACGTGCTGGACACCTGGCTTCTTAACGGGTCTTTTCACTGCTGTATCCCCAGCCTTCACTGTGCTTGGCACACAGGAGGCACTCAGCATTCGTTCTGGGAATATGTCGCTTTGAAATCTTGTGTGCTGTGTATTCCCTGCACGTACATGAACACACACCCCTACTCACCAGCACCATCAGTGTGCCTAGCACGTGCCTCAGGAAATGGTAATTAAACATAAGTATTAGATATAATTCTTACGAAAATATAGAGTGTCTTGCTAGTGACCACAGTTCTGCCCAGTATCAGTGAGTTTCTCAGGGTTCCAGTCACAGCACTGAGAAATGGTGAGAGATTCCCAGTGGCTGTTTCAGAAGTGAAAGGCAAAACATTTTGTTTTTTAAGAATTGGTAGGAGGGGCTTCCCTGGTGGCACAGTGGTTGAGAATCCGCCTGCCAATGCAGGTGACACGGGTTCCATCCCTGGTCCGGGAAGATCCCACATGCCACAGAGCAACTAAGCCCTTGTGCCACAACTGCTGAGCCTGTGCTCTAGAGCCCGTGAGCCACAACTGCTGAGCCCGCGTGCCGCAACTACTGAAGCCTGCGCACCTAGAGTCCATGCTCCACAATGAGAGAAGCCACCGCAATGAGAAGCCTGCGTACTGCAACGAAGAGTAGCCCTCGCTCGCTGCAACTAGAGAAAGCCCGCGCGCAGCAACGAAGACCCAACACAGCCAAAAATAAATAAATAAAATAAATAAATTTATTTTTAAAAAAAAAGAATTGGTAGGAGAACCAACTTCTGCATTTGTAGAAGCTGAAAGTATTTTATTTTAACCCCCGTCCTGAGCTTTCTTCTTTCAAAAAAATATGGATCAAGTAAAGTGTATGAATATATTGAAAGACTCCCTTATCTGAGCTGAATATCTAGAACAACTACTCATTTGGCCATTTCCTTTGAGATTTAGAAAACTGAGGAAGTTCAAGAACTTGTGCTGTGCACAGAGGTGTGGGCACAGGAGGAAGCAATTATTTTAACTTCTGGGAGTTCCAGGAGCGTTGAGTGCCTTGGTATTTGATTTAGCACAGAAGTAGATCCCTCAACTGAAGTAATCTCTGTGCTTCAATCCTAATAGCCAGAGATGGACTTTGGAAAGCATCAGGCCGATTGAAAAATAAAATTCTTGTTCTCTGACTGTCCTTGGGATCTCTTTGAGGGGAACAGGTGAATAAGACAAAGTCTGTAGGTCTCAACAAATCACAGGAGATTGGCTGGAAATGACTACAAGGCATCAGGTTATCAGGAACAGAGGAGGGCAACAAGTTCCCAAGAGATAAGAAAAGGAGCTGTTTGCGCTTCTTTTCTGCTGGGGGAGCTTTGGTTTAAACAAGAGTGTTCTAGGCAGATTTGTTCCTGCTTCAACTGAACAAAGAGTCTGGAAAGTAAAGTGACTTGGTATTCCGATTTTTGTTTTTAAATAACCACTTTAAAATCAACATTCTGTGAGTTCTAAACTCCAAAGTAGAATATAAAGCAGGCTTAGAGACAGTAAAAGAAATTAAAGGTTCTGAAAAACAATCACATTTTCCTAGGGATGAAGAAACTCCAGTAATTGATGAATCTAAGCAAATCAACCCAAAAGAAAAAAAGGATGACTATAGTATCCCTCCCCCTGCCTGTTTTGGGATGTGTGCATTTCTCAGCCTGTGACAAGAAGTGTAGCCATCCATTTCCAATGAAAAGGTCAGCTGTCTCTTAGCATCTGCTTTCCACTGATGTTTTTTCCTCTTTCCAGAGAGTTAATTCTCCTCTAGTAACCCTCTCTAAAAGCTTAAAGCCTCCCTTGATTCTCATCACGACCCAGAAGGCATTTCTCCACCTCACAAGTCCTTTCTTCCTCAAAGCCCGTTTGGCTTGCGACTTCTCTCATGGTCCTTCTGGCCTCAGTTTCCAGTTGTCCTCTTCCTTCAGCCAGCTTTCATTGTCTTGGTTAAAACAAGGGAGATCTGCCAACCGCACTTGACCTCTTGCCACAGTGGCAAGGTTCCAGCTTTTAAGGATAATGAGATTCCCAAATGTAAACAAGAAAACTGCAAAAGTTTTTTTTCTTTTAGCTTCTTATTTGGGCTGATCTGAGCAATGCAGTTTGCTACTTGGACTAATGGTGTGAGCTTTATTGACATGTGGTAGTAAAGAAAGCATCTTGTTGAGGGCAGCAATACATTTTTCCTCTAAATTTTAGAAGGATGGAGAGGAAGGTTTCCCACTGAGTTCCCCTGGCTACCTCTCGTTCTTTTCCTGTCTATCTTTGAACAAGAAACAAGACGCTTTTAGTTTTGATCTGGGAACTGTTTTCTTTTGTTCCTACTTCCTATTAGAGACTTTGAGGGATAGAGGCAAGTGGTACAAGAGATTGTCTTGGACCCCTGAAGTAGAGGAATTATCTTCTCCCACTCCTTAGAACTGTAAAGATCTTGGTGACCTGACTCATTCCCTATTGACATGCTGAGACTGCACTGACTCTAAAAAATTTGTTCCTTCTAGCTCATTGATCCCAATTCCCTTCACAGATGTTAGACAGAAATGAGAACAGCCTGCCTGGGGAGGGGGGTTTCTGTCAGCATTTGTCATCTACCAGGGAATAGCTGCCCTGGAGACAGGTTGAAACCAGGCCTCTGCAAACATGAATCAGCCAGGTTTTGTATCCAGCCCCACAAAGGGACCCCAGAACCTGATAATCCTCCTCCAGTATATGGAGTTTGGTGGTGTAGCTTCATAAGGTGTCACTTTTGTCAGAGAGGGGGAGGCATTTTTGGCAGGTCCCCGGCTTTGTCCTTAACATCTGACAGGGAGCTTCTGGGCACCTGACTAGCGTTAAGGAAGGTTTTACTGGAGATATATTTGGAGTGCCTTAAAATAAAGACCAGAGCTTCCTTTACTGTCTCGGATCTTCTTTCTTGTCAGTGCTGATGAACTTTGGATTTATGGAGCCAGCCCCCATTGAAATCTGGGAGGAGGCTCACAGATCACCCAGTCACTGGGTTGGAAAAACTGATGGCTGAAACCATAAATGGTTTGGGAGTAGCCAGAGCTATAGCCATCTGTCAGCATTGGGGAACTTGTTGCCCAGTATTGTCTTGTCTCTAGGGCTAATTGTGAGGAGTAGTTCCTGTCCGTGAGGTACTTTCAGAGCTGTTAAACTGCGGCCAGAGAAAGGAATGGAAACTATACCTCTGGGTGGTTTTCCAAATGGGCCAGATTCTCATTCCCCTAGGGTCCTTTCATTCCAGGCATGTGTGAAATAGGAACATTGGATCAGATGACCTCTCAGAACCTGTAAATCAGTGATCCTACCCATCCTGCATCCTCTGTGTCATCTCCTTGTCATCTCCTTCCTTCTCACCCCCACATTAGAGTGTGATAAGTAAGCAAGTGCTTATCAGGAATTCTGGAGGCTACTGATCTTCACGTGGCATTTTCTGGCTTCCTGCCACAAAGCAGGATTTAGCCTAATACCCAAACACTGGAGGAGATGGGCTCTTGGGAGCTGCCCTTTCAACACTGTTTAAGGACTTGGGCAGGGTGGGGAGCTGCCAGAGTCGGAGGACAAATCAATACCCCATGACTCCTATAGCCATGGAGGTTGTGAATATCTGTGCAGCAAGGTCTAGGGGTCTCAGCCTTTAATTACTTCTCTCCAGTTGCTCTGACCTTGTCTCACCTAAGCTGGGTCACCCATCATACTGGCTTCTTGATGGTTTTGTCCCCAGAGCAAATTCCTGTACTTAGAAGCAAATTGATAGTATTTGCTTGTTAATCCCTCTGCAGCAACAGACTATAAAAGGTAAATTTGTGACGTGTGAGAGGCTTTGTTTGCTTCTTTCCTGGTCTGGAACATTTCTAGAAAAGAATCCTTATTCTTGTGAGACCGCGGTCAAAACACTCAGCGCAACCTCAAAACATTTGATTTACTAACTGCATTGTCTCCCTTCTTGCAAGACCACTTTCTCTGGCCCTTCTGGCCCATTGCCTGCAATAATGAATCATTATGATTTTAGGGGAGACTCTTGTGAATCCCATTAGAACTGCCACAGGCAAAAAATAAGGCTCCCCTCATCGAACCCACTGAAATTAACGCACATCCCTTCTGAACTCTGGGTGTATCCCCAACTTATATTATCTGACCTTTGGGAGAAGAAAAATTTAACAGATTAAGTGATCCCAGCCACAGTTGTCTGATCACAGCCACTTTGTCCTTTTGATTTGTATATCAAGTCATATTTAACCATATAGCCAATAGGTTGGACAGAAACCATTGATTATCTTCTGGAAAAGTGAAAACCTCTGTGAGAAAGGATGAAGGCCCCACACCCATCCCCTGAAAAGAGTTGATTAGGTGCAAAGGGGAAAAGACTGGCATTGCCATCTCTGTGGACAGTCAGCCAGTAGTGAGGCCGATGGAGAGGAGTAGCCATGAATTCATTCCAGGCTCCTGCCAGGTATGTACGTGTAAGGAAGGGATTATCCAAAGGTCAGGCAAGCATGTTCTGGATGACTAGTTTAAAAATTCGTAAACTTCATTGGACTCTTTTTCAGTAGTCTCCTCAGGCCAAAGATTTAAGGAGCCCTGGTTAATTCTTAAATTTGGAGTTGAGTCATATGGGGAGGACATAGGAGGTAGGAGGTTCTTAAGGCAGCAGCAGCAGCCATGGGGCAGTCTGTCTTATGCCTCAAACCAGAGCCAGTTCCATATTTGTAACAGACCCATTCGACCTCAGGACCATAACAGGGCTGTTCCAGCAGTGTGCTATAAGCTGCCCAGGCACATTTCTCAGCACCACGAAGCTGGGGAATTTTTATAACAGGATTCTCTGTGTGTGTGTCATTACATCGAGCACACGTGCCGCTGTCTTCTCTAGTCCAGAGGCTGTCCTGGTAAAGGCCTTTCAGATAGCTACCCAAGGCACATGAACAAGTTCCCAAATGCAGGACTTCTTATCACTTGATTTCTGTAAATGGTGTGGACCCTTAGCTCAGTATTTACCTTTTTGGGGGAGCAGGGTCTCTCATCAGGATAATCAGAAAAATAATATTATTATACTGACCTGAATTCATTTTTTAATATTACTTTCTAAATCACGCTCTCATTTGTTCTCTCATTTTTTCCCCTTCCATCAACCCTTAGGGACAGGTAAAGACAGATGAAGTTCATCCTTATTTTATAAAAACCTGAAGAGGCTAAAAGAGAAAACATTGTATTGACTAAAACTCCAGTTTATAGATTCCCAGCCTCACGTCCTTTTCATAGGGCCTGATGATGTGTTTTTCTTGTTTTTTTTTAAGCCCCAGATGCAAGTTCATGGTAATAATAACAAGAGTTACCATTTATGAGCTTGCACCACATCAGGCATTTTATATACATCATTTCTTTTAATCTCCCCTATTATTTGAGTGTTGGTGCTGTCTCTTTGTGTGTGTGTGTGTGTGTGTGTGTGTGTGTGGTACGCGGGCCTCTCACTGTTGTGGCCTCTCCCGCTGCGGAGCACAGGCTCCGGGCGTGCAGGCTCAGCGGCCATAGCTCACGGGCCCAGCTGCTCCGCGGCATGTGGGATCTTCCCGGACCGGGGCACGAACCTATGTCCCCTGCATTGGCCGGCGGACTCCCAACCACTGCGCCACCAGGGAAGCCTGGTGCTGTCTCTTTTTAAACTGAGATCCAGAGAAGTTGTTACACAGTGACGCCAGGACTCAAACCCAGATATTTCTAACTCTTAAGTAATGCCCTTCGTTCTTCCACTGCCCTGCACCTGTCTCTGACTAAAGTCGATTCTGGAACATTGTGTAGATCAGTAGCCAGATATCACCTTCAGCCCAACCTGAGACAAGCTAAGCTGCCCCCTGAGAAAATAGTAGCTTTGGAAAGATGTAGACTAATGAAAGGAGACTCCCTTTGAAAAATGGAACTGATCTGTTTAATGGTGATTTATATAAGCTAGAAAGAAATCATATACGTGTGTGTTCAAGATTCCCATCTGCCCTGCTTCCTACATCTTATTGCACCTTTTAGGTTTCCTTAACAATAGCAGTTTTAACATTGCTTTTAATTAGATGAATTAAGAATGTTCTTTGATGTTATCACCCCCTCCCGCCCCCCTATCACCTTCAGTTCCCCATTGCAGTGAAGAGTGCTGTGATTTCCATGGTAACAGGACTACCAGTGGAGGTTGGCTCTCACTGGTTGGTCTGGTCAGAGGAAAGTTTGGGGCAGTCCTTCCTGGTGTGCTAGGCTCTGCATGGGGCTTTCCAGGGGGTTACCTTAAAAGTGATGAAGTGAGAAATGTTAAAGGCTATGAGGAGAGCATAGTGAAGCTTCATGCAGAAGGGCCCAAGTATGCCCCTGGTATTTCCTGACAGTCCTTAGCCCTCACCTGAAGTAAGAGGGTCCCACCTTCCCCTGTGCTTCCCCAAGTTCTCAGATATATGTTAAGAGTCATCCCATTCCCAGTCCAACCATCTCTTTTCTTCCCTGTGGTTAACTTGCTTCAGGCTATAGGAGGGACTTTGTTCCCCTTGGATTTTGTAATTATTGGTAACAGACTGTTTCTCCTCCCATTCTCTTTTCTTCCCTCTTTTTTCCTCACCCAGAGAGTTTTCAACGTCCTTTATCCCATGCCTGCTGACCAGCGGAGACATGTCAGCATCAATTCTGCCCGGTGGCTGCCCGAGCCAGGGCTCGGCCTGGCCTATGGTACCAACAAAGGAGACCTGGTGATCTGCCGACCAGAGTGAGTGGCTCAAGGGGCTGGCGGGGTGGGGACTCAGGGGGTCATCCAGGCTGAGGACTGGAGTCATCAGCATTCACCTGTGGATCTGGACAGTGAGGTGGGGTCTTTTTTTTTTTTTGAATTTTATTTATTTTTTTATACAGCAGGCTCTTATTAGTTATTCATTTTATACGTATTAGTGTATATATGTCAGTCCCAATGTCCCAATTCATCACACCACCACCACCACCACCCCCGCTGAGGTGGGGTCTTCTAGGTGGGAAATTCTGCTAGAGCCTGACTCGTTCTCGGCGTCACTCCTCAGTGTGTCCTTTTCACCTAGGGGATGGTAAGGTTAGCTCTCCATTCCAAAAATCTTCAAAAGACTGGTATAGTTATTAGGTGTTTTTAAATCTAAGGCAGTATTTTTTTTTCTTTGTTTTCCCTCGTTCTCTGGTTTCCTAGTGATAGTAAAGTTTCCCTGCAGGCAAAAGCATAGATATCAAAGATTCCTTTCTAAACCCTTTTTGAAAAATTCAACAGGTGGTCTCAGGTTTGTGTAAATGCCATAGACATTAACTTAAGAAACAAAATTGGAAATAGAATATTGTTAAAGCCCTAATTTGTCAAGCTATGGATCTCTGACAGCCTGGCTCTGTCTGTGTCCTGCCTGTTTTCTTTTCTGCTTGGGGTTCTGGCTCATAATAGTGAAGGCAGATTGAAAAGCTTAGTTTAGAATAAAAATGATAATTAACTGGTCTTGATTGAAGTAGGGGGTAGGAGGCGACAGGGAACCAAAGCATCTCTGTCTTAAGTCCTGATGACACTCGCTTCTCCCCTTCCTCTGGCTTTTTGGAGGAGAGAGGTCTGTTCAGGTATCCTTTCACTCAAGACCCTGGGAATCAGCCAGGTCTGTCATCAATTTCCAGACCCAGCCAGGTGGGGAGGGTGAAACTCTGTACTTCAGTGCAGATCAGGCTGATTGCTGCGTGGGCTACTGTGGGGTTCCAGCCGACTAAATGCCACTTCTGCCTCCAGGCCGTCCTAATGTTGTCCTTCAGTTGGTGCAGAGTCTTCTCCAAGGGTAGCCTGCAGATCACAGAACACGCACGGTGTGGCTGGTCTGGTAGGGTCTCTGGCTGCTGGGAGTGTCCATGTTGCCTTTTGATAGGGCCCTTGGTGATTTTTCCTAAAGTGTGTATTTGGGTCAGTTCTTGTGGCCTGGTAGGTGACTGGTGATTGAGCCCTTGTCAGCTGAGCTAGGTCGGTGGCCCAGGAGAAAGAAAACCTGGTTCTGATGACAGCTCTTTTATTCCACCTAGAATTTTTGGAGCCCCTTCCAAAGGGAAGCTGCTGTCTCAGCCTGACCTAGTCAGGCTCTTAGGGCTGGGAGACTGCTTGATTCTGCCAGCTACACTCTCTTCAGACTCAGTGTCCACAGAGCCCCTTTCAGTAGCTCCTGGTGCCTCTCCAGAACACAGCCTGCCTCTTTCACGACTGTGCCACTGTTAACCCAGGTGCTTTATCTGTCCGTTTCTGCCCTCCCCCCAGCCTGTCCGTAGTCTCAGGATCAGTCTTCCCTGAACGATTTCTTTTTCCCCAAAGCACATTATCTTACCTCTTCCTCTTTTCTTAGAAATTCATAAGAGGACTCTAATAGGCATCTTTCCCAAAACTGGAAAAGAATTCTGGATTATAATTTCACTCTTACCAACACTGTAGTTACAGGCCTTTCTTCCCCTGTTTCTCCAAGACAGCCTTCCTTAGCATTGTTGTCTTGTCCCTGGCTCCAGCTACTAACCTTTGTCCCAACCAGACTCCCAGCCCCTTCTCTTGCAAAAGCGATCTGCTCTTACAGAGGCAGTGTCTCTGCTCCCAATTTGTCATGGCCCCACAAGGCTTTTATGTCTACAACCCCAGCCTACATACTTGGTGTGAGTCACAGACATCTCAGCCAGACATGAAGCTGGCTTTGGCCTCTCTTTTCTCCCCATATGTCATCTTCAGCATCCACCGTCTCAGCAAGCTGGAGCCGTCTTGAGCTGCCTGGGGAGTTCTCTTACCCACCAGCAACTCAAGTCTCTTCCATGACAAGATAGCACTAACGGGCTTCCCTGGTGGCGCAGTGGTTGAGAGTCCGCCTGCCGATGCAGGGGACGCGGGTTCGTGCCCCGGTGCGGGAAGATCCCACATGCCGCGGAGCGGCTGGGCCCATGAGCCATGGCCGCTGAGCCTGCGCGTCCGGAGCCTGTGCTCCGCAATGAGAGAGGCCACAACAGTGAGAGGCCCGCGTACCACAAAAAAAAAAAGAAAAGAAAAGAAAAGAAAAAAGATAGCACTAATGTTTGACACAGCGAACAGCACCGCATCACAGACCAAGTTGTGTTGGACTCAGAGCTAGTTGAGCCTGCCTTTTTGGTGTTGCTGTTTCTTCTGATTTCTTGGGTCATGTGGGTAAATGCCCCATACCTTAGAGCCAGTGTTTAAGGGTACCATATAAAATTAAGATGGACATGACTTTGTCCCAAGTTGTCCAAAGCTTCTCCAGTTCTCAGTCACCTTCATTTCTGTACTTTAGGCAGGAAATACTATGAAAAATATTCAGGTAAGTAAGTTTAGACTCACCCGAGGTCTCCCAGCAGATCAGTGACAAAATGAGCCTTCCCAGTTTTCCGATCCAGAGCTCTTTCCTGTAGCTGATTCTTAATGTTTTTTCAATCAAAAACCCCTTTAGAATTCCGACGAAAGCAACATACTCTCTTCCACAGAAGAATATACCGCAAGAACACACAATTTTGTAACTCTTTTAAGACCTCAGGTGAAGAATGTAGCTCTGGATCATGTTGAGGCATTTAAGTGGGTCAGGTGATTGATGCAGTGGGAAATGAGAGAGGATGAGTGAGAACATGTACATCTTTTTTAACAGTCTCTGAGTGATCTCCGGCTTCGAACGAGGAGAACAAATAAATAGGGAAGTAGAAGCTCAGGGTTGTTGCCTGCTGCCTGGCCCCGCGTGATGCAGCTCCCTGGCACACCCATTCCCAAGGGCACATGAGCCAGCCAGCCAGCCAGCTGGGCCAAGATTACAGCCCTCCCTCCAAAACAGGTGGTTGTCTGCCTTTGTCTCAGGCACAGGCAGCTTTACCACATTTTGTGCTTTCAATCCTATTCTTGATTTTTCCTCCATTGTCTTAGCCTTGGCACTCTCTCCAAGCACAGAGACATAGGTAACAAGCTCCTTGGGCATCTCTTGAAGGTATTAAAACCCCACTTGACAGTAGAAAAAAGCCTAAGGAAACACTCCAACTCTCCAGGCACAGAAATTCTTAAGACAGGTGAGGAGATGGACCACTGGCCCTTCCACCCATATACAGAGCCATTTCAGTGGCTGATAGCCTGGTGTCCCCCCCGCTCCCAGCAGTGAGATGCTCCTTTCTCCTTTGCTTTGCTCTCTGACCCGCCACCCCTCCCAAGCTGCTCCTATGCCTCTGGCTGTCCGCCAGCCCAGCTAGCCCCCCCACCAGTAACCAGGGTGGGTATGAAGTGCCAGATTGATGTGAGGGGCTGCTTGCTCACTTCGTCTCATAGATCAGCCCTACAAACGGCGGGGTGGGGAGGTGCTGGGAAGACCTCTGAGAGTCAGCTCAGAAGACAGAATTCAGAGACTCATGTCAGAAGAAAAGTAGGCTGGGGGGAATTCCCTGGTGGTCCAGAAGTTAGGACTCGGTGCTTTCACTGCCGAGGAGGGCAGTTCTGTGTGAGAGCGTTTTCACCACCGAGGAAGCCAGGCTGGCTCTTAGCTGTGTTCAGGGAGCCCCAAGGGTCCCAGCTGTAAGGAGTCACTGAACCAAGACCAGAAGCACAGCTCACAGAGGCTGTTGAAGGAAGCCAGGAAAGCTGACCCTGACTGGCCTTCTCATTCTTCTTCACCCCTCTGTGTGTTTGTCTAGCTTCCAGGAAGAACCTAGAGCAAACAGTGGTGACTCATTCATCCTCCCTAAGGTCCAAGGAGGAAGGAGAGGGTTGGGACTGTTCTTTAGCTTACAGATGGAAATAAGCAACACTGAATATTGAACACTTAGAGTTTCATTTGCCAGAGAGGGTATCTTCAACTCTGTTCCTTGGTACAGTGCCTGGAATTTCAACCAAATCCATGAGCTTGTCATAGTCAAGCTGGTCTGACCATAGAAGGTAGAACAAATCATGGCTGGAATTGGACCTCTTGGTGGGGAATAGAGAGGATTGGGGTTGGGGGGGAGAATGGAATAGGATGTTGATAGCCTCCATCACTCCTGTTCTGTTTGGCAGTTGATATCCTCGGTCAATGGCCAGAGTTCATAGCCTGGAGCTGATGGCACATGCTGCCAGATGGAAAGTGTTGGAGGAACTCTTTGACCATCAGCATCATGCTGGCAGTCGCAGCTCAGAGAGTGTGCCTTCAGGTGGACTTTTCTCTGAGATGGGAAGGAAGGTGCCTGGTCACGCAATACGTGGTTTGGTATAGGTTTGGTGTGAGCAGTTTGTTGTCACTAACCAGCCCTGGGTAGCAGGAATTACAGACAAAGGATTTGGCGGGGACCCATGTGGTATTGCCACCTGTCAATAAATCTTGACAAGTTTGTAAATCAGAGACTCCCTGGCAGCTGGCTTCATGTGGTGCCTCATGCAGCCAAGATTTGCTCATCAAAAATTGCAGTGGCGGCTTTGTTTTCTGGGGGCCTCTGCTTTTGTTTCTGGTCATTTGCCTCTTCCCTCACGTAAGGTCTTCTCTCACCTCTGCTCTCCAATGCCCTGTTGTTCTCAGACAACCCTCACAAAAATAGCTGAGTATCTGGTGACTCAGCTCCCTGTGGTCTCGAGGAGAAACAGCAGCTCACTGAGATCCAGGAAACATGGCCCGCCACCTCCTGTGCGGCTGTGGGAGTGGCGGAGATTCGGGTTGAGGTGTCCTGGCTCAGGGTGCTGACCTCAGTCCTGGCCCCCGGGCTGACCGCAGGTGTTGTTACCCTGAACTTTAATTCTTTATTGATGTTCTTTCAGAGGGCTCGTCTGAAGATCACACCAAATCTGCCCTCTAAGAGGAGCTGGGAGGGGTTTAGTCCAGAACAGGGAGAGGAAGAGTACTTCTGTTTGGCTATGGCTCTTTCCCACAGGTAAAGCCTAATCCCCAGAATCTTAGTGCCCCTCTAGTGATGGATTTGGGGTCCCAGTGCCTAGGCCCGTTTCCTTTCACCTGAGGTAGCACAGCCTCCTGACATGCAGTCGCTCACCGTGCAGGCCCCATCAGGCCCCTACCCTATCCAATCCTCACATTTAGGAAGGAATCACCTTACGTCACCCCCCCACAACTCATCTTTTCCTGGCTGATCCTCACAACCCACTGACTTTCATTTGTTTGCTCTTTATTGAAGAAGTTCTGTCGTTAAAGGAAGGTGACCTCAGCCTCTAGGTTAAAAAGCTGGCTTCCGTTGGAGCTTTTCTTAGTCAGCTCAAGACGGGGTGGCTTAATCACCAGAAATTTATTTTCTACCATCTGGAAGCTAGAAGTCTGAGATCAGGTGCTGGCATGGTTGAGTTCTGGTGAGGACTCCTTTCCTGGCTTGCAGACAGCCACCTTCTCACTGTGTCCTCACATGATGGAGAAAGAGAATAAGATCTCGCTCTCTCTCCTTATAAGGCCAGAGTCCTTTTGGGTTAGGGTCCCAGTCTTATGACTTCATTTAACTTTAATTACCTTCTAAAGACCCTATCTCCAGATACAGTCACTTTGGGGGTAGGGTTTCAACATGTGAATTTGTGGGGGATTCAGTCTATAGCAGAGCTCTTCAAGCACATGTGCATGCCCTGTCCCTCTTAGGAGCAGAGCTAGATTTTTTGAGTATCTCCTACAATCTCTACATAGACACTGGAGTTCTCATCAAAGGGCTCAAAGACAGCTCTTTCCCAACTCTTATCCCTCTTCCTTCACCACCGTCAGCAGCACCCCACCCTCAACCATGTGATTGGTGCTAGGTAGCTGTCTTGCATTTTGGGACCCACCACTGGCAGCCAGGCTTGCTGCCTGAGGTGGCACATCAGTATAGAAAGATAAGAGGCCACTGCTTCCCTTCTGGCAGTTTTGCCTGCGTGAGGTTGGAAGAAACTGCTTGATACTCCATTGCAGGGAAAGAAGGAACCAGGAGAAGATTGGCAGCCCAGAGAACTTGATGGATAGAAGCTCTTCTCTGTGCTGTCAGCAGTCCAGCCCATCGCTGCTGCAGTTTTTCTCCTCCTTCCCCCAGGAGAAGTTTGTGAGCCCTCCCGGGTCATCTTCTGCTCTCCCAGTTGCTTGTCCAGCCTCTACGTGGCAAAGGAGCCTCTAGGGCCAGAATAGAAAGAGATGTGGGCCTCTCTGGCTCAGCGGGAGCTTTTTCCTGCTTAGACTTCTGAGCTCCAGGCAAAGTAAAAATGTCAAGGTGCCCTCATTTTCCTTTCTCCTGATGCCGTGGCTGTAGGGAAGACCCAATGGTGAGAGCCTGCACTCTCTGTTTCTGAGCACTAAGCACGCCCTTTAGACAGGGCTGTCTGTGGCACCTAGTGTCTCCAGGGCCATCTTAGCTCCTTTCTCATATGTCTGACGTACACGCAGAACTCACTACCTGACTGGCATGGCTATTTTTTAGCTCTTCTTTAGCCCCAAAGAGGAGCCAGTTAGGCTCTGGGGGATGGAAGAGGCTAAAGCCACCGCTCCAGGCTTTGGGGCTGTTGGAGATTTGTCTGGTCTGCCCTACACTGAACATCCTGATGCAGGAATATCTTTGGTCCTGGCCTCAGCCCAGCCCCAGGAGAGGAAGGAGGGAACTGCAAGGAGTTCTGGCCGTTCCGTATCTAATGCCTTCCACCTTTTCTCCTTCCCAACTGATTTTCAGGGCCTTAAACTCTGGTGTTGAGTACTACTGGGACCAGCTGAATGAGACTGTCTTCACTGTTCACTCCAGCAGCCGAAGCAGTGAGAGGCCTGGGTGAGTTTGTGAAAGAGGAGGCCCGCCCTCCCTTCTGCAACCAGTGGGCTCTGGAGCAGTGCCCTCAGACTGTGCTCCAGGGCTCTGTAGCTGCCCGTCCTCAACCAGAGCAGCTCCTCTTTGATCTGCTTCATGCATTGAGCTTTTGCATGTGATTTTTTTCGAGAAGAGTGTTTCATGGCTTAGAAAGAGAACAGAACCTCTGCCCTCAGAGCCTTGATTTAAGACAGGCTAGGATACCGTCTAGCCCTCTCATTCTGGCATGATATCTGGGCGAGCTGCGGTGAGGAGAGAGGAGTGGACACTGGAGAGGGATGCCCTCCCTAGGAAATTGCTTGTGGGCAGTCTCCCACATGACCCAGGCCTCAGGGTCCAAGCTGCCCAGAGCTGCAGCCCTGGGACAGACCCTCCCCAGGAGCAAGTGAGAGAGTAGGAACCTGGTACTGATCCTCTCATCACTTAATTCATTAACGAAGACTGGAACATTTTGAGAAAAAGTCCTGGGTCAATGATAAAGCCAAAGCAATCACTGCTTCCTAGAGGGAGTACAGGGCACAGCCGGAGGAGTAATCCCCAGAAGCAGCTACAAATAGGAGTGGCTGGTGACTGTCTTGAAAGTCCTGGGCTCCCTCTGCTGCCAGCTTGAGCTGTCCTGAGGGTCAGTGCCTAGGAAATGCCCAAGGAAGGGGGCGTATAGCTTGGGGCCTGGGCCTTACTCATTGGCAGCTGGCGCTCCCTGCTTTTAAGGGTCTATTTTCAGAAGGCCCCAAAAGAGGATCCCAGAGCAGCCTCACAGGAGTCCTGGTGCTTTTCCTCCAAAGTGGACATTCAGTGGAAGTTCCAAGAATTTAAACTGGAATCTTGTCAGCATTATAGTTAGAAAGAAGGAAAAGCTAAAGAGAGAAAGGGCCCTCTTGGGCTGCTCACCCTTTTTCCCGTGGAGCTCAGCTAGTGGCTTCCCGAATCTAAGGAAGCGTCTTTTAAGATCAGCCATCTCTACCTCCCCAGAAAGGCCCTCGTTGTTTGAGTGACTGGACCAGCTGGGTTTGCAAAACTGGACGGTTCTGCGCCTCCTTTCATTGTCCCGGGGTGTGGACTGATCTGGAGGAGAAAGGACACAGGCGAGTTCACCGCCGTCGGGAGGCAGCCGCGGGAGCGGGCCTCTCAGCCTGCAGGCCTTGGTCCAGGCTGTGCCCTGGGGATTGGCATGGAGCACGCGGAGCTGTGTGTGGTGTGCTGTCCCCAGCCCTGCCCGACTCCGCTCTGCCTTTCTCTCCGTAGCACCAGCAGAGCCACATGGAGGACAGACAGAGACATGGGCCTCATGAATGCAATTGGGCTGCAGCCCCGGAACCCCACCACCTCAGTGACATCTCAGGGCACCCAGACCCTGGCCCTTCAGCTGCAGAATGCCGAAACACAGACAGAGAGGGAGATCCAGGAGCCGGGGACAGCAGCTTCAGGTCCTGGTGAAGGTAGGAGCCATGTAACACTAGAGGGGAAATGAGGCCGGGAGAGTGGCGTGGAGTGGGGGCTGGGACCATTCTCACCCCTCCCTGAGGCTCCCGGCCCCTCCACACGGACAGCTGGTGCAGGGCGAGCACCACTGCCGTCAGGGTGAGTGCCCCTCACGTGGTGGTGCCTTCTCGGGCAGGAAGGTCATTCCGCTGATCTGGGTCACTGCTCCGGCAAGCCGAGCTGCTCTCACAGCTTTGCTCAGTCCCACCAAGGACCCTGATCTCCTTATCCTCTAAAACTTGGAGGACCCAGGGTGTTCTTCCGGAGAGAGAGCACAGAGAATCATCTAGATAGAGAAGGCTCCCTGCTGTGAGCTCTCGTTCCAGAGACACGCACCCCAGGCCTCGGGCTTCCAGGACCACCCCACAGGGTAGCTTGTCTCCCCCTGCCGCCAGCTTGGCGGAGTCGGGACTGCCACAGGTGAGGCCCTCACACACCCGTGCTTCATGGCCATTTTGACTGCAGCCTGGCACGCAGTCAGCCCCTTCCTCTCACCTATTGCAGGTGTGGCTCAGCCAGCTCCGCCCTGCCTCTGCGCTGGCCTCACACTGCTAAGAACCAATTAGCACTTCCCAGCGGTAGCGCTTGAGCCCCTTTGGAGTGTGTTGGCAGCTGTGTTAAATAGGCTGTTCTCGCTCAGTCACTGTCCTTACCCCCTACCCCAGCCCCTGGCTGCTCCAGGCTCCAGACAAGGCAGCCTCCAAACAGACCCACATTTCCTAGGTCCGTGTTAAGCCATTTGCTCAAGAGAGACCATGAGAAGAGAGGACAGGTGTGCATCGGGCAAGGAGTAACTAATCTGCCTGTGTCACCTCCAGGGAACAGCTTTCCAAACTGCAGCCCCCCAGCAGGGCACTGTCCCTGTCGCTGCCATGAACTGACACTTTTTACAGTTAAGTCCCTTCTTGGTCTGTGGCCCAGGCCACCTCCTACATCTGTTGGGTGGAAGCCCCTTGGTGTAGAGGTAGCGGCTGCAGCAGCCCAACACAGCTCCGAGCCTCACTGAAGAGGAGAGAGCTGGAGTTCCTCCAGCCAGCCCCAGGCGGAAGTCCTTGTCTGAGGCGGCACCCCTGCCGCGATCTCGTGGCCATTTACTGACTGTCTCCCATGCATTAGCCGCTGGGGTTGCAAAGACAGATAGGCCTTGGTCCTTCCCCAAGGAACTGGACATCTAGACAGGGAGGCAGGCACCCAGCAGGTAATTGCTTCACACGATAAGGACCTCGGGGCCACGGAGGAGGGGGGCCCACCTCCCAACTGTGGGGCTCGGGGAAGGCTTCTGGAGGAGGTGACCCTGAGCTGAGTCTTCAAGAATAAGTAGGAAAATGTCAGGCCAAGTGGGATGGGGGCAGGGGGCAGGCATTCCTGGCAGAGGGGACAGCAGCTGCAAGGGCACCAAGTTCAAAAACATTACCGTCTGCACCGAGGACCACTCACTAGTGGGCTCTTGTTCCTGGCCTGTCATCGCGTGTTGAGACTGAGGCTGGATGAGCAGGAAGGGCAGATTACAGGGATCTGGGTCAGAAGTGAGGCCTTCAGCCTGAAAGTGAAGTGCAGCAGGGGCTCCCCACTTGAGGAGAAGAGCATCCACTGGTGTTTTCACCTCCCAAAGAAGCCTCTGATATTTCTTGATTAGCATCAGCTTATTTCTGGCCTCCAGTCAATTATAAGTTCCTTTCTTCCTGTTTCGGGATGCAGATGATGGGCTGGCAGGAGGAAGGAGGTTCTGTTTTCCAGTTTGAGACCAGAACCTGATTCACTCCCAGTCTCTCCCTGCAAAGTAGAACAGGTGATGGAGGGTGAGCCCTTCAGAGGCCAGAGGCACTCTTCAGCAGAGGCAGCAGTTGAATAGGCTGTTCTCTAGAACGGGAGCCTTGGCAGGGTGGTTCAGGATGGCTCGCTGCATCTGTCTGGCTTGGTGAACTTTGCCTGGAGCTCTGGACCTCCAGCTCTGAAAGGGACAGCATCATAGTCCCTTTCAGAAAACCCCACACCTAGAAAGGAGTATGGGGAGAAGATGTGTGGGGCGTTGACCAATGGGTGTGACTGGCCAGCCTTGTCCCTCCTGGGGCCAGGAGCGTTGTTCTGAGGTGCTTACCCCACTGACCACCGTCCACTACTGCTGCTCTGGTAGGGGGACCAGGAATCAAGAGTCTTCTTGGGCTCAGACTTCCTTCCTGGTCCGCTTTCCCCATCTGGCAGGCAGACACAGCAGCGACACACACACACAGGCACGCGCACACGCACAGACAGACACACACACAGACACACACACACACACACACACCCCTACCTGCCTTCTGTCTCCCAGTTGGCAAAACTACTAGAGGAAACCACTCATCAAGTTGGTTAACTCTTCTGGGCTTAGCTAGAAGGTGGGGCTGGTTGGGGGGTACCCCCTCTGCACCCCTCCACACACCAGGGCCCAGTCTATTAGTCTGGGCAGCCAGCTCCACTTGTGGTGATTACCATTCTGTGGACTGGCCCTTTCCCACTGGTTAGCACTGAAGGGTCCCAGGCTACTCATTTTCATGTTCTATGAGAATTTTATTAAAATCTGTTCAGTTCTGTCTAGGACTTCCCGGAAGAGCCGTCCACAGGGGGAGTTTGCAGGTATTGGCTTTTTTACTTGTCCAGCTTTAAAGCTTCCCTACCCTGTCACTCAGAAAGGGAGGGGAGGCATTCCCTGGGCTCGCTGTTTGCTCCCAGCTCTGATACAGTGCCTGCCTGGCACACAGTGGGTGCTCAAGAAGTGTGTGGAATGAGTGAATTGAGGAGAGGCAAGGCCCTGCCTCTGAGCTTGGTCTGTGCTGCACTATTTGGGGAGCCCATGGCTCTGCCTCTGACCACTGAGAACGGTTGCCTGGACCTTTTTGTTGTCTGGTGAAGATGACAGACCAGCTGGGCCAGGGAAGAACAAATGTGAAAAGGGAAGGAAAGGGTGCCCCCTGAGGTCAGGAAGGGCAGCTCCTCCTCTGATGCAATCTGGCTTCCCTCTTCTGGGCAGTGAAACCCCCAGAACTGGGCATTATGGGAAGTTACTGATCCCATTCTGGCCTCTGTATCCAGAACGTACCTTAGAACTTGCCAAGGAAATGATCTCATGTCAACACTAAATCAGTTTACCATTTTTCAGAGACAAAAAGAAATGCTTTTGCTACAGGGAAGGAGACAGCAGAATTAACCCCTGTGGCCGCCACTGCTCCTGGAGCTAATAGCTTGGATCCCTAACCATGGCTGCCACTTCTCTCAGGCCCCAGTGTGTTTTCCTCTTGAAGAATGTGCTGGCTGCCTACCTTGGCTCGCAGCCTTGACTTAGAGCTCCCAAGAGACAAGCACAGCTCACAGCTCTCTAGGCTGAAGCTACCTACACCCAGCCCTGAGGAAATCGTTCGTGTATACATTTTAAACTCTTCTATCCCATCTTTCGTGAGTACTTACTTTATGTCTGGTATTGTATTAGGCGCCATGAATCCACAGGTATTGCAAAGGGAATCTGATTCAGAGATGAAGCCGTGTCTCTACCCTCAAAAATAAGTCCAGAAAGGAAACAGACATATAACTGTGTCCCCATAGCAAAAGGGTAACATGTGACCGGTTTTCAGAAGCCACCTTAAGTCTGGAACGCCTGTAGGCAGCCTGGGAGCCCTTTATTCACCCACACATTCGACAGGTAGATGCCAAGTGCAAGCCCAAAGATGAATAAAACTTAGTCCGAGACCGTCAGGAACTTAGAGCCCAGAGGGAGAGAACTCTGACGCAGAGAGGTGTGGGTCACTGTGGGGCCCAGAGCAGGAGCAGCCACTCCCAGCTGGGGACCTTGGAAGGCAGGGTGAGGGAGGTGGTACTTGTGTTGGCCCTTGTAAACAAGTGGACTTCGGATGTGGGGAAATGGGCAGGTGCGTGGCAGGTAGAACACCCACAGTGTGTGCAGGCAGGGGCGCTGGGCACACAGCAGCGCTGAGTCTCTGGGTTCAGGAAGGGGGATGGTCAGGGAAACAACTAGGACCTGACCAGAGAGGGCCCTTAAATGTCACGGTGAGAACCTTAACTACTTGAGGACTCTTGGAGCTGCTGGGTTTTAAACCGAGTATGGACTTAACCAGAACTCAGTGGATCAGAGCTGAATTAGAATGGTAATAGCAGCAGCATGGAGGCTGGGTGGAAAGGGGAGAGAGAAGCAAGAAGACCATTTAGGAAAGACAGCCACAATTGCGGTGAGAGGTGGCCAGGCCTGGAGCCACTGGCACAGTGAGAAAGGACAGGAGGTCCCAGACCCGAGTGCCAGCAGCAGGGCAGGACCTAGCTGTGACAGCTCCCCTAGGGCCCCAAGGCAGACCTGCCCCGCCCCTCAAAGTGATCTACAGGAAAAGAGCTGATAGTTCACCGGGCACAGCCCAGCCCACTGAGCTCCAATGCCAGCAGGCCGTGGGCCAGCCTACTGCATACCCCAGGCCGGGCTGGGGAGGCCCTCAGTGCATAGCGTTCTTGGAAAACTGTGGCAGTGGCAGCACAGGGAGGTCCCCATGGGCCCTCTCCAGGTAGCCCTTTTGGCTCACAGGGTAGAAGCTGTGCTGGCACCAAAGCCCTAGGTTGACCTTTCCTCTTACCCCTACCCACTGCTGAACAGCTTTTCCCTTGAGAGAAGTACTCTGAGAGCCCTTCAGGTTCTCTTTCCTTCTGCCCTGGGAGTTGGCACTGAGCTGTATGAGGGGGAAGCATGTAAGGGCAGCTTGCCTTGAGGGGTTGGAGGTGGGAGGGTAGAATTTACTAGAAAATCTGGAGAAAAGCAAGCTGGACATAAGTGAGAGCCCAGGCGGAGTCCCTACTCAGTGCTGGGGGGAACTGTCTCACTGAGACCCAGAGGAAGAACTACCAGCACATGCCTGCCAAGCACTCCCAAGGAGGGAAGAGATCTAACGGGACTTCGATGCAGCTAAGCTGCAGAACTGGCTGCCTGGAAATCTAGCTCTGACAAGGTGAGCAGAGAGAAGGCACTGGACAGTGTGGGAGCAAAGAAAGTCTTGCAAAGATAGCTGTTGACAACAAGTACCCCCCCAAAAATTCAAACCTCACCATCAAAGCTGCCCAGACTGCAGAATCCCAAAGTGGCCAACAGGTAGCCAAAGGAAACAAATCCGTACATAGTTTGGTAGAGCAGCCCTGGCAGCCTGGGAGCCTTGATCATAGTTGCCCACAGGCTTGGACTGCATGTCTGCCCAGTGGGGGCTGAACACAGGCTGGAGGAAGGTCCCTCAGGGTGGGGCTCTTCCTGCAGAGTCCAGGTTATTCACAACAGCCACCATTGACTGAGCACCCGCTGTGTGTCAGGTGTGTAACGGGCATTATCTCATTCCCTCTACCCGACAGCTTGCAGGTTGGATGTTTCATCCCTCTTTTGCAAGTCAGAAAATTGAGGGGTACTTCCCTGGTGGTCCAGTGGTGAAGAATCCGCCTTCCATTGCAGGGAGACACGGGTTCAATCCCTGGTCGGAGAACTGAGATCCCACATGCCATGGGGCAACTAAGCCCTGATGCCACAACTACTGAGCTCGCGTGCCTCAACAAGAGAGCCCGCGTGCCTCAACAAGAAAGCCCGCGTGCCACAACTACAGAGCCCACATGACCTGGAGCCTGCACGCCACAGCTAGAGAGAGAAAACCCGCATGCCACAGCTACAGAGAAGCCCGTGCACCACAGCTAGAGAAGCCTGCACACCGCAATGAAAGGTCCCGCGTGCCTCAACGAAGATCCTGCGTGCTTCAGCTAAGACCCAACGCAGCCAAAAAAAAGATAAAAGAAAACAGGAATGTGGGTGTCAAGGGACTTATCCTAGGTCACACAGCTAGTGAGTGGCAGAACTAAGGTCTGAGCCAAAGCCTTGTCTGCTCACAGACAAGGGAATACTCAGGCTTTTGGGGAAAGAGCAGAACCTTCTCTCTTCCTCCCTAGAGGTGCAGACTGAAGCCTCCGGCTGGGGCAATTGGCTTCCTGTAGTGAAAAATGAGGGTATCAGGCATCCAGCCCCGGGAGAACAGTATGTGGGAAATAACTTGGGAAAGTTGGTGAGTAAAGTGGGACAAGAGGAGAAGACAGAATGCCTTCTAGAGAACAGTTAAAAATCGTCTTCCTCGAGTGCTTTTAGGAAGTGACATAAACAGAACAACAATGAAGAGAGAGAGCACAGCTTTGAAACGGAGCAGAGCAGACCATTTGCCTTCTAGCCACACCCCGTACAGTGCCCTCGCTTTCCAAAGACCAGGCAGTGCCCTGTTCCAGGGCCAGGTCTACCAGGTTACCCAAGACAGGGAGGAGCAGACACAGCCAGCTCTCTGGGCTGCCTGCATTAGCTGCATGACCAGTCTGCCTGTGGTATCCAGAGGGTTAAAACCAGACTCCCAGCTTCTGGTCCAGCCCTGCCTCTTAACCAGCTGAGCAGCCTCGGCCACCTAGGCCTCAGTTTCACCACCTGTAAAACAGAAGTACGAATTACGATTGTTTGGGGAGTCTTATCTAGTTTTCAAGTCCCTGACTTATTCTTTTTTTTTTTTTTAATATCTTTATTGCAGTATAATTGCTTTACAATGCTGTGTTAGTTTCTGCTATTCAACAAAGTGAATCAGCTATATGTATACATACATCCCCATATCCCCTCCCTCTTGAGCCTCCCTCCCACCCTCCCTGTCCCACCCCTCTAGGTCATCACAAAGCATCCAGCTGATCTCCCTGTGCTATGTAGCAGCTTCCCACTAGCTATTTTACATTTGGTAGTGTATATAAAAGTCCATGCTACTCTCTCACTTCGTCCCAGCTTACCCTTCCCCCGCCCATGTCCTCAAGTCGGGTCTCTACATCTGCATCTTTATTCCTGCCCTGCCACTAGGTTCATCAGTACCATTTTTTTAGATTCCATATACGTGCTTTAGCATACAGTATTTGTTTTCCTCTTTCTGGCTTCACTCTGTATGACAGACTCTAGGTCCATCCACCTCATTACAAAGAACTCAGTTTCGTTCCTTTTTATGGCTGAGTAATATTCCATTGTATACATGTGCCACATCTTCTTTATCCATTCGACTGTCGCCTGACTGATTCTTGAAGTGAGGGATTGGCCCTCTTCTTGTTTCTGCTTTTAGCTAGAATCCCCCAGTTACTACTAGCGGTGGCCTGCCTAACTCAGAGGCCCAGGCCAGCAGTTAATTCCCTCCCTCCTGCTTTGTGCCTTCCAGGCGAGGGCTCGGAGTACGGTGCCAGCGGGGAAGACGCTCTCAGCAGGATCCAGCGGCTGATGGCGGAAGGGGGCATGACAGCCGTGGTGCAGCGGGAGCAGAGCACCACCATGGCCTCCATGGGTGGTTTTGGCAACAACATCATCGTCAGCCACCGTATTCACCGCAGCTCCCAGACGGGCACCGAGCCTGGGGTCGCGCGCGCCCCCTCGCCCCAGCCCTCCACCTCTCGGGGACTGCTCCCGGAAGCTGGGCAGCTGGCAGAGCGAGGCCTGAGCCCCCGGACAGCCTCCTGGGACCGGCCTGGTACCCCTGCGTGGGACCCACCCCAGGCAGCCCTGCCCGCCTCCTCCCCCGTCCCCCTTCCCAGCACTGAGGGACCAGCCCTGCACTGCGACCTCACCAATAACAACCACCTTCCCGGTGGTGGGGGCAGCAGCCTGGGGGAGGCTGCGGGCCCCAGTGGGGAGCCACGGAACAGGTAGAGACGTGTGTGCACTGGTGCCTCCCCTCGAACCGCTGAGCAGAAACCGGACCTCACAGCTGACTGGGAACTGTATGCGCAGAAGAGCCGTGGGCTGTGGAAACAGGAAACAGGAGCAAGAGGGTGGAGGGTTGAGAGGGAGTCCGAGTCAGCCAGTGTGAGGCAGTCAAAGGGGCAAGGCTTGCCTCCAGGGACTAGAACCTTCTAGGATCTGGAGCCCAGGGGAGCCACAGACTGCTGCGCTCAGTGTGAATGGAGGTGGAAATGGGTATCCCTGCCATGAACCCCCCTTTCTCCTGGAAACAAGGCTCAAGGGACTCAGCCCTGGGCAGAGAGCCCTCAGAAGGGTGAATAGTCTTCCAGATCTGGGCCAAACCATCCTGGACGGTGGCCAGTGGGCCAGCTTCTCGCTGTTCACCTGTTGTGCAGGCAGAGCCACTAGGAGCCCTAGTGCAGGAGGAGCAGCCTGGCTCCCAGAAATCAGCTCCATTTCTGAGCCTTCCAGAGCTTCAGCCTCTCTTGATCATCTTACCCCACAGAGACCACAGTCAGGGGTCAGGCCAGGCCTCCAGATTCCTGAGGACAGGGACTTCCTGCACTTAACTGTTGGGGAACAACCATGGAGTGAATGGGGCAGCCTGCTTGCCTGAGACAGGATGGGGGTCAAGGGATGGTGGGCAGGTCCTCGCTCAGGAGTGGGGGGTGTAGGCTGGCCAGCCCCCAGCGCTTGTCCACCAAGCTTCTCCTTCCCCACCACCCCCCAAGGCCCTCAGAGCAGCACCTGTGGGTATCAGTATTAGCTGAGCCTAGGCCAAAGCCAGCCCAAGGCTGGGGGAGGGGATGAGACTCCAGGTCAGAATGTGAGGTCTTGGTCTGTGATTTAAGGTGTTGCATGTGGAATCTTGAACTGTACATGTAGTTTCTAGTGGAGAAATTGAGGCTCTGATTATTTTGTTTTTAGTATGAAAATGTGATTTCTTTTCTGTTTGTAACTCATCATAGAAACATTGTGGTGGGAGGAGAGGGGATAGTCTGACTGCTAATGAGGGAAACACCAAAGATCTACATCATTAAAATGATGACATGCCCCTCACCAGTCTCCTCTCTGTTTGTTTCCATGGGGGTTGCGGGGGTGGGGTAGTGTTTGGGGGGCTGGGAGAGGACATTGAACTGAGCCGCCCTGGTTCTCCCAGGCACTGTTTCTGGTGCTGCTGTCCTCCTAGGTGGGGAGCCCTGTGGTGCCTCAGCAGAAGCCACTCAGGTAAGGGCTGCCACCTCTGCTTCATGCTGCGCCTGTGTGCCTTCACCTCCTGCTTCCCAGGGGCCTGCTAAGGACTGGAGCAACCTTCACAGTAACAGGTGGGTAGGTAAGAATGATCTAAGGTTGCTCGTCATGATTGCTTCCTACCCAGGATGATGGGCCTGGAGTGAAGATGTAACTGGCCAGAAAGCTGGCTCCCCTGCAGTCCTGGGAAAGCGCCCATAATGGGTGTCTGGGTGAGCCAGCAGGGAGCTTGGCCTTATCTACAGGCATCCCCCAAAGATGCCATTTGCTGGCTGCTCAGGTTTCTCTTTACTTTGTGTCAGTACAGCGGCTGAGGGGTGTGCTGTGGTCATGGGCCTTGGACACTTAGTTTTAAGTCAGTTAGAAAGCGGAAGAAGGATGTTTGACCCTGCTCTCGCAGAGGCATACAGGGAAATCAGAGCCACCGCAGGGCTTTTTGCCAGCAACAAGTACTTCTTGAGTAACTTTTGTGTGCTCAACTCTGTCCCAGACACTATGGGGCATACAGAAGTATAGGTTCTGCCCCAGCGGAGGAAAACCAAAAGATAAATGGGCAAGCAAATAATACAAAACACTGTTAAGAGTTATATGGTGAGGAACACTAGAATTTTTTGGAAAACTATTATATTACAGCACACTCTGGACTAAGACACACCAGCTGTGAGACCTTGGGCAGGCCACTTGCCTTTTCTCTTGCTTCATTTTCTCCCTCTAGGAGGCAGGGCTTGTACTCTGCAACCTCTTAAAGTTAATTCCAGCTCTGTAAGACAAGGCCTCCTTGAAGAGGTGAGGTTTGAGCTACGCATTAAAGGATGAAAAGAGTGCACTGCAATGCGTGCCCTCCACCCACATACTGCCCCCAGTGGGAGAAAGAATTCCATGGTCCAAGAGTGGGGACTATGTTGAATGTAAACCGTGTGCCAAGGATTCAGTGTTTATTATCTCTCAGTCCTTAGCACAAAACCCCTCTGAGGTGGGTACTGGTACACCCAGATCACACAACTAAATGGTGGAGCCAGGGTTTGAACCCAGATGGGACCCTGACGTATTCTGTTACTTTGAAAAAGGGGGTATGAGGAGGCTTTGTGGATGAAGTGACCTAAATTCAGTCCTGCCTGGCCTCGCCTCTGTCCTTACTGGCCAAGGATGAACCCAGCCCCTGCCTGTTGGAGGCCCCTGTCAACACATTCCGTCCCCCTACCAACCTCTTTCCTCAGAAAGCCCTTGCTGTGTGGGTAGAGCCTCCCCAGTAGGGCCTTCATGGGCCCCCTTGCATATTATGATGAGGTTATGGGGCCAGCGGGGCAGAGCTCAGCAATCCCCTTGGAGATGAGGAAATAGGTTCAGAGCAGTTCTGTGGACCCAAGATGTCTATGGACCCAGTTGGATCAAAGAGAGTACAGACTAAACCAGGTCCCCTGGTTCCTGTCTCAGCTCTCCACGTTCTGGGATTGGGGGAGGCCAAATGCCCTACACCATAGTAGGGATTTTGGAGAAACTGGAGCAGGTTTGCCTGACAGCTTCTGGAAGAATTCAAGGCAGTGGGTTGGAGACATTTCTAGTGATAAGTTTCTGTGGCTTCCAGTGACCTTGCTTGTTTCCCCATCTTACAGTTATAAGTGTCTGGCCTTCTCCCGGCCTGTGTGTGTGCACACACACTGTCACCCTCCTAGGAGGACCACCCTCTCCTGGACCCTAGGAGGGATGTGAAAAAGGGAAACCAGTGAGTACAGACTGTCATCTAATTGTCATATGAACCAACCAAGCCTGTTTCCTCATGTGTGAAGTGCGAGCAAAAACAATAGGGCTTTTTCAATCTTTGGTTATGAGAATCATGGGAGCCCAGATTGTTCATGTAAAGGACCATGGCTTCTCACTGCAGCCGACTGCCAACTCCAGCCGTCGCCTTGGGGAGCGGTAGGACCCGACCTCTGCCTCATTGTTCAGCACAGAGGGCTCCACACCAAGAGCCCCAAAGGGCTGCCTCTTGCCTGAGTTCCCGCCCCTTCTCTGGCAGCTCCTGCTGCCTCCTGCACTGGTGCGGCCTCCACCTCCCTCGCACACACAGCCCCCCGCCCAACCCTTGGGGGAGGGTGGAGGAGGGGCGGGACTTGAGTTGATTTTCCAAGAGAAGAACCCATCCGTCTTAAGGTTAATTGGGTGTTTGCGCTCAGAGAGTTTGGGGTGACAGGCCCGGGCGTTGTGGGAGCGAGTCGGACCTTGACCGGCCCGAGGAAGGGCCGTCTCAGAGGGAGGCAGAAACGCTGGAGCCTGGGCAGGCGGAGCCGAAACCCCAAGGTCAGGGCAGAGGTGGAGCTCTCCGAGGTGCTGAAGCCTCCCTGCTCTCAGTCCGGCGAGCGCCCCAGCGGACCCTCCTGCTCGGTGCAGGCAAGGCCCCAAGTCCCAAGGCTCCGGCCCGCGCGGTTCCCGGACACTTCAAGAGACCAGCAGCTCGCCCTCTGGGATCTCGTTCCGGGCTCCGCTCCAGGTGACCTTGGGCACTCGGCTTTCCCGCACAAGCATCGGTGAACCTGCCCTCCAGGCCGCGGCTGGATGAGCAGCGCGTTCTTTCCCGGGGCTGGAGAAAGGGTGCGCACCCATTCCCCGGCTTGGAGCGCGGGAGCAGGGAACAGGGCGGCAGGAATGGGGGGGTGGGCGGGGTTGTGTGCGATGAGCCGGCTCCTCTCTCCCTGGGGACCATTGCCTGGCTTCTCTCTCCAGCTCCTTCCCAGGCCCCGACGGCGCCCCTCTTCTGTGGCTGCCCGGTAGCCAGTACGCAGCCTCGAGGCTCGAAACTGCCGGCCCTCGGCTCTCTGCCCCGACGGAACCGGGGCGTCAGAGCCTACCCCAGCCACCCATAACCTCCTGTTGGGGTCAAACACTCGCGCCTCCGTGGTCCAGCTGCGAGCCGGGCAGTATAAAGAGTGAGGTCCGGGCGGGGCGCGAGACCACCTACCGGTCCCGGGGGCTTGGTCAGAGCGGAGATGGGAACGCAGCCAGACGGGGCTGCCAGCTCCCTTCCCAGCCCACGAGGGGGCGCCGCGTCCCCATGACAACGCGGACACCCCACCCCACCCCCAGCCTCCCGGGAGGGCAGCGCCCCCCGCTAAAACAGCACTGGTGACCGTGGGCGGTGCCCCATAGTGCCCGAGTGGAGAGCTGCCGGCCGGCTCCAGGGAGGGGCGCGCGTAGCTGGGGTCCCCCGACGCCCGGGGTGGTGGCCCCCGCGCGTCCCCGTTGGGTGGCCGGCCCGGGGCGGGCGGCGCGGGCCCACCAGGATTGGCTGCTTCCCCGTGACATCACGCGGCTCGGGGAAAAGTGCGAGCGTGAGCGCGAGTCGGAGCCACAGCGCTGGGAGCTGCGGGCGGAGCAGGGGCCGCCCCTCTGCACCCCGTCCCCGCCCCCGGCCCGCGGCCCGGCCGCCCGCCCCACCCGCTGGCCCGCGGGGCCACCTGCCCGTCCAGCCGTCTGTCAGGTGCGAGGAGAACTGGGCGGAGGTGTCTGGTAAGTGACTCCGCGGCAGCGCGGGGGCGGGGAACCCGGTTGGGAGAGAAGGACGCGTGGCTTCTGGACCCTCTGAGGCGCCCCGAGGCGGGCCCGACTGGGCCAGGGCCTCAGGCTCCTTCGGGGGCGAGCGCGGCGCTGGGAGCTCCAGAGGGCACGGGGGCGAGGGGCCCGCTGGAAGCAAGGCCCGGAGTCGCCCGGAGGCATCTCCGGGTGCGCCTCTGGGAAGGAATGGACTCTCAGTGGGTCGGGTGGTGGTGGTGGTGTGTGTGCCCGCCCACAGCCCGCCAGGAGCCAGGGGCAGCCGTCGGGGGCGGGACCCCGCTCTTCTGCCCTCCTCTGGCAGCTCTGCAGGGCGCCGGGCGCTGGAGCCCCAAAGAGCCTTTTTCCCGCCCGTCTCCCCGCCCCCCACCCCCCAGCGCTGCCAGCCCACTCCAGTCCGTGGAGTCCTCCATCAGCGACCTTGAACTCCGACGGAAAACACCACTGCCCTCTCCTGGTGCCCCTACCCCCTCCAAGACTCCCCACCTCTTTTGCCCAGGCTCAGAGACTGGGAGGTCCAGCGCCAAGGCCCGAGCCCCAGGGCGGAAGCTTCAGGCTCTGGTGCCAAATCCCCTGCGCGCTTTCTCTCTCCCCGCAACTCCTGAGTCTCCTCTCCCGCCCCAGGGACAGATCCAGAGACCACAGCCTTCCCGGAGCCCTAGAGTGAACGACTAGGAATCGAGGACCCACCCCCACCCCCGGCATCCAGGGAACACGCTCCCATCGCGTCCGGGAAGGGGGGGGCTCCAGGACCCGGGAAAGCACGGTGCCCACGCCCAGAGGCTGCAGGAACTGCGCTCTAGGGAGTTGGGGGAGGGTGGGGCACGGGAGAGCCGGGGCCCCTTCGACAACCACGGAGACATGGAGGAGCCTCCAGATGGGCCCAGCAATAATTCCCAACAAGGCCCGACCAAGCACTCTCCTGCCAGGCAGACTGGGCGCCCTTTGGCGATAACTGCACAGTGGGCACATTGAGCTGAACCTAGCATCCCGCAAGCCCGGTTGAGAGACTCTAGCAGCAGCCCCTCGACAGAAGTCAGTCCCAGCCTGGGACTCTGCACCGCAGCATTGGGGACGCAGACACCACAGGACTCTCTGCTAAGAAGACGCCCCCAAGGTCAGGGGGTCTGTCGCAGCCCAGATTGTAGTCCGGTCTTGTCCTGCCGGCGACTCTTCCCCATGCACAGGCGGGGCGCCATCTAGACACCGGTTCTTGGCCCGACCTTCTTCCTACTCAGACAGCCGAAGTCTGGGCTGAGCCTCCCTACAGGGGCGTTTAGAATGTGGCGGGTCACCCACTGTGGGACCTGCATTTGCTCGTGTACACAAGCTCACAGGTACAGGCACACCCGAACCGTGTGCATCCCCCAGGCCGCAGCACAGCACTCCAGGCGCACACACGCATGCACATGCACGTGTCCACACCGCGCGAGCATGCTCACATGCACACGGGCGCACTGGTATCCAGGCGTGGCCCAGCGCGCGCACACACGCACATGCAGACAGCTACTAGCTTCTACTCGAGCTTCCCAGTAATCACACACAAACAGAACTCGCAGTCGCCTTCCCCGCCCACACTTTCCTCGCCGCGTGAGGGGTGGAACCAGGCGCCCTTAACTTTCCCACCATTGAACCCCGTGCGGAGCCAAAGGCAGCTACGGGGTGAGGCCTAAAGGCAGCTACGGGGTGAGGCCTGTAGAGGGGGGCCCCAAGTCCCTCCCCTGGGAGGCCCGGCCTGGGACCTCCACTGCTTTCCCAGTCGCCTTGGAGTTGGGGGCGGTGGCGAATAGCGGCCATCCTCTCCAGGTCCGGAGCTGGCACCCAGGGACCGACATTGCCATCTAGCGGTGCGCACATGCCTGGGCGGCGGTTGCTCGCCTCCCCAGGTTTCGGGCGGGCCTGCGTCCCAGAGAAACGCTCCAGAGGAGGGTGCAGTCAGAACGTCTGCGGGTGACCCCCAGGGGTCCAGAAAGATAGTTTGGGTGGGGAACAGGGAGAGTGCCTTGCCGTGCCTGCAGCTGGCAGCTTCCCCAAGAGGGCCCAGAGAGGGACTAAACCCTTGGCCACCTGATTGGAGACTAGCTGTACAAATGGAGACAAGAGGTCTCTTTTCTTCTGGGAAAGCTAAGTGTGGGAGCTGGCAGGGAATGAGAAGGGGCCCTACCCAGGCCTCCCCTGACCCACCCCTAGTGGTGCGGTTTTGAGGAGGGGAGAGCAGAGGCGGGAAATCAACTCTAGAGGCAGTAGCACCTTGCAGTTAAGAAGGTGCTCCTGGGTTCTAATCCTGCCCCCGCCCCTGCTTACACACTGGGTGACTTCAGGCAAGTTAATTAACATTATCCTCATCTGTACGAAGATACTTACTTCAGGAAGATGAGCATACTTATAGCACCTGCCTTTCAGGCTGCTGTAGGAATTAAACCCGATAATCTGTATAAAAAGCTCAGAGGGATTCCTGACATAATTAACACTCAATAAACAAGAGCGATTATGTTTTTCCTATTTGATACCTCGAGCCCCATTCTGATCTCACTGGCCTGTGTCCTGAACCTGGGAGGCTAGAGCGAGGGTTTCCTTGGGGCTGGCTAACAGGTCCACTCCTGCCCACCCTGTGCCTACGGGCAGGTGCTAGGAAGGACGGCCTCTCCCATGCTGGGTGCCTCTGCCCTTCCGCCCCTCCTCAGAGGGTGGTGCCTGAGGTTCCATTCTGGAGTCTCTCAGCACTGAAAAGGGCTGTCAGAGACCCCCCGCCCCCCAGGAGAGGGCAGTATCTGGTCTTTGCCCTTGATTCCTCTGCGACCTTGGGGGTGGCACCACCCCTCTGTGAGCCTCTCCTGTGAACCTAGGATTTGGGCATGAGAACTGAAACTACCAGGCCAGGAGGCTGGGTCTGCATCTGCGTCTGTGATGGTGGCTTAAGGGGACTGAAGCCAGGCTTGGAGAGGGGGCGTCACCCTGGCACCTGGCTCCAGCGTCCAGTGCACGTTAATGCTGGAGATGGAGTTGAGTTGCTGACCCCCACTGCTGCTGGCGAGGGAGGCCGCCCCGGGACAGGCATCCTCTCTGTTTTGCAGATGAGAGAGGAGCAGGAAGGTGAGGTGGCTTGTGCAAGGCCACACGGCCAAGAGCCCGCTGGCCGTGGAGCCTGGGCTGTGGGGCGCGTGCTGCTTCTTCCACACCCCACTGTCTCTCCTCTGCTTCTCTCACACAGACGCACAGAACTGCATATACGACAGGGAGCTGCGGGGCTGGCATGGCTGTGATGGGCCTGTGTGCGTGTGTAATGGTGCGCGTGTTGGCGGGTGTGAAGGAGGCTGGGCTGAGCGGCTGCCCTGGCACAGTGCCCTGGGCGTGGGCCTCCCTCACACGCAGGGGAGAGGGAAGAGGGGGAGGAGACGTGACGAGGGCTCTGGGGAGGAGCCTCGTGCTTGGAGGACCCCAGCTGGGGCGCCGTGGTGTGTACCGGTGGGCCGAGGGGTACCCTCAGGGGCTGGCCACAGGCTCCCCTGCTGCAGCCCCTCTCTTCCCTCTGGTACACTCGCTCACCCTTTGGGTTCCCTGTCAGGCCTTGGGGAGGGCACTGGCCCCCGGGGAAGCTGTGTGTGTCTTTCCTCAGTTGATGGGCCCTTTAGGCTTCTGATTCTTCACAGGTCTTAGCCCCTGGCTGCTGACAGACCCCAGCTACCCTTGCACTGCATCCCCACGCCCTGGGGACGGGGGAGGGCCTCCGGGAGGGGGTGCCACAGTGGCACTTTCCTCCTCCTCCTTCTTGGATTCCTAGTTCCATGTCACCTCTTCTGGTCCTCTGGGAAGATTTCCCCAAGGTGGGATCACTGGCTCTTGTGGCTCTTTGGGCCTCCCTCTACCAGAACCCTTAGCTCTGGGACAGCAACATGAGATCAAGGAGCTGTGGAACCTCGGGCAGTTTATTTAACATCTCCGTGCCTTACTTTCCTCATCTGTTAGTAAAAAATAACAGTATCCGGGACTTTCCTGGCGGTCCAGTGGTTAAGACTCTGTGCTTCCACTGCAGGGGGCCTGGGTTCATTCCCTGGTTGGGGAACTAAGATCCTGCATGCCAAGCCACATGCCACCCCCCCCCCCACCAAAAAAAACAAAAACAAAAAAAACCCCACCAAAACAACACAGTATCTACTTCATAGGTTTGCTATGAGGATGAAATGAATGAATACTTATAAAAAGTGTAGAAAGTGCCCGGCACTGAGTAGACAATAAATGTTCGCTGGTAGTATATATTCTTGCCTTTGTCCCTAGTGCCTTCTCTAGGGATTGGAGGGCAGGTCCCCGGTAATGTTTGGTTAAGAAATGACCAAATGGGTAAATGAATGAATACCTCTGACCAGAGCCACATACTGGTATCTGGGACCTCTCTTTCCCCCAGCCCTCCACCCACACTGGCCTTCTGTCCATGCCTCACACATGCCTCAGGGCCTTTGCTCTCGCCATTGCCCTTGACTAGGCCACTCTCTGCAGCTCTTCCCGTGGCTGCCTCCTCCTCATCCTCCAGCTCACCTCCTCGGAGAGGCCTTCGCTGATCACCCCTCTGACTCACTCACCATCACCTGCCCTTGTTTTCTTTCTAGCACTTTTTTGTGGCTCACATGCTTGTATGTCTCCCCTGCTAGGGTTGTAAGCTCCGTGAGAGTGGGGCCTGCGTGTGTCTCCTTCACTCTGTAACCCCAGCGTGTACAACAATGCCTGTACAAGAGTAGGCACTCGATAAAGGACGAGTGACCGAGTACGGGAGGAAGTGATGGGACAGAGTTCTCTAAGGATGGAGTTCTGCAGGATGGTGATGTTCCTCTGTCGCCTTGACTCCAGTGTACCCCACCTCACCCCTCTAGTCCACTTCAACCATTCACCCCTTTCCTCTCTCCTTCCTCCTCCAGACGCTGCCCGCCCACTGCTGCTAACCAAAATGGCGAACTTCACACCGGTCAATGGCAGCTTGGGCAACCAGTCTGTGCGCCTGGTCACGTCAACCCATAACCGCTATGAGACAGTGGAGATGGTGTTCATTGCCACGGTGACAGGCTCACTGAGCCTCGTGACTGTCGTGGGCAACATCCTGGTGATGCTATCCATCAAAGTCAACAGGCAACTGCAGACGGTCAACAACTACTTCCTCTTCAGCCTGGCATGTGCTGATCTCATCATAGGCGCTTTCTCCATGAACCTCTACACCGTGTACATCATCAAGGGCTACTGGCCTCTGGGTGCCGTGGTGTGTGACCTGTGGCTGGCCCTGGACTATGTGGTGAGCAATGCTTCTGTCATGAACCTGCTCATCATCAGCTTTGACCGGTACTTCTGCGTCACCAAGCCCCTCACCTACCCCGCGCGGCGAACCACCAAGATGGCAGGCCTCATGATCGCCGCTGCCTGGGTCCTGTCCTTCGTGCTCTGGGCACCTGCCATCTTGTTCTGGCAGTTTGTGGTGGGCAAGCGGACGGTGCCAGACAACCAGTGCTTCATCCAGTTTTTGTCCAACCCGGCGGTGACCTTCGGCACGGCCATCGCTGCCTTCTACTTGCCTGTGGTCATCATGACGGTGCTCTACATCCACATCTCCCTGGCCAGTCGCAGCCGAGTTCACAAGCACCGGCCCGAAGGCCCTAAGGAGAAGAAGGCCAAGACCCTGGCCTTCCTCAAGAGCCCCCTGATGAAGCAGAGTGTCAAGAAACCGCCCCCAGGAGAAGCTTCTCGGGGGAGCTGCGCAACGGGAAGCTAGAGGAGGCCCCTCCACCGGTCCCTCCCCCCCCCGCCACGCCCAGTGGCTGACAAGGACACCTCCAATGAGTCCAGCTCGGGCAGCGCCACCCAGAACACCAAGGAACGACCACCCACAGAGCTGTCAACCACAGAGGCCACCACGCCCGCCACACCCGCACCTCCCCTGCAGCCACGGACCCTCAATCCGGCCTCCAGATGGTCCAAGATCCAGATTGTGACGAAGCAGACAGGCAACGAGTGTGTGACAGCCATCGAGATTGTGCCTGCCACGCCGGCTGGCATGCGTCCGGCGGCCAATGTGGCCCGCAAGTTTGCCAGCATCGCCCGCAACCAGGTGCGCAAGAAGCGGCAGATGGCAGCCCGGGAGCGCAAGGTGACTCGGACCATCTTTGCCATTCTGCTAGCCTTCATCCTCACCTGGACGCCCTACAATGTCATGGTCCTGGTGAACACCTTCTGCCAGAGCTGCATCCCTGACACCGTGTGGTCCATTGG